>NC_142066.1:92322248-93522248 GCF_059756535.1 Pantherophis guttatus
TAACATCCCTTTTCCTAAACTAAATAATCAGTAAACTAGCCTATCTCCACCCACTTTCCTGCAGGTCTACCATACATAATATTTTCAATATCTTTGTTCTTCTGCCCACACCACTAAAAAATATTTCCATATATAGATAAAATCCTCAAATGACTTTAAGCTTGTAATCCATATGGTATCTTCTGTAATGTCTTTCAGATGGATTGTTAATTCCATCACCCATGTTAGGGTAACATCAAATTCTAGTTCCAACAGTATGTTCAGTATCTTCAATTACCATCTGCCCCCATCAATAATAAATGTTTTCGTATATAAAAAACTACCCGAGTGACTTAATATTTATATTCCATATAGTGTCTTCTGTAATGTCTTTCATCTAGATTATTAATTCCAACCACCGTATTAGGGTAACAACCAGATCTTCTGCATGCCCCAGTCCCATAGTTCTCTTTGCCTTATAGCTCAGCATAAACATAATCCATTTGTCAAAGAGTCCAAAATAGAAAGTTCCAATCCACTCAGTTAAAGGCCATCTTCCACATCCCAGAAACACAGCACTGCAGAGATCTGTCACTCTCTTCAAGATAGTATAAACCAATACTTTGCCTCGGCTATATTTTCATGTTTTTAATCGTCTCTTAAGTAACTGGCATTACACTGTTGTTTAGTCTAAAAAATTTTATTTTTGTAGGACCTGCTTCTTCTTTTCTTAACTTTTTGTGGCTTAAATCTCCATCCTGGTTGCCATTCTAGGAGTTGTATATCAACTGATTGATTTCCATGCTGGTCTGTAACTTGATAAGTCATCACATTAGAATCCAAAGCCGCCTCTCTTGTGTTTATAGGTAATCCAACTACAACCTCTGAAGGAGAATCCATAAGCGGCTCGTCCACAAAAGCCTCTGTAACTTGTTGTTTTTCCATTACCTCCGCCTCTATCTGCTTAGCCTGGGTTTCAATCTCTTGTTGATTTTGCTTTTCTTTATTCCCCTCGTGTGTTATACATGGAGATGTTGAGTCCATTTTAAGAACCTTATAATAAAATTCTTCCGCTTTTTCAACAGTATTTAGTTGGTATCTTTCTCCTTGATATCTCAATATTATTCCAACTGGAGCATCCCACCTAAATGGGATGTTTTGTTTCTTTAGCTCAGTCACCAAAAAACCAAAATCCTTTCTATCTTTTAGCATCTTGGGCGGTAGCTCTTTAAATATCCAAATCTTCCTTCCATACATTTCAAGAGTGGAGTTAAAAGACTTTTGCACGATATCATTTCTTATTCCTTTATCGGTAAAGTAAATCACCACATCTCTAGGCAACTGCCTTTGCTTTGCCACCCAAGAATTTGCTCTGTAGGCCTTATTAATCTTACAGGATACCTCTTCAGGACTAACCTTTAAAATCCCAGCCAGAACTTCAGCAGACATCTTTCTCAAATCTTCTCTTTTATCTTCCTGTATTCCCCTAATTCTGACCGCAAATTCCATAAATCTGAATTGCATCATTATGACTTCATTTTCAATCCTTTGTTTTATATTATCTGCATTGTAAGTCTTGTAGTCAGCTTCCTTTATTTTTAGCTCTACTTCTGAGCTATTTTCTTGAATCATTGTTAAATCCTTTTCAATTCTTTGTATTTTATTATCCAAATTATGAATCTTGTAATCAACTTCCTTCATATTAGACTCTATTTCTGAATTAAACTTTTCATCCATCTTTATCATTGCGTCTAGGAAACTTATCATATGTTGCTTGAATTTATCATACTTTTGTTGAACCAACTCTTTAATTTCCTGTCTAAATTTTTCAAGGTTCTGGTTCACAATCTCATCATGTCTTACCATCTCCTCCAATACAAATTGCGTTAGATCTTTAAAGCCATTCCTCTGCATCTGCAAACTCAAAACTTGTTCATGTGGTTTATGAATGGGGGAGCTCCCCCCCCCCCACAGCTTGGTTGTCTGGCTTTGTGAGTTTTAACGCCATCCTGCCACACAAGCAGATTTTTTTTTCTTTTTTCCCCTTTAAAGAAGAAGACTTCTCTCCAAACAATATCAATATCAAGCCTCTAGGAAGGAAGAAGCATGAAATAAGAATTTTTCTCTTCACTTCTAGCCAGCACTGTTATCTCAGTTACTTTGTAACATATTAAACTAGTCAAACAGAAGTACTTTCGCTTTCAGCTCTTCTCAAGCCTCAGCCAGTCGCCATTTTAAACTTTCTTTTTTCCCCCCTTCCACTCTTCTTTGCTTTTAAAGACAGTCTTAGGGTTGCTAGAAGTACTTGCAATTTAGGGTCCCAGGTCCAGATTTCATCCTTCTTATTCAGAAAGTCTGTTAGTTTTCATTGGTTGGTCTGGTCCCATCGCCTGGAGTTCGCCCGAAGCCCGGAGCAGCGGCGAGGAGAATAGGGAGCCTCATACTGCTTCCTCCCCAGAGGTAAAAAAGAACTCTGGGGACTTCACAGAGGGCTCTACCTGCCCTCGCCGGCTCTGTCTCACGGTTCCTTACGGAAACGGAGTTTTTCGAGCCACCTTTCAGGTGTAAAGGCGGCTCTTTACGGGCGACGGGACTGGCGGTCTCAAAGGACCGTCTGGCAGCGATGGAAGCCAGACCGGCCTCGCCAAGCATCTTGAATGCCTAATTCTTCTACTATTTTGAAAAAGATTTTTGGAAGTATTTGCCTAGCTTTCTTATTAATCTTTTTAGTTTTATAATCCAAGTCCACATCCACAATTGCATTTAAATCACCTACTATACATATGTTTTCATACTCCAATTCTATTATTTTCCTGTGTAGTTTACCATAGAAGTCTTCTTGGTTATCATTTGATGCATATACTGTATAGCCACTAAAAGTATTTGTTTATAGTTCATCGTTACCTCCACCATTAATATCCTCCCTTCCTCATCCGTGAAAATTGGTTTGGCCTTTATTACCTCCTTAATATACAAAACAACGCCTCTCTGATGGGTAAGTGAGGCATGTAATTTCCCCATTTTAGGATATTCCCAAAAAAATGTATGTTGTCTTTTAATGTGAACTTCCTGTAAACAAATTATATCCTGCTTTAGTTTTTCCAATTTATTAAAAGTTCTTTTCCTTTTTATTGCCGAATTCTGTCCATTTATGTTAATTGATGTTAATTTTATTTCTTCTTCCATGTTTTACTTATATGTGAATTTTGTTGCTCTAGTCATCCTTGTCTCTCTTGGTTCCTTTGCCCTTGCTCCTTCTCTTATTGCTATTTCATCCCAATCTTTGACAACTTCTTTTTGTTGTTTATCTCTCTCTTCCATAAATTCTTCCTGGTATCTCTCTCCTCTCAAAATCTCTCCTCCACTTGCGGTCCCAAGTATTGATCATAAAATTGTTCTGTTTTCTGTATCGAGTCTAGTCTGTGTCTTTGCTCCTGCCAAGTCACCAATACTCCTTTGGGTATCAGCCATCTAAAATTTATTCCTTTTTTAATTAAACATTTTCTCAGGAACTGATATTCTCTTCTCAAGTCTTTAACTCTTCTTGGTATTTGTTTTAACACTACTATTTCTTTACTCTTGTACTTCATAGGGATGTTTTTTACTCTGTAAAATCTCTGTTTTTATTGCTTTCTTAGTAAATCTAACATGCACCTCTCTGGGTAGATTATTTCTCATTGTGTATCTTGTATGCACTCTAAATATTTCATCAGTGTCATTCAATATTCTTTCCTTGGTTTACTCCATCACTTCCACCAACAAATATGTCATTATCTCTGCTAAATTTTCCCCTTTCTCTTCTACCATGTTCTGAAATCTCAAATAATAATCTGCTCAATCCACTTCTAAAGAAATAATTGTCTTCTCTTTATTTCTGTTTGCCGCTGTTAATCTATAATTCAGCTCTCCCATTCTTCTTTCTATTAATTCGGCTTTTTCTTCTACTTTTTGCATTCTTTGTTCATTTTTCTCCATGGTTCCTTGAACATTTTTTAATTCCCCTTCTACTTTCTCCATTCTCTCATCTAATTTGCCTATTCTTTCCTTCAAGTGTTCATGAAGAGCTTGTATCATATTCTTGAATTCTAATTGCATAGCATTGGTTTTTTTCTTGTTGTGCCATAGAATCTAATGTTCTCTGACCAGCAGGACTAGAAATTGCAGAGTATGACACTGAGGACAATGCTGATGTTGTTTTCTTCATCTTGTAATGTCTTAATATTTGTAATCCACCGAATATAGCTCGTTGTATTTCCAAGCCAATTTATAACCAAATATAGGCCCACAAAAAAAAAAAGCAGCAAAAAGCAAGGAGATAGAAAAAAGAAAAATAGACAACCAGAGTAATAACAAAAATAAGAAAAAAGAGAAGCCAAAAAGCTTTGTAATCCAAATCCAAATCTCAGAGTTTTTCTTACTTCTTTTCTTCAGGTTTTTCTTACCTTAATCCAAATTGCCTCAGAGAGAGAAAATATAAAATTTATAATCCAAATCGACCCCCAGGCTCCAAAATTACAGTTATTCCAACAGAAAGATTCATAGCTTTACCACAAGGCAGCAAAAAACTATAAGTAGAAAAAATAGAACAAGTAACAGCCACTTAAAAAGAAAAAAGTAAAAGTCTTATTTCAAAGTGCCACCAAAAAGAAAAGGGGATGTGTGGCTAGAGTCACAGTGAAATGACATGCTCCTGGGGGGCTCCCGAGGAAGCCGTCGATATCTCCATTCCAGGTGGTCTCTTGGGACTGAAGCCATCTTGTAGGGATGGTGAGCAAGGGGAGCACATTCCGACGATCTCAGGAATTCACAAATTCCCTGATTGATCTGGAAAAAGCTCCCTAAGCCAACAACTGAGAAGGCGGCCATTGCGAGTCACTATGAAGCTGGGGCAGTCACAGCAAGAGCGTGGAGAAAGTGTGATTGGTCTGGGTGAGACTTTTATCCTTTTGAAACTTTTGTAAGAAGAACCTCCTTCGAAAAATAGAGGAGAAGAGAGGATGGCTTAAAAGGAAGAAGTGGATTTGGTTTTTTCCTTCCACCTCTGGAAGAACAGCAACGAAGAATGTGGGAGGAGCCAAAAGAATGAAGAAATTAAAATTAAAAACTGGATTAGAAAGAGCCGTTTGAAGAGCAAAGTCAGAAAACCAGACTGGATATTCTAATTTTAAATTGGGGATTAACAACCAATATAAAAGTGACTATAAGAACTCCTTTTTTTAAAAGGAAAAAGTTTCTTCTTCTTTTTTCTCTTTTTTTTTTCTTTATCTCCCCATTGAACTGAACTGAGCATCTAGAGACAATAGTGAAAATTGGAAAACATTAGGGCAAGGATGAGATGTGACCTTGGAAGCCTGTGAATCAAATTGATAAGAAGTTGTTTGGTTTGTTAGAGAGCGGAGCACTGGAAGCTTTGTTGTTGTTTTTCATCAGAATAGTGCAGCTCTTGGAACTTGAAAGGCGAAATAACAGAAACAAGTCAAGGCAAAATTCTTTTTTTTTTCTTTTTGAGATCTAAGCAATTGTTGAGCCTAGTGTTTTTTGTTATCAACTCCTCCAGCCCCACAGTTGTAACAGCATTGTACAGGTTTTCATGTATAGGTTCAGTTGTGCATTCATTTAGGGTCCAATTAATAAGCAGCAAATTGAGATCATCAAGAAAGATAAGTGTGGGTGTGGGCAGGAAGCTACCCACATTAGTAGTGCAGTTAGCTTGTTCGTCTGACCAAGGTCGTAATCAGGAGCTCTATAAGAAATGAACTGTGGTATTTAGGGACAATTTGCAGACAATGGTGTCAGGAAGATCTTTTTCAGACCTAGGGACTTTTTATAGAAGATAGCAACAACACCCCCTCTACGATTATCACGGTCAGACTGGAAAACGTGATAGTCACTTACTGTAATAATAGAATCTGGAAAGGATACATTCAACCACGTCTCACAGACAAAAATAAGGTTGAATAGGGCCGCACTTAGAAGCAGGAGGAATTCAGGCATTTTGTTTACTAGGCTTCTTGCATTAATTAGTTCACATTTTAGGTCTGTAGGGGTGGACCTGGAGGAAGTTGGGGGCATGCATGCCTAGTTTTGGTTGATAGGGGGGCGGTTGTCAGGCCATGAGCCACTGATCTTGCTTTTGTACAGTCAGCACGGTAGTCTATGTATAGGTCAGGCTCTCCTTGGTCCTGGCATCTTTTGAGCTCAGAGCAGAGCTTGCGGGTGCGGGCACTTTGCAATATGGACAGGTCAGGCCACAAACTATGGTTTGTGCAGCTTTTGGCGAGTGAGTTTATTGTGGAAATGAATTTGCATTTGCTGGTTTCACTCTTGCAAATGATTCTGGAGAAGGGTGGGGCCACCAAGCCATCACTGTTCTTGAACTTGGGGTCGTCATGGGAAACATTGATTATTTCATCGGGAGCGATGGTTGATGCCTGGAAGTTGTTGATGGTGTCGCAAACCTTTGTGATGTTGTCTGATTCGTTGGTGTCATCCAGCTCAAATAAGCTAGTGTTGGGATGCTTCTGTTTGCATTCAGTTGCACCTTTGACAAGGATGGAGATGTTACTAGCAGGATTAGTGATTTCTTGTGGCTTGGGTTGTTGAGTTGTGTCGTGATTCTGGGATACTGGTGCTTCATTTTTCTGCATTTTGTCCTTTTCTTCAAGGGATGCTATACCCATTTCCAAAGTGTCCACACATTCAAGCAAAACAATCAATTTGTCAAGTCTGGGCTTGCAGGATGGGCAGAATAGTGGAGATACAAACTGGAAGGTTTTTAATAATGTTGATTGAAGAAACTGGGCTACACTTTTAATTAACCCCAAACACTTGTAGTGGGCATATGAGTCACATAGGGAGCACTTCATGGTACTCTCGTCCTCCTCAAATGCTTCATCACAGACAAAGCACGTGCAGGAGTCATAAGACTCATTTGTAGCAGTCCCCATCTTTTTGGGTGGGGGCTTGGCAGTGGAGTGTCTGCCAGTCATGATTGTCTGTGAAGGCGTTGGTGTGTTAAAGTTGTGGGTTTTTTTTTAAATTTAATTAAATTTAATTTATTATATATTTATTTATTCATTCATTCATTCATTCATTTTTATGTGGCTGGGTTCTTCAGAGCAGCTAGTTTTTAAAAATTTTTTTAATGTGGCTGGGTTCTTCAGAGCAGCCAGTGGGAGCTTTGTCCTCCAAGTGGCTTGCCTCATTAGCTCTCGGGAAGTTGGCCTCCCTTTGTAGCGGTAGCCTGGCTCACTCCCTGGCTCTCCCTGGCTTCCCAGCTGTTTATTGCCATTAGTTAGTTTTAACTAATGGGGGGCTGAACCGGGAGGATTTCTACATATATGCACTTTGCCAGCGGGGGGACTTCATCATCGGACCAACCGCCGTGAGAGGGCGATTTTTGGACCTGACCCCCGGACGCTGTCTATATGCATCAGTTCATCGCTACCATCTCACCACAAGAGGGGCCTGTCCAGCTGACCTAACCACCGTGAGAGGGTGGTTGGATCTATTTCCCCCTTGGAATGTGGTCGTCTTGGCTCTGGACTGGACTATGTCCTCTGTTGTGAGGGGACAGTGGACTTGGTCCTGCGAAATATGTCTCTGAGATCCCCCATTCCTTTGTCTTCTCCTTGATCCTTTTTATATAGACCCTCAGGATATGGTCGTGTTACCCACTATGGTCAATGTACTCAGCAGCGGAGCTTCTTGGTCTGCGAGACTCCCCCCTCTCGCAGGCTTGGCCCTCCATTCTATCGAGGGCCTACCTCGATGACGGGCTTTGGAACCCCGAGAGGTGGCATGCCGCAAAGAGGGGGCTGCGGGGTTTTTTAAAATTGTCCTTGTCTAAACTTTTAAGGGGTCCGGGGAGTGGGGTGGGATTGGAATTAGGGCTGTGGGTTTGGGGGATAACCCACTAAGGGGAGGGTCGGGCTTGGCCAGGACGTTCGGCGGGGGGGGGGTTAGTGCTGGCTTCCCGGGAGGTGACGCGAGGCTGGCTCCAGGGGATTATAAATGCTTCATTGGGTGAGGGTGTCTTCCCCGCCGCCCTGAAAGAGGCGGTGGTAAGGCCCCTCCTCAAGAAGCTTTCCCTGGACCCGGCAGTATTGGCTAATTATCGTCCAGTCTCCAACCTTTGCTTCGTTGCGAAGGTTGTTGAGAGTGTGGTTGCGCGACAGCTTCCCCAGTACCTGGATGAAGCGTCGTATCTGGATCCGTTCCAGTCGGGCTTCAGGCCTGGGTACAGCACGGAAACGGCATTGGTCGCGTTGGTTGATGATCTCTGGAGGGCTCGGGACAGGGGTTGTTCCTCTGTCCTGGTCCTGTTAGATCTCTCAGCGGCTTTTGATACCATCGACCATGGTATCATGCTGCACCGGCTGGAAGGGTTGGGGGTTGGAGGCACCATTTTACAGTGGTTCTCCTCCTTTCTTTCTGGCCGGTCGCAGTCTGTGTTGACAGGGGGGCAGAGATCGACCCCGAGGCCCCTTATATGTGGGGTGCCGCAGGGATCGGTTCTCTCGCCCCTTTTGTTCAACATTTATGTGAAGCCACTGGGCGAGATCATCCGTGGTTTCGGGGTGAAGTACCATCTGTACGCTGACGACACCCAGCTGTACATCTCCATCCCGGACCAACCCAACGATGCCCTTGAAGTGATTAGATATGAGGATATTATGTGTTTGCCTTCGCAAACAAGCTTATATGAAAGTCTGGTACATTGCTATAACATTAACCAGAAATATTTCTAAATATGGGAAATGATACTACTACTTAATTTTAAAAAGTGAAAGCAGAAAAATATACTGTAACTCTTATTTCTAAATATAACAAAATTTATATTATACTCCAAAAGTAAGCAAACTGTAGTAAATGTTTTCTAATTTTTCGCAATGCTCATGTTAGAAATTGACTCTATGGACTGCAAAATGTAGATAGCAACAAAAATAGTGTCAACAGCAAGTATGGTGTCCCTGGACAATGTCCTGAAAGTGGTGCAGGGCCAGGTGTACTGCCCTGATCTCCAGCCAATTTATGTTGTTGGCGAGCTCCGCCTGTGTCCAATGACCCTGAGCCATATGAGACTGCAAGTGGGCACCCCAGCTGAAGAGGCTGGTGTCCGATGTAATTACTATCCTGCTCCTGGAAGAGGCAGCCCTTGGACAGAGCTGGAGATGTCCACCATAGAAGTGATTGCAGGACCGATGAGGAGACCCCAATTCTGTGAGTTGCTGCTACGTGATCGCTGGAATAGAAGCAGCAGCCATTGCAAGGGCCTGGCGTGCAGCCACAACCAGGGCACTATGGAAACACATGAAGCCATCTTCCCTAGCAACTGAGACAGGAGGGCAATAGGTATCATGCGCCTCTCTCGCACTTGGTTTACAAGGACCACCAAGCTGTCCCGACACTCTTGGGGCAGATATATCTTGCTCAACTTGGTGTCGATCCCTGCCCCGAGGTGTAGAATTCGAGTGGTGGGCGCCAGGTGGCTCTTTGTGAAATTTACCGAAAAGCTATGATCCTGCAGGACCCAAATTGTCGTTTGTACATCCTCTGCCACTTGTGATTGAGAAGAGGCCTGGATGAGGATATCGTCTAGATAGCACTGGAGCCTCACCGGGATGGATCTGAGGTGAGCTGCCAATGCCGCCAGTACCATGGTGAAACACCGAGTACCGGTACTGCCAATGCCGCCAGTACCATGGTGAAACACCGAGGCCAGGCCAAAGGTCAGTGCCCTGTACTGGAAATGGCCTTTCTCATACTGAAATCTCAGGAACCGGCGATGGGCCGGCAGTATCGGCACATGGAGGTATGCCTCTGTTAGATCGATGGGAAGCCAGGAAGTCGCCCTCATGTATGCCCTCCAAGATGGACTGAAGGGAGCTCAGTTTGAATTACCTGTAGACCAAATGGTTGTTCAGCTTTTTTAGATCTAGAATCGCTCTCCACCCCCACCCCAAAGTCCTTGGAACAATGAATAGTATGGAATAAAATCCCTGTCTCCTTTGGTCCTCTGGGACCAAAGGCCAATGGACTGAATGTCCAACAGGTGTTGGATGGCCATCTCCATGAGGCCTCGTTTTGTTGTTTTTGGAGACAGGGCAATGCACAAAGTGATTCGGGGGTGTGGAGAGAAACTCCATTGTGAGGCCTAGCCTCACTGTGTTGAGTATCCAATTGTCGGTCGTGGTCTCCTCCCATTGGGCAACAAATAGAGTTAAACGGCTGCTGATGGGAGGGTTGGTCTAACAGTCACTTGGCTCTAGAGAAAGGACAACTTCCTGCTTTGCAGAAGGGCCTCCTGGCCTAAAATTGTTGCCTGGATCAGTCGTGAAATCCAGGTCTGTCTGGCTGACGGTCAGATCTTTGGGGAAAGTACCTCTGCTGTTGGGAAAAATCAAAGTCATGAGACCAAAAAGTAGGCCTACGGTAGTAGGGTGATAGGCAATGGTCCGCCCGTCTGAGTGTGGAAGGCAAAATCTTCCTTGTTTTCAACAAGGATTGGTTCCAAGGCTTCCCCAAATAGTGTGCCACCTGAGTAAGGGGCAGAGGCCAGCCTCCATTTAGATCTGGCATCCGCTTGCCACCGATGGAGCCACAGCATCCATCTGGATGTGACTGCTGAAGTTAGGGCCCTGGAGGCATACTTAACGGAGTTTAAGGTGGCATCCACGTAGAATTGAGTGGCAGCTATTAATTTACTCACGTCCTGGTGAAGCCAGGTCTCGGGTGGTGGTATTCTCGATTGCATCTGTCTACACCAGAGCAATGAGGTATGATTAAAAAATGAAGCAGCCATGGCCACTTTGATTGCCCAGGCAGCCACTTTGTGCGTTTTACACATGGACAGTTCAGATTGCTTGTCCTCGGCTTTTAATTGTTCTGCTATGTCCTCAGATAGGATGGCAGAGGGAGAGATGAGAGCTGCCACCGGTCTGTCCACTATTGGCAGCTGAAGTGCCTTGGAAAAATCAGAGGTCATATTGTAGAAACGTCTGTCATTCCCACTTGGGGTAGGGAATGACCTCGGGTGAGTCCATTGCTTTTGTACTACATCCCAGAAGAGCCTGCTCTGCCATTGGCTCGGAGAAGAGTCCTGTGCCCCAAGGGTGTATCTGATGGGGCTGTCTCTGTTCCTAACTGAGCAGTGGCTCTTGCTTAATACAGTAGAGACTTAAATAAAGCAGGAGAAAATAGGCCTGTAAAGGATGGTGGGTCCGGAACTAGGTCCTCGTCCTCAGAGAGGTCTATCTCCCTCTGGCTTTCTTCTCCCAGGAAGGATTCATCATATCCTGAGGATGGACTGGAAGAACACTGGGCCTGCAGCGATGTCAGGTCTGCAGGGAGCTGGGCCTGCTGATGTAAAGGCATGGATGGGTCGGATGCCCAGAATGCTGGATGCTGGAATGCTGGAATTCTGTTGTAACCCAGCAGAAATGCCATTAACAATGGCCTGAGAAATAATAAGCTTTCTGGTAAATCATCCTTCAGGCTCTCATTAGGGCGTAGGCCAGCAGCCGTGGACATGAATGTGGCTTCAGGTGCATAGTTTCCACTAATGGAAGGTTGCTGGCAGCTTGCTGAAGCAATGCAAGAGAAAGCATCACTAATCTTCTCCTTGTTGCTATGCAGAACTGTTTGAGGGGATAACTCACTAGCGCCCTCTGGTGACCAAGCCTGTGGAACTGCAGCGCTAGATAGTATTAACTGTTCAGGCAATAAAGGGCGGGAATCTTCAGGAGCTGTCAAGGAGTAATCTGATAGCTTCCCCCGCAGTGCCTCAGCCCTGGAGATTTGTTTTTCTAAGGCTTTTTGCCTTCTCCTGGCATCATTCTCCTGGCATCCTTTGAAGGCTTTTTGGTAGAAGGGGCTTTTGATCCCTGTTTCCACGGCAGCAGCTCTGCTAGCCACTTTTGCCCTGTCAGTTTTTTCACCAGCAGGCTTGGAATGATCCTCCATTTTGCTGTTGCAGCCCTACTAGGCAGCGCAATTCTGAGTCAAATGCTGCTGCTGCTGCAGTTTCAGGAGTATGCCTAAGATCCCTGAGGTAGTGACTCTCACCGCTCATGATCAAAGTTGGGCTGAAGGTAATGGCGGCAACGACGGATGAGCTGGGTGAGCCAGCACACACGCAGGTGGCTTCAAAGAAAGCTCGCGGCTCAGGCGGCACTGCTGGGATGAACCCAGGGGAACCAGCCAAGACAAGGTAGCCTGGAGCCCAAAGACAGTCGGCGGCTGTGCCAGAGCCCTGGATTAGCCAGCACAATCTGCCTGTCAAAGCCGCCTTGCTGGCAAAAGGAAAATGCACAGCAGCAAGCCACCGATCCTTCTGCAATTGCCCGAAGTGCTTTAAATAGCGCTGAGATGTTACAGATGGTTTTCATGTATGGAGAGTCCCAAGAAAGATAAAAAATGTCCAGTCCAATTGACCAGCCAATCCTGAAACATCTCTCTCGGGCTAGACTGAGTCAAAAACTGGAGCCAGAGAGAGAGAGAGGCAACGGGGCTTGGCTGCAATTTGATGAGTCAGTCTCTGGGCAGAAAGGACATTCTTGGACCCTCCCGCTATCACACAGGAGAAAGGACTGTTACATTTTGTCATGCTTTTATGCACTGTTTCACATAACTACCTTTATCTGATGAGATTTAAATTAGATGAAATTGATCACATATGTCAGGTGTGCCTCCTTTCAATACTCAAGAAAGAAAACCCCCGACTCCATTTTCACAGAGAAAGGTACTTTTACTGAGTATGAACTGAATGCAACCAAAGAAAAGCAAGGTCTGAGGCAATAGGCGCAAAAATCACATACAGAAAGCATCCTTAAAACCCTCCCCCCAATCGTCCAGTCAGGATTAGGATTTCTCCTAATCTTTTTTTCTCCACCAGCTCACTTCCCCCCTCCCAGACATCCAAACAGCTCTCCCCTCCCCCTTTTACAATGGCAGCTGAGCAAGCAAGCAATAAAAAGGTGGAGGCTGATATTCGGCCCTTCTGCAGAAGAGACATTATTCCTACAAGAAAAACAGAATAAAGGAATATAGATAATTACATAACCAGGAACATGAGTACAGCTCCAAGATTAAGGTTTATCAGGATATTTGGAATAAAATAATTGCAGCTGCTTCGGAGCCCTAACATCTCGCTTATATATCCATTCAGACTGAGCTAAAGGGAAATGTTTCCAGGCCAACAAGTACTGCACCTTACCGCAATGTTACCTCGAATCCAATATTTCTTTGACTTCAAAATGCTGTTCCCCTTCAATGAGTATGGGGACAGGAGGAGGTTCTTGGTCCGGATGCAAAGGGGACGAACGCTCTGGTTTCAGCAAACTAACATGAAACACTGGATGAATCCTTCGCAAGGTTTTAGGCAGCTTTAATTGCACCGTAACTGGGTTAACTATGCGTACGATAGGGAAAGGATCCACATATTTGGGCCCAAGTTTTTTCAAGTTTTGGGTAGTTTGCAAGTACTTGGTGGAAAGGAAAACCCTATCTCCTACTTTATAATCCCTATCCTGAAGTCTTTTCTTATCAGCTTGAACTTTATGAGCTTGGTGAACCTCATCCAGGGCCTTACGTGTTACGGACCAAGTATCACGTAGCTGTTCAATCCATTCAGCCAAAGAAGGTATCTGTGGGTTTTCCTGAGGTAACTCCGGGATGGGCACAAAGTCTTGGCCGGAGGCTATCTTAAAGGGGGTAAACCCAGTACTGCTGTATATAGAGTTATTATAGGCGACCTCTGCAAATGGCAACAAGTCTGCCCAGTTATCTTGCTGATAATTTATGTAACATCTAAGGTATTGTTCCAACACTGAGTTAGTTCTTTCACAAGCCCCATTGGTCTGAGGGTGGTGGGCGGAGCTTAATCCCTGGGTGGAGCCTAACAACCCCAGGAACTCCTTCCAAAAGTGGGAGGTGAACTGGACCCCTCTGTCCAAGATTATTCGCTCTGGAGCCCCGTGTAGTCTGTACACATGTTGGACAAACAATTTAGCCAGAGTTTTAGCCGAAGGGATCTTGGGACATGGGATAAAATGCACTTGTTTAGAAAACAAATCAGTAACCACCCAAATGACTGTATTCCCTCCACTTTCGGGCAACTCAACAATAAAATCCATGGAGATCTCCTTCCATGGGGCTCCCGGCCTGGCCACACTCTGAAGCAACCCAGGTGGTTTCCCAGGAGGCTTCTTTGCTGAAGCACATTTGGGGCAGCTCGCCACATAGGCTTCTATGTCTTTCTTCAGCGCCAGCCACCAGAATTGTTGTTTAACTAAATGTAACATCTTCACGAAGCCTAAATGCCCAGCGATTTTAGCATCATGGGCATATTGTAATACTGTCCTCCTCAGGCTCGCGGGACATACAGTTTGGCTCCCACCCAGGCGAGACCCTCCTGAAGTGTACACTCATTGGAGTGGGTTAAAAACCACTCGTCAGTTTTTAGTGCTTCTTTCAACTGCTTGCTCAAGTCGCCGGACAAGGTTAGATCTACTTTTGCCTGGGCTCTGGTAACCACTGGTGCCACCAGCTGTTTCGAGGGGATAACCCGACGAATTACTTCCTCTCAAATGCTATTGTATTGAGACAGTCTTGAGAGGGCATCTGCCATCAAGTTCTTTCCTCCAGGAAGGTAGCACAGGGAGAAATTAAATTGGTTACAGTGTTGGGCCCAGCGGACTTGCTTAGGCGACAGTTTTCGTGGCGTTTTTGAAGCCTAAGTTTTTTTTATCAGTCCACACTTCAAAGGGGTGCTTTGCCTCCGTGGCAAGGCCTGCCCAGCAGGGGGGCCCTGAACTGCAGCAGTTTTGAGTTCCGGAGGCCTGAGCTGTCTCTTCCTGGGCTTGGGCTCTCTCTTCCACACAAGCATCAACCTCCGTTTCATCCCCGGGGCATTCATCCTCCCCCCTGGCAGGCAATCTATACCTTTCACATGCTCTACAACTCTCAGCAGCCTCTCTCAGTTGCAAAGCCTCGGTTATCAGAAGATTTTCTTTCTGCTCTTGCTGCCAGGCAGCATCTCCGCCTCCGTCTGGTAGTTGTTACTCCTTGGGGGGTCTTCTCCAGCTCTGGTAACCTCTCCATGCCCAGCGACCATTTGGCTCTCTCCAGCTTTTCCTCCAGCTGTAAATCAGCCATCCACTCTGAAGCCTCCCAGCCGGGGTGTGACAGGGAGGTCACTGAACCAACAGCTCCCATCTGCTCTTGGTTGCTGTCTTGGTCAGACATTCTTTGCTCAGCCCCCACGGTAGCTTTCCGGGATGGCTGTTAATTGCAGACCTTCAGGTGTGCCTCCTTTCAATACTCAAGAAAGAAAAACCCTGACTCCATTTTCATAGAGAAAGGTACTTTTACTGAGTATGAACTGAATGCAACCAAAGAAAAGCAAGGTCTGAGGCAATATATAGAAAGCATCCTTAAAACCCTCCCCCCAATCGTCCAGTCAGGATTATCCAATCCACATCCCCCCAGGGGTTATGTGGGGTGCAGCTTCCGATGGTGCCATCCTCCTGGTATGCCACGACAGTTGACCTTGAGTGATTATCAGCGCTCTTCCCAGCTGCAAAGAAAATGCTGAGGAAAACTTTCTCCCCTTTTCTCCACCAGCTCACTTCCCCCCTCCCAGACATCCAAACAGCTCCCCGCTCCCCCTGTTACAATGGCAGCTGAGCAAGCAAGCAATAAAAAGGTGGAGGCTGACACATAGGATATGGTGATTGCTTAACTGAAGAATCTATATTCACATAGTCGTTGACTACAACAGTAATGGAACCTTCTCATTAAGGTTGCATATGTGATACTTAAGTGAAATCGCCTTAGGGGAGGTTCAAAGGCCTAGCACACACTTAAGTCTGCCTGCCTACCAATTCTTTCTCCCCCACCCCGATATCCCCATGCTCCACCTCCCATCCCTCAAGATCCCCACAGCTCTTGGACCTGCTTTCCCCTCATAGGGTATGCATAGGCATCTCACCCCCACAATTTTCTGCAGGTCTTAGGCCTGCTTCCCATCCCACTCGACCCATCTCCACCCTGCCTCTCATTACTCATCGTAGACCTTTTGAAGATCTCCAGAACTCCAGACTTGTAGAATTGTGGCTACTCCAAAATGGCAGCTGCTTTCTGTATGCAGCCAAATGGCCAAGGGATAAACTAGTCTTAACAAGATCTGTGCAGTTTTACACAAAACTTCAGAGCTTTCTGCAGTGGTACGCAGAGTGCATTAGGGAAACAGAGCAGACTGCAGCTGCATCCCAAAAGCACCTGCCATTCCTTGCACCTACATCTAGCCACACAACTAGGGACACTGAGGGGTGGAGTGGCTTGTAAAGGATGTGAGGACCAGAGCTTCAGAGATCTTCAAACTATAAAGTGCATGATGAGGATATGAAGTAGGCCCAAGGCCTGCAGTGACCCAGTAGGACAAAATGAAGGAGATAGGTGGGGTGGGGTGGGGTGGTACACTGCAGGGTAACTGCTATGAGTCAAGTGTGAATGACAGTGTGGGTGCTGCAGCAGCAGTAACTTCAAAATGGGATTTTTAGTGGCTATTGCATGTAACCCCTTCATGGATTACTGCCTTGTCATGGCTAAGGGGCTTGCATAGCTAATGAAGCTATGAGCTATGCTATGCAGGGACACCCAAGACGGACAGGTCAAAGCAGAGTGTTCTGACAAAATGTGATCCACTGGAGAAGGAAATGGCAACCCACTCCAGTATCTTTGCCGTGAAAACCCCATGGACAGTATCAAAAGGAAAAAAGATATGATGCAGAAGATGAGCCCCTCAGGTCAGAAGGTGTCCAGTTCACTACTGGGGAAGAGCAGACGGCTAGTACCAGTAGTGCCAGAAAGAGTGAAGCAACTGGGCCAAAGCCGAAAGGATGCTCAGCTGTGGATGCATCTGGTGGTGAAAGGAAAGTCTGATGCTGTAAAGATTTTTTCTCCCTAGGAACCTGGAATGTAAGATCCATGAATCAAGGCAAGATCAAACAAGAGATGAAAAGACTGACCATGGACATTTTAGGAATCAGCAAACTAAAATGGACAGGAATGGGTGAATTTAATTCAGATTACCATCAGGTATACCACTGTGGGCAAGAATCCCTCAGAAGAAATGGAGTAGCCTTCATAATCAATAAAAGAGTAGGAAAAGCAATACTAGGATACAATCCCCAAAATGACAGAATGATCTCAGTTCGAATCCAAGACAAACCATTCAATATCACAGTAATCCAAGTCAATGCCCCAACCACTGGTGCTGAAGAGGATGAAATTGACCGGTTCTATGAAGCCCTACAGCACCTTATAGAATTAACACCAAAAAATGATGTCCTTATCATCATGGGGGATTGGAGTGCTAAAGTAGGAAGCCAAAAGATAACCAGAATAACAAGCAAGTTTGACCTTGGAGTACAAAATGAAGCAGGGCACAGGCTGATAGAATTCTGTCAAGATAATATAATGGTTATAGCAAACACTTTTCCAACAACCCAAGAGACGACTCTACACATGAACATCACCAGACAGTCAACACAGAAATCAGATTGACTATGTGCTCTGCAGCCAAAGATTGAGAATCTCTATACAGTCAGTAAAAACAAGACCAGGAGCTGACTGTGGCTCAGATCATGAGCTTCTTATTGCAAAATGTAGACTTAAATTGAAGAAAGTAGGGAAAAGCACTAGGCCACTCAGGTATGAACGAAATCATATCTCTGATGAATATACAGTAGAGGTGACAAATAGATTTAAGGAATTAGATCTGATAGACAGAGTGCCTGAAGAACTATAGACGGAGAAGTACACATTAGAAGACAACATATAAAATTATTAGAATATCCAAAATTAGGAATTTTATTCACTTCATTGATACAAAGTAAAAGAGGAGTAGCTCTATATATTAAAGAAAAATTAGAACCTAAATTATTCTTCAAAGATGAAGAAGGCAGGATTTTGATGGTGGAAATAAAAATGAATTTTAAACATACTTTTGATAGCGATATATGCACCAACGAAAAACAAGAAGAATTTTATGGGAGATTACACAGGAAAATTTTAGAACTGGACTATGAATACATATGTATAATGGGCGATTTTAATGCAACAATAGATGTGGATTTGGACTATAAAACAATGAGGATAAACAAAAAGTCTAGAAAAATATTGCCAAAATCCTTTTTCACAATGATCGAAGAATTGAGGATATTTGGAGACAAAAATACTTGAAAGAAAAACAATTTACTTTTTATTCAAATAGGCATTTATCGTGATCAAGGATAGATATGATATGGATGTCAACTCATAGACAATATATAAAGAAGTGAATATAGGTTCAAACATTTGGGCAGATCATAATCCAATGACAATAATATGGAAAGGTCAAAAGAGAAAAACAAGGTGGACTTTGAATGCAACAATATTAAATGAAAAGGATTTCCAACAGTTTATGGGAAAAGAATTAGAGTTTTTCTTCAAAACAAATAAAAATGGAGATATATTATTTCAGAATGTATGGGATATGATGAAAGCCTATATTAGGGGTCTTGCAATAACATATTTGGGAAAAAAGAATAAAAGGAAAAGACAAAAACAGAAAAAATTGGAAGAGGATTATAAAAGTCTAGAGAAAGGGTTCCAAAAAGATATTCAAAATAAAACAAGAAGTGATTGGAATTGAAAAAGCATGAAATAAACTTAAATGAACAAGAATTTTTAGCAAATAAATTAAGAGCATCTAAACAGAATTTCTTTGAAAATGCAAACAAACCGGGAAGATGGTTAGCATATATATATATATATATATATATATATATATATATATATATATATATATATATATATATATATATATATATATATATATATAAATAAATAAATGGAAGGAGAAGAAAATAATAAAACATATACAAGATGAAGAGGGGAAATTACATTATAGAAATGAAGAAAAGATAATAATTCAAAAATATTATGAAAAACATTATTATCAAGAGGAAACGTCAGAGGAAGAGATAATAAAAGATTTAGAAAATTCAGATTTACCTAAAATAACTGAACAATACAAGGGAATGTTAGAAGAAAGAATAACAATGATGGAATTAACAGAAGCAATTAAAAGACAAAAAAATGGGAAAGCACCAGGACCGGATGGGCTTCCAGCGGGACTTTATAAAACATTACAAGAAGTAATGAGTAATGTAATGCTGGAACTATTTAATGAACTCCTAATGAAGGCAAGAATGCTACACTCATGGAGAGAGGCCTTTGTAACACTTATACCTAAAGAAGACGTTGATTTACAATTGATAAAAAAATATAGACCGATTTCGTTATTAAATGTGGACTACAAGATTTTTGCTTCAATAATGGCAAATAGGCTAAAAAAAACTATTAAACGAATTTATTCATATAGATCAAAATGTTTTTTATCTAAGAGACAAATGGTATTGGCATTGAGTTAGAGGAAGAATAAGTAAAGGAAACAATGATAGCTTGGGCAAAGAATTTTGGATACTCAATTGACTTAGATAAATGGCAACAATTATGGGAAAGGAATTATAAACTAACAATGTCCACTGCATATAAAGAAAATCAATATAAAATGTTTTACAGATGGCATATGCCCCCTGAGAAACTGTCAAAAATGTTTAAAGACAAATCAGCTAAATGTTGGAAATGTCACCTGTTACCAGGATCTTATGTGGTGGACATATGTGGTGGACTTGTCCAGAGCTAAAAACTATTGGAATAAAATCAAGACATGGGTTGGAAGAAATGACACAACGTATTAATTTAAAACCAGAGCTGTTCCTACTGGGTATCCTCCCTGAGAAAATTTGTAAAGAAAATGTTTATTTAATTATACTTGTAATAACAGCTGCAAGGATTGTTTTTGCACAAAATTGGAAAGCAGAGAAAATACCTTTGGCAGGAGAAGTAATTAAAAAAAATTTAGACTGTGCAGAAATGAATAAATTAACTTTGATGATTAAAAGAAGAGAGGATTCAGAATATTTTAAGATATGGGATCAATTTTATCATTGGTTAGAAAAGAGATAAAGGCAAGTAAATCATTAGTCATGTAAAAAAATGGTATAATTAAGATATTGTACCTTTGGAGATAATGAAGACAGAAGAAGGTACAAAAAGATGAAGTCATGGAGAAAACACCAAGATGTCGCATGGGAGGAAGGACTGATGTATTAAATGCTTGTTTGTGTATAAATTAAAAAAAACTTTTTTTAAAAAAAAAGAGGTAGCAATTAAAATCATCCCAAAGAAAAAGAAAGGGAAGAAAGCAAAAAAAGAAAGGTTGTCTGGGAAGCTTTGCAAATAACTGAAGAAAGAAGGGAAGCGAAAGGCAAGGGAGAAAGAGAAAGATACACCCAATTGAATGCAGAATTCCAGAGAATAGCTAGAAGAGATAAGAATGCATTCTTAAATTAACAGTGCAAAGAAATTGAAGAAAACAATAGAATAGGGAGGACCAGAGATCTCTTCAAGAAAATTGGAGATATGAAGGGAATGCAAAGATCAGCATGATAAAGGACCAAAATGGCAGGGACCTATCAGAGGCAGAAGAGATTAAGAAGAAGTGGCAAAATTACACAGAAGAACTATACAAGAACGAGTTTAACATCCCTGATAACCACGATGGGGTGGTCACTGACCTCGAGCCAGACATCCTAGAATGTGAAGTCAAATGGGCCTTAGGAAATCTGAGCAACAACAAAGCTAGTGGAGGAGACAGTATTCTAGCTGAGCTATTAAAAAATCTTAAAAGACGATGCAGTAAAAGTGCTACACTCAATTTGCCAACAAATTTAGAAAACTCAACAGTGGCCACAGGATTGGAAAAGGTCAGTTTATATTCCAATTCCAAAGAAAGGCAATGCCAAAGAATGTTTAAACTATTGCACCATTGCACTCATTTCACATGCTAGTAAAGTTATGCTTAAAATCCTACAAGTTAGGCTCCAGCAGTATGTGAATCGAGAACTACCAGAAGTACAGCACGATTTAGAAGAGGCAGAGGAACTAGAGATCAAATTGCCAACATATGCTGGATTATGGAGAAAACTAGGGAATTTCAGAAAAACATCTACTTCTGCTTCATTGACTGTGCTAAAGCCTTTGATTGTGTAAATCACAACAAATTGTGGCAAGTTCTTAAAGAGATGGGAGTACCAGACCATCTTATTTGTCTCTTGAGAAACCTATATGCGGGTCAAGAAGCAACAGTTAGAACTGGACACAGAACCACCGATTGGTTCAAAATTGGGAAAGGAGTCCGGCAAGTCTGTATACTGTCGCCCTGCCTATTTAATTTATATACAGAGCACATCATGAGAAAGGTGGAGCTAGATGAATCAAAAGTTGGAGTTAAGATTGCCGGGAGAAATATCAACAACCTCAGCTATGTTGATGATACCACTCTAATGGCAGAAAGGGAAGAGGAACTAAAGAGCCTCTTGATGAGGGTGAAGAAAGGGAATGCAAAAGTTGGCTTGAAACTCAACATTAAGAAAACTAAGATCATGGTAACCGGCCCTCTCAGTTCCTGGCAAATAGATGGGGAAGAAATGGAGATAGTGACAGATTTTATTTTCCTGGGCTCCAAGATCACCACAGATGGGGACTGCAGCCAAGAAATTAAAAGATGCTTGATCCTGGGGAGGAAAGCTATGGCAAATCTAGATAGCATACTAAATAGCAGAGAAATCACCCTGCCAACAAAAGTGCGTATAGTCAAGGCTATGGTTTTCCCAGTTGCAATGTATGGCTGTGAAAGTTGGACCATAAGAAAGGCTGAGCACCAAAGAATTGAGGCTTTTGAACTATGGTGCTGGAGAAGACTCCTGCAAGTCCCTTGGACTGCAAGGCGATCAAACCGGTCAGTCCTAGAGGAGATCAACTCTGACTGCTCTTTAGAAGGCCAGGTCCTGAAGATGAAACCGAAATACTTTGGCCACCTAATGAGAAGGAAGGACTCACTGGAGAAGAGCCTAATGCTGGGAAAGATTGAGGGCAAAAGAAGAAGGGGATGGCAGAGAACAAGGTGGCTGGCTGGAGTTACTGAAGCAGTAGGCGTGAGCTTAAATGGACTCCAGAGGATGGTAGAGGACAGGAAGGCCTGGAGGAACGTTGTCCATGGGGTCGTGATGGGTCAGACAAGACTTCGCAAGTAACAACAAATTGTTTGTAAGGACTACATTGTTTTTTTTTAATTAGATTATTTGTGCCAAAACTGCATATCTCTGAAAATAAACTTATTCTGTGTTCATTATTACATTTAGCAATATTATTATGGAATATCTATTCTTTAAAA
This sequence comes from Pantherophis guttatus, assembly GCF_059756535.1. Taxonomy (NCBI): domain Eukaryota; kingdom Metazoa; phylum Chordata; class Lepidosauria; order Squamata; family Colubridae; genus Pantherophis; species Pantherophis guttatus. The sequence continues at coordinate 92,344,573 of NC_142066.1, forward strand.
AGTAGCATGCTGAATTGAATTGATCATCTAGTCCACTATTTTGTTTCTAACAACAACCAGCCGGAAGCCTATAGATAACTTGTATACAAGGCATAAGAGCAACAGTTTTCTCAGATTGTTTTACTCATTACACTGAGTTCAGATATATTTAGTACACCCCAAAATATTTTTTATATTTTATTGTGTTTACTAATCTAGGTGAAATGTTTATATATGATATGCCATACCAGGGGTGGGTTCTACTTAGCTTTACTACTGGTTCGAAACGGGATCTCCTGCTGGTTTTACTACCGGTTCTTGCGAAGCAGTCTGAACCCGGGGCAACCCACCACTGTGCCATATGCTAAATAAATAAATTCTTCCAGCAGCATGTAGGCACAACTTCTCTGTAGTGGATAGCTCCAAGTTACCAAAAAGTTACTATTGTAAATAATTTTGCCTTGAACTAGTGATGTCTTATCTGTAAGATTATATTTGAGGAATTTTTTGATGCAAATAGACAAAATTGTTAGAACAGTCATGTAAGGAATTAGAGACTTCCGGTGATGCTGTCAGGGCAGCACAGAGGGGAAAGGGCGAGCTCCGCTCTTTGACTCTGTTTCTTTCGTGTTGGGGGACCCTTTGAAGGCGTGTTGAAGGCTTGAAGAGCTACACGAAACAGAGGGGAAGCCCAAGGGTCAGCGAGGTGGTGTGCAGGGCAAATGAATTAAAATTGATGATCTAGATAAAGCCCAAGAACTATATGATCAACTGATGGGGATGGAGGAAGATTCGAACAGTAAAGAGAGATTGGAAACACCTAGTTTAGAAGAACAAAGACAAGAATCCGGGGACAAAGATGTGGAAGAAGGAGCCAAAACAAAGAAGAGGAATCAAAATGAAGAAAGGAGTACGAGGACCAGACCACAGAGAATTACAAGAGCAAACAAAAACCAGAGACCAGCAGACAATTAAGACAATAGAAAAAGGAACTAAATTACTGTCAATAAACGTAAACGTAAATGGATTGAATGACCAGGTGAAAAGAAAAAAAATACTTACAAAACTAACAAAACAGAATGTATATGTATTGTGGGGGACTACAATGGGATAATAGATAGAAAAAAGGATTATATTAATGAGAAGGAAAAAGAATGTATTACCGAAAACGTTTTTTGATATGGCGGAAGAATTAAACTTGAATGATATATGGCAAACATTAAACCCCAAAGAGAAAAAAATTACTTTTTATTCCAACCCACATAAGTCCTTCTCAAGAATAGATAAGATATGGACAAATAAAGAACTAAGTAAAGAAGTAGAAAATGTAGAGATTCTCCCAAACATTTGGGCAGATCATAACCCCATGAAAATAATATGGAAAGGTAAAAAAAAGAAAATCAGAAGATGGACATTAAACCCACAGATACTACAAGAGAAGGAATACATATAAAAGATTAATCAGGAATTGACCTTATTTCTAAAGGTAAATAATAAACAATAAACTTCTTTGCAGAACCTATGGGACATAATAAAAACATACAAGAGGAATAACTGTAGCATATATGGCAAAAAGAAATAAAGAAAAACGGAAACAGCAGAATATATTAGTGAAAGAATTAGAACAGCTAGAAAAAAATTTCAAATAAGGCCAGATGATGTACAACTAATTGAAGAAGTAACATTAGTAAAACATAAATTAAACCTAATAGAACAAGCAGAAGACGTTAAAAACATTAAATACGTGAAACAATACCAATTTGAGAATGCAAATAAGCCAGGGAGGTGGTTATCATAGAAAATTAAGAAAAGAAAAGGAAAGTAGAATAATCCACCAACTGCAGGAAAAGGTAGGGGATTTATAAAATAAGGAAGAAGAAATTAAAATGATTGCATTAAAATATTTTGAGAATTTATATACACAGGAGGAAACCGAGATAGAAAAAATAAATGACTATTTAAAAGAGAAAAAGATGCCAAACATAGAGGAAGATAAGAGAATGCTGCTAAATAGGGAAATAACATTGACAGAGCTAAAAGAAGCGATTCAAAAACAAAAAAATAATAAGACCCCGGGATCAGATGGTTTACCAGGAGAATTTTACAAAAACATGGGGGAGCTATTAGAACCCATTCTTTTAGAACTGTATAACGAGGTCCTGTTGGAAGCAAAAATCCCTGTTTCATGGAGAGAAGCATATATCACAGTGATTATGGAAGAAGATTCCGACCCAAATCAAATACAAAACTACAGGCCAATTTCACTTCTGAATGCAGACTACAAGATTTTTATGGCTATCATAGCAGGAAGGATGAAAAAAAATACTAAATGAGATTATTCACTCTAACCAAAATGGTTTCTCCCTTTTAGACAAATTAGAGATAACACAAGAATAGTATTGAACATATTAAGAGTATTACGAGATGCATCCAGAGAAACAAATTGCCCTTGTTTTTCTGGATGCGCAAAAAGCATTTGATAATTTAAATTGGAAATATATGATTAGTCAAATTAGAAAAATGAAATTCGGCGACAAATTTGAACAAATGGTTGAAGCAATTTATTCGTCTCAAAAAGGAGAAATTATAATAATAATAAATGGAGAAATTACAAAAACATTCAAAATAAAGAAAGGAGTCCATCAGGGATTCCCACTGTCACCTCTGCTTTTTATTTTGACTTTAGAATCACTATTGATGAAAATTAGAGCAAATCCAGAACCAAAATTAGGGAACCAAATTTAGAATGGAAGAATATAAATTAATGGCATTTGCAGATTATTTGGTTTTTTGTTTTTTTTTGGAAGACCCAAAGGAAACAGGATCAATATTATTACGGGAAACAGAAAAATATGGGGAAGTAGCAGGCCTTAAAATTAACAAGGCAAAAACAAAAATGATAGTCAAAAATTTAACAATACAACAGAAAAGAGAATTAGAGGGGAAATTAGGATTACAGAATGTGAAAAAAGTTAAATACCTTGGAATTTGGCTGACAGCAAGGTGTTCTTCAATCAAAGAAGACAACTACTAAAGCTTATACAACAAATTAAAATTGATTTGGAAAGATGGGGGGCATTACATTTATCCTTACTGGATCGGATTGCAACGATTAAAATGAATATTCTTCCGAAATTGTTATATTTTTTCCAAACCATTCCCATAAAATTAGATAAGAAATTTTTTATAGAACTGAATCAAATTACAACAAAATTTACATGGGCGAAGAAAAAAGCAAGAATAAAATTATCAGACCTTCAGGACAATAGAAGCAGAAGTGGCTTAGGGCTCCCAGACTGGCGATTTTATTATCAGGCAGCAACTCTAGTTTGGATTAAAGAATGGATCTACTTGAGAAATAAAAGATTATTCACATTAGAATGACCTGATTTAAAAAAAGGATAGCATGCCTTCCTATGGGACAGAGAGAACAAATCTCATTCAAAAAATTTTCAACATAAAAGGGCCGTCGGTCTTACCTGACACACACCTTCTCGTTGGGTAGAGATAGCAGCCAGGCATGGGTTGTACTTGTCTGTTCAGATTGAAGGACTGAGTCTATCATAGTTGTTAAGTCCCGCCCTTGTTGCTAGGGGTTCCAGCTTTTGACGAAGACGAAGAAACAGACCCGACGTATGGGAGAAATGAAAGAGTTAGCAATGAAGACCAGACTGACAAAGGATGGGGCTGGCTGCTGTCTCCACCCAACGAGAAGGTGTGTGTCAGATAAGACCAACGCCCCTTCTCCATTGTGGGTGGAGACAGCAGCCAGGCATGGGACATACCAAAGTTCACTGTCCCTAGGTACGGGCAGGCCCAGTCTGGTCAGAAGACTCCCCTGCATTATGAACCCCTTGCAGCACTCTCTATCCAAATGCCGCCTTGGTGGAGCACTTGTAGTGCTGAATAAAGGGAGAAGGGGAAGTCCAAGTCGCCGCCCTGCAGATCTCAAGCAAAGACGCCTGCGTGGCCTAAGCCGTTGACGTAGCCGCACTGCAGGTAGAATGCACTGTCAGGAATGCAGTTCATACACCTTAGCAATCGTCTGCCGGATCCACCATCTGATGGTCGAGGAAGTCACCCTGCCACCTAAAGAGACTGGGAGAAACGACATAAACAAAGACTCCGTCCTGCAGAAGTCAGCAGTTCTCTTGAGATATACCTGGAGAGCCCTCCAGATGTCCAATGTATGCCACCGCCTTTCTAAGGGGTGGGCAGGGTGAGGGCAGAAGTCTGGAAGGATGAGTTCCTGCAATCGATGAAATGGTGTATTGATCTTAGGGACAAAGGTAGGGTCAAGGCGCAGAACCATTCGATCAGCGTGGAACACACAGACATCACTCTGCATAGAAAATGCAGCAATCTCTGAAATCCGCCTCGCAGAAGTAATCGCCACCAAAAAGGCGACTTTATATGATAGAAGTCGGAAGCTGGTCATCCGTAAAGGCTTGTACGGGGCACCCGTAAGGGAGTTCAGAACCAGAGACAGGTTCCAAGTGGGATACCTGTGCACCACGGGGGGACATAAGTTAGTGGCTCCCCGTAGGAACCTATGTATAAGAGGGTGTTAAGATAAGGAGATAAGGAACCCACAAGTCAGGACCATTGAGATAGCCACCACCTGCCTCCAAAGCGTATTGGGTGAAAATCCTCTGTCAAGCCCGTCCTGGATAAAAACCAGGACCTGGACAACTGAGGCCTGAAGGGCAGAAACCCCCCTTTGGTCACCCCAATCACAAAAGGCCTGCCAAGTGGCCGAATAAATGCGGTCCGTGGATGGCCTCCGTGACGCCTGGATGGTCTGGAGAACGTTGGAGGGGATGTCCCTACTCAGGGCGCACCGCTCTATTGCCAGGTGGTCAGTAGGAGCCACTGGGGATCCAGGTGGACCACTGCCCCCTGGCTGAGCGAGGCCACGCCCTGAGGAATCCTCCAGGGTGGAGGATTCCAAAAACCAACAAAGTTTTTAGGTCTGCAAACCAGGACCTCTTGGCCAATGAGGTGCCAGAAGAACGACTTCTGCCTGCTCCTGTAGGATCTTGCGTACGACCCTTGGGATGAGGGATATTGGCGGAAATGCATATTTATTTATTTATTTATTTATTTATTTATTTATTTATTTATTTATTTATTTATTTATTGAATTTTTATACCGCCCTTCTCCCGAAGGACTCAGGGCGGTAAACACACACACACACACACACACACACACACACACACACACACACACACACACACATATATATATATATATATATATATATATATATATATATATATATATATAATAAAAAGTAAATAATAAATTGAGTCAACTTGGTGTATCTGCTAAGATCTTGGCATAGAATTTAGATGTTTATGCTAACCCTGCTTGTTGAAACAGAAAGGTCTTCAGGGCACGTCGGAAAGTGCGAAGATCTGGGATTATTCATATTCCAGGGGGTATTTTGTTCCAAAGAGTAGGTGCCCCTACAGAGAAGGCTCTCTCCCTTGGAACTACTAGACGACATTGTTTTAATGATGGTACTATGAGTAGGCCTACTCTGTGAGAGCGTATTGGTTGGTGGGAGGTTATCGGTTGCAGCAGGTGGTCTCGTAAGTACTCAGGTCCTAAGCCATGGAACACTTTAAAGGTGAGAACCAACACCTTGAAGCGCACTCGGAAGGCCACCGGAAGCAGTGCAGCTCGCGTAGAAGAGGTGTTACATGTGAGCGCCATGTTGCTCCCATAATTACTCGTGTGGCCGCATTCTGGACCAGTTGGAGCTTCCGGGTGCACTTCAAGGGGAACCCCATGTAGAGAGCATTGCAGTAGTCAAGTCGGGAAATGACGAGGGCTTGAGTGATTGTGCGTAATGAGTCCCGGTCTAGAAAGGGACGCAATTGGCGAATCAGGCGAACCTGATAGAAAGCTCCTCTGGCCACGGCTGTTATATGATCTTCTAAAGACAGTCGTGCATCCAGGAGGATGCCTAAATTGTGAGCTTTCTCTGTGGGGGTCAATGACTCATTCCCAATAGTTAGTGATGGGACTAACTGGCTGTACCGGGATGCCAGCAGCCACAGCCACTCAGTCTTGGAAGGGTTGAGTTGAAGCCTGTTTCTCCCCATCCAGACCCGTACAGCCTCAAGGCACCGGGACATCACTTCAAGGGCATCATTGGGGTGGTTTGTGGTGGAGATGTACAGCTGAGTGTCATCAGCGTACAGATGACATCACACCCCAAAACCACGGATGATCTCCCCCAATGGCTTCACATAAATGTTCAACAGGAGAGGTGAGAGGACTGACCCCTGTGGCACCCTGCAAGTAAGGGGCCTCGAGGTCAATCTCTGTCCACCTGTCAACACTGACTGTGACCTGTCAGAGAGGTAGGACGAGAACCACCGTAATACAGTGCCTCCCCACTCCCAGCCCCTCCAACCGGTGCAGCATGATTCCATGATCAATGGTATCAAAAGCCGCTGAGAGATCTAATAGTACTAGAATAGAGGAACATCCCCTATCCCGAGCCCTCCAGAGATCATCACCCAACGCAACCAATGCTGTTCCTGTGCTGTATCCAGGCCTGAAGCCGGACTGGAACGAGTCTAGATAGACAGCTTCATCCAGGTACTGTGGGAGCTGTCGTGCCACCACACTTTCGACAACCTTTGCTAAAAAGCGAAGGTTGGAGACTGGATGGTAGTTTACTAAAACAGCCGGATCCAGAGAGGGCTTCTTAAGGAGGGGTCTCACCACAGCCTCTTTCAAGGCGGGAGGTAAGAATCCATCGCTCAGAGAAGCATTAATAATTCTCTAGAGCCAGCTACGTGTAACCTTCTGGGTAGCCAGCACTAGCCAGGAAGGGCACGGGTCCAATAAACATGTGGTCGCATTCAACTTCCCCAGTAACCTGTCCACGTCCTCAGGAGTCACAGTATCAAACTCATCCCAGATAATGTCCTCAAGATCTGCCCTCGTCATTTCATCCGAATTAACCCAGTTATAGAGTCCAAGCCTTCCCGAATCTGAGTGATTTTATCGTGCAGATATTGTGCAAAATCCTCAAAGGAAGGTTGTAACTGGAGCACGAAGTATGTTTGGCGGCAAAACAAAATGGGGCTGGCAAGAGAAGGCTGGAAGTGGGAGCGCGAAGCTCTCTAAAGGACTGCCATGCACAGCAATCCTAAAATGGAACTAAGGCTCTCAAGGCCACCTCCGTTAAGACAGGACGGAGAACGTCGAAATCGGTGAGGCTGAGCAAGGCAGGCCGGCAAAAAAGCGGAGTGTGAACGGCAACTGTCAATCACAAGCTCAAAGGAGAGCCACACTCAAGCAGAGGGGAGCACAAAGCTCCGCTTTGTAAATAAAAGGCCAGAACCGCCCCAAGGCTGCCCGACAAGTTCTCAGGGGAGCACAAAGCTCCACGTAATACCCCAGCTAGTGGGAGCGCGAAACTCCACGAAATCCAACAGTTAGCTCCCCCCAGGAGCGCAAAGCTCCATGCCATTCCGGAATGCCTGCCTGTTCAACAGAGGGAAAAAAACAGATGGTAGAATACAGGGAGCTAGGAAAAAAAAAAAAAAACCCACCCCAAGCAGTCAAGCCGAAGCGAGCTGCCAGGGAAAAAAGGGCACAATCCACAAAATGGATCAGCTCTTTCACTCACAGTCAGAAGAGCAAAACACACAGTCCAAATTCCTAAGGAAATAAGCAGTCACAAAGCAGAGAAACAGTCCCACACGCCTGTCCAGTCTGAAGGACTGAGTCAAAAGCTAGAAGCCCCTACCAACAAGGGTGGGACTTAACAACTATGACAGACTCAGTCCTTCAATCTGAACAGAGTAGTACAACCCATGCCTGACTGCTGTCTCCACCCACAATGGAGAATACGAGAAGCTCTAATGCAAACATGGCATGAAATTAAGAAAAAACATTACATGAAAATCCCTAATTGGGTTTCGACGATGGAAGCAATGATCCATCCTTAAGTAAAATGGTAAAATACAGCAAAATTTTAGATAACCAGGGGAATCTAAAAAGTAGGCAAGAATTGGAAGAACAGGGAATAAATATAGATTGGTGGCCTTATCTACAATTAAAATCAAGATATATAAAAGATAAACATGAATATGGCATTGAAATTCTACTAAAACAATTAGATAAAATATTGATTGCTCCAGATGAAAAATTAGTAACCAAAATTTATAATTATTTACTAGAATTTGACAGAGCTAAAGACATAGTAAAAGAAGCTATGATAGCCTGGGCTAGGAATATTGGACATAATATCGAACTAGAAGATTGGGAAATAATTTGGAACAAAAATTATAAATTAACCAGATTGGCAAAAAGAAAATCAATATAAAATGTTTTACCGTTGGTACTTGGCACCCTCTAGACTGGCAAAAATATATCCAAATTTAAACCCCAGTTGTTGGAAATGTGGACAAAAGCAAGGTACCTTCTTTCACACATGGTGGTTACGTTCCGAAACAAAAAAAATATTGGATGAAAATACATAGTTGGATACAGGAAGTAACAGGTTTCCAGATAGAATATACACCAGAATTGTTTCTTCTAGGAATAATGAAAAAGAAATATGAAAAAACAACAACATATATTATCTACATATGACAACGGTGGCAAGATTGGCATTTGCGCAATGTTGGAGAAGTTAAAACATACCTTCCAAAGATTTAATAATTAGAAAGATATTAGATTGCGCCGAGATGGATAAAATGACATTGGAACTGAAAGGACTGATGGATTCAGATTTTTACGTAATATGGGAGAAATATTATAATTGGATTGAAGATAGAAAAAAAGGGAAATAACAGATAGTAGATTCTGTAAAATTATATAGCGTATAGGAGAACATTAGTGTGATGATATGTAAATGGTCACAGTCATGCACAAGAGTTGAATAAGAATTGTTTAATTGTTAAAACCCAATTTAAAAGAACAGTCATGTAAACAATTGATATGAATAATTTATATGTTTCATATGGAAAAGATAATTATATTTTGAATCTTGGTGTTGCTGCGAATGGGTTTCCCATCTATGTCTCTCAGAAATTAAACATTCATAATATGTATGCAAAGGAAAAGGACTTATTGGATCATTTTAGCAGAATATTTAAAGGAATTTATATACCAGAATTAAATCTTTTCTGTCCAGTAAACAGATGCATAAGAGAAATTATTTTTATATTTAATTCAAATCTATTAGAAGCTTATTGACGCATTCCATTCTGTATCTATTCCACATATATTCCAGTTTTCAGCTAGGTAAAAACTGTTGCTAAAATTATCTAAAAACCCATCATCTTTTTAAAAAATCATTACAGACTTGGATGTGTTTATGGTGCTAGGACATCTATTTTTGGCAGTACTATATTTTTATAGCAATAGCATTTAGACTTATATACCGCTTCATAGTGCTTTTACAGCCCTCTCTAAGTGGTTTACAGAGTCAGCATATTGCCCGCAACAATCTGGGTCCTCATTTTAACCACCTCAGAAAGATGGAAGGCTGAGTCAACCTTGAGCTGGTGAGATTTGAACTGCCAAACTGGCAGCTAGCAGTCAGCTGAAGTAGCCTGCACTCTAACCACTGCGCCACCTCGGCTCCATTATAATTTTTATTTCTTTTTTTTTCTCAACTTTTTATTTGTTTCATTATATAAAAGAGGAGAAAAAGAAAAAAAAGACATTGACTTCTGACTCTTAGCACAGTACAAGATAAAAACACGCCCTCCTCAACTTTTTTTTACACTATAACTAGCCATTTCTATAATGACAATTCTTTCTGATCAACAAAGGTCAAAGTTTCTTTTTTTTTCATCACAAGCACAAAATCTAGAAGTGATAGCCAAGTGAAAATATACTGTATTTTCCTCTTTGAATAAAATAATCAATTTAACCATTCCTGCTTTAGCTTCCTTTTTATGGAAATAGTATGTATGTCTACTTGCACCTAATAATCTTTGTCTCTGTCACCATTTTTATTAACAAGATTCATTGTGTTCTTTATAATTCTTTGACCTTAAAGAAAGGGGAAAAAAACTCTTTTTTTCCCTCACCCTTTTTTTAAAATGCTAAACGTTTTTAAAACACGTTTTAAGTCAAAACTTTCTAGTGCATTTTTTTCTTTGAATGCTTAACATGCAAACTTTAAACTTCAGTATTGCATTTAGATCCCTCCCTCCAAACTATCCTTATAGAATATTTTTTTTCTTTTATAAACATTCACACAGAGAGTTTTTCTTTAAACTGATATATTATTTTCTTTAACTTTCTCTTAAAATGGGTACTCTCAAATACATTTTCAATAAACTACTTTAGGTTAGATTACTTTGCCTACTTTAAGAATTACATATTCAAAAATCCATCCTAATTCCAGTTAACTCATTAAATTTAAGGCACTACTATATGTTTAATATCCTGTAGGATCCTAAAGCTGTTCTCAATTACACACACCTAAAATTATTTTAGAATTTCAGATGTAAAAGTAGCTTATTAATTAGCATCAAAAAAACTTCCATTTAGAAAAAACCTGGAAGTATGCAGAAATATTTTCTGTAATTCTTTGCCTTTCTGCCGCATAACCTTTAAAGTTCTTTGAATTGTTTATTTTGCATTTTGAAGTCAAAATATGCTTTTGAATTATACAGGTGTTACTGGTAAGGATTCTTGCTCAAGGTTCTATCAGCTAATTCACTGAAATGCTGTTTTTTATCCGATCCACTGATTTGCTGCTCTAAAAAGTAATATTTCTGAATTGCTGCTATTAGCATCAACTAGAATTACTGTGTGGTTCTCAAGTAAAATAATTCCATTCTCATATGTTTGTCACTAGATATTATACTTTTCTGTATATTTGATTATTTTTATTTTTACAGGTGAAAGTTGCAATCCTTAAATACATAGAGACACTTGCACAACAGATGGACCCAGGAGATTTTGTAAATTCAAGTGAAACTCGTCTGGCTGTATCTCGAATTATTACTTGGACAACAGAACCCAAAAGTTCAGATGTTAGGAAGGTATTTCAAATTATGTTAACATGAGTAAAGTTATTTCTTAAGAACTTTCATTTATCATTTATTGTATTGAATTCTACATTAATATTTTAATATCAATAAAATGATATTGATTATCCATAATAATTTTGAAAAAAAAAATATGTGTTTGTTGACTTTTGTGAAGGACAATAACCAAGCAGAATTTTGACCTAATATAATATAAACAGATGAATTTAAATCATGCAAATTTCTATTTAACTGATTTGGAAATATATTTGCCAATATATCGTATTTTTCGCTCCATAAGACACACTTTTTTTCCCCAAAAGTGGGTGGAAATGTCGGTGTGTCGGTGCCAGTCCTTTGGTGAATAGCAGCTGGGCCATGGAGGAGGTTCCTTTTACAGTGCTGAACCCTACCTCTTCTGTCTTTGTCATTGTCCACCTCTTCTGTCTCTTTTCTGCAGTGCAGAAGTCAATAGGTAGAGCTGGCACATGAGAGGACATCTATCTGCGGTCCTCTCAGGCTCCGCCCAATATGGTTTTTTCTTGTTTTCCTCCTCTAAACCTAGGTGCATCTTATGGTCAGGTGCATCTTATATATATATAAATTGTCATTGCATGAAATGTAATACATGAAGGTGCCTCCTTTGGAAGTAGAATTATAAATATAAAGAATTACTCTTTATATTATGTGGCTTTCAAAAAAGTAGGGCTAACATATAGACCACAATACACTCTTTAGCTATACATTGAGTATCAGAATCTGCCAGATGTGCAAGATTGGAAACTCAATCACTAAATAAATTGCAGAGGCAGTGCATGTATGTTGCCTCCCTTCTTGAAATATATACCATGTTTCTCTGAAAATAAGACCTGGTCTTATTTTTATTTATTTTTTTGCCACCAAAAAAGGCACCAGGGGATGTCTTCTACTGACTCACCTCGCGGCGGCAGCACTGACACCAGGAACCCGTTGTCAGCCCACTTTTTCTGTGGCCACTTGTAGCCATTTGCACACATCACCCCTGGCTTCCGTTTTGCCATCAGAGGTCTTCAGGAAAGGCCTCTGCAGAGCTCCAGATTGATCCGGAAGGGCCTCTGATGGTGAAACAGAGGCCAGGAGTGACAGGTGTATCAATCCGGACCTCGTTTCTCAACTGCAGAGACCTTTCCAGAATTTTTACCCATGCGCCTCACTTCACCCCATGCACCACAGAATGGGCAGGGTCTTAACTATGGCATATTTTGGGGGTAGGGTTTATATTGGGTGCATGTGAAAAAAATGAAGCTGGGGCTTATTTTCAGGATAGGTCTTATTTTCAGGGAAACACGGTACCTCTGACTGTGCTACAAGCACAGCTATTCAGTGGGGAATTTGTTTAGTAATTAAACAGATGTGGAATGCAAAAAAATATTTGATTTTACTTGTCGGGGCATTCTGTTGTTACTGTTAACCTTTGTCCTTGACCAGCAGTGAAATGCACTTACCTTCGCTACTGGTTAGGAAATGTGACCATGTACGCCTCTTCTGCGCATGTGCAGCGGGTCAAAAATGGGACCCCAGAGGGTGAACGGAGCCTCCCGCCGCCAGCTCTACCGGCTCACGCGAGCTGGATAGATCCAGCTGGATTTCACCACTGTCCTTGACTCATCAGGCCATATCCTAGGAACTGACTAAATACATAGACTTTCTGAGACTGGCATTATTACAAGGGCTGTTCTAAAATCTTGCTCAATCCAGGCAATCACCAGGAGTCAACAGTGACTGGAACATTCACTGCATTCCATACCCCCAATAAAAGGTTGCAGCTGCAATTTATCTGGAGACTAGTGCACATCTTTTCTGTATGTGTCTGGCTCCCAAGACCCATTACATTTACAGTAGATAATATTGAATCAGCATTATGTAATCTAAAGTCATCACTATCTACAGGACCAGATTGATTATGTGCTTTTTTCTTGAAAAAGCTTGCTACTGTCCTAGCTGAACCTTTGTGTACAATTTTTGAAGTATCGTTTTGAACTAGTTCTCTACCTGATCTATGGTCATCAGCTATAGTTACACCAATCTTTAAAAAGGGTGACCCTAGTTCAGTAGAAAATTATAGACCAATCTCTTTGTGCTGTGTTACATGCAAAGTTATGGAATCAATTATAAAACAATCCATCATTCACCACTTAGAAACAAACAACTTGCTACCTGACAAACAGTTTGGCTTTAGGAAAAACCTGTCCTGTAATTTAACTTTTGCACTGTAAAAACATCTGGACTACATGTCTTGATCAAGGTAAAGCTGTATATGCAATTTACATAGATTTTTGTAAGGCTTTGATACAGTAGTACAGGGATGTCAAAATAAGGCCCGGGGGCCAGATCTGGCCCACGGGGTGTTTAGATCTGGCCCATGGGGCTGACCTGGAAACCGCAGTGCCTCTGCCAGTGAAAATGGAGCTCGTGAGGGCTATGGGCAGAGGGTTACAGGAGGCTGTTGCAGCCAAAAACGGAGCTCAGGAGCCCTTTTTCGCTGGCAGAGTGCTCAGGCCACCACAGGTGCCCTGACACGAGTGACATCGAGCTGGCCATGCCCACCCCGTCCCCCCAAGGTCAAACACAACCCTGATGCGGCTCTCAATGGAATCAAGTTTGACATCCCTGCAGTAGTACATGATAAGCTGCTGTTGAAATTAAACTCTTACTGCATTTCTGGACCTTTGCACAAGTGGATTGCTGCTTTCCTGTCTAATAGACTGCAGAAAATCAAAATAGGGAACTCGTTGTCTAATCCTGCATCAGTTAACAATGGTGTTCCGGATGGCAGTGTTTTAGGTCCCATGCTTTTTTCGTTCTATATCAACAACTTACGTGATCAACTGAAAAGCAATTGTGGCCTGTTTGCCAATGTCATAAAATCATTTAATACTATAGATAATTCTGTTGTTTTGCAAAGTGATCTCGACTATGTGTCTGAATGGTCAACTATTTGGCAACTTCAAATTTCGATTAATAAATACTCTGTCTTACATATTGGTAAATATAATCAGAATGTCAAGTATAAGCTAGGTAGTATTGATCTAGCAGATGACCCTCACTTTGTCAAGGACCTAGGTGTACTTATTTCTGATGACCTATGTTCCAAAGTTCATTGTAACAGCGTTGCCAAAAAAGCATTAAGAATTGCAAATTTAATTTTGCGAAGGTTTTTTCCTGGAAATATCTTATTACTAATTAGAGCTTATAAACATATAAGCAGGCCGGCCTGGCCTAACTTTCCCTTTATATTGCTTTTTGATTTTATTTTAAACTGGGATGTCTTGAATTATCTAGGACCAGAGTGTTTAGTATATTTTAATTGGTTTTTTATTAACGTTTGTATTACATGTATTTTTATCGTTCGCTGTTCACCGCCCTGAGTCCCTTAGGAATAGGGCGGTATATAAATTTAATAAATAAATAAATAAATAAATAAATAAATAAATAAATAAATAAATAAATGAGTAAATAAATAAATAAATAAATAAATAAATAAATAAATAAATAAATAAATAAATAAATAAATATGCATGCTAGACCAATCTTAGAGCATTGTTCAACTGCTTGGAATCCCTACCATGTATCTGACATCAGTACAATCAAACAGGTTCAGAAATATTTTACGAGAAAAAATTTTCTTCTGTACACAATAGAATTCCCTATGCTACTAGGCTCAAAATTCTCAGTTTGGATAACTTAGAACTGGTCGCTTGTGGTCAGAGATATTGCTATACAAAATTATACATAGTAATGCTTTACCTATAAATGACTTTTTTTGTTTTAATTGCAATAATACGCGCTTTAAACTTAATGTATCGTTCTAAACTTGACTGTAAACAATATGAGTTCTGTAATAGAGTTGTCAAAGTCTGGAGTGCTCTACCTGATCCAGTTGTCTCAGCTACAAATTTTCATAATTTCGGTCTCAAATTGATTTCCATGGACCTTACTTACTTAAGTGGTCAATAGAGGGGGCGTGCATAAGTGCACTAACATGCCTATTGTCCCTGTCATTGTATTTTTCTTTTATTCTTGTTCTTGTTTTTGTTTGACAAATAATTAATTAATAAATAAATAAATAAATAAATAAACAAACAAACAAACAAACAAATGACAGCCAGGCTCTGCTGAATGAGGAAAAAAAATGATATTAGAATCTAACAAGCCTAATAACAGATTATACTCACATCACAGTCTAGTATGGTATATCATACATGGACTACACTTCACTATAGAAGCTAGCAAAACACATTATATGCTCCGTACATCATCGAATGTCATAAGAAGATGGCTTTATTCACACAACTTGTAGAGGTTTCTGATATCTGATTTCTTAAAAAGCTGAAGAACAAATACAGAAGCCTTTTTTTAATGCCACCCAGTATGCAGTGAAACCCAGCCCATTTATTTTGGCAAAATGCTGTGGGTATCTTTTAAGGCTATAGTTGAAAATAAATGTACAGTAAGTGCTGATTTCAAAATTATTGAATATCAAATTCAAGGATTGAATGTATGTAACATTTTACAGAATGATTTATGTGGATCGACCCCTCCCAGAGTTTAGTATTTCTTTTACTGAAATATAAAGAACCCAAAAGGAAGAAAAAAAAGTTAGCTTACTTGTATGTAATTATATTTTAAAATTTCATCATAATTTTAGAATTTCATAACGGAGATATGTGTTATTGGAAGTCCAGGGAAGAAAAAAGAGCTTCATTGAATGTGAATATATTTTACAATTCCATAATTAAGAAATTATCAACAATTGTCCTTCAAGTCTGTCTTAATTATTTTATCATTTTTCTAGGCTGCGCAATCAGTGCTGATTTCTCTTTTTGAACTCAATACCCCTGAATTTACAATGTTGTTGGGTGCTTTACCAAAAACATTTCAAGATGGTGCCACAAAGTTGCTTCACAGTCACCTTCGGAATACAGGCAATGGGGGACAGGTATATTTATAATCATTTACAGTAGCTAGAGATAATTAAACTATGCTGAATTAATACACATATATGCACTTAGTAGTCCTCTTTTATTATTGTTATTTTTATGTTAGTTTTCAAATTGGAACTTTGAGTCTTTATTCTAGAAAAATGCATGAAGCCTTCTTCGGAGATTTTTATATCATTATAAGTATAAATCCAGTAACAATGTTCAAAAGACTCATGAGGAATGTATGTGTGTTTTATAGGGGCCCACGGGAAGCCCATTATCAAGGCCTGTTCCACGCTCACCAGCTAGTTGGTCTAGCCCCATCACTTCACCAACCAATACATCCCAGAACACATTATCACCAAGGTAAGATACTAAATATTAATTGAGAACCAGCACTGACTCTCACCCAACAAAAAGCTTTCACTGATAAAGATGAATTTGTTTCCACCAGGATTTTTCTTGAAGAGTGGCAGAAATTGTTTTTCCCTGCAGAATCAGCCATTTTACAGAGTTCTGCATTTAATTCAGCTTTGTAACATTTAAATAACACAAAGTTTTCAACCAATTTAAATACAAATATGAATTAACTGCAACATAATTTAATTTAAGAAAAATATAGTGACAGAATATTTAAAACATCAATTCCACAAAAATCCTATTGCTGCTTACCATATAATTCATTTATTTTGAAATATGTTCAATTTTATATAGTTTGTAAATTTCTTTGTCCCTTTCTTTTTCTCCTTTTCTTTCTTAGAAGTACTTTCAAATATTTTGTTAAAAGAAAAATATTAATTTGTCTCATTATTTGCCTGGTTACCCTTGTAAATCCCCACTATGAACAGCAGAATGTTTTCTTCCATACCTGTTCTTTGTGATCATATTTTATTTCTAAAATATTAACCCCATCTTAACTCTGTTACAATAGCTGCTCCTTGTCTAAATTTCTAATCTAGCAATGTTTGCCACAGCTCGAAAAGAGGCATATATATGTAAATATTATTTCTAGCCTAATTACTTATTTTAATATAAGCACTCAACTAAATTCCCATTGAGTTTTATGTACAAATTAACACATAGAAATATTCATTAGAGAATCATCAATTGCTGAAATTAAAACTGCTTCACAATATTTTTATTGCTGTTGTTTCATAGTGCATTTGATTACGATTCTGAAAATATGAATTCAGAAGATATATATAGTTCTCTCCGTGGAGTGACTGAAGCAATTCAGAACTTTAGCTTCCGCAGTCAGGAAGATATGAATGAACCTTTGAAACGGGATTCAAAAAAAGAAGATGGTGATTCAGTAAGTATAATGGAAAAATCTGTAAATTGAAAAATAATCAGGGTCCATATCAGAGATGGGTTTCAGCAGGTTCTGACCAGTTCTGAAGAACCGGTAGCGGAAATTTTGAGTAGTTCGGAGAACCGGTAGTAAAAATTCTGACTGGCCCCATCCCCAGCTATTCTCTGCCTCCCAAGTCCAGCTGATCGGGAAGAAATGGGGATTTTGCAGTATCCTTCCCTTGGAGTGGAGTGGGAATGGAGATTTTACAGTATCCGTCCCCTGCCATGCCCACCAAGCCACGCCAACCAAGCTATACTCATAGAACCAGTAGTAAAAAATGTTGAAACCCACCATTGGTCCATACTGATATATTCTTGGGTGCTTGTTTTTTTCAGCCCATATGCAAGAAAACAAAAGATGCATGTTCTTTGAGGTAAACATTACTCAAAGTAAATGGGAATTAGCCCTAATTAAAAAAATATGTGGAGACATAATTATAAGATAATTATTTTTAAGCCCTAGGCTTAAAAAATGCTTCTCATTTTGAATCCTTTTTATGTTTGCATTTACTGGCAATATCACCTGTTGATATAAAAGTGTATGTGTAAGGACAAACAAGCTTAAAACTGAAAAAGAATATATTTGCATCAAATGAATCTTAGAATCATAAAAAACTGATGGCAGAAAAAGACCTACCATATTTTTCAGAGTATAAGATGCACTTGCCGGGAAGCCTGGCATCATGTTTACGAGATGGCAGCGTCCAGGAGGACTGAAGTGCTGCGTCTCTATCGGGCCTTGCAGCGAGAAAGCCAGGCTTTCAATGCCTACAGCTATAGGTAGGAAGACGGGGGGGGGGGCGTCTCGAGAGTGGAGCCTTCGGTGCCAAGTCCCTTTTCTGCCCCCATGAAAATCACTCCCCAACCTAACCCAGCCACTCCAGTTAAATGCGCGTAGGGTGATAGGGTTTGTTTTAAACAGATAAAAAGATCTGTGCTACTCGTTATCAAAATCCAAGTAGAAATGAGGACGCTGCTGATCCTGATGCTGGTAGGCAGAGGCAGATTTTTTCCTCCCCAAAAATTAAGGTGCGTCTTATAGTCCAAAAAATACAGTAGTACTCCTTCAAAAGTGCCCTTTGAATTTATTTTTTTCTTCTTTCTTTCTTTATTATTATTATATTTTTTTCTTAATTTTTGACAGTTGATGAATGAATGTTTGAATCCCATGATTCCCATCACATCAATGAATCCCAAGCATGTTTATACTCAGTTACTGGTGATTGACTCATTATTTCTGCTGGAAGTTGGTTCCAAGATTCCACTATTCTTTCTGGGAAATAATACATTCTAACTTTACTTTTGAACTTACCTCCTGTTTGTTTGAGGTTCTACTTCCATGTTCTTGATTTTTGGTTAATACTGAAAATACTGTCTTCTAGAATCTTCACACCCTTAATATGCTTAATGTTTCAATCATGCCCCCCGCTTTCCCTTCTGTCCTGCTAGCTGTACATATTATTTCCTCTAATCTTTCTTGATATGTTTTGTCCCTCAGACCCTCAGACCCTGCACCATTTTTGTTGCCCATCTCAAGATTTGCTCAATCTTAGCAATATCCTTTTTTAAGTGAGGTCTCCAGAACATTTGGACATAGAATTCCAAATGGGCCTGACTAAAGCTCTATATAAGAGCCAAGGTGGTGCAGTGGTTAGAATACAGCACTGCAGGCTACTTCAGCTGACTGCTACCTGCAGTTTGGCAGTTAAAATCTCACTGGCTCAAGGTTGACTCAGCCTTCCATTCTTCCGAGGTCAGTAAAATGAGGACCCAGATTGTTGGGGGGAAAATGCTATCTCTGTAAACTGCTTAGAGAGGGCTGTAAAAGAACTATGAAGCAGTATATAAGTCTAACAGCTATTGCTCTATAGCAGGATTAGAACCTCGTTTTTCTTGCTGGTGATCCCTCTAGCAATGCACACTGTTTGCTCATTTTGTAGTTATCTGCTATGAGCATACCTAAACTCTTTTCTTCTGCTGCTCTGTCTAACACTGTACCCCCAATACTCTGCCTGATAATTGTTTTTCCCTAAGTACATGATCTTAGAGTTAGAAACATTACACCTGCAGTTTTCACAATTTGCCAGCAGTGCCAATTCATTTTCTTTGTTACAGATACCCCCAGGAATATCAACTCTATTTCACACTTTTGTTTTGTCAGTAAAAAAGTCAAGCCTAGCAAATCCTATCTGCTTTATGTAAAGACCAACCTCTCCCCACTTCCAAGAAAGTACGAACTCTTGAAAACTTTGTATTTCAAAAGGAACCTTTTATTGAAAAGGGATGAAAGCAAGTCAAAATTCAAAGCAAGCTCTGAGGTCCCTCAGGGTATATAGTCCAGGATAAAGGGAATTAGGAACCCCACCCCACCGTCTGATGTGGATTCTCACCAATCTGCTGGTGTGAAGATGGTATCATACCGACCTCTCTGAGAAGCAGATAAGAAGAGCTTCTCAGGGCCATCTTGCAATCCACACGTCCCCCCCCCCTCTCATTTCCCAGGAGGTGAGAATTCTCCAGGCATTACTGGCGCCAGGCAACAGTTATAAATCAGGTTAGAGTTTATACAAAGAGGACCAGGAAATAGGATATTTAGGATATATAGGAAAGAGAACTAAATGTGACAAATCCAAATCCCCCCCTTCTTCCACGAAGAATGGCAGATACACAGATCTGACACTAGGACTGAACCTTGTGATATACCACTTGTGACTGGTCCCTTTTCAAACAGTGCTCCATAAACAATCACACTCTGAGATCTATCCCTGAGCCAACTTCTAATCTATTGAACCACCCAGCAGTTAAGCCATAGCCTGTATATCTTTTTTGTGAGTTCATTATGTAGAACTATATCAGATGCTTTGCTAAAATCCAAATAGGATGTCCACAGCACAGTGTCACATTTGTGACAGTTCTGTGGATATAGCCTGTGGACATTTGTGACATAGTTTTAAAAAGGTTAATCAGATTAGTTTGACATGATCTGGACATTATTTGCCCTCAGTAAAGTGATGCTGTTTTGAGTCCATCAAATTGTGAGATTTTAATTTAATTTAATTTAATTTTATTATTATTTTAGGACTTCAGCTCCTACAGTTGTTAAGATCATTGGCCTATAGTTTCCAGCTTCTTCCCTATTCCCCTTCCTTTGGATAGGTACAATATTAGTTGTTTGCCAATCTTGGGAAATTTCACCCGTTATAAAAGACTGGTTAAACAGACCAGTTAATGGTCTAACAAGCATCTAGAAGTTCCTTTAGAACTCTGGGATGAATAAAGGGGTGAAATCTACTTACCTTCCCTATTGGTTCAGAAGTGCATGCGCCGCCACCTCTAAAAACCCTGGGAAAGAACCTGCACAGCTAGGACTAGTATGATCCCCCAATCTGATTTTGTTACTTTGTTACTTTACTACTTCTGAAAAGACTGAGCAGAAATATTTGTTTAAATGGTTTATTATAGCCAGGTCTCGCTTAACATAAGAATTATTTGCATTTTTAATTTTTGTGATTGCACAGTTTTTTCTCTCTATCAGCTACATTTCTGCTATTTTTTCAGATGTATGTAAGATGGTAAAAGAGATAAAAACAGCATATTAGCAGATACATACATCTGATATGAACCAGATTAGAAATAATTTTCTTTTGCTTTTACTAATGCCTTAATCTCCTTAATTAGGGAACTAATTAAGGGGATTTCTTGATTAAGGATGATTAGGGGTCTGGAGGCTAAAACATATAAAGAACAGTTGCTGGAATTGAGTACGTCTAATTTAATGAAAAGAAAGAATAGTGGTGACATGATAGCAGTGTTCCAATATCTAAGGGGCTGCAACGAAGAGGGGGTCAACCTATTTTCCAAAGCACCTGAAGGCAGGACAAGAAACAATGGATGGAAACTGATCAAGGAGAGAAACAAGCTAAGGAAAAACTTCCTGACAGAATAATTAATCAGTGGAACACCTTTCCTCCAGAAGTTATGAATGCTCCGACACTGGAAGTTTTTAAGACGAGTTTGGACAACCATTTGTCTGAAATAGTATAGTTTTTCCTGCTTGAGCAGAAGACCTCCAAATTCCCTTCCAACTCTGTTATTCTGTATTTTATTCTGACTAATCTGCTTACCTTAATTTTTTAAAAACAATTTTGGATAATATTTTGAAAGTATCTGATGTTAAAACAGTTATCTAGCTCTGCAGATGATCTGTATATATTTTTATTAAAGGTATGTGTATCTGTCTTTGTTAGATTTGCAGTGGGTCTGGAATAGTAGATCTACGAACAGGAACTGGTGTGACTGATACAGGCCGAACAGTTCTTGACAACAAAACCACATTGCTTAACACTATGCCTCCTCATTCCTCCCCACGGTCACGTGATTATAATCCATACAATTATTCTGATAGTGTTGGTTCTTTTAATAAATCAGCTTTAAAAGAGGCTATGTTTGATGATGATGCAGATCAGTTTCCTGATGGTAAGTCTGTCACAAACAGAATTGGGGAATGGGTATATTGGGAGGAAAATTAGAATTATTATATGAACTAAGGGAAATAAATTATATATATAGCAGGAAAATACGATATTCAAGAGCTTTATGTGAAAACAAAGTTTTATTTATTATAAAAATTAAATGTAACATCTGAGATGCATCTGTTAACACTTCATTGCCAGATTTGTTCCCAAATAGGACATTGTATAATGATAGTAAACAAAAAACAATTGTACTAGTAGAATTTAATGGAATTAAATGGAACTTAAGAAAAAAACTTCTTCCAGTAAAAGACATTTGAATGTTCTTATTTTATTTTCCAAAATGAAATTTAATTCAAAAATACATTGAAGAAGATTTATTAAATAATAAAAGGTAAATCTGGCATCTATTCCTATTCAAAGAGTATAAAAGACATTATGGCTTTGGAAATAAATAAACAGCCACCTGAATAATGTTGATTTCCAGTCCCTCTCAATACATGCAATGCATAATCATTATTTATTTAGGTAACTTTTATATGGACAAAATGAGTATGCCCAAGTAAGCAATCTAATATACTGTACTTTATTAGAGTTTTGATTAAAATAGCTCTTTTCAAGTCACACTTGACTCATCATAGATACTTCCATTTAGCTTTCTTTGTACCAGAATTGGTCTGATACTACCTTTTTCTAGTGCTTTTCATTTTATATTACCCATGCAGTCATGCAGATTTTATTTCTAGGATCTAAGGTTCATCTTTTTCTGAAAGATAATATAGTATTTCCTACAATATACAATAGGAATTAATTCTATTGATACTTTGTTAATGCAGCCTAAGAAGAAAACATGGCATATTTTAAGTGTCTTTTAAGATTTCCTTCCGATAAAAGAGGAGAAAGGATCTAAATCTTTGGTTCTTAAACTGGGGTGATTACCCTCAAGGGGTAATTTGGGCATATTTTCAGTTTGGGTTTGTTTGTGACTTGCAGGTCCTGTTTGGGAGTGCCATTGCTAAGATGCTTGTGTAAAATAAATAGTCTGATATTTTTGTGGAAGTAATAACATCTTAGACCAGGAAAGGGTAAATAGGATAAAAAAAATTAAGAACTATTTGATGTGAGATCAAATTCTGGGACACGTATATTTGTTTTCATCCATAAGAATGAATAGCCTAATAGGTAAGGATCTTAAAGTGATCACTGCAGAAACTTCATCTTCTTTTCTCCCCATTGATTTGGCCTTAAAAAGTAGCTTCATTAATAGCACTCTATAGAAAGAGATGGTCCTCTTACTGTAGTCCTTTTTGCTTTTTTTTTTTCCCAAAAAGTCTTGACTCCCAGTAGGTGCTGAAGAGAACATCTTTGTCCATAGTAGGAGATTTTAATGATAAATGCCATATTTTGTAATAAAATATAATATCGGGATTATGTTCCATCTTATGGTTTTTATCTATTGTTTCATAAATATTATATACCTTCACATGTAAAGTAAAAAGAATGGTTACTCTTTTTACTAATTAAATAATTTTACTTTTTCTTTTGCTACAGAACCTTCCCTGGACCATTCTGATCTAGTCGCAGAATTGCTAAAGGAATTATCAAACCATAATGAGAGAGCTGAAGAACGGAAAACTGCTCTTTATGAGCTAATGAAATTGACTCAGGAGGAGTCTTTTGGTGTTTGGGATGAGCACTTCAAAACAATTCTTCTTTTGTTACTTGAAACTCTTGGCGACAAAGAGGTAAATCTCAAAATGGAGAAAGAAAAATCATATAACAGTTTTTTGCTTACCCTTTTAAATTTATAACTTGCCTTTATTTTCACACAACTCAAAGTGGCATACCTAATGTTCTGATATTCCCTTTTGGCCACAATAATAACATTGTGAGCTGTGTTGATCTGAAAGATAATAACTACAGCAAAATTTTCCATCGGGCTTTCATAACTATGGCACGACTAAAATTCACAGTCTCTGTTTTCCAGTCTAACACCTTAACTGCTATATCATTTTGGCTCTCTTGAATGTCCCTCTGGTATGGAAATTCTCAGTCATCCAGGTCATGGTTGTCCCAAAGATGCTTTTTCAAAGCTTTTTCGTTTGTCATCCAGAACTAAAGATGCTTCTTGGATGGGAAGCAAAAAGTCTTCAGGGAAACACAAAGGAAGTCAACTTGCCTTTTTAAAAAGCACCTTTGGGTCCCCCTTGAATTTATGTCAGGATTATGAACTTTAAAAACAGTGCATATTGCTTTTTATGTCTGTATTCTTTAATACAGACAATAGAATACACTTTTCAGCATCTCAGGTCCATAAAAGTAAAGTGTCTCTTAATAAAGTGTATCACAGTCACACCTTGCAGTTACAATAAGATTATAGTTTATTGTATCTTATATAGATATGGAGGATCCCGGATCTACGCACCTTCCGCCGCGCTCTTAAGACCTTTTTATTCTACCAGGCAGGCCTGGCCTAATCTTTTCCCTCTTTTTAATTACGCAAATTTTAATTGGTTATTTAAATGATTGGGGTTTTAATACGTTTGGGCCAAATTTGTTTAATTCGATTTTACTTTGTTTTTAAATTTTGTATCTATGTATTTTTACTGTTTGGCTGTTCACCGCCCTGAGTCCTTCGGGAGTAAGGTGGTATATAAATTAAATAAATAAATAATAATAATACTAATAGCTACTATTTTACTAAAATAATATGTAATGTATAAATATTAAATAAATCTATACTATTCATTATCAAATTTGGTTGTGAAGAAAGAACTTCAATGTTTGGAATAAAATTTCAAGAATGTAATACTATATAGTTCCATTATCAATAATAATGAGTTGGAAGTTATATGAGCAAAACTAATGAACATTCCTTAAACTTTCAGCATGCAATTAGAGCCCTGGCACTGAAAGTCTTAAGAGAGATTTTAAGACATCAACCAGCAAGGTTTAGAAATTATGCAGAACTCACAATAATGAAGACTTTAGAAGCTCATAAGGACCCTCATAAGGAGGTTTGTATACACCTTTGTAATAAATTTAAGAATGTGACTGAAGTAATAATATGGTATTCAGTGAAGAAGATAGAGAATATAGGCTATTTTTTCATAAGACAGATTTCAGGAATTTAAATGAGAAAATCATATTTCCTATTCAAAACTATTCAAATAATACAGATTTTTATGAACAGGGGACATAGAGACCTTTTAACACCTGCTTTAACAAGGTATGAACATTTTATAATCTTTGATCATGGACCTCCTTGCTAAACAAGATCCTTATTATTTTCCCAACAGCATATAATTGTGTATAAAGTTTAAATGCTTCTAGGAATATTATTGTCTGTTCTGTCAGTTTTATTATTAAATAATAATATCAATATATTCATTAGTTTTGTTTTTAAATGTTACAAGACAGAAAATGTGGCAATTAATTACATTTCTTCCTATGAATTCATTTTAATTAGAAATAATGAATTAAGATTTAGATGTAATAGAAATTTAAAAATATACATATCTCATATTTTCTAGAATTTTTTCATTGTAAAATTAGTATAGTTGCAAAGTCAATAAAAGTTGTTGTAAAATATTTCCTAGATATATTAGTTCATTCTTCCAACATATCCAGATAAAATTTCAAGTCTGAAGCTATATTGTTTAAATATTGATACTATTGGAATGCTGCTGTTGTGACAGAAATTTCTATTGTAAAACAAAATATATTGACATTTAATATTCTACATATTGTAATACTGTGTTTCCCGAAAATAAGACATTCAAAAAGTAAGGCCTAGCCCAATTTTTTGGGGTAGAAGTCATATACGCCTTACCACAAAAATAAGCCCTAGTGAAGGTGGGCGTGGCCAGCACAGGAGGCAGCCCTTTCCTTCCCTGGTCATCTCATGGCTGCTCTTAACCGCAGCCTGATCCAGCAAGGGCTGGGAGTTCTGTCTCTCCGGATGCATGGAGATATTTCCAGCGCACTCTTGCTAACCCTAGCCCTGCCCATGGCGCCAGGCAATCTTGCAGCCAAGGGCCTCTCTGTTCTGCCAAGGGCCCCTCTGTTCCACAGCTCACCTCGTGGCTATGGAGCAGGCAATGACCACAGTTTGAAAGGGTTTCCTCTGCACCATTTCTCTTCTCTGCTTCACCCGCCTGCCCACCCACTGCATCTGGGCCTGCCAGGCACCATCCGCCCCAAACCAAGCAGCGGGGAGGCTTCCAGACAGCACCTATCTAGCACCTGCCACCCTGGCAAATGCGAAGCTAAAGCAGGTGGGCTCCTCCAATGGCCTTCCCACCCCCGCCCTGCTTGGGGGCGGCCCATACAAAAGGTGTGAGTATGGGTTGAGTTTGGCATTTCACCTTCCTGCCTTTTGCAAATTTTTGTCTGCACAACAAAAGCAGCAGAAGCTGTCAAAGTCTTTCTTTCTCTCCCCCAAACTCCGTCAGAAATGAGTCTTTGTGAGCACCGCCACCACCTCTTGGAGCAGGACTCCACAAGGCTTGTTGTGCTGTTGCATGCACAAACAGCAGCACCGCCACAAGCTTTGTCATACAGGCACAGCTGGCGTCCTGCCACTCACTTAGCCACCCGCCCCCTTTATCAAGGGGTGGGGCGGGAAGAAGCGAGACGCATGGAGTGAGGCCGTCTCTTCTCCACACACACCCTTGCCAGTCCTGGCAGGGCTCCCTGTCTCTCACTTAGCCACCCGCCCCCTTTTTTAAGGGGGATGGCAGGTGGGGCGGGGGAGAAAGGGTATTCCCAACTCCCGGACCTACTGGCTTCTTCCCAGTAGCTCTTTCTCTGCCTTTCAGCATCGGCTGTCAAAAACAAGGATTTTTGGGCAGAAAATCTTGCCCCACTCACCACCACCCAGGTGCCCTTGCTTCCTCCTAGCCTTTCTTTGCTTACCAGTACTTGATTTCCAGCTCCGTCACATTTCTCGTCATTGTGTGCAGGGAGACAAGTTTGTGGGACAATGGTAAAAAAAAACTTCTTGTGAGAAGTTAGAATTAATTGATTGAACTTTTTTTATGGTAGTCCCACAAACTTGTTTCCCTGCACACAATGGCAAGAAACACGATGGAGCTGGAAATCAAGTACCGGAAGGCAAAGAAAGGCTTGGAGGAAGCAAGGGCACCTGGGTGGTGGTGGGTGGGGCAAGCTTTTCTGCCAAAAAAATCCTTGTTTTGATGGCCGACACTGAAAGGCAGAGAAAGAGCTACCGGGAACAAGCCAGTTGGTCCGGGAGTTGGGAATACCCTTTCTCCCCTGCCCCACCACTCCCCACCTGCCACCCCCCTTGATAAAGGGGGTGGGTGGCTAAGTGAGGGGCAGGAAGCCCTGCCATGCCCAGCAAGTGGGGGGGAAAGAAATGGCAAAAAGAGTCCCATCTCACTCCACGTGCTCCAATGAAAAGCAATAGCAGCCTGGCTGCTTCCCTTCCCTGCCCTCTATGGCACTGGAAGCCAACTGACAGGCACATACTCAATCGCTCATTCATCCCTATCTTTCTCTTTCCCACTCATCAGCCAAGATCAGCAGGCAGATTCGGTGAGCTGAACGCGCCACAGCCGCCCGGGAGGAGAAGAACGTGAGAAATGGGCTCTCGCAGCGCCTCCTCTCCCTCTTTTCTTCCCGGGCGGTGGCAGTGTGTCTGGCTCACCGAATCTGGCCTGCTGGCAGCGGCTCTGACCCGATCCTGGCCAGCAATGCTACGGGCAAGAATTGGCCACACCGATCCCGCTTCATGGCTGCAAAGACAAAGCCTTCACCGGCCACTGCTCAGAGCTCCGGCACTGGTCCCACTCCCCCCAGTCCCAGGTCGACAGGGCTAGGACTGGCAAGAGTGTGCCAGAAACATCTCCAGGCGCCAGAGTGACAGAACTTCCAGCCCTCAGCTGATCTGCGGGCCACGGGCAACAGTTAAGGGGCTGAGCAGCCATGAGGTTATCGCGCTTGCTGCCTCCTGCAACTCAAAAAAATAAGACATCCCTGAAAATAAGGCCAAGCACTTATTTCGGGGGGCAAAAGAAAATAAGACCCAGTCTTATTTTTGGGGAAACATGGTACCATTTAAAAAAAAATAAAACTATGCAAGTATAATATTATTGGATTTCTATATTTTTCTTTAATTGATTAGGTGGTAAGATCAGCTGAAGAGGCTGCTACTATGCTGGCCACATCTATTAGTCCAGATCAGTGCATCAAAGTACTTTGTCCCATCATTCAAACAGCAGATTATCCTATAAATCTGGCTGCAATCAAAATGCAGACCAAAGTTATTGAAAGAGTACCTAAAGAAATTCTTGCTCAGCTTTTGCCAGAGATAGTGCCAGGTTTAATACAGGTAAGAAGATACAGAATCATGAACAATGAAAAGAATGTTGCAAAACTATTTTTCCAAAGTTTATTCAGTTTTTCAAGTAATCTTCTAACTTTATAGAATATTTTACTGAAATATATTTTTTTCAAACATGTTTTAGGATTATCAGTTTTATTTGGATTGATATGCATTTTAATTACTTCTTTTCTAGGGTTATGATAACTCTGAAAGCAGCGTTCGAAAGGCATGTGTCTTCTGCCTTGTAGCTATTCATGCAGTAATTGGTGATGAGCTGAAGCCACATCTTAATCAACTCACTGGCAGCAAAGTAAGTGACATGCTATACCAAGATCTGATTTTGACTTTTTCTAATCTGTGGAGATTCAAAAAAAAAAAGCGGGGGGGGGAGGGTCTTAGGACCAGAAATTTGTTCAGAATCTCAGTTTGGCTATTATTTAAATCTGGGACTCTGTTGTTCCCTTTATTTTTCATGAACTATGTTGATATATATGGAAAATGAAATGTTATAAATAGACTGATATTATATAAACTAATATGGTTGTTGATTCCTTATAAGCATTTGAATAAAACATAAATAGTTTAAAACTTTACAGCAAAATCATGGTAGCTTCATACAGTTATATTATTTCTGACTGTAAATTGGAAAGCTGATAGTTCAGCTCCTAATCCTCTATACATAAGCATCTTATAGGCATGTAGAAAAACTAGAATATTATAGCTTTATATTGTAAGATTTGTCTGTTACAGGGGTAGGTTCTAGATACCTTTACTACCGGTTCATAACAAGGCCGCGCACATGCTTCTGACGTCATCAGACACATGTCAGGGTCAGTGGGCGGAGCCTCCCGCTGGTTTTACTACCGGTTCTATAGAAGTCAGATATCCAGTTCTTCAACAATAGTTTGAATTAGGAGAATTGGGAAAAGTACCATTCAAACCAGTTGTCTTCAGTAATTTGGAGCTATGTGGAATGATAGACATTATTAAAAATGAGAATAATAAATTACATGCAATGATTTAATAAGCATGCTTGAAATAAAAGTTGCTAAAATGTTATAAAGAAAATACAAAGCATGACAGCATCATAATATATCCACTGTTTGGTCTTATAGAATAAACATTGTGCTCATAAATTTGCTGCCCTTTTTTCTCTTCAGTAATTAATTTCTGATTTAGAAAAAACAATAACTGCCATTATATCATAGATGAAATTTACCCTATAAAGCAAAATTAAACAGTTAATTAAATAGTTAATACTTAATTAATAGTTAATTAAATAGAATGCAGAAAAGTTATCTTAACATTGACATTTATGATCAATCTGTTGATAATATCCAATTACTGAGAGGCTTGTACAATTTATTTATTATTTATTTATTTAATTTATTTATATATAAAATTTATTGGCTGTCCATCTTACTATAGGGTAATTCTGTAATTACAGTTACATATAGTTAAAACATGAAAATCAGACATTAAACCAAGAAAAACATGGAGAGGGGAAGGCGGAGTGGGTGGGAAGTTGTATCTGTTATTAATCAACCACCTCCATTTGCTGTTCCCCCACTGGGGCCCCAAGCCAATCAGCAGAGCTACATCATTAGGCCCTTATGAAAAGATAGGAGGGTTGGGGCCAACCTCATATGCCTCCTCTGCCAGCCTAAGTGGTATGGGCCAATCCCAGTGGAGTGAGATTGGGATTGTATTCCATAGTATCAAGTAATATGCCAAACATACAGTATATTAAATTCTGAATAAAGAAAAATCTTATTTGGACAGAATTTATGTCATCTTTTGTTTCAAACTTTTTTAATGGTCGCTGCTATTTAAACAATTTTTAAATGCAATAATACTTATGTAGCTGGACCAAAGACCTTTAACCAGCTCTTCTATAAGCATTCAAAAAAACCTTTGAAATCAATTACAGGTAGTCCTCGGTTTACATTCATTTAATGACTGATGTTACAACGGCATTTGAAAAAAGTGACTTATGACCATTTTTCACACTTATGCCCTTGCAGCATCCCTGTGGCCGCATGATTAAAATTCAGACTTTTGACAACTGGCATATATTATAACAGTTACAATTTCCCAGGGTCATGTTATCACCTTTTGCAACCTTCTGTCAAGCAAAGTCAATTGAGAAATTCATTTAACAACTTGTTACTAACTTAATAATTGCAGTGATTCACTTAACAACTGTGGCAAGAAAGATTGTAAAATGGAATAAATTAAGAATGATTTTTTTAGTAACAGAAATTTTGGGCTCAATTGTCATAAGTGTACCTATAATAGATTTGATTAGACATGCATTTGACTGAAGAAAAAAAATATTATCAGTCATGGAATTATAATTACAAATTATAGCTTTTCACTTATAAAAGTCATGCCACTCAGTGTAAAATACCTAAGCTCTTAGGAAAAAATAAGGAAGTAAAATCAATGAAATTGTTTTTTTAAATCAAGATTGTGATGTTGTTTTAAAAAGATCTTAATTAGTTATCACAATACTAAAAAGTTGAAAACAAATAATTGACATCTAAAGCATGTATCAGTGGTCTGGATATAAGATATAGGACCATATATCAATAGTGTAGATATAAGAATAATGAGTTTCTTTTTATGTTTCCATCCATGAAGATTTAAACACTTCTGTTTTCAGTTTAAAATCAACCTATTTTCTTGTGCCATTTATACATTGCAAACTATGCTTTGTTAAACTATGGGCAGGATCAAAACATAATTTCAGATTTTGAAATTATCAAACAAACTACAGTTCTCCCAATTCAGAAGTCACAAATAATTACTTTAGAACTGAAAGCATCTATCTTTATACTGTAAATGTGAAGATGAAAAAAGGACTGTTATTCCCTATCTGTCTGAATCATTAAGTTATATTGATCATTATACAGTATATAATAAACTAAAACTATTTTGAGAATTGTTGCCAATAAACTTATTGTCCCTTAATCCTTTGAAAATACAACTATTGTATGTTTAATAGCTCTAATTAGGCTTCTTTCCTCTGTATATATCATTCCATTACAAATCTTTTTCATTGTTCTTCTACTGTTCGTTGTTCATTCATTGTTAGTTTAAAAAATTTTTTTTAAATCTAATATGAAATATGTTGTTGATACTAAATATGTTATTTACTAATTTAAATCTGCAGATGAAATTGTTGAATCTTTATATCAAGCGTGCACAAACAGGATCTGGAACAGGTGATGCCTCAGCAGATGTTCCAGGACAAAGCTAATAATCCTGAAATCCATCTTTTAACTAAGAGGAAAGACACATCAATAAAAGGAAAATTCTCAAATGCATTTTTGGAGCTTTTCTCCCTCTCAATCTTTTTCCCCCTAATGAAGGGCTGCTCAGCCTGCATATGACTGTTCCAGTAATTCCATATCCAAGGGAAAAGACAGTATTAATATCACTTGACTGAAGCAAATTATTTTTTTTAACTAACACATCGTGTTTTCTGTTTGCACTCGTCTGTGTGTCTTTCCATTGATGTTTATCAGTGTTAATGTACATTTTCATTTTTCAAAAAAACTAATTAAAAGGAATGCTTTCAAGTCTAAATTTCCTCATTTTTGCTCAACTGCAAAGTAACATGGCTTTTCCTTCCTGGTTTTAATAATCATTTTTGCGGAGGGATGCTTCTGCTTGGATGCACAAAGTGGGAAGACAGAGAATGTTGGATTGAGATGAACTGCAACTAGACCAGTCTCTATACCGAAGATACATCTTTATATATTATCATAATGCCAATAATATGAGCAGAAAGCAGTGTCCTTTTTTTTTTTAATTTGATTTATATGCCTATAGTCTTCTCCGGAGACTCAGGGCGGCTTATAATGCGTTAAGCAATAGCCTTCATTCTTTTGTATATTTATGCAAAGTCATCTTATTGCCCCCACAAACTGGGTCCTCATTTTACCTACCTTAGAAAGGATGGAAGGCTGAATCAACCTTGAGCCTGGTGAGATTCGAACTTACAGTAATTGCAGACAGCTGGTGTTAGTCACAATGCTTTTAGTCTGTTGAGCGACCAGGCCCATAAAGTTTGATTGATCAACCATTGAATGTTTGTCGTATAAACAAAAATTCAATGCATATTAGGAGGACAACTCTGTCCTCCTATATGGAAATCTATATAGAATATAGTATTGCAAAACTGGATAGTATAGCATCTTGCTTTCCTAGATCAGGGTAAGCAAAATCACTTAATGGATATGAATCACCTGTATCATCTTCAAGCAAGATGGTTCAGAATAGAATGCTTTGTATAAGCATGCTTGGTATGTCTACCATTTGTCAGTAGAATACTTCCTCTCAGCCTAATTATTGAAACCAATACTTCTGTTAATCCCATTCACATAAGAATATATGACAGTACTGCAGGAAACTACCACAATGATACGTTGCAAGATTGGAGATTGGTGCGCTGATTATTTTAAAGATAGGGGATGGGAAAACTCATGTATTACAGATCTTAAAACCACTCGTTTGGGAGTTTAATTTGAGTTGGAAAGTGGCCCTAAATTCATTGCATGGTTATTTTGAGATTATGTTGAACTGGTGTTATTGCAGCCATCTGGACTATAAGATATGGCGATGTTTTCAGGTTGTTTCTGTAACATTTTAAAAAGTTTATTGTGAATAATGCATCCTTATATTTATGGAATGAATAGTCAAAGAGAGAATGAAAATAAATCTATTTCTGTTTCTCAGACAAAAATACTAAGAGTCTTAGCTGGGGGATGAGAATAAGATCTGTATGCATCTCACAATACCTAGAATAACTCTTTGTTAAATTATCTTGTTTTAGGGATTGTGTATTTACAGGAGAGATTATAGCAGTGCCAAGGATGATAGGTTTTTCTGCTAGACTAAGATTCTCTCTACCTCTTCAGGGTGAATACTTTTGACTAAGCTGCTATCCATAATGTCTTGTGAAAAACATTGTCTATAAAATAATTATTTTTATTTTATTTTTCTTCTTTTGCTACTACAATATATGTTTAGAGTCTAATATCTTAACATGCAGCCAAATACTGTTTTTAAAAGAATTAATATCACAATTTGCTTATTACTTTGTAATTAACAGAATACTTGCAGCTATCTAATAAGAATTGACTTTTATCAGAAATTATTCTGACTGGAAAATATAAAATGTAATTATTGAAAATGCAATTTGCTGTTGCAAAAAGCTATTTGAGGAAAAAACTTTAGAAATAAATATAAGGGGGAAATTACATTATTCATCACTGGCTTTTTTAGCAGCTGCAAATCAGGAAAATAGTCGTTTCTTCCTCATTCTCTTATGCGTAACATTCTTTTTATTACTGTTCAAGTACATTGTGTATTTATAGTACACTGCTTACCATTGTGGATATACAGGCAATAAAGTGTATATAGCATTACTTGAAAAATTAAATTTTGTATCTATCTGTTTTTCTGCTTTTGTTTAGTGATATTGTAGGAGTAATACATTATAGTACTGGTAGTGACTTAGTTTATGTAAATATATTGCCTAGTTTTAAACTAAACCAACGAAAAAAGACAAGCAATAAAAAGCAACCCAGAAAAAATAAGATTCTGTACTAAAACTAGTCCTATGTTGTTATTTTTTAGACTAAAACTGGGCTTTACAATTTACAACCTAGTAGCTGGATAGCAGAAGAGCTACTTTGATATAATGGTTAAAGGCATCAAGCTACAATCTGGAAGACTATGAATTTTAATTCTGCATTAGATCAGCTTGATGATTTCAAACATTTTTGAAAATGGTAACAAGAAAACTATATGGACTTTTCCAGACAGTTGCTAGATTAGAAGTCAAGACTGCTTGAATGCACACGGGCACACAGGCGCACACACAGACACACACAGAGCTGGATAGCAAATACTGTAATTAAAGAATATCTGATGTTAAGTTACATATTTGGCACTTTGACAGTATTAAAGAATAAAGCTAAAAATATGAGAAATTCCATTTATGACAATAAGATTCTTTAAAGAAGTTAACACCATTGAAAATATTTTTACACTGGAATGTTTAGCGCAGCAAATTCAAAATTTAATAACATACTGTATTGCTGTATTTAGCTGCTAAAATAGTGTCAATGGTTGATCTCTGGAAATGCTGACAAGTACCCTGCAACAAACAGCATTAAGGATTATTTTTCATAAAGCATTAAACTTTCACAATGGCCTGGTTTGCCCCTAAATTATAATATTTGAACTTCATATTGAATAAAAAGCAAACTTGTTAAAATGGGGATGGAGGGTTCATTCTAGAATTCTTTCTTCAAGCTATGCCACACAATCAACACAAGGGAAGGTCTACTTCTCAAGACAATCATTCACCACAGAACCACAAAAGTTCTCAAGCACTGTCCGTCCAGAGGACAAAAGGGATTAATTTCCAGGTTTCTCCTTAATTCTAGACAGTTCTTCGGACTACAAGGGTCCCACCAAAGCCTCACAATCAGCTGGACATCGATTGTTGCTAATTCAAATTCCCATTTCACTCCCCCCCCGCCCCACGAAGCCTAGACATTCTCACCAGAAATCTCTCTTAAATATTATACATTTGTTTAGTCTGCTGATTATTAAATGAACATTGTTAGGCTAACCATGATTTCTGGTGGAGAGATGCTTAGGTCTTTTTACTTGTTTTTAAGCTTGTAACATTATATATAGCTAGATATTATTTATGTCCATGTGTCTATTGATGGTTAATTTGTTAGAGTGCCAGGCTTCTAGAAATGGAGCACAAATCTAGCACAACTCGCCACAGGATAACTCGCTGCCAGACAAGAGTTACACTAATATAAAAGAAATGGTAAAATAGAAAAATTAAAGCAAGGATGCCAAAGGAGGGACAAAATGAAATGTGAATGACAAAAATTAAAATATTTTTTAAATTATTTTAAATAATTAAATTGAATTATTGAATTGTCCTGCAGCAAATTGGCCCGGAGCAAGTTGGCCACAGTGATTTGGCCATGGTGAGTTGGCCCATTCTCCCTGGAAATTCTCTAGCATTTTGGACTTGACTTGGTTTATGATGGTCAGTGTTTCCCAATTGAAACTATGATTAAGATTGTCCATATTGAATATAATATTCAATATAAATGAATAAATAATCTGTTTCATTTTCTGCTGTTTAGGGTTGCTGCAGTGAGGACCTTGAACAGCAGAAAAAGGAAACGGCATTTATGCAACATATTCCCCAAAAATGTATATCCACATAACTTTTATCAAAAAGTGCCTGATCACTCAACCCAATACAGCACAACCAACACAACCCCTAAACAGAATAACACATACATACATACATACATACAAACATACATATATCTTGATCAATACATCAACAGATATCAAGAAACCACCAACAGGAGAGGTATGACCAATGTCCCGGCGGAAAGACAGGCTCTTCGAGTGCTCTCAAGGACTTGTTGATATCTCCGCTGTCCAAGGGTCCCCAGGGATCTAAGTCGTCTCGTAGTGACGACAAACAAGAGCACATACCGGTCAGCACAGGGAATTTGCAAACTCCCTGGAAAGACTGGAAGAAGCTCCTCAATTCGGACAGTGAAGAAAGTGACCAAGAAGTTGCTACGAAGCAGGGGCAGCTACAACAACAAAAGAAGATCAGGAAAGATAGCATGTGACATGGAGGTGAGAGGGTTCTGATTTTGCCTTATTAAAGTTTCTCTTCAAACCCACCTGGAGAATTTACAAGGTGGAAAAGGCTAGCTAAAAGCGAGGAGTGAGAGCGGTATAAGCTCTTAACATCCACTAAATTGGCCGCAAAGCAAGTGAAACTAGAAATCTTTTTACTGTTTTATTGTTTTATTACTGAAGAAAGAATTTGGGGAATTTTAAACCTTTTTAAACTTAATAATAACTGGGACAATGAATTGAATTGGAGATGGAAATCCCATTTGAACAAATGATTTATTATAGAATGGGATGATTGTTAAAAGAATTTTGAATCAATTTTGAATCAACAAAGGAAAACAAGTTAAAGTGTCGTGTAATGTTAAAGGTTGACCTGCAGTGGGGAAAAGAAAAAGATTAAAAAAGAAAGAAAGAAAAGATTCTCTTTGAAGAAACCCCCAACAATAACTGATCTTGACATTTAGCTGAATGATAATTGAGCAGCTGGGAAGGAGAGACAGGCTTTTGAACTTATCTTTGAACTTTTTTCCTACTTTTGTTTTTCTATTTTGGACTTTGAATCTTACACAAACCTTCCTTTTTTTCCCTTGGGATGATTAGTTTATATATTTTACTATAAACTTTTTGAAGTGCTTTGTACTTTTTTCTGAGTTCTGCTGGTGGAAAGAAAAAGTTTTTATTCTTGACTTGTCTTATATTCAGAGACCTCTTTTCTTTTCTTTTCTTTTGACTGAACTTAATAGAGTCAGATTATTAAAAACTTTAGATTATGACATGAAGAGTCAGAAGAAAAATCTTTTCTTTTTTTCTTCTGGCTATCAGGTATTTGATTTTTGTCTCTCTTTTTTCTGTTGTCATTTTTGCTTTTTATTTTTTTGAATTTGTGCCAACTGGACAATTGGATTATTTTTTTTTCTTTTTTTGGTCGGTTTCCCCCCCTTTTTTTTTTCCTTATATTTTACTTCTAAATTTTTATATGGGAGATTGGGAATTTTAAATTTTTGAAGGGAGGTGGTTGATTGTTTTTTGTTTTTTTCTCTAATTCAACCATTGGGTGGATTAAAGATTTGGATTATAATTTAATCATAAATGGATTATAAAATATTAAAATGAAGAAATTTACAGCCCACCTGCATCCTGCATCAAGTCCCTCAGCGGCAGAAACACAGAAAACAGCAGAGATGATGGAACAAAGAAATTTTATGCAATGGCTTCATGATGATATAAAACAAGAGTTAAAAGAGATGAAAGAGGTGATGGGGAAAAAAGAGGACTAGGCTTGTGTTGAAGATCATAGGCCATGGAGATGCAGGCCTTCAGCCACCGAGCTATGGTTGCTGACGACACTCTGGAACCCAGAGAGGCAGCCTGGAAGGAAATGAATAAGGATTCCGACTTTCGAATCGAAGCAGTCCTGTCAATATACTTCTGTAGAGCCCTTCGGACATCCAGGGAGTGCCAGCGCTGTTCGGAGGGATGCCTGGGCTTGGGACAAAAATCAGGTAAGATCACCTCGTGGGCCCGGTGGAAGCAGGTGTTGACTTTTGGGAAAAAGGTGAGATCCAGCCAGAGGACCACCCGGTTGGAATGAAATACGCATAGATTGTCATGCACCGAGAGTGCCATCAACTCCGAGATGCGACGTGTGGAAGTGATGGCTACCAGGAAGGAAACTTTGAAAGTTAGAAGCTTTAATGAGGCCGATCCCAATGGTTCGAAGGGTGATTCTGTCAGGGCCTGTAAAACAAGGTGGAGGTCCCAGGAGGGGTACCTATGCACTGTAGGTGGCCGGAGTTTAGCCGCACCCCGTAGGAATGATCGGACACATGAGTGTTTGGACAGAGAGGGAGAACCTCTAGCAGCCAGAACGGTCGCAAGGGCGGCCACTTGCTGACGCAAGGTATTGGCAGCGAGACCGGAGGCCAATCCGTCTTGAAGGAACTCTAAAACTCTGGAAATGGGTGCGGACACAGGAACTGTACTCCTCCTGGCGCACCAGCGAGTAAACGCAGACCAGGTCGCTTTGTAGATACAAACCGTAGTGCTACGGTGAGAGCCAAGAATAGTGCCAATCACCTCATTGAAAAGTGGTCGTGCTTCAGAATCTCTCTCTCAAGTTCCAAGCGGCTAGCTGGAACCACTGAGGGTTCGAGTGGTAGACGGCTCCCTGACGGAGAGAAACTTGATCCAGGGGAATCCGCCAAAGAGGGGTCAGGACAGACTCAGAAGATCCGTGAACCAACTCCAGTGAGGCCAGTACGGCGCAACGAAGATAACATCCGCACCCTCCTGCAGGACCTTCCTGAGAATCTTGGGAATCAAGTGTATCAGCGGAAAGGCGGAAAGCAGGCCATTGGCATTGGAAGGCGTCGGTCCCCATGGCTCCAGGTGTCTAATACCTGGTGAAGAAACATGGGAGCTGCATGTTCATGGAACTGGCAAAGAGGTCCACTTGAGAATGTCTGAAGATGGTCGTGATCTGTAGAAAAATCTCGGGAAGCAGTTGCCACTCCGCGGAATCGAGAGTAGTCCTGCTCAGCCAGTCCATGCATGTGTTGGAGACGCCGGAAATGTGCTCAGCATGAAGAGAGAGAAGATGAGTCTCCGCCCAGCGACCCAGTTCCGCGGCCTCGCACATCAGGACTCTGGAGCGAGTGCCCCCTTGTCTGTTCACATAGGCCTTTGCTGTCACATTGTCCATTTGTAGAAGTACGTGATGGCCAGACAGCTGATGTTGGAAGTGACGGAGCGCCAGATGTGCGTCGCGCAACTCCAATCAATTGATGTCATTCTGAAGATCTCTGTGGGACCAGCGACCCTGAGTGACATGGGATTGGAAGTGGGCCCCCCATCCAAACAGACTGGCATCTGTGGTGAGAACTAGATGTGGGAGTTCGTGGAAAAGGCTGCCTCTCTCGAGGGCAGGAGACCTCCACCATCGTAGAGATGCCAAACCTTTTGACGTACCCTGATCCGATGAGTCGAGGCACTGGTGCAGGATCGTTGACAGGGCAAGAGGAGCCACTGGAGGGGACGGGAGTGTAACCGCGTCCATGGAATGATAGACAAACAGGAGATCATGAGCCCCAACAATTGGGACAGAGAGAGAAGAGATACTGTCCTGAGGGCCTCAGGCTTCACGGCCTGATGAATGGTGACTATGCACTCTGTAGAAAGGAAAACAAGACCAGAAACGGTGTTGATGCGAGCCCCTAAGTGGACGACCTCTGTAGAGGGAGAGAGAAGACTTTTCTCCCAGTTGATGGTGAAGCCATGCTCCTGGAATGGTCTGAGTGACGCCTGTAGATCGATTTCTGCCTGTTGGGACGAGGAAGAAAGAATTAGGATATCATCCAGGTAACAGAGCAATCTGACCAGCCGTGCTCTCAGATGCGTGGCTACAGCGTCCAAGAGCTTAGTGAAAGTGCAAGGGGCGGACGATAGACCAAAGGGTAACGCTCAATATTGAAAATGAGCGCCATTATAACAGAACCTAAGAAATTTGCGATGAGCCAGCCTGATTGTTACTGTTAACCTTTGTCCTTGACCAGCAGTGAAATGCACTTACCTTCGCTACTGGTTAGGAAATGTGACCATGTGTGCCTCTTCTGCGCATGCGCAGAGTCAAAAATGGGACATGATAACATCCTAGCGGGTGGACGGAGCCTCCCGCCGCCAGCTCTACCGGCTCGTGCGAGCTGGATAGATCCAGCCGGATTTCACCGCTGTCCTTGACTCATCAGGCCATATCCTAGGAACTGACTAAATACATAGACTTTCTGAGACTGGCATTATTACAAGGGCTGTTCTAAAATCTTGTTCAATCCAGACAATCACCAGGAGTCAACAGTGACTGGAACATTCACTGCATTCCATACCCCCAATAAAAGGTTGCATCTGCAATGCATCTGTAAATTGTTTCCAGAACAGACCATTGTGTGTCCCTAAAGCTACATTCACTTTCTTTAAACGGGTTCTGTCATCACATTGCACCTGCATTTTGTAGTCAGATCAGATTAGAAGACAGCGTGAAGGAGAAGCTTAAACAAACAGCCAAGAGAGACGGGAGGATTTTTTGATTGGCTTAAAAGAAAATAATTTTCCCCTTTACTAAGTGTCTGATTCGTCAGCATACACTGCCCATAGGTTAGCTCCAAGCAATCACCGCCCGCGGTCCTTGCCTCAGCCGGAGGGACGGCCGAATAAGAGGACATTGCCATCTGGTAGTGCGTGCTCTGCTATAGACGTGTCCCCGCGTTGAAACGCAGCAGGAAGGAGGCGGGGACGCCAACACCGGAACCGCTCATGCCCCTGGAGGAGAGAGCGGAGCCTGGTAGGCGGGGCACACGCGGGAGCGGTGGCAGCAGAGTTGTCGCGGCGGGCGGTTCCCTTCGCTGCTGCAGTAGGCGGCGGTGCCTGAGCCACAGTTTTTGAAGAGACAGCCAGACCTCGACTAGGTTTGCCGTGCGAAGTTCAGGATGGGGTTGAAAACGGCAATCGCCGTAATGGTGTTGCCTCCAGCGAGCCTCACTTTCTCAGAGGAGAGAGGGCTCCCTCGGGGCTGAGGGGACCTCTTTTTCCTTGCCTGTTTTCGCCCCCGAGTGCGAAAGTCCGGCGTTGCTTTTCAGTTCTCTTTTTCCGACTCGGGCCGGACGCATTCCTGGCCCGCCGCCGCAGGTGGTGACTTTGCCACCACCTTTTAAAGTCACTGGTGGAAGATGGCGTGGGTGCTGAAGATGGACGAAGTAATCGAGTCCGGTCTGGCGCACGACTTCGATGCCAGCCTCTCCGGCATTGGGCAAGAGCTGGGCGCCGGTGCCTACAGCATGAGGTGGGTTTCCCGGAGGAAGGGACCGGGAGGCTCCTTTTGCCCCGGTTTCTTCGCGCTTTTGATGGGGAAGAAGAGCTTGCAGATGGTACTTCCCTTTCGGCGGAAGTTTGACTTTTCTGTTATGCTGAGGTAATTGCTTAACTGGAGCTTAGTTATGTAGCATGAAGCTGTATATTATGCAATATTTACATTTTTGGTAAACTCAATGAATCCAAGCTCTGCAAGCTAAATAGGAAATCTTCACTTTGTTAAAGATTCTAACTACCAGCAAGAATGACTCCTTACATTTAAAGAGCATCTGTCATTTCAGATCTATCATGGCAGTGCCTATTAGTGGGCATCCACTCACCTGCTGCCTGCCATGTTCCCCACTTTGTTGTGTCACTGCCGCATCACCAGCCGTCCCATTAAAGTGAATGGGACTGTGGGTGAGTCAACAGCAGGTCATCTGCTGCAGACAGATGACAGTTGCTCTTTAAAAATTATTATTTAAATCAACTTGATTTAAATCAAGCCTTTTTACTATTGATTTAAATCATATTTAAATCAACTTGATTTAATTCCAAATCCACCCAGATACTCTTTTATGGTATTTTGAACATATACTACCACATTGTGCCTTTTTTTCCTTTTTGCATTTTTTCTTTCATTATAACTGTTTTGTACTTATTTTTTTTATTTTTATTCATGTAAAATTTGTGTACAAAAATATTTTAAAAAACATAGCATATTGTTCTGTTCTGACTATATTTGTCTTGAGCAAATGAAATGGGTCTAAACTTTTTCAGGGTGATTTCTGGATATAAGAAATGCAGGTAGTTTTGAACTTAAAACCATTTAACAATAATTCAAAGTTACTATGGCCTCAGAAAAGTACCTTATGACCTGTTCTTGGATTTATGAGAGTTACTATCTCCAAAATTGTGTTATTTCAGTTTAGGCACTTGGCAACTGGCTCGATGTGTTGCAGAAACCTGTGGTCATGTAATCACAATTTGTGACCTTTTTTGCCACATTCATTGGAAAAGTTGGATTTACTTAACAGCCATGTGATTTGCTTAATAACCATAATAAAATTGTGTCTGGTCATATGATTCATTTTACAATTAAAACTCTGGTCCCAATTATGGTGTTGTGATAGAGGCAAATTAAGAAATAAATGACATTTATTTATTATTTATTAATGCTATTTATCATTTGGCACCTAGGTACTTGCAGAATTATTTTATCCAACTACGGTAGAAACTGCTAATGGTTCCCTGTTTTCATGAAGTGATTGAAGTTAAGACATCTAAACCCACCAACTCATTGCAACTGCTTTTACTAAAGGTTATATTAGTCCATGTAATAGTGTTCCAGAAGTTGGTTAAAATAGAGCTTTTTCAGAAGGCTTTAGAACGTTGATAGGATATTGTAATTTGTTTTCTGAGGTTTTCGCGGGTGTTTGTATGTAGGTCTTTGGTTATTTGGGTTTTCTCCCACGTAAAATTGGAGGTGTCTTGGTGACGTTTCGACGAAGTCTCATTCATCATCTTCAGGCTGGTGTTTTCGGCTTCATGCTTCTAGGAGCAAATTGTGATATTGTAATTGTGTATTCTTATGCTATATTGATTGTTTTTAATTTTACAATTATAGCCAGGTCAAATCAAAACACTTCACGAGGGCTACAACACATCAAAATTATTTTATTTATAATATTAAATTTATTGGTCGCCACACGATAGCAAATTGAGCACTAATAAAATTAGCTGAGGTTGAAGCCCTGATGAAATAAAACTTTCTTACCATGGGTGGTTGATACTTTGTATTATATAATTATGATTTTTCTTATTAACCTATATATGACACGTCTATAAATCTGATTTAAGAAATCATTTCATTCTAATTTCACATATCTTGTTCATTGTGATTTCAAAGTCTCCATGTAGCATGGAGCATGGAAAAGCCAAAATACCCTGCAATGGGAAAGTTAATTTCTATCACCCTAATTTCAGATGCCTAAATTTATCCAAACAGATGTTTCAATATGGGAGTAATTGTTAATGACCTGAAAAGGTGACCTGATTTTTTTTTACAAAAAAGTGTTAGTTATTATACTAATAGCATTAGTAGACCTTATTTTGTCTTGCCATTTTAATTTGAACCATAATTGTCAATTACATGAACTATTCATGAGCTGCTGTCCCTGCTCTTTATGTGTGCAGTATTAATAGTACATGGAAGTGACGAACTGATTGGAATCTCGTTCATTTTTAGACTAGAATAACAGAGTTGGAAGGGACCTTGGAGATCTTCTAGCCCAGTGGTTCTCAACCTTCCTAATGCCGCAACCCTTTAATACAGTTCCTCATGTTGTGGTGACCCCCAACCAGGGGTGGGTTCTAAATTTTTTTATTTTATTTGTTTCAATTTGTATACTGCCCTTCTCCAGCCGGATTCAGGGTGGTGAACAGCCAGAATAAAAAACAGAACATACAAAATTTAAAAACAGTTTAAAATAATTAAATATTTTTGGCCGCAATTTAAAACAAACCCAATTAAAATCAGTTAAATTTAACCAAAAACTGTGGGATCAAGCGAGCCCGGCTAGGTGAAATAAATAAGTTTTCAGGGCCCGATGAAAAGTCGGGAGGTCTGGTATTGTACGTTTCTCTGGGGGGAGGTTGTTCCAGAGGGCGGGGGCCGCCACAGAGAAGGCTTTCCCCCTGGGGGTCGCCAGCCGACACTGTCTGGCGGACGGCACCCTGAGGAGGCCCTCTCTGTGCGAGCGTACTGGCCGGTGGGAGGCTATTGGTGGCAGAAGGCGGTCTCGTAGATACCCCGGCCCTAAGCCATGGAGCGCTTTAAAGGTGGTTACCAACACCTTGAAGCGCACCCGGAAGACCACCTGGAGCCAGTGCAGCTCGCACAGGAGAGGTGTCACATGGGAGCGCCCCGTCGCTCCCATAATCCCCCGCGCGGCTGCATTCTGGACCAGCTGGAGCCTCCAGGTGCACCATGCGGGAGGTGACGAGTGCCTGAGTGACCGTGCATAGGGAGTCCCGATCTAGAAAGGGACGCAACTGGCGTATCAGGCGAACCTGATAAAAAGCCCCCCTGGCCATGGCCGTCATATGCTCTTCTAAAGACAGCCGTGCATCCAGGAGGACACCCAAGTTGCGAGCCCTCTCCGTGGGGGCCAGTGATTCGCCCCCAATAGCCAGCGATGGCACCAGCTGGCTATATCTGGACGTCGGAAGCCACAGCCACTCGGTCTTGGAAGGGTTGAGTTGGAGCCTGTTTCTCCCCATCCAGGCCCGCACGGCCTCCAGGCACTGGGACATCATTTCAAGGGCATCGGTGGGCCTGGGGTGGAGATGTACAGCTGGGTGTCGTCAGCGTACTGATGGAACTCCACCCCGAAGCCACGGATGATCTCACCCAGCGGCTTTACATAAATGTTGAACAGAAGGGGCGAGAGGACCGACCCTTGTGGCACCCCACAAGCAAGGTGCCTTGGGGTCGACCACTGCCCCCCTGTCAACACACATTGCGACCGGTCAGAGAGGTAGGAGGAGAACCACCGCAGAACGGTGCCCCCCCACCCCCAGCCCGTTCAACCGGTGCAACATGATACCATGGTCGATGCTGTCAAAAGCTGCTGAGAGATCTAACAGGACCAGGATAGAGGAGCAACCCCTATCCTGAATCCTCCAGAGATCATCCACCAATGTGACCAATGCCATTTCTGTGCTGTGCCCAGGCC
Source organism: Pantherophis guttatus (assembly GCF_059756535.1). NCBI lineage: Eukaryota > Metazoa > Chordata > Lepidosauria > Squamata > Colubridae > Pantherophis > Pantherophis guttatus. Next base: position 92,388,983 of record NC_142066.1, read on the forward strand.
GGAAGCCGGACTGGAGCGGGTCTAGATAGACAGCTTCATCCAGGTACTGGGGAAGCTGCCGCACCACCACACTCTCAACAACCTTCGCAACAAAGCGAAGGTTGGAGACTGGACGATAGTTAGCCAAAACAGCCGGATCCAGAGAGGGCTTCTTGAAGAGGGGCCTCACCACCACTTCTTTCAAAGCGGCCGGCAGGACCCCCTCACTCAGAGAAGCGTTAACAATCCTCTGGAGCCAGCCTCATGTAACCTCCCAGGAAGCCAGTACCAACCAGGAGGGACATGGGTCCAATAAACGTCGCATTCAGCCGTCCCAGGATCCTGTCCATGTCCTTGGGAGCCAGAGGATCAAATTCCTCCCAGATAACGCTCTCAAGACCTGCCTCAGTCATCCCGTCCGGACATACCCAGTCAGAGGCCAGCCCTTCCCGAATCTGAGCAATCTTGTCATGCAGATACTGCACAAAATCCTCAGCTCGACCCTGCAAGGGGTCATCCCGCACTCCCAGATGGAGGAGGGAGCGGGTCACCCTAAACAGGGCGGCTGGGCGATTATCTGATGACGCGATAAGAGCGGCAAAATAGCTAGATTTCGCCGCTTTTATCGCCACTAGGTAGGTCTTAATATGAGACCTCACCAGTGTTCGGTCGGATTCGGAGTGGCTGGTCCTCCAACTACTCTCTAGGCATCTTTTCCAGCTCTTCATCTCCCTCAGTTTCTCGGAGAACCAAGGAGCTAGGTGAGTTCGGTGCCGGGTCAGAGGCCGCAAAGGCACGATGCGGTCCAAGGCCCCGGTGGCTGCACTATCCCAGGCGGCCACCAGGTCTTCAGCTGAGTCATGAGCCAGAGTCTCAGGGAATGGCCCAAGCTCCATCTGAAACCTATCAGGATCCATCAGGCACCTGGGGCGGAACCACCTTGTCGGTCCCACCTCCCTGCAGCGAGGTGCAGCAGTTAGAAAGTCCAGTCGAAGGAGCAAGTGGTCAGACCATGACAAGGGTTCGATGACTATATCCTCTATATCAAGGCCATTCGACCACTGACCAGAGACAAAGACTAAGTCCAGAGTGTGTCCGCCCGTGTGAGTGGGGTCATGAATTAACTGAGTAAGGTCCATGGCCGTCATGGAAGCCATGAACTCTCGAGCCACCTCAGATGTTTCGCCGATAGATGGCAGGTTGAAATCCCCCATGACTACAAGTCTGGGGGTATCAACCGCCACCTCGACTATGATGTTGAGCAGCTCGGGCAGGGCCGTTGCTACATGGCAGGGAGCCAGGTATGTGATCAACAAGCCCATCTGTACTCCACGGCCCCACTTCACAAAAAGGGACTCACATCCAGCTATCTGTGGAACAGTGGTCTCCCTCGGATCCAGACCTTCCTTTATAATAACCGCCACCCCCCCGCCCCTGCCCTGAGCCCTCGGCTGATGAAATGCACGGAAGCCTGGTGGGCACATATCCATGAGGGGAACTCCCCCCTCCTGGCCCAACCAGGTCTCTGTAATGCCTGCTAGGTCCGCTTCCCCCTCCCGAATAAGATCGTGGATGAGGGGGGCTTTATTAACAACGGACCTGGCATTGCACAACATCAGCCGAAGGCTCTGGCCCTGAGAATCTGGACAGCCTGGGGAACGAGAAAAGCATTGGGGACCAGAGTGCGCAATCACTCTAAGATAGCGAGTGCGCACTCCCCAAATATGATGTGGCCCCCGGCTTCCGCCATATCTGCCCCTCCCACTCACTATGCTGATGGAAAAGCCCTCTCTAAATTGAACTCCAACCCCCTCCCTGACCTCCGGTTCTGCATCCCTAGTGTCGCAGCCCTCCACAGAGGCTGGTCTTGAACCCGGTGGATTTCCCCCCAAACCCACCCTAATCCCCCGCGTACACCTTAAAATTTTAGTTAAAAACCCACTTAAAAACCCACTTAAAAAACCCCAAACTCTTCTTTGCCGCATGCCATCCCTCGGGGCTCCAAAGCCCGTCATCAAGATAGGCCCTCGATAACAAAGAGGGCCAAACCTGCGAGAGGGGGGAATCTCGCAGAGCACAGAGTTCGTTCACCTAATACATCTGAACATCAAGGGGAGGTAATGACCCATGGCCAATAACCGGTTTTACTACCGGTTCTGTGGGTGTGGCTTATTTTGTGGGCATGGCTTGGAGGTCATGTGACTGGGTGGGCGTGGCTAGCTGGTCATGTGACCAGGTGGCCATGGCTATGTGTATAGGGACTACTCAGAGGGCTGAAAAAAGTCATTTCTGACAGGTCCTCGCACTTTTGACTGATCCTCACACTTATGACCATCCTCACATTTATGCCTGTGCAGCATTATTAACAACCATGTCACTCATTTCACAACTGCTTCTTTTCAACATGGTGATAAGATAGGACAAAAAACGTAGAATGTGAGGACAGTCGTAAATTCGAGGATTGGTCAAAAGTGCGAGGACCAGTCAAAAATAACTTTTTCAGCCCTCTGAGTAGTCCCTGTGCACAAAAGGACTACCCAGAGGGCTGAAAAAAATGATTTCTGACAGGTCCTCATACTTTTGACCGGTCTTCGCAATTATGACTGGTTATCATTTATGCCCATTGTAGCATTCTTAACAACCGTGTCACTCATTTCACAACTGCTTCTCTTCACCATGGTGACAAGATAGGGCAAAAACGTAAATTGTGAGGACAGTCGTAAGTTTGAGGACTGGTCAAAAGTGCGAGGACCAGTCAAAAATAACTTTTTCAGCCCTCTGAGTCGTCCATATGCATAAAAGGATACAGCAATAGAGAGGGATGAAGGAAGGGAAGGGAAATTAGAGTAGGAGTGAGGGTAAGAGAGGGAGGAAGAGAGGAGGAGAAGGAGAAAGGAAGAGGAAATAGGGAGAAGAAGAAGAGGGGGGAGGAGAAAGTAAGAAGGAAAGAAAAGAGAGAGGTGGTAGGTTTGAGGAGAAAGATTGCTGTACAATAAAAAAGATGAAAGGGAAGAAAGCCAACCCCAAACAAATATAAAGATATTAAGATAAAGAATGAATTGTTAAACTTTAAAGAATAAAAGAGAACAAATAGGAATAAATAGCAATAATTAGAAACACATACAAACATACAAAGTATTTTCTTTGAACAGAATATTTGGCCGGTTCACAAATTTAAACTGTTGTAGGAGGTTAGCACCCACCCCCTTCCTAGAAGAATGAAATATTTTGGGAAATATTAAAAAGGCAGAATATTATATTTCCCTGGATGAGAAATGGAGAAGCATATTTTACAGACAAAGCAGCTCCCACCTTCCTGCCTCCCACCCTTTGTTAATGGGCCAGAGGCAGAAAGTCAATCCTTTGTCAAAGGACATTTGCAATACAATAGCAACAGAAACTAACACAATGGGCCCCATTTCGCAACCGAAACTCACCACACATGACCTGGGAAGCATGTGACCTGGGAAGCACATGTGACCATCAGCCAGCAAGGCTAACTAAGACCCCCATCCCCTGGGAGTCTGACAACCAGTCAGGATACTCTTTCGGGGCCCCAAGAAATGCAAAGCCAGAGAGAGCATAAAAACCTGAGGATTTACTGTATCTGCCCCTTTTCTGTTCAGGAACTCAAGCCATGTGATCCTGTCCACCATTAAACCATCTTTCCAAGCAGTCTCCATGTTTCCAGTGTCTTTTTCCCCACTTGGAGCAGAACCCAGAAGGATATTTCTTCCAACACAATGTTTAGTCAATTCTATTAAATTTACAATTTCTATATTTCCTTTTTATCATATTATCATCTATTTTTTTAAAAAACCATTTTTACCCTTCATCCTCATCTCTAATCTTAATCAAATTCAATTTTTCCCTTTTATTCTATATTATACCCCTTCACATTGTCATCTATTTTTATATCCATCCTCACATTGGTTAATTATGTAATTATGTAATACAGTTGTTTAATACAAATTCAACATTTTAATATAAATCAATTAGTTATATAACTATCTTTTTTGTATATTAATCAATATGAACATGAATATTCCAATTATTTCCATGCAATCCAATTTCTTACAAATCAATTAATTATATTTACCAATAATAATAAACCAAATAATTTCCCCCATATATTCCTTGAAACCACAATTTAACCATTTCTGCTTTCAACACAATATACAATTAATAGTATCTCAATTATTACAATTCCCTAGTTAAATAGAGCTTTTTTTCTTTTGTGTTTTAAAATCTTGAATCTCCTCTTTTGCCCTAAATTTCCCATTGTTTGCAGTTTTGCACCTACCTTTTTTGGTGAGGAAAAAGAAAAAGAAATCTCTCTGCCTCATTTTGTCACGTTGCAGCAAAGACCCTGCTTACTTTCAATTTCGCTTTTTCAGCATAGTTAGGGGAAAAAAATCTGCTCCAGGAATTTACCTCTTTGCAGCTAGCTAGCAACAGAGCCCTCCGCAAAACAGCTGAGAATAGGGCGGCTCTTTGAAGCCCCATGGCAAGAATTTAAAAAATTTTTCCCTCTAACCATCAGCTGGGACTCTGGAGGCAGCAACAGATTGGGAGTGGGCGGGGTAAGCGAACGGCAACCGGCGATCCAACAGAGGCAGAGGGTGAGGGTGAGTGAAGACGTGGGGGGGACGAGAGAGGGCTTTGGCGACCCCTGTGAAATGGCCGTTCGACCCCCAGGTTGAGAACCGCTGTTCTAGCCTAACCCCCCTCTTTAGGAAAAAGAGATTGTTAAAAGGTATGACTACCCAATACTTTTTCACAACAGCAATGCATAATCAGCTAATCAAGCCACCATAGACCTTGCCAAATTCCTTGCATGATGCGAGCTACTAACACAAGGACTTGAAAAGTTCTGAAAGCTATAGAGCCTGGCGTTCTTCTTTCCAAAACACCACCAGAGGCTTAGATTTTTCATATAGTGAGGAGATAGATTTAATAATTAAATGGCTCGGAATTGAATCTGCTGAGCATGCAAAATGAATCGACAATAAACTACCCTGAAACAGGCCTTAAAACAATCTGGGACAGACTTAATAAATGCTATGGCTCAGCAGAAGCAGTGGAAAATGCACTGTTCAAAAGACTTGATAACTTTCCTGAAATACCTAACAGAGCCTATCAGAAACTTAGGGAACTTGGTGACTTACTAATGGAACCTCAAGTAGCTAAGTCAGAAGGTGATTTGCATTCCTTGACACAGAGGTGTCAACCCCATTATACAAAAGTTACCCTATAACTTACAAGAGCCGTGGATCACACATGGGTGAAAATACAAAAGAGAGTACAATGTTCCATTTCCCCGCTTTCTGTTTTTGTGGCCTTCATGTGCCAACAAGCTAAAACAAGAAATGATCTTAGCTTTGTCCTGTGCTGCTCCTTCAGAACATAATTCTCACAAGCCTCCAGTAGCAGTCCACAAAATTAATGTGACTCCTTCAAATTCCCTTCACAGGTCTGCCAGCTCCTCTCACATAAAAACTGAGATCAGAGATCCTGGTTAGCAGTGTCCTCTGCACCAGAAACCACATCTCCTAAAATGCAGGGCCTTCAGGGAGAAGTCTGTGGAAGACTGCAAAGCTTTTCTGAAAGCAAACATCATTTGCTACAAGTGCTGCTCATCAGTCTCTCACTTTGCCAATAACTGTAAGGTCAGTGTAAAATGCATGGAATGTGGCAGCACAGACCATAACACAGTTTTGCACCCAGGGCCAGCACCATGGATTTTACAACACACAGTGACAGTGAGCAGGTTAGGGAGGAAGAACACACTGCTATAGCCACAACAGAAATCAATGCAAAATGCACAGAGGTCTGCAAAGGGACTGCACAGCGGCAAGTCCTGCTCCAAAATTAAAAGTCAGAGTCTAGCCAGCAGGCCAAAGGGACAAAGCCATTAAGCTTTATGCTATTCTAGATGACCAAAGTAACAGGTCTTTAATCAGCCTTCTTTGATGCCTTTGACATTAAAGGCCCCAGCCCTCCATATTCCTTAAAAACATGCACAGCGGGAAAAAGAGCATCTGGTTACCAAGTCAAGTTGGTAGATGGGAAAACATGCCTGACTTTACCAACTCTTATTGAATGCAACCAGATCCCTGACCATAGATCTGAAATCCCTACACCAGATGCAACGATTCATCACCCACATTTGAACCACATAGCACATCTGATACCACTGCTCGATCCTCAGGCTCAGATAGTCTTGCTTCTAGGGAGAAATATTTTACAAGTCCACAAGGCAAGAGTTCAGATCAATGGTCCCCACAATGCTCCCTACTCAGAAATTAGACCTAGAGTGGGTCATTAATGGGAGATAATGTTTAGGAAGCATGCACAAACCAATATCTGTTAGCAGCATGCTGACAAGCACACTAGTGAATTGATATCCTTCTATTTTTCAGCCAAGCCACAACCAATTCTTCTTAAAAGAATCACTGCACATTACCCATTTGCCTTGTCCCTTCATGGGCTTCTTTAGTGACAACCTCGCCTGTGACAGAGACCAAAGTCGTTTAAGCTGCACATGTGGTTTGCAAGCAAGAACATTTTCTGAAGGAAGAATGTTCAACACCTCACAGATCCCGGGTGAATGGAGATTCTTCATCCAATGCAGAATCTGTGGGCAGCCTCACAGTAACAGAAGCAGTGATGTGCTCAAAGCCAAGCCATTGTCCAAATACCTTCTGACATGACTCAGATCCCGTTGCTACCAAATGGTGCCGGATATGAATCAGATGACGTCAGCAATTCTAAGGGAGAAACTACAAATGGGATGTTATATTCTGGACTTAGATCACTGTCTTCCCAGAAACCTCATCAGAAACTGCAGTGGCACTATGTCATTGACAACCATATCAAGAAAAAAGCAATGGCAGTTCACCTAATGCTACCATCTCAGAACTCAAATAGTGGTAGTGGTTGATACTAAGCAGAGAGAGTCATACCCCAGCATATAACTTTTATATATTGTTGCTCTCTAGCCTCATCTAGTGGCCAGAGTGACAAATATCCCCCAACATCTGGATCTGGATGGGGAGAAACAGGCTCAAGCTCAACCCGTCCAAGACTGAGTGGCTGTGGCTTCCGGCATCCCGATATAGTCAGGTGGTGCCATCTCTGACTATTGGGGGCGAGTCGTTGGCCCCCACGGAGAGGGCTCGCAACTTAGGTGTCCTCCTGGATGCACGGCTGTCCTTAAAAGAACATGTGACAGCCGTGGCCAGGGGGGCTTTTTATCAGGTTCGCCTGATCCGCCAGTTGCGTCCCTTTCTGGATTGGGACTCCCTACGCACAGTCACTCATGCCCTCGTCACTTCCCGCCTGGACTATTGTAATACTCTCTACATGGGGCTCCCCTTGAAGAGCACCCGGAGGCTCCAACTGATCCAGAATGCGGCTGCGCGGGTGGTTATGGGAGCGTCATGGCGCTCTCATGTAACACCTCTCCTGCGCGAGCTGCACTGGCTCCCGGTGGTCCTCCAGGTGCAATTCAAGGTATTGGTTACCACCTTTAGACCGCCTGCTGCTACCAATAGCCTCTCACCGGCCAACTCGCTCCCATAGAGAGGGGCTCCTCCGGGTGCCGTCAGCCAAGCAATGTCGGCTGGCAACCCCCAGGGGGAGAGCCTTCTCTGTGGGGGCTCCTGTCCTCTGGAACAAATTGCCCCCCGAGATGCAGAGGATTCCCGACTTATGCACCTTCTGCCGGGCCCTCAAGACGCTTTTATTTCAACAAGCCGGGCTGGCCTAATTTTTTAAATTTTAATTGTCAATTCTTAATTTTTTAAACATTTAATCAGGTAGTTTATTTTAATTAGATATGGGCCAAATGATTTAATATTTTTAAACTTTTTAAATTTTATATTTTGTGTGTTTTATGTTGGCTGTACACTGCCCTGAGTCCCTTTGGGAGAAGGGTATATAAATTAAATAAATAAATAAATAATAAATAAACATATGATCTTTACATACTGTTGTTGCGCTCCAGATAAATAAATAAATAAACATATGATCTTTATATACTGTTGTTGGTATTTTATCTCTTCTGGCTGAAGAGACAAAATACCAAATACAGTAGGGCAAAAAAGTATTTAGTCAGCCACCAATTGTGCAAGTTCTCCCACTTAAAAAGATGAGAGAGGCCTGTAATTGACATCATAGGTAGATCTCAACTATGAGAGACAAAATGAGAAAACAAATCCAGACAATCACATTGTCTGATTTGGAAAGAACGTATTTGCAAATTATGGTGGAAAATAAGTATTTGGTCACCTACAAACAAGCAAGATTTCTGGCTCTCACAGACCTGTAAGTTCGTCTTTAAGAGGCTCCTCTGTCCTCCACTCATTACCTGTATTAATGGCACCTGTTTGAACTTGTTATCAGTATAAAAGACACCTGTCCACAACCTCAAACAGTCACACTCCAAACACCACTATGGTGAAGACCAAAGAGCTGTCGAAGGACACCAGAAACAAAATTGTAGACCTGCACCAGGCTGGGAAGACTGAATCTGCAATAGGCAAGCAGCTTGGTGTGAAGAAATCAACTGTGGGAGCAATAATTAGAAAATGGAAGACATACAAGACCACTGATAATGTCCCTCGATCTGGGGCTCCACGCAAGATCTCACCCCGTGAAGTCAAAATGATCACAAGAACGGTGAGCAAAAATCCCAGAACCACACGGGGGGACCTAGTGAATGACCTGCAGAGAGCTGGGACCAACGTAACAAAGGCTACCATCAGTAACACACTACGCCGCCAGGGACTCAGATCCTGCAGTGCCAGACATGTCCCCCTGCTTAAGCCAGTACATGTCCGGGCCCATCTGAAGTTTGCTAAAGAGCATTTGGATGATCCAGAAAAGGATTGGGAGAATGTCATATGGTCAGATGAAACCAAAGGAGAACTGTTTGGTAGAAACACAACTCGTCATGTTTGGAGGAGAGAGAATGCTGCGTTGCATCCAAAGAACACCATACCTACTGTGAAGCATGGGGGTGACAACATCATGCTTTGGGGCTGTTTCTCTGCAAAGGGACCAGGACGACTGATCCATATACAGGAAAGAATGAATGGGGCCATGTATTTTTTTTTTTTTTTAATTTGATTTATATGCCGCCCTTCTCCGAAGACTCAGGGCGGCTTACAATGTGCTCAGCAATAGCCTTCATCCTTTTGTATATTTATACAAAGTCAGCTTATTGCCCCCACAACTGGGTCCTCAATATACCTACCTTAGAAAGGATGGAAGGCTGAGTCAACCTTGAGCCTTGGCGAGATTCGAACCCTGCAGTAATTGCAGGCAGCTGGTCTTAATAACCAGCTTAATAACAGGGTGTCTTAAACCCCTGTACTACCAAGGCTCTTCTATTGTGAGATTTTGAGTGCAAACCTCCTTCCATCAGCAAGGACATTGAAGATGAAATGTGGCTGGGTCTTTCAGCATGACAATGATCCCAAACACACCGCCCGGGCAATGAAGGAGTGGCTTTGTAAGAAGCATTTCAAGGTCCTGGAGTGGCCTAGCCAGTCTCCAGATCTCAACCCCATAGAAAACCTTTGGAGGGAGTTGAAAGTCCGTGTTGCCCAGCAACAGCCCCAAAACATCACTGCTCTAGAGGAGATCTGCATGGAGGAATAGGCTAACATACCAGCAACAGCGTGTGCCAACCTTGTGAAGACTTACAGAAAACGTTTGACTTCTGTCATTGCCAACAAAGGATATATAACAAAGTATTGAGATGAACTTTTGATATTGACCAAATACTTATTTTCCACCATAATTTGCAAATAAATTCTTTCCAAAGCAGTCTGGATTTGTTTTCTCATTTTGTCTCTCATAGTTGATGTCAATTACAGGCCTCTCTCATCTTTTTAAGTGGGAGAACTTGCACAAGTGGTGGCTGACTAAATACTTTTTTGCCCCACTGTATATTGTTTGAGCTGACCCAACCCGTTTTACCCATCAGACCTAATATTGTCTACCTTGTATTTGGTTCTGATTGTATGTATCCCTATTTTCCACAGTTTCACCATATCTTGTTCTTTCAATAAAGCATTCAGATTTATGCACACGGTCTGTTTTATTGGAGGATAGGTGGGTTTAGCTGTCAAGCTGCACACAGACTAATGTGGTGAGTACAGAACAGGTTAATTGTTCTGTCAGGAAATTTGCTTCTCTCCTTGATTAGTTTCCATCTACTGCTTCTTTTCCTGACCTCAGGTGCTTTGGAGAATATCTTGATTCCCTCTTCTTTGTGGCAACTCCTGAGATATCAGAACACTGCTATCATGTCACCCCTATTGTGCTATCAGAACACTGCTATCATGTTTCCTGATCCAAGATGGCACTGTCGAAAGCTGCCTCGGTGAAATGCTCTCTAATGGTTTCTTTATTTTTTATTATTCTCTGACTCGCTACAGATTTTATACTCAGGAGACTATCTGCAGCTTTCTGTGATCTCACTCCCCCCCCCCCATCTTTACAAAAGCAGAGGAGATTCTAACACAGGAAGAAGCAATTTCCCTGGAGCTATGGATTACCAAAAAACCCAAACAGAGGAAATAGAGATGGAGACAGAGAGGTAAAAGGGCGGGCTAAGGAATAGGGGAAATAGCTCTGCCTTCAATCTTCCTGACAAATTTATGTTCACTAGCTAACAAGATGGATGAAATACTCCTTTTAAACAGATGCAACTCTGATATTCACAGTGAGCTGTCCTATGCTTTATTGAAACCTGGTTACATGATGATATTGATGACATCAGCATGCAGATTCCAGGGTTTCAGATACATAGAGCAGACAGAATTGCAGAATCATCTGGTAAAAAGAAGGGAGGAGGCTTATGCTTATATATCAACAATAGCTGGTCTCAGGATATAACTATAATATATAAATTCTGTGATGAAAACTTAGAGTCTTTACTTATCAACTGTAAACAATTTTACTGTCCATGCGAGTTCTCCTCATTTCTACTAATTGCTGTTTATGTCCCTCCACAAGTCTGTGTAAACAAGGCATTGCAAGGCATCTAGCTGACCAGATTATGGAGGATGAAGCCAAATACCCCAATTCACTGGCCATTATTTTGGGAGATCTAAACAAAGCCATCTTAAGGAAAGAGCTACCAAAATACTTTCAGCATGTCAATTGTCCCACTAGAGGCAAGAATATTTTAGACCATTGCTACACAACAGTAAAAGATGCTTACCTTTACCACGAGCAGTTGTGGGACACTATGATCATTACATGATTCACCTTGTACCTGCTTGCAGGCAAAGACTTAAAACCACAAAATCACAATCCTCAACTGAGGAGGCAAAGTTAAAGCTACAGGCCTGCCTTGACTGCACTGATTGGAATGTTTTCAAAAGTACCTCTGCAGACTTAGATGAACACACAGATACCGTAACATCATACGTCAGCTTCTGTGAAGACCTATATATACCGACCAGGACATACAGTAACAACAAACCTTGGTTCACAGCTAAACTTAAGCAGCTATGTCGTTCCAAAGAGGAAGACTACAGAAAAGGTGATAAAATGCTGTACAATCAGGCCAGAATGTATTAACAAGGGGGCTCAGAGCAGCAAAAAGAAGCTGCTCTGAAAAGCTAAAGAATCAGTTCTCAACAAATAAACCAGCAAACGTGTGGAAAACTCTTAAAAATATCACTGGTTACGGCAAACCTCCTTCCCAGGCTTAAGGAAATCAACAACTGGCAGATGACCTGAACGTGTTTTACTGCAGGTTTGAAAGGAAACTACAGTCACCTATCTCCACAACCCCCATCTCAGACACACCAACAATAGCCAAACCTCCTATAACTGACCCCATCCCAGGGGTGAAATGCTCCCATTTCGGACCAGATCGCCTGATATGGTAGCAATGGTGGTGAGTAGTTCGGAGAACTGGTAGCAAAAATCCCTGCCCCCCTCCTTCTTGCTTAAAAGTCTGTGGTGACCAGTTGGCCCCCATCTTCACCCATATCTTCAATAAATCGCTAGAGATGTGCTATGAAGCAACCTTCTTGCTTCAAACGCTGTATTATCATCCCAGTGCTGAAGAAGACCACCATCAAGAAACTGAATGACTACAGACTAGTTGCTCTAACATCTCTAGTTATGAAAACCTTTGAAAGGCTAGTGCTGTCCCACTTGAAAACCATCACGGATCCGCTGTTAGACCCCCTGCAATTTGCATACCAAGCAAATAGATCAACAGATGATGCTGTTAATATGGTTCTGCACTACTTCGTATAACATCTTGAATCTCCAAAGACCTACGCAACGGTCCTCTTTGTAGACTTTAGTTCAGCATTCAACACCATCATTCCAGACATTCTTCTAACTAAGCTGAACCAGCTAGCGGTACCTGAACAAACTTGTAAGTGGATCATAAGGTTCCTAACAGACAGGAAGCAGCAGGTGAAGTTAAGCAGAATCACATCAGATACCTGTACAATTAGCACAGGGGCCCCACAAGGCTGTGTGCTCTCTCCATTTCTCTCTATATACCAATGACTGCATCTCAAACGATCCCTCTGTTAAACTACTGAAGTTTGCAGATGACCCAACAGTGATTGGTCTCATTCGAGACAATGATGAATCCGCATACAGACGGGAGATTGAACAACTAGCCTAGGTGGGGCCAGAACAATCGAACTGAACACACTCAAAACCATAAAAATGGTGGTAGACTTTAGGAGAAACCCTCCCATACTACCACCTCTCATAATACTAGACAACACAGTATCAGCAGTAGAGACCTTCAAATTTCTAGGTTCTACCATATCTCAAGACCTAAAATGGACACCTAACATCAAAAATATCATCAAAAAAGCACAACAAAGAATGTTCTTTCTGCACCAACTCAGAAAGTTCAAACTGCCCAAGGAGCTGCTGATAAGTTCTACAGAGGAATTATTGAGTCTGTCATCTGCACCTCTATAACTGTCTGGTTTGGTTCTGCAACCCAACAAGACAGACACAGACTTCAGAAGATAATTAGAACTGCAGAAAAAAACCAATTACTATCAACCTGCCTTCCATTGAGGATCTGTATACAGCACGAATCAAAAAGAGGGCTGTGAAAATATTTACAGACCCCTCACATCCTGGACTATTTCAACTCCTACTCTCAAAACAACGCTGTAAGAGCACTGCACACCAGAACAACTAGACTCAAGAACAGTTTTTTCCCAAACGTCATCACTTTGCTAAACAAATAATTCCCTCAACACTGTCAAACTAATTATTAAGTCTGCATTACTATTAATCTTCTCATAATTCCTATCACGCATCTCCTCCCACTTATGACTGTAACCTTGTTGCTGGTATCATTACGATTTATATTGACTGTTTCCTAATATGATTTGATTGCTTATTTGTTCCCTATGATGATCATTAAGTGTTGTACCTTATGATTCTTGACGAATTTATCTTTTCTTTTATGTACAATGAGAGTGTATGCACCAAGACAAATTCCTTGTGTGTCCAATCACATTTGGCCAATAAAGAATTCTAGTCTAGTCTAGTCTAATCTAGTTTAGTCTAGTCTTTCTATTCTAATCTTTATTTTCATTAAACTACATAACCAATTCCAACAACCGTTCTTGACATGTTTTAGCCCTCAGTCCCCCTCAGTCCTCAGTAATCTTTGTTACTCTTCTTTGCACTCTTTCTAGAGTCTCAACATCTTTTTTACATCGGGGTGACCACAACTGGATGCAGTATTCCAAGTGTGGCCTTACCAATACACTTATATATGTGTGTATTAACACTTCACATGATCTTGATTCTATCCCTCTGTTAATGCAGCCTAGAACTAGGTTGGCTTTTTTGGCAGCTATAGCACACTGCTGGCTCATATTTAAGTGATTGTCCAGTAAGACTCAAAGATTTCTCTCACAGTTACTACTATTGACCGAGGTACCACCTATACTGAACCTGTGCATTTGGTTTTTCCATGGCGATGCTACGCAATTCATCGTTGGGATTATCTCATTCCTGTTTGATAGGGGCTGAGAGTGTACTGTGCCTTTAAATCTTTCCTCTGGCCACTCCTCCCTGCTCTGTGGCTCATCAGTTATTTCTCTCAGCCTTAGTATAGGGACGTGAGTATAGTTCTCTCACATTTGTGAGATTTTGCCTTGTAGTTTTTCACTGATATTGTGAATAGCTTTGTATATTTTTGTATATATTTGTATATAGTTTAGTTAGTGAATTTAAATTTAGAATTGGGAGCGTGAATGTGTGAGAGGCTGCTGCGCAGGCAGCTAGCCTTTAGCTGCTAACATGGGCGTCGCTGGGAAGCCGGCTTGACTGCCCCGTTTTAACTTGCAGCAATCGGAGCACATTTTGAAGCTCCGGACAGCTTGACAGCTGTGTTTCTTGGCCGCCGGCATGCGTTTCGGGATTGCTGGCCCGCTGGTTGTCCCTTCGCCGCCATTTCACTCCCTCCTTAGTTGGCAGCTGCAGAGTTCCTGCTCAGGGATTCGAGTTCAAACTCTGCTTTGGAATTTGCCTCGCGGCGCTTAGGGGACTGCTGTCTCTCGCGCCTTGGTTGCCAAGCCTTGAAGTGTCCTTTTTTAGTGCTGGCTGTTTGGAGAGAAGGAGCTGTTGGAGTTTCACGCGCTTTTTCTGAGCGCCATTTTCTCTGCTGTGAAGTTGCTGAGCCGTTTGAAAATTGGCGCCATTTTGAAGATTCTTTGAAGCGAGGCTGCGCTTTCAGGGACTGCCTGCCCCTGGCACCTTTACTCCAGACTTACCAAGAGTGACTTCTTTGTCGTGAGTACAGACTTTGATTTTGGGACTTGGTGGATTTTCAGAAAAATATTTTATTGCCAATTTAACTGTTGGGTCTGGAGGCTGCAATCCTAAAGAAACTTGGTAGTCTTCTGTAAGGTTTGGCTACCCTTTTGCACCTGCTGTTGTGCCTGGGATTTTGCCATGGCTGATCAGGAATTTTCATCAGACCCTGAACAGGTTCCTGTTACCCCTAGGCCTAAGAAGACTTCCAAGAAAAAATCTAGCTGTCATTCCACTACTACAGGACATTCTTCCAGTGGTTCTTCTACCACAGGCAGGGAGGAGCAGAGAAGGCACAAAGCTCTGGAAAAACAATTTTCCAGAGCTCAGAAACAGGCTCAGCAACGGGGGGAGATAGTTGAGGAAACCTCCCAGCAGATAGTGGAGGAACAGGATTTGGATTTGCCCCCCCCCCAGACATCCCAGATGGCAACTTCTGATCCCAGGGGATCCTTCCCTGGCCCCTCTCAAGAAGCCATACCAAGAGGGTAGACCAGGACCTTCGGCTACCTTTATGCCCACTGCAGCTGGCCTCCGTCTCCCAGAGGGACTGGGTTGGCCCCCTCAATTGGACCTTCAAGCTCTGTTTACAGATGCTTTGGCCAAGGCCATTACTTCCGGCCTTCAACAAGGGAGGCTTCCTCAGGCGGGTTTGCCTGCCTGGCAGATGCCATTGCCACCTCCTCCCGTCTCAGCTCCTTTGCTCCATCCTCCCATGCCTCCCCCTCCTCCTCCCATTCCACCTCCTCCTCCAGTGCTAGCTCAAGTACCTCAAGCTCCAGCTGAATCACCTAGTGAGGACTCTTACACTACTGAAAGAGATCACGTTGAATCTGAATTTTCCGATGATGATGACGCTCCCCCGGAGAGACCGGCGTTTACTACATTGTTCAGGCCTGCTGTATTTAAAACGTTGCTTAGGAAGGCTAAGGCTGCAACGAACATGGGCACGATTGTTAATCTGTCTGCCCAGGGGTCAGCTGGGTCACACCCTCATGATGAACTTTTTGCTGTACCCTCCCCTGATCAGGACTTTATTCCATGTCCTGATCTGTTTAAGGAAGTGATTAAGAGGCAATGGGATTCACCAGGGGTACTATCTGCCCCTAGTGGACATGACAAAAAGCTCTATTGTACTGACCCGTCTCTGGAAGATCTTCTCAGCTTGCCTTCTGTAGATCCACCTGTCGTTAATCTCTCCTTATCTGCTGTGCTGTCATCGGACACTGTGGAGGTCTTGAAGTCCGACGAACGAAAGACTGAAATTGCCTTCCGGAAAACGCATCAGGCCGCAGCTTGGGTGGTGAAAGCCGCGACCTCCTCATCTTTATTTAACAGAGCTACATTGATTTGGCTCCGGCAGTTGCAGGAAAGGTTGCCTCCTGAGACCTGAACAAGTTAGTGGCCGCTACAGAATATTCTGCGGACGCATCTTTGGATGCGGCCAGATTTGCGGCCAGAGCAATGGCGTCATCTATCACCTCACGCAGGCTTCTATGGCTCAAGCCCTGGAAAGCCGATTCCAAATCAAAATGGAAGCTGGCATCCTCCCCTCACCAAAGGTCCTCTCTCTTTGGAGCAGCTCTAGAGCCAATATTAGTAGAGGGGAAAGACAAAAAGAAGGTGTTACCTGTAACGCTTAATAGACAAGAGTGCAGGTTTACTCCCTATAGCCAGAGACAGCCTTTCGTGCGGACTCAGGACCCAGGGGGTCCTATTACAATAGATCATCTTCACAAGGGTATGACTGTTTCGCCAATAGATAGGGCAGTAGTGACAGAGGAAGATTCCAGTCCACCTCAAGATGACCTTTTAGAGGTTCTGGTCCCCGCTCCGCTAGACGGGGCAAATGACTCCCTCCCTCTCACTCCCATTGGGGGGCAGCTCCTTCACTTTCTGCCCCAGTGGGAGATCTCCATGTCCGATCCCTAGGTTCATCGGACTGTGGGAGTTGGACTAACTCTGGAATTTCATACAGTGCCCCAAAAATTTTTCATTCATTCCCCAGTGTCCCAACACAAGGTCAAACAGGACAATCTCAGGGCAGAGATACAACACTTACTGGAAATAGGGGCAATAGAGAAGGTCCCAACTTCTCTCAGGAAGGAAAGAGTCTATTCGATCCTATTTTTGGTACCAAAGTTCTCTGGGGGGTGGAGGGCCATCTTGAATCTCAGACATCTCAACAAATTCATTCGATACAAGAGATTCAAGATGCAGTCCCTCAAAACCATCTTGGGTTGTATTCGGAAAGGGGACGTAATGACTTCGATCGATTTGCAGGAAGCATACCTACATGTCCCGATACACCCTCATCATCGCAAGTACCTCAGATTTGTGTACACCGGACAGCATTACCAATACCGAGCGATGCCATTCGGCCTCTCGTCCACCCCGAGGGTTTTCACCAAACTGTTAGCAGCAGTGGCGGCCACCATTCGGCAGATTCCCATCCGCATATTATGTTACCTAGACAACATTTTAATTTTGTCCAATTCTCTTCTCCAAGTGCAGCAGGATATGAGGACCGTTTGCCAGGTCCTGGAGCTCCATGGCTTTTCCATAAATCGCAGGAAGAGTCATCTTCTTCCTTCCAGGTCCATCGTCCATCTGGGTGCTCGGATCGATTCGGAGGCGCTCCAAGTTTTTCTGTCAGAGGAGCGGCAGCAGAACATCAGGGTCCAGCATACCCTGGCTTTGAGGCGAGTGTCTCTGATAAACTTATCTCGGTTGCTTGGCAAGTTTATTTCTTGTTTAGAGATCGTGCCATGGGCTCACCGTCACTCGAGACCACTCCAGTGGTTCCTTCTGCCATTTCAGAGGCTGGGCCAGGGTTCATCCAGGACTACAGTGTCGCTTCCAACTCAGGTATGTGTGTCCCTCAGGTGGTGGGCGTCGGGGGCCCTGGCAAAAGGTTGTCAATTTCATGTGCCCACCAGGATAGTTCTCACCATGGAGCGATCCTCTCCGGCTGGTGGGGGGGTCACTTGGAAAATCAGGTGGTCCAAGGAACCTGGACGCAGACGGACTCTCAGGACAATATCAATGTTCTAGAGTTGAGAGCTGTGCATCTGGCCCTGCTTCATTTTCAGCTGTCCCTATGTCACCGCCATATCCTTGTCCTCACGGACAACATGTCAGCAAAGGCCCACATAAACCGGGAGGGGGGCACCCAATCTCTCCCTCTTATGCGGGAGGCAGAAGCACTATTGGACTGGGCGGAATCTTAAGTCTATCTTCTGGAGTGTTGGCTATTCCTGACAGCTTGGTGTCATGTGCAAATTTAATGAGTTCCCCATCTATCCCCTCATCCAAATAATTGATGAAGATGTTGAAGAGTACTGGGCCTAAAACAGAGCCTTGGGGTACCTCACTGCATATTTCCCTCCATGTAGATGCCTTTCCATTGAGGACTGAGGTTACTGCTGTCTTTACTGGATGCATATTCAAGACTTCGTTGTTTGAAAATGCTGTTTGCCTTGATTAATAAAATGTATAATTCGTATTCTCAAATAAAATTGGATAAATTGCATATCTTGCTAATGCAATATTTGGTTTTACTTTTTAGTTTTTCTTACCAATTGTTACAAGCTCAGTTATTGTCATTGAGAACTATTTTAGTATAGTATTAAGATAGCTATTATGGTTTATTCAGTAAATAACATTTAAATAATCCATGATTACATATCTGTAAATATGGCTGTATCATAGGTTTGATTGATCATTGTATCTCATATGTTAAATTCTGTCCTGCAGGTTTACATGCTAACTTGTAAATAATAAATCTTATATTGTTCAATCAGTAGAATAAGTTTAGGTATGATCAGAAAATTACTATTGCATATACCGTATTTTTCAGACTATAAGATGCACCTGACTATAAGACGCACCTAGGTTTAGAGGAGGAAAACAAGAAAAAACTATTCTGAACCAAATGGTGTAGTAATATATTTAATAAAATATAGCAGAATAATATTTCAACCATGTAAAGTCAACAGCGGTATTAAGAACCATCATCACTGTCATTAACAAATGAGGAAGCTTCAAGCACTCTTCTAATTTTCTGGAAACCCCAAGAACTCATCATCGCTAGTGTCAGAATTTATGAAGCTCAGTTGCTCACAATCACTGATACCAGTTTCTTCGCTATCTTTATATATGATATCATCTTCAGTTCAATCTAAGGCATTGCTAATGCCACATTTTTTGAATGACTGTGCAACGATTTTGTCCTTCACTGAGTGCCATGATGTTTTAACCCATTCACAAACTTGAGTGATAGTGGCCCTCTTCATTCATCCAGTAGGATCATGATTACCAGCAGCCATCCACTCTTCTTCAATATAGACTTTAAATGGTTTGTTGATGGAAACGTTGGCTGGTTAAGACCCCCAGGAATTACAGCTAGATGAGTCTTCACTTCTTTAAATCTCTTCTTTGTGGTTTCACTAATATGTGCTTTAAACTGGTCGAGCACTAATAAAGCAGGTTTTTTCAGAAGCCCTCCAGGACGTTTGGACCACACTTTTTCAACCCATACTCTCATTCCATTTTCGTCCATCCATCCTTTCTCATGAATATGCACAACAACTCCTTTTGGAATTACTTCTTTTGGAAAGGTTTTCCTTTTGAAAATTAACATCAGTGGCAATTTGGTGGCACAGCAGGACAACACAACCATGTAATGTGTTTTCTCATGTTCTGAGGTTTTCACGGTTATGCTTTTGGCATCTTTCAGATCAACAGTCTTATTAGATGGCACATCATAGGTTAGTGGAACTTCATCCATATTCCCAATCTGGCCAATTTCAAAATTATTTTTCTTCCTAGTGTCTATTACAAATGTATGAAAAGACAGAATCTTAGATTCATACTCTTGGCATTTTTTTCACAATTCTAGTTTTGGTGTGCATAGCAAGGCCATATCACCTCATAAATCTGAAGCACCCTGATGGTGATCCAGTAAAATCCTGAATGCCTTTCTCTACAGCAATGCATTTGGCTTCATATATTACCATTTTTGTAGAAACTGCGAAGTCATTATTCCGGTGACGTGTGATCCATTCTCTCATGTCTGTGGCCACTTTGCAGCAAGCCCATGAAAGTTGTGCTTACTTTTATCTTTTACTTTTTGCAGCTGATCCACCTGTTTCCTTACTCTCTTATCATTTCTTCAGTTGGAGGTGGTCCAAAATGTTTCTCTGCTGCTCTGTTTCCATATTCCTCAACATATTTCACTACTTCCAGTTAAAAAATAATTTTTTCTGCTTTGATATTCTTGTACTGGTATGTAGTATTAGGAGGTACCATAGTATCTTTCTGCAAGAAAGAACTGTCAGTAGCTGAAACCATGTTCATACATTCATATACAAGATACCAGTATACTATATACAGTACATGCCACATAAGCTCCTTACGAGGGAAATACAAGGTGCAGGGAAAGAAGAGAAAGCAGCCTCCTTCCCTCAAACTGGCTGCTCCGTTGCCCATTTCTCCATTGCAGCGCAGCTTTTCTGCCCACAAAAGCCTCATCTTTGATGGCCAATGCCAAAGAAGAGAAAGAGTGGTGGGAAGAAGCTAGTCGGCCCGGGAATTGGATAACCTTTCCTCCCCTGCTCTAAACTAACAATAGCAAGCTAAGAATTTTAGGACATTGGTGATTTTTTTCCTCCTGAAAAAAAAAAATCTAGCAATGTTATCTTTACAAAGACAAACAGGCAGGCTCTAACATGCCTGCCCATGTTAATAAAACACAGTCTGCCACCCCCCAAAATGCATCGATGGCTGAAGTGAGGAAGCCATACCACGCCCAACAATGGGGGGGAAATGGATGGCAAGTGAAGTCCTATCTTGCCACGTGTGCCCCAATGAAAGGCAGCAGCAACCCAGCAGCTTCTCTTGCCCGCCTTCTCCAGCGCTGGAAGCCAGGCTATACCTCTCTCTCACTCTGTGTCTCTGGACTCACAGTCCACACAGCCTAGGAAGGGCGCACTTGCAGCAGTGCAGCAAGCGGTGGTGGTGCGGCAGGTGGCAGCAGGACATCCTTGGTGAACTGCTCAAGAAACAGGGCAGGCAGTCATAGAGCGCGCCCAGGCCAGCCAGTGATGGGATCAGCTGATTCTCCGAACTGCATTTTAACACTGTTAATAACAAGCGGTTTGGCTGAACTGGCTGAATTCCACCTCGATGTTGCTGCCTAAACCGAGGAACGCTGGAGCCTTCGCAGCCGATTGGCAGTTGGATCAACCTCCCAGAATACCGCCAATCAGTTGCCTGTTGCCGCCGCCGCACCAACTCCCTCCCCTCTCCCCAGGTATGGCAAACCTCCAGCTGATGATTATTATGATTATTGATTATTCAATGTATAAGACGCACCGAAATGTTCACCCACTTTTTTGGGTGGGAGGAAGTGTGTCTTATATTCCAAAAATATGGTATATCAAATTTCCCAAAATATTTATATTTTATAAAAGGAGGGAGAAATAACTGGATTATATGTTTTTTTCCTCATCCTAGTGATGTTCTGGCACTTCCCATTTTTAAGCAAGAAGACTCTAGCCTTCCATCTGATAATGACACAAAACATCCACCATTTCAATATGTTATGTCTGCTGCAACGTCCCCAGCAATCAAACTGCATGATGAAACACTTACTTATTTAAATCAAGGTAAACATTTGTCTTTTTTGTGAAGGGGAAAGGGATACATAACACACACACACACACACATTATATATATATATATATATGTATGTATGTATGTATGTATGTATGTATGTATGTATGTATGTATATATTATACAGGTAGTCCTTTATTTATGACCATAACAGAGCCTGTCCATTACAGTTGTAACTCATGATGGTGATAATTTGGGTTACCCATGGGCCAGTCCGATTTTACTACATTTTTTTGCAGCAATCAAACAAATGTTGTGGTCATTAAGCAAACACTGTTGTTGTTAAACCCATGATTCGTTAAGGGCCAGTTTTCCCAGAAACCAGAAGATAAATGTCAGGTCTCAGCAAAACCATTGTGAATTGGGACACTGAAAGGGCTCTAAATGTGGTTCGGTTGCTGAGTGTATGAATTCTCAAAAAGAAAAACACAGAAAACTGCAGTAGGATTAGCAGACTTAATTTAAATTTTTCTCTTTAAGTTGATTTAAAAAGAAATATATATATTTAAATGTTATGCATGTCACTATAGTATAAAATAACAATTAGTAGAAAATGTAGTTTTCCTGATTTGTTCAAAGTTGCTTTGTTTGCTTTACTGTTACTAAATTAATAAAAAATTCTATGCATATATATTTAAATAATATATCAAATTGTTTCACTGAGGGTCACCTTAATATAATATTTTAATTCATATTTTTTATCTTAAAATTATTGCTAATTTTGTATTTTGTGACATAAATATACCATATGTAGTCCATACTGTTTTGTAAAAAGATAGAAACAGTGGATTGAAGCCAGATTCAATAATACTTGGGAAGACATTGGTGACAATTAACTTAATATTGCTTTATATACTAATGATGACAAGTGTAAATCTCCTAATAATAAGAAACCAGTTTAAAAATGCATTCTGTTAATTGATTATGATGACCACAGTATTTTGGTTTCTTGCAGTTTCAATCTTTCATATTTAGAACCAAATAGCTGTTTATAGTTTGCTAAATTGTAATTGTATTCTTTTTGCTTTAATTGCATGTAGAATAGCTTTTAGTTGATCTTGCTGATAATGAAAGTTGTACAATTATCTAGATTTCAGAACATCTATGAATCTCAAATATAGCATTTATTTAGGCTGTGCCTAGGAAAAATAAAGTGGCTATTTATGTTCAAACATAGAGACAGAACTGTAAAAAGTTTCTGAAGTGAAAGCCTTGCAAAAGATGTAACATTTTAAAATATTGCATTGTAAACATCTCTGTGTTTTACTGAGAATTACCATTTATTTAGTGAGTCTTATTGTCAAATACTAACCTATCATCTCAGTCTCTCTTCTTTTTTACCTCTTGAAAAAAGATTTTGAGAATTTGAGAGAGGAACCAGAACTAGTTTTTACACAATGTATTTTTCATTCCTGTTCTACTTTGTTCTAAACCAGGGCTGTCAAACTCCCGGCCCATGAGCCAGATGCATGACACGCTACCACGTGCAGGTCTGGTTTAGGGAAGGGGAAAAAAGTCCTGATACATCATGCGACGTTGTGAATTTGACACCCCTGTTCTAAACAAAAAAGCAAATAGTATATCATATTTTTGTTATAATTAATGTAAATTGTTTTTAAAGAGAAACAATTTCTCTTTAACAAGTTTGTACAGAAATATTAAATATACATGCACACATATCTCCCTCTTTCTTTTTCCGATTGGAAGGTCAGTCCTATGAAATTCGGTTGTTAGATAATCGAAAAATGGGAGATATGCCTGAGATCAATGGGAAACTCATAAAGGTATGTTGGTAGCTCAACCTTGACTCTTGTTTCTTTTAAATTCTCTTATTGTCAGCTTTGCAGTAACATTTTGTTGCTCTGGGTGTTAAAATTCCACAATGTGAGTATGGAGGAAGCTTCTGATATACTCTGATCTGCAGGGACAGGTTTGGGAAGAGAATGTTCCTCTTCCAGTATTTCTTCCAGATAACTTTATCAGGAGGGGAGAATAACATTAAAAGCAACTACAAGCATGTGATTACATAGCTCTTTGTTTAAAAAGTTTTATTGGATTTTTATTTTTAAATATATATCAATATCAATACATTAACAGTGTGGCCTCTGGGTATAATTCATTTTGATACAAAAAGCAATAATAATAATAATAATAATAATAATAATAATAATAATATAATAATAATAATAATAATAATAATAATAATAATAATAATAATTTATATATATATAATATATATATAATTATATATATAATTATTATTATTAATAATAATAATAATAATAATAAGCGCATGGACAGCACTTGAAAAACATTGAAGTTTACATGGGCATGGCTTAAGATGGGAACCATCAAGAAAGAAACGGAAGGTTTAATACTCACTGCTCAAGAACAAGCACTACAAACTAATGCCATGAAAGCAAAGATACAAAAATCCACCAACAATCCAAACTGCCGACTTTGCAACAACAAAGTTGAAACTGTTTCACATTTAATATGTGAATGCAGCAAAA
This sequence comes from Pantherophis guttatus, assembly GCF_059756535.1. Lineage (NCBI taxonomy): Eukaryota > Metazoa > Chordata > Lepidosauria > Squamata > Colubridae > Pantherophis > Pantherophis guttatus. The sequence continues at coordinate 92,412,986 of NC_142066.1, forward strand.
TCGCACAAACTGATTACAAAGCTAGACACGACCGAGTTGCTAAATTAATCCACTGGTCATTATGTAAAAAATACAATTTACCTGTATCCAAAAACTCATGGGAGCATAAAGTAGAAAAAGTTTTAGAAAATGAGAAGGTGAAGATCGTGTGGGACTTTCGAATAAGACAGGTCGTCATTTGGAACACAACACGCCATATATCATAGTTGTCGAAAACCGAAACATATAATTTATTGACATCACGATACCCGGAGATACCAAAGTCGAAGAAAAAGAACTGGAAAAAATCATGAAATGATCGCGACCTGGCCATCGAAACTACATGACTATGGACAAAACATGTAACAATGATACCCACTGCCATTGGGGCACTTTAATTTAATTTAATTTAATTTCCAATTTATATACCGCCCTTCTCCCTGAGGACTCAGGGCGGTGTACAGCCAAGATAAGAACATAGAATACAAATATTAAAAACAGTTAAAAATATATATAAATTTGGCCCGAAAGTTAAGAAGTCACAAACTGATTAAAAGAATTTAAAAATTTCTTCTTAAGCTAGCCTGGCTTGCTGGAAAAGATGGGTTTTAAGGGCACGACGGAAGGCATTGAGGTCATGGATTCTCCTTATCTCAGGGGGCAACTGATTCCAGAGGGTAGGAGCCCCCACAGAGAAGGCCCTCCCCCTGGGGATCACCAGCCTACATTGTTTGGCTGATGGCACCCTGAGGAGGGCCTCTCTGTGGGAGCGCACGGGTCGATGGGAGGTCGTCGGTAGCAGCAGGCGGTCTCGCAGATAGCTAGGCCCTATGCCATGGAGCGCTTCAACCAACACCTTGAAGCGCACCCGGAAGACCACCGGGAGCCAGTGCAGCTCGCGCAGGAGCGGTGTTACATGGGAGCGCCATGTTGCTCCCATCACTACCCGCGCTGCTGCGTTCTGGACCAGTTGGAGCCTCTGGGTGCTCTTCAAGGGGAGCCCCATGTAGAGAGCATTGCAGTAGTCAAGGCGAGAGGTGACGAGGGCGTGAGTGACTGTGCACAAGGAATCCCGATTGAGAAAGGGCCGCAACTGGCGAATCAGGCGAACCTGACAGAAGGTCCCCCTGGTAACAGCCGTCAGATGTTCCTCCAAAGACAGCTGCCTATCCAGGAGGACTCCCAGATTGCGAGCCCTTTCAGTGGGGGCCAAAGACTCGCCCCCAATAGTCAGTGATGAAGTCAACTGACTATATCGGGATGCCGGGAGCCACAGCCACTCAGTCTTGGAAGGGTTGAGCTTGAGCCTGTTCCTCCCGATCCAGATCCGCACAGCCTCCAGGCACTGGGACATCACTTCAAGGGCATCATTGGGGTGGCCTGGGGTGGAGATGTACAGCTGGGTGTCATCAGCATACTGGTGGTATCTCACCCCAAAGCCATGGATGATCTCACCCAGCAGCTTCACATAAATGTTGAACAGAAGGAGCGAGAGGACCGATCCCTGCGGCACTCCACAGATGAGAGGCCTCGAGGTCGACCTCTGCCCCCCTGCCAACACAAACTGCGACCGGTCGGAGAGAAAGGAGGAGAACCACCGCAACACAGTGCCTCCCACCCCCAACTCTTCCAGCCGGTGCAGCATGATACCATGGTCGATGGTATCAAAAGCCGCTGAGAGATCTAACAGGACCAGAACAGAGGAACAAACCCTGTCCTGAGCCCTCCAGAGATCATCAACCAACGCGACCAATGCCGTTTCCGTGCTGTGCCCAGACCTGAAACCCGACTGGAACGGATCTAGATAAGATGTTTCCTCCAGGAATTGTGGGAACTGTCGCGTGACCACACTCTCAACAACCTTCGCCATGAAGCGAAGGTTGGAGACAGGACGATAGTTAGCCAATATTGCCGGATCGAGGGACGGCTTCTTGAGGAGAGGCCTCACCACCGCCTCTTTGAGGGCAGCGGGGAAGTGACCCTCACTCAACGAAGCATTAATAACGCCCTGGAGCCAGCCTCGTGTAACCTCCCAGGAAGCCAGTACCAACCAGGAGGGACACGGGTCCAGTAAACATGTGGCCGCACTAAGTCTCCCCAAAATCCTGTCCACATCATCGGGAGTCACAGCATCAAACTCCTCCCAGATAACATTCTCAAGACTGTTCCTCGTCACCCTGCCCTGATCTACCCAGTCAGAGTCCAAATCCTCCCGGATCTGAGCGATTTTGTCATACAGGTATTGTCCGAAATCCTCCGCCCTGCCTTCTAAGGGATCCTCCCGCACTCCCGGATAGAGCAGGGAGCGGGTCACCCTAAACAGGGCGGCCGGACGATTCCCTGATGACGCAATAGAGGCGGAAAATTAATTAAATTTTGCCGTCTCTATCGCCACTAGGTAGGCCTTAATATGCGACCTTACCAGTGTTCGATCAGATTCAGCGCGACTGGCCCTCCAACCATTCTCCAGGCATCTTTTCCAGCGCTTCATTTCCCTCAGCTCCTCAGTAAACCAAGGAGCTGCATGGGATCGGCACCGGGTCCGAGGCCGCAAAGGCACGACTCGGTCCAAGGCCCCACCAGCCGCCCGATCCCAGGCGGCTACCAGGTCCTCGGCCGAGTCATGTGCTAGATCCTCAGGAAATGGCCCAAGCTCCATCTGGAACCTGTCAGGATCCATCAGGCGCCTGGGGCGGATCCATCTAATTGGGTCCATCTCCCTGCGGCGAGGGGTCACGGTTTGAAGATCTAGGCGAAGGAGTGAGTGGTCAGTCCATGACAAGGGTTCCATGTCTATATCCCCTATAACAAGACCACTCAACCACTGGCCAGAGACAAAAATCAAGTCCAGAGTGTGACCTCCCCTGTGAGTAGGGCCATGAACTAACTGGGTCAGGTCCATGGCCGTCATGGAAGCCATGAACTCCTGAGCCACCTCAGACGTTTCACCAATGGATGGCAAGTTGAAATCACCCATGACTAAAAGCCTGGGTGTTTCTACTGCCACCGTGGCTATCACATCGAGTAGCTCAGGTAGGGCTGTTGCCACGCGGCAGGGACCCAGGTACGTAAGCAGCAAGCCCATCTGAACCCCACGGCCCCACCTCACAAGGAGGGACTCACATCCGGCTATCTGAGGCACAGTGGTCTCCCTCGGACCCAGAACCTCGTTAATAATAACCGCCACCCCCCCGCCCCTCCCCTGGGCCCTCGGCTGATGGAATGCTCTGAAGCCTGGTGGGCACATTTCAACCAGAGGGACGCCACCCTCCGGTCCCAACCAGGTCTCCGTAATACCCGCCAGGTCCGCTCCTCCCTCTTGAATAAGATCGTGAATGAGGGGGGCCTTATTGACCACGGACCTGGTGTTGCACAGATCCTGAGTATCTAAGCCACCTAGTATCCAAACGGAGCCTTGGGGACCGGGGCAAGCAATTGCTCTCAGACAGCGAGTGCGAGCACCCAACACCTGATATGGTCCTCTGCTCCCGCCATATCTGCCCCTCCCATCTACCGTGCCGATGGTACAACCCTCATAGATATCGTCCCCCATCCCTTTCCCAATCCCTCGTACAGTGCCCCCCAAATCGTTACCCTGTGCCGGGCACGGCTCTGACCCTGATGGATTCCCCCCCATCCGCCATAATCGTCTTCCCACTTGGTACCATGCCCAAGAATTTTACAAAACACATCAAGAAATTGCAGCTTCCTGCAATTCCTTCCTGCAACAGCAGAACTGCAAAAAACTGCACTACTCGGAACATCACATATTTTAATATGATACTTGATTGATACCTAAGACGCTTGCAGCAACCTGTATCAACCATTAGCACCAGTCAATGGTATTTCTGACACATTTTTTTTTGAAAAATTTTTCAGTTTTATTTCTATACACATAACATAAAATGTACATTTTCTTATACGTAATTTATCATACATATGCATGTTTTCCTTAAAGAAAGCATTAAAATAAGGCATTTTAACTACATTTGGAGTTGCTCTTCTACCGTTTCTTCCCTCATTTCGCAACAACCCTTCTTCTTCTCTTCTTTCCCTTCCCTCCCTCCTCTTCTCTCCTACTTTCTCATTCCTCCTCTCCTACCTCATCCTACTTCCCCTTCCTTTCCCCCCACTCCTCTCTTCTTTTCCCCCTTCTCACCTTCTCTCCTATGCCTCTCCTTTACCCTTCCTTCCTCTCCTTTTCCCTTTCTTCCATTCCTCTCCCTCCATCTCCTCTTCCTACCCTCTACTCCTCTCTTCTTTCTATGTTCTTTGCTGTGGAATATTCTCCTTGTTTGGTATCCGAGCAACTACTGTATTCTAATAGTCTATACTTTCTTTCAATTTCTTTTCAGATTTATTCTATTTATCAGTATTATCAACATAATTGTACATTTCTTCTTATTATCTTCTTTCTTTTCCCCCCTCCCATCCCCCTTTTTCATTTACTCTAGCGTCATCTGGGTTTCTATTTCTTTTTTATCCTCTCCCTCATTTAACTTTCTATTATCTAAATCATTTATCTATCCTCTTATCTTCATATTTCTTTTCTAACCATATATAAAATCTTCCCCATGTCTTGAAATACACTGATTCCTCTTTATCTCTTATTCTTAAAGTTAATCTATTCATTTCCGCACAGCCTAAAATCTTTTTTATTACTTCACCTTCTGACGGAATTTTTTCTGTCTTCCAATTTTGTGCAAATACAATTCTTGCTGCTGTTATTATATGTATAGTTAATACACATCTTCTTTACTATATCTCTCTGGGAGAATACCCCCTCATTGATGCTTGCCTGGATTCCGGCCGCCATTTGTGTGTCCCATTTGTGACGGCCGCCATTTTGAGGGCACGTTACTGCCGATTGCCATTTTGAGCCGTTAAACTGACAGCTGGCAGAATTTCTTTGTTTATCGCCACTGTTTGAGCCTGGGGAGTGGCTGTTCCGCTATCTTTTGGACGGCTTAGCCTGATTACCTGGAGGACTACAGCTGAGGCTTATTTGGCTGTTATTTTGGGTCAGTTTAGACACCTAATCAGCCACTTTTCTTTCTGCCTTTGACATTGTGTTGCCTCAGGAGTCAAGTGATCTTTACTCCGGACATTCTTTATTTCTGTGCGCTCGTTATTGATATGATGGCTGATTCGGATCTTTCATCAGACCTCGATCGAGAGATCGAGTCCTCCTAGAACCTTGAGCCAGCACTCTGTTACACGCAAACGTACTAAGTCCAAACATACCACTAAATCATCTGGAACTTCGTGTCCTTCGCGAACGGGATCCCAGCACAAATCTGAATTACAGCGCCGTAAGGCGCTAGAAAAACAGTTTGAGAGGGCCAGGAAAGCTCAAGGTCAGATGTCTTGTCCTGGGGTTTCAGAGGACTTGGGCTCTTCTTCCCACCACCTTTCTAAAGACAGTGTTTCTGTAGCCTCCTCAGCTGGATTCATGGCTACTGACTGCCAACCTACAACATCCTCGAATCTGAGATCCCTTCGCGGGGTTTCTGCCTCTTTACCCAATGTTGCTTTGGATCTTCAACCCGATCAACCTGCCAGGCCCAGAACATTGCCTTCAGCTACCTTCACTCCAACTGCTGCCGGGTTGCATCCAGAGGTGTCCTCAACCCAACTGGACTTACAATCATTGTTATCAGATACCTTGGCTAAGATTATAACAGCCAGTTTGCAGCAGAGTACAGTGACCACACAATCTTCTATGGCACCCCAGGCACCGGGCCGTACAATTCAACCAACCAAGGCGCCTGCCCAGTGTCAAGAGGACTATGTATCATCTGAGGAATCTGACCAGCTGAGGAATGTCCGGAGGACATGGAATTCTCGGAGGACGAGGGCCTCCTGCCCGACAAACCAGTGTTTACTGGTCTTTTTTGACCGGCGGTTTTTAAGTCCCTCTTACACAAGGCTAAATTAACCACACAATTTGGCCTGCTGGCTCCTTCCTTTGCTGATGGTTCCGCTCCATCTTCGTCTACCCATGATGCCGTGTTCCAAGTTTCCAAACCGGACAAGGACATTATTCCTTGTCCTCCGCTTTTTGCTGATGTGGTCCAGAGTGCCTTTAACCAGCCTGGAAACTTGACAGCTCCGAGCAGCTTAGACAAGCGACTTTACTGTGCGGCTACAGAATTGAAGGATATCTTAGCCTTACCAGCAGTTGACGCGCCAGTGGCAAACCTATCATCGTCTTCAGTGGTACCTGCTGACGTGATGGATGGTTTGAAATCCGATGAAACAAAAACTGAGACGGGATTTCGAAAAGCACACCAGGCGGCCGCATGGGCGATCAAAGCAGCCACTGCAACATCATTTTTTAACCGAGCGTCGTTGATTTGGCTCCGTAAGCTGCAGGAGTGTCTCCCAGCTACCGAGACCCGTATCCATCAAGATATCAATAAAATTGTTGCAGCTACGGAATATTCTGCAGATGCTTCGTTAAATGTGGCCAAGTTTGCCGCTCGCTCTTTGGCTTCGACGGTCACCAATCGACGCCTGTTCTGGCTTTGTAATTGGAAGGCTGATTCTAAAGCTAAATGGAAGCTTGCTTGCTCGATTTTCAAAGCCCCAGCCTTGTTTGAAGCAGCTTTAGAACCCCTTCTGGTGGAGGACAAGGAGAAACGTAAAATTCTTCCTTCTTCCTTTCGCAGACCGGACCGGAACTATGTACCCTACAGTCAACGACAGCCCTTTCGGCCTTACTCGGGAGCATCTGGGTCTTTCTCTCATCGACCCTTTGCCCAGGGAGGGGAACGCGTTCCGGACCGTCAACCATTCCGAGACCGTTCTTGCTCTCAAACAGCAAGTAAACGTCCTTTCTGGGGCGGAGGGTTCCAATCCTCCAAACGTGGCAAATGACTCCAGTCTTTCAGGTCCCATTGGTGGTCGTCTCCAGCAATTTTACCACCAATGGGAGCTTTCAACACCCAAGGAGTGGATCCGACACACTGTGCATCACAGACTATGTCTCGAGTTCATCGGGGTCCCTCCAAGTCGTTTTTGTCGCGGTCAGGTCTCGCACCTTCCCCACCACCAGCAGTTGATGGAGGCGGAGATTTCTCATCTGATGTCCCTCAGGGCAATAGAACCGGTACCTGCAGACCAAGAAATGACTGGCTTCTATTCCATTCTGTTCCTGGTGTCCAAGGCCTCGGGGGGTCACAGAGCCGTCTTGAACCTGAAACAACTCAACAAGTTCATCCTGTATCGCAGGTTCAAGATGCAATCGCTCTCGTCGATCCTCGCATATATCAGGCGCAACGATCTCCTCCAATCGGTGGATCTTCAGGAAGCTTATTTGCATGTCCCGGTACACCTGGCACATCGCAGGTATTTGAGGTTCGAATACAATTCCCATCATTACCAGTACTGTGCAATGCCATTTGGACTCTCTTCCGCTCCCAGAATGTTCACAAAACTGGTTGCAGTAGTGGCCGCATCTCTGAGGACTCTACTGATCTGTCTACTATGCTACTTAGACGACATTCTTGTCCTGTCAACGTCTCCACTTCAGGCGTCGAGCGACATGGACGCTGTGTTAAAAGGGTTTCAGAGTCACGGTTTCACCATCAATTACAAGAAGAGTCATCTTGTCCCAACCACCAGGATTCTTCATCTGGGAGTGGTGATAGATACGACCAAAGGCCAAGTCTTCTTGTCACCGGAACGAATACATGATACCAGGACATTAGTAACAACAGTACAGTCCAAGCGATCAGTACCTCTTCCCCAGCTATCTCAACTGTTAGGGAAGATGGTGTCTTGTATTGCTATCGTTCCCTGGGCACGCAGACACACGAGACCACTGCAATGGTTTCTCCTGCCTTTTCAGAAGTCCAAGCGCAGTACGTCTCCGTCGCCGGTTCACCTTTCACCTAAAGTACGGTTGTTCCTGACCTTGTCCCCTGCTCTTCTGGAAGGGTGTGTGTTCCTCAACGTCACCCGTCTCGTTCTGACATCAGATGCCACTCTGGTGAGCTCACCTCCTGGATGCCAGCTGGGGAGCTCACCTCTTAGATCAGGTTGTCCAGGGCCGTTGGTCACAGTCGGAGAAGGCGAACAGCATCAATTGGCTGGAATTGAGAGCTGTTCGCCTTGCTCTTCGTCACTTCCGTCCCATTCTGGAAGGTCAACACGTGTTGATACGGACAGACAACATGATGACCAAAGCGCATGTAAACTGAGAGGGGGGGACACGGTCCAAATGCTTGATGATCGAAGCGGGACATCTTCTGGCCTGGGCAGAATGACACACAGCGTCGCTAAGGGCCGATCATATTTCCGGAACTGCAAACACACAAGCAAACTGGCTCAGCCGGGAACGTATCGACCCGGCCGAGTGGAGGCTTCATCCGGACATTTTCAACGACATCGTTCGCCGGTTTGGTCAACCTCTCGTGGACTTATTCGCCACCACTCAAAATACACAACTGCCCAGGTTCTTCACAAGATACCAGTGCAGCGGGGCGGAAGGCTGCAATGCCCTTCGATATCCATGGGCGACCGGGCTCCTTTACGCCTTTACGCCCCTTCCTCTGATTCCACAAGTGATTCAGAAGCTGTTATCGGAGCGGGTGGAGGTTCTTTTGGTAGCTCCTCGATGGCCGCACAAGTTGTGATACGCGGACCTGTTAAATCTGTCCATTTCACCACCATAGACAATCGCTCAGCACGTAGTCTCTCTCAGCCAGGGGGTCATCGCCCATCCGGAGCCCCAGTGACTCCAGTTGACCGTCTGGCACTTGAGAGGCTCCTGCTGAGGAAGGACAGACTCTCTGATTCGGTCATTAACATCATTCAACAACTCGTATATATCAGGCTTCGTGGAGAACTTTTTCGATTTGGTGTGCTTCCCACCATGTGGATCCCACATCTGCTGCCATCCCAGATGTACTGGACTTTCTTTTGGACGGCTTGATGAGAGGACTCGCTCCGGCTACCTTGAGGCGCCAGGTTGCAGCTCTCGCCACCGTACTGACTTACGAGCCACATCATTCGTTGACCCAGAATCCTCGTATTCAGAGTTTTCTGCACGGAGCCTTCAACATTTCTCCACCGGTGGTTCACCATTTTCCGTCTTGGGATTCGTCGCTTGTACTTCAAGCACTTACCTCTTCTCCGTTTGAGCCGCTGGCTTCTATTCCTCTGAAATTCCTGACGTTCAAACTTACCTTCCTCCTCGCTATTACCTCGGCTCGGAGAATTTCCGAACTCACAGCCTTGTCAGTTCGGAAGGACCTTTGTATTTTCTATTCGGATCGAGTGGTGATGAGACTAGATCCGTCCTTCACGCCGAAAGTAAACTCCTGGTTTCACCGGGCCCAGGAGCTCATACTTCTGAACTTTTGCCCAAATCTTCGGGACCCGCGTGAAAGAAACTGGCACACCTTAGATGTGAGGAGGGGTCTATGTCGGTACATCAGGCGGACGGCGTCTTTTCGGCTCACAGAGGCCCTGCTCGTGTCGTTTCATCCTTCCACCATGGGAAAGAAGGTGTCTGCTGCTACCGTCGGCAGATGGATAAAGGCCTGCATTTTAACCGCCTAAATGAGCAAAAACAGACCTGTTCCGGGCAGGATATTTGCGCATTCCACCCGCAGTGCGGCAGCCACAGCAGCATGGGCAACACAAGCTTCTGTGCTGAATATCTGCCGAGCGGCTTCTTGAGTGTCTCCATCTTTGTTCATACGCCACTATAAAATTTGTCGTTTGCCCTTGGAGGCTTCTTTTGGACGTCGTGTATTGCAACAAGTGGCTACCTACCAGGACTCGGAGCAGTCAGCCTCCCGCCCCTAATGTTTAAGCTTGGGTAGATCCCAGCCTATGGATTGGAGGAGCAGCGTACTGGAAAACGGATGTTGACGTACCTGAATGTCCATTTTCAGGACGCTGCGACTCCAATCCATGCCCACCCTCGTTTGGGCTTCCTGTTCCTGAGTTACTTACCAGTGTTTCCTATTTTGGTTGGATTGCTTGAGTTCCAAGTTTCTTTGTCTTCGTGAGGAAAGACTGACGTGGAGGACCCAGGGTGGGCGTGGTCAGCCAAGGAGAGAAGAGAGAAAAAAATCTGCACTCAGTTTCCCCAGCAACATGAGGAACATCCCAGCCTATGGATTAGAGTCGCAGCGTCCTGAAAATGGACGTTCAGGTACGTCAACGTCCAATTTATGTTCCCCCAATTCCATTAGGTTTTTAATTTTTTTGCAGTTCCTTATCTAACTTCTTATATTCCTGCTCCAACTTCTTTTGAGTTTCCTGTCCCGTTTCTTTCTTTTTCCTGCATATGTCATTGCCAAACCCCTTATATATGCTTTGCTAGTGTCCCATACATTTTGCAATGATGTATCTTCTTTTCTATTTTCTTTGAAGAAAAAGATCAATTCTTTTTCCATATATTGTATAAAATCTTTCTCATTTAATAGGCTTTGATTTAAAGTCCATCTCATTCTTTTTCTTTGTCCTTTCCATATCATTATTGGATTGTGATCTGCCCATATATTTGCTTCTATATCAATCTTGTCTGGATATTAAGTCTATGGACATCCACATCATATCTATTCCTGACCATGACATATGCCTGTTTGAGTAAAATGTATATTGTTTTTCCTTTAAATTTCTTTTCCTCCAAGCATCCTGTAAGCTTAATTCATCTACCATTGTATAGAATGTTTTCGGGAGTGTCTTTCTTGGTTTTTTATTCACTTTTGTAGATTTATAACTAACTCATTATCAACAATCGCATTAAAATCTCCAATTATGCAAATATCTTCATATTCATATTCTAATATTTTCCAGTGTAATTTTGCATAAAATTCTTCTTGATTTTCATTACCCACAAGTAATATTTTTTTATAGTTCATTACAATTTCTACCATTAATACTCTTCCTTCCTCATCCTCATATATTTGTTTGGATTGTATTATCTGTTTGATGTAAAATGCCATTCTTCTTTTGCTTTGACAAGCCAAAGTTGTATGCAATGTCCCTAATTTTATTCGCTCCAAAAGTTTTTTACGTTGCTTTCTAATATGCACTTCTTGTAAGCATATAATTTCTAATTTTAGCTTCTCTAATTTATTGAATATTTTCCTTCTCTTTATTGCCGAGTTTAATCCATTTATATTCAAATATATTATTTTAATTTTAATTTTTCTTCCATTTCTTATTTATTTGTTTTGTCGATTTAGTCATTCTTATCTCCCTTAGTTCCTTAATTTCTTTCGCCCTTGCTCCTTTTCTTAACACTCTCTCTTCTTGTTCTTTTGTTGTCTCTCGTGGCTGTTCTTTCTTCTGTTGTTCATCCCCCTTTTCTTCCCTCAACCTTCCTAACTCTGCTTTCTCTACTGAGTCTAATCTGTATCTTTGTTCTTGCCAGTTCATCAATATTCCTTCTGGAATCAACCATCTAAAATTTATTCCCCTCTATCAAACATTTCGTGAGAAATTGATATTCTTTTCTCAGATTTCTCACTCTTCTTGGAATTTGTTTCAGTGCAACTACTTCTCTCCCTTTGTGCTTTATCGTTGTGTTTCTCATCAGTTGCAATATCTCTGTTCTCCATGTTTTCTGGGTGAATCTGACATGAATTTTCTCTAGGTAGATTATGTCTCATCACGTATCTTGTGTGTACGCTATATATCTCGTTGATTTCACTTAATATCCCTTCCTTACTTTCTTCCATTGCTCCTGCTAGTATCCGTGCAATTTTCTCTGCTAAATTTTCTCCCTTTTCTTCTTCAATGTTTTAAATAAAAATCAGCTTTATCCATTTCCAGGGTTATAATTGTTTTTTCCTGATTTTTATCAGGAAATTGTAAGTCCAGCTCTTCAACTTTTTTCTCCGTTGCTTCTGCTTTTTTCTTCCAATTGCTGCAATCGTTGTTCATTTTTCCCTATCATTTCTTTAACTTCTTTCAATTCTCCTTCCATTTTTTCCATATTTCCTTCCATTTTTTCCATTCTCCCATCTACCTTGTCTAATCTTGTCTTAAGATCTTCATATATAGTCTGTAGCGTATTTTTTAATTCTGTGTTTATTTTCTCTTGCTGTGGTGTGGGTTCTGTTGTCTTTTGCCCAATTGTACCAGATGCTGCAGATATTGATGGTGATGATGAATGTAGTGTTGTTTTCTTCATCTTGTTTTTTCAAATCTTACTGCCCAATTTATAATCCAAATATTCGATTTCTTCAAATTCAAGCTGCCCACTCAAACTCTTCAGGTTCTTGCTACCCACATAGATTTAATCCATACTCCATATAGGAGGGGGAAAAAGGTAGAAAGACTATCTGAAAAAACACCAAATAAATAAATAAATAAATAAAAAGCAGCCAAGATGCCCCAAAAAGGCAAGAAGAAAAAAAAGAAAAGAAAAAGAAAAACAAGAGAGAAAAAAGATTTTTCAAATCTTACTACCCAATTTTATAATCCAAATACTCGATTTCTTTAAATTCAAAATACCCAATCAGACTCTTTAGGTTCTTGATACTCTAATCCACATATATTTGATCCATAAACCATACAAAAAGCCAAGAAAAATCAAACAGCCCAAAAGGGCAAAAATAGAGGAAAAAAAATAGAAAGAAAACTTCAAACCTTCAAAACTTCAAACTCAACTTTTCAAATTACAGTTCTTTAGCCAAAAATGCCTCTTTTCGCAATCTGCTTTCAATTCGTTAAATTACTTTTTCAGCTTTTGTTAATTAGCTTTTATTAATGGCTTCCGCTTCTTCGCAGCTCTTCCGGAGGTGGGGAGGTAGCCTTTTTCCACTCCCTCCCCTCTCTCTTTGTCAATTTTCTCAAGTAAAATAGTTTTAAAAGTTCAGGAGTTAAATATATAAAGGAATCTTGTTTCCAAGACCACAGTTTCTCACTCAGGTGATCACCTCGTTCTTTTTTCCTTCTCTTCTTGTGTGTGGCTGCCCGGCTTTTGACTGTCTTCCCTTGCTGCTGGGTCGGAGGCTGATGCAGACACTTCAGGGAACTTGCGACTTCCCTGATTGTGCCTGCCTGTGCCTCCATTCTTCACTGTCCCTACAGGACAGCTATGATCCCTAAAGCAGCTGAGATATCAGCATTTTCCAGGAGCCCCGGAATTTGCTGTACCGCCGCTGGCACTGGTCACACCACTCCTTTGTGACACATTTTTAAATGTTCAGTTGACTTGAGTTTCATGTTTAATGAATAAAAGAGAATAATAATAATTAATAATAATTGTTGTTACACTAATCAAACAAAAAAATGGAAAACAGCAAATGGGATTCTCAAATTTGTTCTCAACATCAGGCGAGGAATCTTCCAGGGGGACTCATTTTCACAACTGCTGTCCATCATCGCATTAATTCCACTGACAATAATCCTACGAAACACAAAACTGGGATACCAAATCTCAAGCCAACATGGCAAGATAAACCATCTACTATACATGGATGACTTAAAAATGTATGCGAAAAGCCCCAGTGAACGTAAATCAATATTCAACACAGTTCAATTATTTAGCAGCAACACCAAAATGAACTTTGGACTTGAAAAATGTGCTGTATTATCCATGCAGCAAGGAAAAATGGAAAAAATAGAAGGAATAGAATTAGGAAATGGAAACATAGTGAAAGCATTAGCAAAGGATGATGGTTACAAATACCTAGGCATATTGGAAGCAGATAACATCTTGAATGGAAAAGTCAAAGAGTCAATGCAAAAGGAATACATCAGGAGGGTCCGCAAAATATTAAAATCAAAACTGAATGCTGGAAACATAATTAAAGCCATTAATACATGGGCAGTGATATGCTACTCAGCTGGAATTATCAACTGGACTTTGGCTGAACTGGAAAACTTGGACTGGAAAATGCACAAACTTTTGAATATGTACCACGTTTTACATCCACGAAGTGACATTGACAGCTGCCAAGAAAAATAGGGGACAGAGGACTATGGCAAATCACCAAACTGTAGAAGAAGAAAAACAAAGTTTGAATGATTATTTTTCAAAGTTTGAAAAATTGCTGCAGGCTGTGAAAATGAAGAAATTATAAAAACAACATAAACAAAGGCAGAATATAAGGAAAAACAGCTGGATGACAGATTAAATAGATGGAAAACCAAAACTTTGCATGGACAGCACTTGAAAAACATTGAAGGAAAATGTGATGACAACTTTACATGGGTATAACTTAAGATGGGAACCATCAAGAAAGAAATAGAAGGTTTAATACTCACTGCTCAAGAACAAGCACTACAAACTAATGCCATGAAAGCAAAGGTACAAAAATCCACCGACAATCCAAACTGCCGACTATGTAACAACAAAGTTGAAACTGTTTCACATTTAATATGTGAATGCAGCAAAATTGCACAAACTGATTACAAAGCTAGACACAACTGAATTGCTAAATTAATCCACTGGTCATTATATAAAAAATATGACTTACCTGTATCCAAAAAGTCATTGGAACATAAAGCAGAAAAAGTTATAGAAATTCTTGTGGGACTTTCGAATACAGATAGATCGTCATTTGGAACATAACATACCAGATATCACAGTTATCGAAAACCGAAACATACAATTTATTGACATCGCGGTACCAGGAGATGTCAGAGTCAAAGAAAAAGAACTGGAAAAAAATCACAAAATATCACGACCTGGCCATTGAAACTACGCGATTATGTAACAGTGATACCCATTGTAATCGGGGCACTTGGTACCATGTACAAGAATTTTATAAGATACATCAACAAATTGCAGCTTCCTGCAATAACACCAGCAGAACTGCAAAAAACTGCGCTACTTGGAACATTGTACATCTTAAGAAGGTACTGGGTTGATATCTAGGACGCTGGCAGCAACCTGTATCAACCATTGCTACCAGTCAATGGTATTTGTGATGTACTTTTGACTGGTCAGTTGACTGAGTTTCATGTTTAATGAATAAAGTATATAAACAATAATAATTAATAATAATAATTGTTATCTTAATCAAATTTATATAATCCTAGTATTGATATACATGTTTATTTTAGAGTAATTATTCAATATTTCAATGTTTCATTTTAATGCCAATGATATTATTAAGCGTACATAGTAATACCATCTTTCAATCTCTAAGGACATGGACAGGATACTGGGGCTGCTGAACGCGACCACATGTTTATTGGACCCGTGTCCCTCCTGGTTGGTGCTGACCTCCCAGGAGGTTACGCGAGGCTGGCTCCAGGGGATTATCAACGCTTCCTTGAGTGAGGGTGCCTTGAAAGAGGCGGTGGTGAGGCCCCTCCTCAAGAAGCCTGCTCTGGATCCAGCTGTTTTGGCTAACTATCGTCCAGTCTCCAACCTTCCCTTCTTGGCGAAGGTTGTTGAGAGTGTGGTGGCGTGACAGCTTCCTGGGTACCTGGATGAAGCTGTCTATCTGGATCTGCTCCAGTCCGGCTTCAGGCCTGGGTACAGCACAGAAACGGCATTGGTCGCGTTGGTGGATGATCTCTGGAGGGCTCGGGATAGGGGTTGCTCCTCTATTCTGGTCCTGTTAGATCTCTCAGCAGCTTTTGATACCATCGACCATGGTATCCTGCTGTGCCGGTTGGAGGGGTTGGGAGTGGGGGGTACCGTTTTGCGGTGGTTCTCCTTCTATCTCTCTGACCAGTCGCAGTCGGTGTTGGCAGGGGGGCAGAAGTCGACCCCGAGGCGCCTTGCTTGTGGGGTGCCACAGGGGTCGGTCCTATGCAAAGCTGGAGTGTCCTTTCCAGAGCACGAGGCCTGGGTAGATTAATATAGAGGATAGACCCAAGCAGCAGATATCCCCTCTCCACATCGCAGAAATAGTCCAATGGAACGGCAAAGCCAATACAATTAGTTCCAGGAGTTACCAGAACGTGACTGTACACAGTCACAAACTGCTTCCGGGACTCCGGCTCCAGATTTTGCCTCGAGGTTGACTCCTAAAGACTTTCCCATAGATGGGTATAGCCACAAGGCAGTGGAGGTTTGAGATCGGAGTTTTCCTTCTCCTACATAAGTTGCCTTCCAAGGTTAGCAGACACCATCTAACCGGTTTTTCCCACGCACACAGCTAACAAGACTTCCCACTTACACTCAATCAAACAGTAGCCCTGGTAGCGCAGCAGACTAAAGCCCTGTACAGACTAAAGCCCTGGTAGTGCAGCAGACTAAAGCACCTTTGTACCTCATTGGGCAGCTACCACCCGCCTTAAGCTGGGCAACCCCCAGCCAGTAAGTTTCTGCCCCGCCACAGTCTGTTAACCTCACAAGGTGGGTGGGGTTTAGGGTCAAAGCCGACAAGCAGATCGATAACTTTGCACCATGCAACAAATATAAGAAAACTTTAGCCCTAAAGTTGGGCACCTGGAATGTTCGGACAATGACCCCCGGCCTGTCTGACAATTTACAAGAGATAGATGACGTACGTAAGACAGCTGCCATTGATATGGAGTTGAGCAGACTGCAGATGGACATCATTGCCCTTCAAGAGACAAGACTGTTAGACTCGGGATCTATAAAGGAGAAAAACTTCTTGTTCTTCTGACAGGGAAAACCATCAAACAAGTCTAGGGAATATGGGGTTGGCTTCATGGTCAGAAACACCCTACTAGGATTCATTACTCCACCTGCTGTATGAAGTGAAAGAATTCTGTCCTTGCAGCTCCACCCATCAGCAGGGCTGGTTACTCTTATTAGCACATATGCTCTGACATTATCATCTTCAGTAGAATCCAAAGACAAATTCTATGACGATCTGGCTGCTACTGTCAAGAAAATCCCTGAGAAAGAACTACTGTTTATCCTTGGCGATTTTAATGCCAGAGTTGGAGCTGATTATAGTTCTTGGCCCACTTGTTTAGGTCAGTTTGGCTTTGGAAAGATGAATGAAAATGGCCAACGACTGCTGAAGTTTTGCTGCTACTATGATCTTTGCGTTAGCAATACATACTTTAAAACAAAGCCTCAACACAGAGTCTCTTGGAGACATCCAAGATCGAAGCATTGGCACCAGCTCGACTTGATTCTTACCAGGCGCTCCAACCTCCCCAATATTACAATCACACGCAGCTATCAGGGTGCTGATTGCGATACAGACCACTCCTTGGTGTGCAGCAGAATAAAACTGCAAACGAAGAGATTGCATCACTCGAAGAAGGAAGGAAGACCCTGCATTGACATCAACAAGACCCTCAATCAGGGCGAAGTGGAGGAATTTGCACAAGCACTCAAGGAAACTCTCCCAGGCCCAGCTGAAGTAAATGCATCTGAACGATGGGAATATTTCAAGAATGCTGTTTATAACACCGCCTTGTCAGTATTTGGTAAGGAGATCAGAAAGACATTAGATTGGTTTGAAGCCATTCGGAGGAGTTGACGCCAGCCATCGAGGAAAAAAGGAGAGCTCTAATTGCATATAAAGCGTGTTCCAGTGAGCGCAACCTACAGGTTCTGCAAGCTGCTCGTAGCAAAGTCCAACAGACCGCCAGGAGATGTGCTAACGATTATTGGCTGCAGCTTTGCTCTCGGATCCAGATAGCAGCTGACACAGGCAACATCAAGGGAATGTAAGATGGCATCAAGCAGGCCTTAGGTCCAACACAGAAGAAATCTGCCCCTCTGAAGTCTGCTACAGGTGAGATTATCCAGGACCGAGCACAGCATATGGCACTCTGGGTGCAGCACTACTCTGAGTTATATTCCAGAGAAAATGTGGTAACTGAAGAAGCGTTACATAACATTGAGTGCCTGCCTGTCTTGGAGGAGCTTGACAGTGAACCAACTTTAGAAGAACTAAATGTGGCCCTGGACTCCCTTGCCTCTGGCAAGGCACCCGGGAAAGATAACATTCCTGCCGAAGTTCTGAAGTGCTGCAAAGAGAACATCTCCACTGAACTGCATGAAATCTTCTGTCTTTGTTGGAGGGAAGGTGGAGTACCACAGGACATGAAGGATGCAAATATTGTCACATTGTACAAGAACAAAGGTGATGGGTGACTGTAACAACTACCATGGCATCTCTCTTCTTAGTGTAGAAGGGAAGCTGCTTGCCTGTGTCGTACTGAAGAGGCTCCAGGTACTTACAGAGAGAGCCTATCCAGAATCACAATGTGGATTTCAAGCCAACAGGTCCACTACTGACATGGTATTTTCCCTTAGGCAGTTGCAGGAGAAATGCAGTCTTATTTTCTTGCTTTATTTGCCTGTTTTATCTTTTCCTCCATTCTTCCTGCTGTCTCCTCTTTCCTGGACTCTTTGATCTTCATTCATTATCAGTTGTAGGATATTTTCTATTTTCCCATTTATGCCTTGTTTTATTCTTTGTTTTCTGAATTACCTGATACAAATCTCATCATTACACAGTAACCAAGTAACATTCAGTCTGCGGTCAGTTGTAATTTTCCCTGATATGTTGATCTCCAGATGGGTTGGGACTACATTTCCAAGAATTCCAGCTGACTCAAAGTAGCCCAATGTATATTAAAGGCACCAGGTCAGGGAAAAGAAAGTAATATTTTTTTTTAATTGAAAAAGTTTTCAATTACAAATTTTTCCCTCTTTCCCCCCCTAACGCCCCCCTCACCACCCCCTCCCCCCTCCCTCCTATGACTTCTTCAAAATAAAAACCTAATACATAACAGATTATATAATATTTTACCATCCCCTTACTCCCTCCTCCAAATTCTGACCCTTACTCCTAGTGATATTATTAATATTATTACTTCCCCCTCTTACCATACACTTCAAAATAACATTCCATTATAACACTATGTAATAACTTCTGATTTAACACAGTAATATTATTATAACTCCCAATTTATCGATAATCTGCCATTTTTTTCTCCTCCCCCATACTTATGTCTGTATATTAATATAACATTTCAAAATAACCTTCCACTTTAAAACTATATAATAAATCCTACTTTAACATTTAATCTTTTGTGTATATTAATATGACATTTCAAAGCAGCCTTCCCCATATATTCTAGTTTTACATTTGTTCTACGCTATCCATTTCCTCCACTCCCATAAATATATCTCTTAAACATCCCTTTTCTTAATCTGTATAATCAAATCACTAACCTATCTCCACCCACTTTCCTACAAAATTACCATACACAACAATTCTTAATATCTTTGTTCTTCTGCCCATCCTACTAAAAAATATTCCCTTATATAAACAAAATCAATAACTTTAAACTTATAATCCATACAATATCTTCTTTAATATCTTTCCACTGGATTGCTGACTCCATCATCCGAATTAGGGTAACATAACATCCCAATTGCAACAGAATATTCAAAATCCTCAGTTATCATCTGCCCCCATCAATAATGAGTATCTTCGTATATATATAAGAAAAAAGAAAACAACCACCCGAGTGACTTTATAATTGTAATCCATGTAATATCTGTAATAGTGGCTTTCTTCAGGATTATTAATTCCCATTCTCATAATGGGGTAACAGCCAGATCTTCTGCATGCCCCAGCATAACTCTCTTGCCTTATAGCTCAGCATAAGTATAATACGTTGACCAATGAAAAAAAAAAGAAAACCCAAAAATAGATAATTCCAATCCAACAATTTAAGGCCCTTTTCACATCCCAAAATTATGGCATTGCAGAGGTCTGTCACTCTCCTCAGGATGATATTAACCAATACTTCATCTCAACCATCTTTTCATATATTCAGTCATATATTTTTTTTAAAAAACATAACTGGCTTTGCTGTTGCTTAATTTAGAAATTTTTATTTTTGTGAGACCTATTTCTTTTTTTCCTTTCTTTTTGTGGGTTTGATCTCCATCCTAATTTGCTTTCTGCAAGTTGTGTGTAAACTGATCGGTTTTCATTCTGCTTTATAACTTGATCTTGTTGGTTTTGCTTTTGTGACTCATATTTCTTTTCTGTAAGTTGTGTATCAATTAATCGATTTCCATGGTTGTCTGTAGCTTGGTGAGTCGTCACGTTAGAATCCGATACCACTTCTCTCTTATTTATAAATAATCCAGCTGAAGTGTCTGAAGAATCCAAAGGCAATTCATCTACCAAGGCCTCTGTAACTCGATATGTTTCCTTTATTTCTAACTCCTTCTGCTTGTCTTGTGTTGTGCATAAAGATGTTAAGTTCATTTTTAAAAATTTTTGATAAAATTCTTCCGCTTTTTCAACAGTATTTAATTGATATCTTTCTCCTTGATATCTCAATATTATACCAACTGGAGCATTCCATCTGAATAAAATATTTCTTTTTTTAAGCTCAGCCACCAGAAAACCAAATTTCTTTCTTTCCAATAACATCTTAGGCGGGAGTTCTTTATAAATCCAAATCTTTCTTCCAAACAATTGCAAAGTAGACTTAAAAGATTTCTGCACAATATTATTCCTTATTTCTTTATCTGTAAAATAAATCACCACATCTCTAGGCAATTGCCTCTGCTTTGCAATCCAGGAGTTTATTCTATAAACTCTATCGATCCTACAAAATACCTCCTCAGGATGAACCTTTAAAATCCCAGCCAGAACTTCAGAAGATATTTTTCTTAGGTCATCTCTGTTATTTTCCTGTAATCCTCTCAGTCTGATCGCATATTCAGTAAAATTATATTGCATCATTAAAACTTCCTTTTCAATACGTTGTTGTATATTTTCTACATTATAATCAGCTTCCATTTTAGGTTTTTCTTCTAAACTATTGTCTTGGATGTTTATCAAATCATTTTCAATTTTTTCTATTTTATTTTCCAAATTATCCTCAATTTCCTCCATTTTAGACTCTAATAGATTAATATTTGTATCCAACCTGATCAAAAATTCTGAGAAACCATTAGCCATTTTTATAATCTTTTCTTTAGTTTCCTGCTTAAATTTCTCAAAGTTCTGATTCATAATCTCATCCTTTCTTACAATCTCCTCCAGAAGAAATTCAATTATATTAAAATCAGTTTTCTGAGACTGTAGGTTAAGAACTTGTTCATATAGTTTGTGGATGGGGGAATCCCCCCCCCCGCTTGTTTATCCAGCTTTGGAAGCCTAAGCGCCATATTTCCACACAGGCAAACTTTTTTAAAAAGCAAAGAAAAGAAAGTAATATTGATTCATAGATTAAATTATAATGCCTGAGCACTTAAATCTGGTCATTGGAGCTGTAAATGTTCATTGCTTTATTGTATAAAAAACAGGTCCTTTGCCTCCTGGCAAATTGAGGTGACTTCTAACTCTTACAATGTAACTGAAACCTGTAAATTAGGGTTAGATTATAGTAAAATAATTTAATGTATGTCTTAAGGCCTATGAACTTATTTAATTGAGCTATAAGATAATGTTTTCATTTTGGTCCACATATAAATGGATGTTTTCTGGATTATTTTTCTCTTTGAGAAAAGATTCTATACTTGTAATTATCACAGTCTGTTATTCTGGACCATCTGAAAGGAATTTGTACCTTTATATCTGAAAGGAATTTATATCTCCAGGTAAAAAGAGGTGGTCTTATTTTGTTAACTCATCTAATTTTTAAAAATTGAGTAATGTAGAATTGGCAACCTTGACTTTATTATATTATTATATAATTATATAATATTATATATTATTATTACATTATTATAACTAAATTATTATTTGTATTCTATTTTTACTGGGGGAAGTTGATTTTTTTTTATATATTAGAGTATCATAAGAGTAATATTCCATGACAGAAGATTACAATACACTGAACATCAGCAACTAGAAGGCTGGAAGTGGAATCGCCCTGGAGATCGATTACTTGATTTAGGTAAAATCATGACTTAAATTAATATCTTCATAAAAATAAACTGAGAACTGAGTTACTGTGAAATAGTAATATTTAAACACCCGGTTTTAATAATATATTGTACTCTTAATTCTGTAAATTATAGTTTCATTTTGTGAGTTATTTAAAATCTGTTACAAAAATTAATAGACTCACTGGAAGACCTAAGAATACAACTAAAAAAAAGATTTATGTATTTAAATAACATTTCTTATTTTTATTGTTTTAAAACATTGTTTGATTTTTCAATATTTTTCAATATTTTTTTTATAGATATTCCTATGTCTGTTGGAATAATTGATATAAAAACAAATCAAAGCCAACTCAATGCAGTTGAGTTTTTATGGGATCCTGGAAAACGCACATCTGCCTTTATTCAGGTTTGAAATTATTTAAATTGTCAGGTTCACAGAAGGGTAATTCTTTTAAAATAGTGGCTAACCTTTTTGCATTGAGATCTAGGGCTCTTTTTTTTCTTTTCTTTTCTTTTTTATTTCTGATGGCCATAGTAGATATGAAAAATAAAGCAATATTATCAGTATCATTAGAGCTAAAATATTTGTCCTGATTTTTTTGAAGTGGGGGTGTTGATTTGAAGTGATTTAAATGTCAACAGGCATGTGCTTAACATCTTCCACACATAGTAAAAAATCTACCTTTATTATGATGTGCTTTTTTACTCTTTTATACATACCTTGTACTTCCCATTAGTCCAACATGTTTAAGTTTCCTTACCCCAGTAGAATTCTAGACATCTTAAATCTAGTAAAAATAATAATAATAATAATGCTTGTCCTTGTCATTTGGCATTCAAAAGTTTAATGCTTCTGAATCTTGAGTTCCATTTTTTAGCCTGGGTAATATCTACAATAGCTTTATTTTTGATCTAATAATGTATATCATTTTTTTAAAAAAAAATACTAATTGCTTGGAATATATGATACAATGATTTATCTCCCTGTGGCAACACTTTCTAATTTAATACAAAAATGTACTGTATATACTGTAAATCTAAAATGTATGTTAAACACAAAGAAACAGAACATATCTTCGCATGTTACTTTGCTTTCATTATTATTATTTTTAGGTACACTGTATTAGCACAGAATTTACACCTCGGAAACATGGAGGTGAGAAAGGAGTTCCATTTAGAATACAGGTTGACACTTTTAAAGAAGCAGAAAATGGAGAGTACAGTGATCATCTGCATTCAGCCAGCTGTCAAATCAAAGTGTTTAAAGTAAGAAAGTTAAATATATTTTTTGGAGTGACATAAAAAATGGCAATATGGAATTTATTTTTGTACTGATTCCTTCCTTCCTTCCTTCCTTCCTTCCTTCCTTCCTTCCTTCCTTCCTTCCTTCCTTCCTTCCTTTTTTGTTTTTAGCCAAAAGGGGCAGACAGAAAACAAAAAACAGATAGAGAAAAGATGGAGAAGCGAACTGCCCATGAAAAGGAAAAATACCAGCCTTCATATGATACTACAGTTCTCAGTGAGGTAAAAATAATGAAATGCTTTATTTGTTAAGAGCAATGATGCAAAGTATACCTGGCCTACTTTAAGCAGTAAGTTAGGTTTCAAAGGGTGGGGCTTAAGCAAAATATATGTAAAGGCAAAGTTTATCTGGCAATTGTAGATCACAATGAAACAGAAGACCTATAAGATTTAGGATCAAGAAAATAGGTACTCTGTTAAAGCATTTAGTTTTACTCATGGCTATCTCATGTACATATCTTAAAACCCAGTGCTAAAAATATTATATTAGGATTTGTTTTTTCCTTGTCAGTTTGGAACTACAATTGTATTTAAAAGTTAATGGATTCATGGGCAGAGCCTCACTGGGCTTTTGTATTTCTTTTTATTTAAACACCAGTGAGTTTTCTATAACTTTCTAAAGATTGCATATGTTTTTAAAAGGCTTTAAAAAATTTTCCTCACTGTATAATGAAAAGAAATTGATCCACATCTTTGGTGTTTGTCCAGATGAGGCTTGAGCCTATAATTGAAGATGCAGTTGAACATGAGCAGAAAAAGTCCAGCAAGCGGACTTTGCCAGCAGACTACGGTGATTTTCTGGCAAAGCGAGGCAGTGTAAGGGACTTCTGCTTACTTTTCATTGTGCAAGCTATCTTGTGCAGTGTTAGATATAGGACCAATTTCTATCATCCATGATTGAAAACAAAATATTTTTCCTGGGCTGGCTTAATTATATTCACTTTTGCTTACTGCAAATTATTTCATACTTGTTTCTTAGTGAGAAATGCTTCCTAAATCTAACACCTAAGTAAAATGTTAGCAGGCCTGTAGCACTTATAAAAATCAAGAGCTGTAGTTTACACATAAAATGGCTGTGTTGAATAATAAACGGTGTTCTTGAAAGCCAATTTCTCATACGTAATTAATGAAATCAGATATAGCATTAATTAATTAGTTGAGATGTATATTTCCTTATTTTGGCTTGCATGTTTTTTCAAACTGTTTCATCAAAATGGTTGCAGATCCTCTTGCCTTTTTGATTATACGCTTTCCATTTCTTGATTTTTTAATGTAAGAACTATAAAAATTCTTATACTTTGGTTGTATGTATGTTATATGTGCAAATCTGTACATTTTTTCACATTATTGAACAGGGCTAATATAATCCTCTTACAATAAAGGGGATTGTCTAAGAGTTAGAATGGAGGCTGTTTTTAAGAATCAGTCTGCCTGAATAACAGGTCTTTTTATTGTGCTTGCACAATAAGAATAGAACTAAATATAAGTATATACAAATCCTCCTTACTGGTCCCATACATATGTTCCTGTAGCATGTCAATCCTGTGCATCCTTAAAGAGGCTAATGCTAGAGTACTGCTGTTTTCTTTTTATGATACCAACTGCAATTCCTCGTCAATATTGTGTTACAGTAAAAACAATTCCAGAATCTTACCTTTTAAAAACAAATATTTTTTAATCGCACTATTACTTGAAGGAGATCAAGGTGACTATTTTCACCCACTGAATCTTGATAAATAAGTTTTGTTCCGTAGTTTAAATTGAAATTTGATGAGTATGGTTTTTCAGTGACCTTAATGATTGATAAATTGAATTCTGAGTTCAACATGTAATACTTTTGTTCGATGGGGGACTCTGCCAAAGTATTCTCTCCATTCAGTAGATTATATGTTTTATGATCAAGAGCAATTTTCTTAATCGGATATAGCCAAGAATTCCTAACTACTGTTTATGAGGAAATCAGTAAATTCTCTCCCATATATTCCAGAGAATAGTCAGATTTTACAAAGAGCATGATTTTAGTTTAACTACCTTGCTCATTTGACATAAAGTAATTTGATTGATGATTTTAGTAGAAAGATGTGGCCAGCGATTGATGTATCCTTGAGATGGTCTTTACTGCTTCTGCCTTATCAATATGCCAAGTAGAGCAACTGCTAGCTTTTGGGATGGTAAAAGCAAAATCCATGTACAGACAACAGAACTAAATACAAAAGAGAAGTTCTTTTTCATAGGTCAGCTTTTGAATCTTGCAAACTTTGTATTTATAAAGAAATTAAAATTTCCAATGTTCTTAACGTATTTCTTCTTTTCCTATAGCTTTAGCATGGATGCTTTCTGAGATGAGGATTGTTGTAGTCAGATAATTATATACTGCTTCATTAAGTACAAGGAATTGCAAATCTGCTTTGCCTAAGATAGCCAACAATAAAAGCCCACCTGGGAAGTAATGAGCAATTTGCAAAGCTTTGCCTAGTCAAATGTGTTCTCTCAAGTGTAGCTGTTCAACAAGGTAGGGAAAGCATGCACAGCATGGCTTCTGGAATTCTTTCCAATCCTTTAATAATAGCAACACTGCGACCACATGTGACCAGGGAGGAAGAGGGAGGAGATTTAGAATCAAGAAGTTAGCAATATTTTAAACCATACCATCTGCCTCTTCCACGGTGATATATGGGAAATTTCTTCCAGGATTTCTTTTTCTGCAACTTCTCATCGTCCAACCGGTTTTTGAATTCATTTTTATTTTACCAGCTTCTGTCCCCACACTGGATTCGGTTCTGCTCTGTTCAGCATTTGGAGAGTTGTCACAATCAGATCCCCATTCATATTATTTCTTTCCAATACTCTGACGAGTTGGAAAGAATAAAAGGCTTAAATGCTATTAATGCATTTAAATATTTTATTAACTTTAGTTTTTAAATGTATAGTGTTAAAGATAAGGTTATTTGATAATATTGATTTAATCTTGAGAAAAATAAATTTTAACTAAAAATTGAGGGTTTTTCCTCCAATGCATAGTATTGAGAAATTTATTTAATGGCAACCCTATTGTTAATATCTACTTACTTGCAATAATCTACATAGTATATACTATAAATTAAAATGTTATACATTGAATTTACTGCAATTGCTCTTTAACAGTATAATAAATATAAAATATAAACTCTACATTTCAAAATGGATTTAATAATACTTTTCATAACTCTCAGTTCTAATTTTATATTAAACCAAGAAAACTTTAAGAAGCATATCAAAAAATGAACAACCAGTGCCTTTGTAAGAAGTAATGTAAATGCCTACAAATAAGTTGTATTATAACTGAAATATATATTTATGTTGTCTGAAATACATAACTCCTTCTTGCTCATCAGCAATGAACAAAAAACTGTCAATACTCTAATGCTTTGCTATCAGTAATGTATTTGTTTTATTTAGTCACCATTTTTCATTGCTGAGGAGCAAGAAGGTTTTATGTATAGAGATACGACAAGAAAGTGTATTGTTTATTTAGTAGTAGCAGGAGGATACAGTCCACTAGTCTTTCAAAAAAATTTGCTGAAAATGATGTTGCTCTTTCTTTAATTCAGCAAAAGGAAACGAGTGCACTCCAGATGTATAAACTCCAATTCCCTTTGTTAATGGTTTATGAGATTTGGAATCTAAAAAAGGTCTAAATCAATTAATGTCTCCTGAGAAAATATGTGAGAAGAATAGTAATAACTGGCAGCAGTTGCAATGTAATCTGTTCCTAATATAACATTGCACTGATATTAGTTACATGTTTTGCATGATTCTCTACACATCTGCATCATATCCACCATTAACATGTAATCCACCACTTTGTAAAGTGGTGCATAATCTCCATTTTTCCCATCTCAGGCAAAAACTGCTTACCATCAAGTCATAGGTTGCAGCAATTTGCTCTGAGGTGCAAACATAGCACTTGCCAGCAACTTCTTAAACATGTGTTTTTTCCCAAAATTCTACTGGAACTGTGTTTGGCAGCTTCAGGATTCTGGAGAGGCAGTTGCTCTAAGGAGTTACAGACAACTGCTCCCTATTAATCTGAAGCTCTGTGTGGTTAGATGAATTTCAAAGATTCACATTGTTACAGCCTCATATTATTTCCTTCTCATTGAAGATTATAAGAATTTTATAATAAATAATGTACATATACTTAGTTTTTTGGTCCTTTTCTAAAGAGTCCCATTTGCATTTAAAATAATCAGTAATTTACTCTAACCAAGTCTCCAATTACATTTTAATCATATAGGGTTAAAAGATTATTTGTTGTAAAACTACCATTGTGTTTTCTCATTACTTTTTCCATAGATACTTCACTAATTCAGAGTACTTTTAGCATTTAAATATAGAGCTTTGACCATTTTTTTTGCCAAATTGAATTTTTTTTGGTAGCTAAATATCATGAGAGAACAAGTCTGTTATAACCTAAAGAATAAAGACATTACTAACCAAAGATCTTTTAAATGCATGCACAAAAAATAAGAATATTATTTAATAAAATGAGGATTGAAGCTTGTAAAAGTTAATACAAGAACTAAATTCCTGAATGCAATCCTAATGGTAATGATTAAAGTGTTGTTTAATATTTTTCTTTATTCTAGTGTTCACCATGGCCTGATGCGCCTGCATTTGTGAATACCCCTACCCCAAAACCAGCTTTTACTTCTTCTCCACACACTACTTACAGTATCCCAGACAGGTATATTTAACTTCTAAACTGATATGCCATATTAAATCAAGATTGAAGTTCAAGATAATATTAAATGTTATGGCAAAAATAAAATTACCAGTCAGAAATTTGTACACAATTAATGTGATAGCATTCTTTGATTTAAATGTACTCCTGTACATCATTATATGATATGGTGCATCATCGAAATAAAGAGGAAATGGGAAGGGAGTTCCTGGCTAATTAAGCTCTTGAGGAAAAAGATTTCTTGCTACATTATGAAAATAAAGATTAAAGCAGTCTTATTGATGATGTGTTGATAGGACTTGGAGGCAAATAGTATGCCCTATCTGATTCTGTTAGATTAGAAGCTCATGGAATTGGTTTTTTTATTTTTTAGACAAACACACATACAAACATACAATGTATTTTCTTTGAACAGAGTATTTGGCCAGTTCACGAATTTAGACAATATTTAATAATTTCAATTAAATTTACAATTTCTATATTTCCTTTTTGCCATATTTATTCCTCATCTATTTTTTAAAAAATCAATATTACCCTTCATTCTCATCTCAAATCTTAATCAAATTCAATTTTTCCCTCCTATTCTATATTATACTTCTTCCCATTGTCATCCAACATTTTAGTATAAATCAGTTAGTTATATAACTCTTTTTTTGTATATTAATATGAACATAAATAATCCAATTATTTCCATGCAATCCAATTTCTTACAAATCAATTAATTATATTTACCAATAATAATAAACCAAATAATTTTCCCTATATGTTCCTCCAAACCACAACTTAATCATTTCTCCTTTCCACACAATCTACAGTTAAAGTATTTCAATTATTACAGTTTCCCTAATTAGATAGTTTTCCCCTTATGTTACTCATTTTCACATTTTAAGTTCTCCTAATAAACCAAATCGTTTTGCCCATATAGTCCTCCAAATCACAACTTAATCATTTTGCTTTCATCACAATATACAATTACAAATATTTCAATCGTTACAATTTCCCTAATTAAATTTAAAAATATTCTAACTGTTATCCAGGCTACAATTTAATCCTTTCTACTTTCACCACCATATACCATTAAAGGTGTCAGTTGTTACAATTTATAATTATTCGTATTTCTAAAAAAGAAAATAATAAAAAAAACTTATCTAGATTTCAAAGATACAAAAAAAAATATTCCAATATTCAAAAATGAAATATTCATTTCATTTTTACAATTATATAATTTCCCATTTATTTCTTACTACAGTTCATATTTCAATTCTATTTTTATATAGCATCTTTCTCTTTCATTTCTTTTTCTCCCTTCCCATTTTTATTTTTGCCTTTTTCTTTCTCCTTTTTTCTTTTGTATTTTAAAATCTTGAACTCTCCTCTTTTGCCCTAAATTTCCCATTGTTTCCCATCTCTTCCCACTATTTATCCCAGTTTATCCCAGTGTAATCATTCTGTGTTTCACAGATCTGAACTCTTCTATTTTGCCCTGCCTTTCCTGTTATTTTCCATCCTTTTCCTCTCTTTTTTCTTTTCACTGTTAATCCCAGTGTAATCATTTAAGTTTTTTGTATTCTTTCTATTCCACCCTTCTTTCCTTCTTTGTCTCTTTCTGCCCTTCCCATTTTTTCCATTGTTAATCCCAATGTTATCTCTAAAAACCTCATTTTTATTATTACTATTTACATATTCAATTAATTTTCCATAATTAATCTCATTGTCTTTATCGTCTTCTTTATTTTCAATCTCTGCTTCTCCATTTTTGTTTCCATATTATCTTTGAAAATATCTTCTGATAGAATCTGCCCACCCTACCCAGATACCTTTCTTAAGATGGTGATGGCATTCCGATAAGAAAATCACCCTATTAGTAACTCTAGATGTTATAGGTAGCCCTTGACGTTGTTGTTGTTGTTGTTGTTGTTTTTGTTTTATTTCCAAAGTTAAAATACAAACAAAAGGGAACAAGAACAAAACTAAACAAGACAAAAATGTGCATATTAGCAAAAGAACAAACACACATATAGATGTGTGGTGTGGTAACCTAGAGGCCTTACAATCAGGAAACTTGAATTGGATCCTAGATAGCGGCAGGCACAAAGAAACTGTCTGCTGTGATCTCTTTGTAGGCCTCAGGAAAGGCATCTGGCCAGTAAATGCTCAGCTCCATTCAGTTACCCCAACTCCGTCCCAATGCAAGGGATTGCCAGGTTATTAAAAATACAGAGATTGTCCTCCCAGTTGAATACAGATAAGTATATTTGAACAGTAATAGTTTCCGCTCAGTTGTAAAACAGCTCCACAATTTATGAACTTCTACAGCTCTGTTCAACCAATTTGACTTACCATCTATCTACTATAAAAAAGAACAGTTAATAGAAGTTTTTGCTGAACAGAAGTTTATCAAAGCTAAACTTCAAAGCCCTCTGTAAACACACTATTACTATATTTAACCTGCAGAAAGTCCACAACTTCTGATCTACCATAAACCAATTAAAAATCAAATATCCTGATTCTGAATAATAAAATCTTTCCTTAAAATTATTGCTGTTGTAAATATCTCTTCAGCACTTTTGTTCAGGTTTTCCTGTGAATCGAAACAATCTCTTGACAATTGTCTTCTAATTTCATAAAATAAGTCTGTATCCATCAGGTTTTTTTTAAAAAAGGTCCAGATCATCACTCAATTTATCTTTAAGTTTTTTGAATTCTTGCCTCTTTCAGCCTCCTCCAACAAGCCTCTTATTCTCAAACAAAGCTCTTTCTCCAAACCACTCAATTGCAAGTCTGATTTAGCTGCTGTTACCTGCATTGTCATTGTTGGGTGTCATCCTTGGGTTGATTTAAAACTACTATAATTCATTAAATCTTTTATCTGACTTTTCCTTTAGTGCTTGTAAATTGAAAAGCATTTTTTTCAAAGGTAGTCTTCAACATATTACCAGAATTTGGACCAGAATTTCTGTTGCTCTGTGATATGATAGTTAAGTTATCACGTGATAAACCCAATTTATGACCTTTTTACTGTGGTTTTAAAGTGAATCACATGATCATTAAGTGGATCTAGCTTTCCCAATTGACTTTGCTTGTCAGAAGCTGGCTGAAAAGGTAACATATCATGATCATGTGATCCAAAAGGCTGCAACTATTGTGAATGTAAGTGAATTGCCAAACATCCAAATTACAATTATGTTATCCCAGGAGTAGTATGATGATCTTAACTTTGAAGATGGGTTGTAAGTCACTTTTTCAGAGTCTATCGTAACTTTGATCCCTTGTTAAATGAATGGCCATAAATGAAGAACTAGCTACATTGTGATTTTTATTAATAGTGCTTAATGCTTTTCCCATTTTTTATTTATACAAATTTTTGGATTCTTATTAAGTTTATTTGCCACCTATTTTGCTTTGGGGCTACTCTAAGCAGCTTACAATAATAAAAAGGAAGAGATGAAAAGAGTGTAAACCAAACAAATAAAATAATAGAAAAATAAAATGAACAATGAAAAAAAAAAGAATTCTCCACCAAAAAGATGGGCTGATGGAGAGCAAGGGAGGCTTGTAGAGACTGCCATCAGTGCAGCAGCCACCTCCCCCATTTGGTCACCAGGTTAACCAATAGAACCAGGTCTTCAGGTTCTGGCAGAAGGATTTGGGGGGGGGATCTTATCCTATTGGTTAAGATGTTCCAAAGGAAAGGCGCAGCAGCAGAGAAAGCTCTTTTGGATTTTGATAGTTGGAGCTCTTTGACCAACAGAATATTCTGCTGGCACAGATAGGATGAGCTTGCCTTAGTGGGACTGAATATTTCTTCAGGTAAGTTCATCCAGATAAGGTTTTTACCATCAGTACTGTGGGTGGGAGGGGTAGATATGGCGGGAGCAGGGGGCCATATTGTGTTAGGGGAGCGCGCGCCCGCTGTCTTCGAGCGGTGGCGCGCTCCGGCCCCCAAAGCTCCACTCGTTTTCCAGGTGGCGCAGATCCTCAGGGCCCTGGCCTCCGTCTGATGTTATGCAATGCCAGGTCTGTAGTAAATAAAGCCCCCCTCATTTATGATCTTGTTCAGGAGGGGGGAGCGGACCTGGCAGGTATTACGGAAACCTGGTTGGGCCAAGAGGAGGGGGTCCCTCTTGTTGAAATGTGCCCACCAGGTTTCCGCGCATTCCATCAGCCGAGGTTGCAGGGTAGGGGCGGGGGGGTAGCGGTTATTATTAACGAAGGTCTGAGACCGAGGGAGGCCACTGTTCCTCAGACGGCCGGCTGTGAATCCCTCCTTGTGAAATGGGGCCACGGGGTTCAGATGGGTTTGCTGATCACGTACCTGGCTCCCTGCCATGTGGCAGCAGCCCTGCCCAAGCCACTCAGCGTCATCGCCACGGTGGCGGTTGAGACCCCTAGGCTTATGGACATGGGGGATTTCAACTTGCTGTCCGTTGGTGAGGCATCTGAGGTGACTCGGGAGTTCATGGCTTCCATGACAGCCATGGACCTGACCCAGTTAATTCATGGCCCTACCCACACGGGGGGAAACACGCTGGATCTGGTTTTTGTCTCTGGACAGTGGTTGAGTGATCTCGAGATAGGGGATATAGTCACCGAGCCCTTGTCATGGTCTGATCACTCTCTCCTTTGTCTCGACCTTCGAACCACTACACCCCGCCGCAGGGAGGCGGAGCCGGTAAGATGGTTCCGCCCCAGGCGCCTGATGGAACCTGATAGGTTCCAGATGGAGCTTGGGCCATTCCCTGAGGCTCTGGCACACGCCTCGACTGGATAGGGCGCCTGGGAAAGGGCGGCCGCTGGAGCTCTGGATCGGGTCGTGCCTTTGCGGCCTCTGACCCGGCGCCGATCTCATTTAGCTCCTTGGTTCACTGAGGAGCTGAGGGAGTTGAAGCGCCGGAAAAGACGCCTAGAGAGTAGTTGGAGGGCCAGTCTTTCTGAATCTGACCAGACACTGGTAAGAGCTCATATTAGGAATTACCTAGTGGCGATAAAAGCAGCGAAATGTAGCTATTTTGCTGCTCTTATTGCGTCATCAGATAATCGCCCGGCCGCCCTGTTTAGGGTGACCCGCTCCCTGCTCCACCAGGAAGCACGGGAGGACCCCTTGGAGGATAGAGCTGAGGATTTTGTTCAATATCTGTATGACAAAATCGCTCAGATTCGGGAAGATCTGGACTCCGACTGGATAGTCTCAGGGGGAGGGACTGGGGCAGGTCTTGAGAATGTTATCTGGGATGAGTTTGATCCTGTGACCCCTGAGGACGTGGACAGGATTCTGGGTAGACTGAACGCGACCACTTGTTTATTGGACCCGTGTCCCTCCTGGTTAGTGCTGGCTTCTCAGGAGGTGACACGAGGGTGGTTCCAGGGGATTATAAATGCTTCGCTGGGTGAGGGTGTCTTTCCCGCCGCCTTGAAAGAGGCGGTGGTGAGGCCTCTCCTCAAGAAGCCTTCCCTGGACCCGGCAATGTTGGTAAATTATCATCCGGTCTCCAACCTTCGTTTTGTGGCGAAGGTTGTTGAGAGTGTGGTTGCGCAACATTTCCCCCAGCACCTGGATGAAACGACGTATCTGGATCCGTTCCAGTCGGGCTTCAGGCCCAGGTACAGCACGGAAACGGCATTGGTCGCGTTGGTTGATGATCTCTGGAGGGCTCGGGACAGGGGGTGCTCCTCTGTCCTGGTCCTGTTAGATCTCTCAGCGGCTTTTGATACCATCGACAATGGTATCATGCTGCACCGGTTGGAAGAGTTAGGGGTGGGAGGCACTGTGTTGCGGTGGTTCTCCTCCTTTCTCTCTGACCGGTCGCAGTCTGTGTTGACAGGGGGACAGAGGTCGACCCCGAGGCCCCTCATATGTGGGGTGCCGCAAGGGTCGGTCCTCTCGCCTCTCCTGTTCAACATTTATGTGAAGCCGCTGGGCGAGATCATCCGTGGTTTCGGGGTGGAGTACCATCAGTACGCTGATGACACCCAGCTGTACATCTCCACCCCGGATCACCCCAACGATGCCCTTGAAGTGATGTCCCGGTGCCTGGAGGCCGTACGGATCTGGATGGGGAGGAACAGGCTCAGGCTCAACCCATCCAAGACCGAGTGGCTGTGGTTTCCGACGTCCCGATATAGTCAGTTGACGCCATCACTGACTATTGGGGGCGAATCATTGGCCCCCACGGAGAGGGCTCGCAACTTGGGCATCCTCCTGGATTCACAGCTGTCTTTAGAAGAGCATCTGACGGCCGTGACCGGGTGGATTTTTTATCAGGTCCACCTGATTCGCCAGTTGCGTCCCTTTCTGGATCGGGACTCGTTACGCACGGTCACTCATGCCCTCGTCACCTCCCGCCTGGACTATTGTAATGCTCTCTACATGGGGCTCCCCTTGAGGAGCACCCGGAGGCTCCAACTGGCGCAGAGTGCGGCCGCGCGGGTGGTAATGGGAGCGACATGGCGCTCCCATGTAACACCTCTCCTGTGCGAGCTGCACTGGCTCCCGGTGGTCTTCCGGGTGCGCTTCAAGGTTTTGGTTACCACCTTTAAAGCGCTCCATGGCTTAGGGCCTGGTTATTTACGGGACCGCCTACTACCACCAATAGCCTCCCACCGGCCAGTACGCTCTCATAGAGAGGGACTCCTCCGGGTGCCGTCAGCCAAACAGTGTCGACTGGCGGCCCCTAGGGGGAGAGCCTTCTCTGTGGGGGCACCTACCATCTGGAATGAGCTCCCCCCGGAGATACGGAGGATCCCGGATCTGCGCTCCTTCCGCCGTGCTGTGAAGACCTTTTTATTCCATCAGGCGGGCTTGGCCTAATCTCTTCCCTTTTTAAATATGTAAATTTTAATCTGTTTTTAAATTATTGGGGTATTTTAATTTGTCTGGGCCAAATAATTTAATTTGATTTTATCGGGTTTTTAAATTTTGTGTATTTATGTATTTTATTGTTGGCTGTTCACCGCCCTGAGTCCTTCAGGAGTAGGGCGGTATACAAATCAAATAAACTATAAACTATAACTAAACTAGGTAGTCTGGATGTCTGCCATTAAGAGCTTAAAGGTCATAACCCACCCTTTGAACTGCATTCGGAACCAGACTGATAGCCAGTGAAATTTGCAGAGCAGAAGTAGATTTTGGGCCATCCTAAGACCTCCAAAGACTGCTGTTATTGCTACACTTTGCACCAGCTGAAGCTTCAAATGGATTTCAAAGCGCAGAACCTAGCGCAGAACACATTGCAATAGTCCAGAGGATAGATGACTTGGGTTTGGCAACTGAGTGCAGGAAATTGTGATCCAGGAAAGTTTGCAGTAGGTACGCAGACTGGAGCTGTACAAAAGCTTTCCTAATCACCCCCATCATCTAGTCCAGGAGAATCCCTAAATTGCAAACTGGATCTAAATAGAGTATGCAATCCCATCCTAACTAATGATGACAAAAATAAAATCTTGAGGCTCCATGCATCCATAGCAGTCTTCCCAGAATTCAGTTGAAGTCTTTGTCCCCCATCCAGATCCCTACAGCCTCCAAGCACCGTGAGAGGGCAGAGAAAACATCACTCAGGTCACCAGATATAGAGATGTAGAGCTGAGTATCAACAGCATATTGGTGATGTTTCAAGACATGGTGATAAATGATCTCACCCAACGGCTTCATGGAGATGTTAAACAGGAGAGAAGAGAGTATTGAGTCTTGTGGGGGACTGCTAATGAGCAGACTGGAGCTAGATTTCACTACTTACCAACAAAGATTGGGACTGACCTTGGAGAAGGGAGCTGAACCATGCAAAACTCTGCTGCCCAGCCCCCAATTCATGTAGCCAGCCCAAAAGTATATACAATGCTCAATGGGTATCAAAGGCCGCTAAGAGATCAAGGAGAATTGGAAATGTTGCATTACCCCTCTCCCACCAGAGATTGTTCACGAGTGTGACCAAGACTGTCTTTTCAATCAGGCTAAATTCTGACTGAAAGGGGCCCAATAATTCCATTTCATCCAGGACCCCTGAAGCTGCCAATCAACTACCTTTTCTACCATCTTATCCAAATAGGGATGATGGGAGACTGGACGAAAGTTGTCAGGTGGGTTCAAATGATGGTTTTTAAGGAAAGGACAAACTAGTGCCTCCTTAAATCATCTCAGGAATGTCCCCTCATGCAAAGAAGAATTTATCAGTGTATCAACCCACCTACCAGTGACATTTTCTGAAGGCTTTCACCAGCTAGGAGGGACAAAGGTCTAATTGACAGGTGATTGAATTGTCCATTAAATGGAACAGAGTCAAACTATTATTGGATTTTTATTGTAAGCAAGAAAAGTGGCATACAAATAAGTGGAAATAGATTTGCCTAACCAAATTCTATTAACACCAATATTTTTCTATTTTCAGCATGCCAAATGAAATTACCTTACAACCTATCTTAGATTGTTATAAGTTCTGTTTATGACAACCAAATGCTTCCAAAGAGATTATTAGTTTTATGTCGTTACTTTCAAGTAAGAAACTGTTTGCTATGGAAAAACAGCTAATAGGAAAGTAGTTCAGATATACCCTGCCCTGATTCCATAGATTTTTTTTAAAGTTTTGTGATTTTCCTTTGTCACATTTCTGCCTATTTAGTAATTCATCATCTCCAAATCATCAAGGAGAAGGCATTTCCTTAGCAGGTGGTGAGGTAAGTGCCAATTTCTCATCTATCAAGAAATTTGCCATTCTATTTTCAGATTTACTATCTTGAACATATCATAACATTAAAAAGTATACTGCTTTTTCTCCTTTTCTCCAGCAACTTCATCCATCAGGCACAATCCAAGAAACCCAGCAATGGCTGCTTAAACATAGATTTTCCACTTATACAAGGGTGTTTTCTAATTTCTCAGGTAGCTTAATATTTTATAGAGTTTGTTTTGTATTTTAAAAGTAAATAATGTAAGTTTCAATTCATTATATATGTATAATGTATACATATCCAAGGTACTATGTTTCTGATTTAATTGTTATTTCTTTAGCAATCTATAAAAATGACCTTATTGCATCTAAAAGGGAGTGTTTTTCATGTATCTACAGAGTGAATTCAAAGATTTTGCTAAATACTTGCTACCAATATATTCAGTGGAGTGGAAGTTAAAATTATTTTTGGTTCTAATGTATATCATATTTCTTTACCATTTTATTGCCAATCCACTTTGTAAATAACCTCTGCTTGGGTTCTCATCCTAAGGCTGAACAATCTTCAGCCTTGGCCGTGTCAGTCTATATCTGGTTAAGTGTCCTTTCTTTTCTGGACTATCAATGTGCTTGTCAAATAAGAGCTAAGGAGGAACTTCCGGTTTGGTTCCCGTCGTCGCCAGACGGTCGTTTTTTTTTACCGCCAGCCCCGTCGCCTGTTAAGAGCCACTTCGATAATTGAGAAGTGGCTTGGAAAACTCCGAATTCCAGAGGAATCGTGACGAGAGCCGGCGAGACTAGGTAGAGCCCCTGCGAAGCCCCCAGACTGTCTTTTTCTGCTTCTGGGGAGGAAACAGGCGAGGCTCCCTATCCAGCTTGCCGAGGCTCCGGTCCTCGGGGACAACTCTACACTTCATAGAGCCAAACGGCGTGACCAACCTCACCAGCGAAAACAAAGAGAATTTCTAAACAAACAGGGTGAAATCCGGACTTGAACTTCAAAACAGCAAGTATCTGTGTTAGCCCTGTGATTAAACTTTAAAGTGAAAGATTGAAAGTTTTTCTGAAAATGGCGCCCGGCTTCAGCGCTAGGAAAAGCTGAAAGTGAAAGTGGATTTGCATAATTGTTTCAATACGCTACAAAGTAACACTGTCTGCTATAAGCGAAGAGAAAGGAAAACTTTTTTTAAAGTGATCCTGATCTTGATCTAATTTCACCTTGACTAAACCTGGGGAAATTTTTTAGAGGATTTTGTGGAGGAGAAAAGGGAGAAAAGACTTCCTTTTTTGGAAAAGTTAGATCACGTGGCAGAATGGCTTCAAAACAGACCAAGCCAGATGCGAAAGCGGCAGTCCCCCACGCACAAGTCACAACAACAGCCTCCTAGCCAGACACAAAGCCAGAAAAAGGAGACTGATCTTGAAAACTTAAAGGAATTTATTATTCAGGCTTTGATGAGGCAAGAGGAAAATATGGATGAGAAGTTTAAAAAATCTCAACAGGAAATTAAGCAGGAGATCAAAGAAATTAAAGAGGTGGTTCAAGAAAAGTATGACAAGGTGACAAAAAAGTTAATGACAGTTGTGACTGGCCTGTCAGATGCAGTTGTGCAGACTGATAAAAGGGTGGAGGAACTTAGATCAGAAGTAGATGTTAAAATGAAGGAGGCTGACCATAAAATTTTTAATGTTGACAATAAAGTGCAAAGGATTGAAAATGAGGTGACAATGATGCAATTCAGATCTATGGAATTTGCTGTAAGACTGAGAGATATAAAAGAGAATAACAGAGAAGATTTTAGAAGGATTTGTGCTGATGCTTTAGCCGTGATGTTAAAGATTAGTCCTGAAGAAATTTTTTGTAAGATGGATAAAGTTTACAGAGTAAATTCTTGGGTGGCCAAACAAAGACAATTGCCTAGAGATGTGGTGATATATTTTACAGACAGAAGAATAAGAAATGATATTCTGCAAAGGTCCTTTGTCTCTACAGTACAAGTGGAAGGAAGGGAAATTGGAATTTATAAAGAGCTGCCGCTTAAGATGTTAAAAGACAGAAAGGATTTTGGATTTTTAGTGACTGAATTAAAGAAACAACAAATTCCATTTAGGTGGGATGCTCCAACTGGCATAATATTGAGGTTTCAAGGAGAAAGATATCAATTAAATACTGTTGAGAAAGCGGAAGAATTTTATTTCAAAGTTTTTAAAACAGGTTCAATATCCCCACGTACTTCTTCAGTGTTAGAGATAAAGGAGAGTGATAAGGACAAGCAATTTGAACAAGAGACTGAAGAGCAGCGTAAGCAGATGGAGTTGGAGGCAATGGAAATGCAGGGAGCTACAGGGGGATTTCTGGATGAGCCGCTGTTAGATCTCCCTTTAGAAACTAACTGGACCACCTAAAAATACTAGAGAAGTGGCTTTGGAGCTAGCCTTGATGTGTGAAGCTAAAGATCAGCGTATAACTCGAGCACCTTACAAGCAAATTAAAGAAAAACAACAACAGGAAAGGTCTAAACCACAGCAAGACAAGAAGGGAGTTAAGGGCAATGCACAAGAACGTGAAGCCATGGGAGGAGCTAAGCCGAAGACTACCAACTTAGAAGAAAGCCTTCAGCAAATGTTCTTATCGCTTCAAGAGGCTCCAGATGACAATTAAGTTTCTATCTTGGAATGTGAATGGACTAAATTCACCACAGAAAAGGAAGAAATTATTCAATTATTTGAGACAATTTAATAATGATGTTATTTGTTTACAAGAAACCCATATTAGAACACAAGATCAAAAATACCTGATAAACTCCAGATTAGGAGCACAATTTATAGCCTTGAATTCGGAGAAAAAGAATGGTGTAGTGATTTATATAAATAAAAGATTGTTAGCTAAAACTATAGAAGCAGATGACTGTGGGAGGTTTATAACAATTGAACTTTACACAGAAAATGGTCCAATTTTGGTGATTGGAATTTACGCTCCTAATCAACAACAAGAAAATTTTTATAAAACATTGTACTCTACATTGTATTGTAACATTGTATTGTACTCTAAAATATTGCAATGGGATTATAGATCTATTCTAATTATGGGAGATTGGAATGGAATAATTGATCCCAAAAAAGACAAAAAGAGTTTGGCAAAGTCAAGGATTAAATTACCACAGATTTTTTTTGATACGAAAGAAGATTTGGAATTAAAAGATATTTGGAGAGTACATAACCCAAAAGATTCGGATTTTACTTTTTTCTGACAGGCACAAATCCTTCTCTAGGATTGATTTTATTTTACTATCATCTGATTTACTTACAAAAACAAAAAAAACCAAAGATTTTTCCAAGGACTTTAACCGACCATAGCCTGGTATGGATAGAAATTGAAATGGGAAAGACTGAGAGAAAATCATGGAGAGTAAATGAAAACTTGTTTAGATATGAAAAGAATGTAAATGAACTTAAAAAGCAAATGAAAGAATTTTTTGAAATGAATTTAAATAAGGGTACCCCTATTGAAACTGTTTGGGATGCGAGTAAGGCATATATGAGAGGGGTACTGATTTATATGAATTCTAAACATAAACTAAATCGACAAAAGAAAAGACTAGAAATGGAAGCAGAGATAAAGAAAAAAGAACAGTTACTTATAAAAAATCCAACAGATGAAAGAATACGAGGAGCTATAAAACTTTTGAAAGATCAATTCCATATGCTTATGGCGGAACAAACAGCAATTAATTTACAATTTACAAAACATAATATATTTTGTAACGCCAACAAACCGGGCAAATGGTTGGCCTACACATTGAGGAAGCAGCAGAGTACACGGGTTATTGACAGCATTGAGAGTGGAGGGAAGGAAGTTTTTCAACAAAAATTATTAAAGAAGCTTTCTTAGATTATTATAGCAAATTATATGCTAAAGATGATATAAAGAATGGACTTATAGATAAACATCTAGAAGAAAAAAGAGTTATGAAAATTTCTAGTGATCAAAAGGAAAGAATAAATCAACCCATAACAGTTGAGGAGATTACTGTCGCTATTAAACAATTGAAAACAGCTAAAGCACCAGGGACGGATGGATTAACTGCGGTGTATTATAAAACTTTACAAGCAGAAATGATTGAACATTTTAAAGATTTACTTTGTAGCATACAACAAGGGGGAAAAATACCCCCTTCATGGAAAGCAGCTTATATTTCATTGATACTGAAAGAGCAAGCAGGTCCCAAAAAACCTGAAAATTTTAGACCAATATCTTTTTTGAATACTGATTACAAAATTTTTGCAAAAGTATTAGCCAACAGGTTAATGCCAGTTATCTAAGAGGTGATTCATCATGATCAAGCAGGATTTATAGAAGGCAGATACATGAAGGATAATGTTAGGCAAATTATAGATTTATTGGAATATCTTGAGAAGAATAAACAGATCTCTGCAGTGCTGGTGTTTTTGGATGCGGAAAAGGCCTTTGATAGAGTGGATTGGAACTTTCTATTAAAGACTTTAAGAAAAATGGACTTTAGGGATCAGTTTATACAGGCAGTTTCAGCAATTTATCAAAAACAAATGGCACAAATTATTATTAATGGAAGTTTGACTACAAATTTTAGTATTGAAAAAGGAACAAGACAAGGTTGTCCGCTATCCCCATTGTTGTTTATTTTAACATTAGAAGTCTTGTTGAATACAATACGGGACTCAAATTCTCTAAATGGTATAGTTATAAGGCAAGAAGATTATAGGACTAGGGCATTTGCAGATGATCTGGTTGTTACCCTAACACAGCCGATGGAATCAATAATCCAGATGAAAGACATTATAGAAGAATATGGTATGGTATCAGGATTTAGACTGAACCAGAAAAAAACTAAGATGATAGTTAAAAACATGACACAAGATCGAAAACAGGAACTTGAAAGTAAGGCAGGCTTCGAAATAGTATCAAAGATTAAATATGTAGGAGTTCAAGTTGCAGATTCAAATATAAAATTGTTCCAAAATAATTATGAGGTGTTGTGGAGAGAGGTACAAAAGGATATGGAAACTTGGAAAAAACTGCAGCTGTCTTTACTTGGAAGAATAGCAGCAGTTAAGATGAACGTTTTACTTAGATTTCTTTTTTTGTTTCAAATGATTCCGGTGCTTAAAAGTGATAAACAACTGACAGAATGGCAAAGAGGAGTGAATAAGTTTGTCTGGAATGAGAAAAAGCCGAGAGTTAAATTGAAAATTATGCAAGATGTTCCAGAAAGGGGTGGCCTTAAACTTCCAAACCTACAATTGTATTATGAAGCAGCAGCTTTGACGCAAGCAAGTGATTGGTTTGAAAGGACAAAGACTGGAATATTGAATCTAGAAAGTTATGACCTCAAATTTGGCTGGCATGCATACTTATTTTATGAAAACAAAGTGGATAAAGTATTTAATAGCCACATACTTAGGAATTCTTTGATGAGAGTATGGAAGAAGCACCGATTCAAATGGGATTACAAAATACCGTTATGGCTGGATCTTGGTCATATCATGTGGAATATAAATATAATGTCACTCGGGGGGGTTTTATACAAAGAAGTTCTTTTTATGGATGGGGGCAGATGGCAACTAAAGACATTAAATACACTGTTGGAAGAAGGGATTAATTTAACTTGGTTACAGTATAATCAGCTTCAATTGAGATGGAAAGATCAAAAAACTGGTATAATGATGCACGAAGAAGAATTGGTTAGACATATAAAAGAGAAAGGCCCAATGCATATTAAAAGGGTTTATAATGTTTTGTTAGAAAGAGATTCGGAAAATGAATTATTTAAAGATTGCATGATAAAGTGGGCGCAAAATTTTGCAGAACCAGTGATGTTGGAAACATGGGAAAAAATATGAGTCCAGAATGTTAAATTTACACAGTCGCAGAATTTGAGGGAAAATTTTTATAAAATGTTGTATAGGTGGCATTTAGATCCTAAGAAACTGTCATGCATGTATCCTAATGTTCAACCAAAATGTTGGAGATGTGATTGTTTAGATGCTACATATTATCATATATGGTGGAGTTGCAAGAAAGTGAAGGCTTTTTGGATAAAAATTTGGTGGGTTATGCAAAATGTTCTGAAGAAAAAACTCCAATTCTCTCCACAATTGTTCTTATTGGGTATAGTTAAGGGTTTTACATTGGGTGAAACAAAGCTGATATTGTATATGGTGACAACAGCTAGATTATTGATAGGTCAATATTGGAAAATTACCGTTAATCCCTGAAGAAGAAAAGGAAAGGTTAAATGAAAAGATCACTATAGAGGAATTAAAAACGGCCCTTTCTAAAATAAAGAAGAATAAAACTCCAGGCCCAGATGGTCTTCCCGGGGAATTATACCAAAAATTTGATGATGCCCTAAAATTAGAGTTACTAGAAATACTGAATGAGGCTCTGGCGGGTATCACAATTCCAGATTCGTGGAGGGAAGCGTATTTGATGCTTATTTTGAAAGAGGGTGCCGACCCGAAACAGATATCCAACTACAGACCTATCTCATTGTTGAACGCAGATTATAAACTGTTCATGAATATAATTGCGGAGAGGTTCAAAAAAATTTTAAATCGGTGGATACACAAAAATCAAAATGGCTTTCTCCCAGGGAGACAGATCAGAGATAATCTGAGAATAGTTTTAAACACCTTTGAATACTACGAACAACATCCTGAAAAACAGCTGGCCTTAATGTTTGTCGATGCCCAAAAGGCATTCGACAACTTGAATTGGACGTTTATTATAAATCAAATTGACCTAATGGGATTCGGTACTAACTTTAGGAAGATGATTGAGAATATCTATAAAAACCAGAGGGCAAATATACTAGTGAATGGAGACAGAACTCAATTGTTCCAGATTCAAAAAGGAGTGAGGCAGGGATGCCCCCTGTCTCCCTTATTATATATTTTGGCGCTAGAGGTGCTACTTAGAAAAATAAGAGCTAACAATGATATCAAAGGATTAAAGATTAGGAACGAATTATTCAAAACCCAAGCTTTTGCTGACGATGTAGCCCTCATAATGGAAGACCCATTAGAATCCGGTGGAAAATTAATGCAGGAAATACAGGAATATGGAGAGGTGGCGGGCCTTAAACTCAATAAGGATAAAACTAAATTATTAGCGAAAAACATGACAGACCTTCAAAAGGAAGAATTGGAAGATTTATTAGGCCTCCAGACAGTTAGGAAAATAAAATACTTGGGAATATGGATCACCGCGAGATTCTCCTCATTAAAAGATGATAACTATATCCCCCTTCTGCAGAAAACACACCAAGATCTTGAAAGATGGAAAAAGCTCAAATTGTCTCTGATTGGTAAAATTGCAGCGATTAA
The DNA here is from genome assembly GCF_059756535.1 of Pantherophis guttatus. NCBI lineage: Eukaryota > Metazoa > Chordata > Lepidosauria > Squamata > Colubridae > Pantherophis > Pantherophis guttatus. The sequence goes on from NC_142066.1 coordinate 92,456,796, forward strand.
AATGAATATCCTACCAAAAATTTTGTTCCTATTCCAAAACATTCCGTTATCTTTAGATAAAAAATTCTTTTTGGACTTGAACAAACATATCAGGAATTTTCTGTGGGAGGGCAAGAAATCGCGGATTTCTTTTAAGATACTCCAAGGGAAAAGGAATTTGGGAGGTTTTGGGTTCCCTGACTGGGAACTATATCAAAAGGCGGCAAAAATAATCTGGATTAAGGAGTGGATCAAGTTACAAGATAGGAGAACCCTGACCTTGGAAGGACATGACCTTCTAGAAGGATGGCACTCCTACCTTTGGGATATAAAGAACAAGAAAAAATCATATTTTCATAAACATAAAATTAGGGAGACCCTTATTCACACGTGGGTCAAAATTAGACAGAAGATCTATACGAAAGTACCCAACTGGCTTTCCATCATGGAAGCGTTGGCGGCACCAAACAGGAGAGATGAGTACAAATGGGGTACATACAAGGATATCCTCGATGAAGAAGGGAAACTTAAATCATTGGATCTATTGAGAGATCAGGGCCTAAACTTGGATTGGTGGAACTATTTTCAGATCAACTCAAGATTCCAAAAAGAGACAAATTTGGTATAGCAGCGAAATTTGGGAACTTTGACAAAATTATTTGGGGAACAGATAAGAAAATGTTATCAAAAATCTATAACTTTCTATTAGATGAAGATAGGGCAGAGTCCATAGCAAGAAATCAGCTGAACATCTGGGAAAAAAATCTAGGACATAGACTAAATTTTAATGATTGGGAGATAGCTTGGAATAGAAACTACAAAATAACTAAATCGACAACGTTTAGGGAAAATCATTACAAATTGTTACACAGGTGGTATCTAGCCCCAGCAAGGCTAGCCAAGATGTTTCCAAATCTCTCTCCCACATGTTGGAAATGTGGAAAAACAGTCGGCACCTTCTACCACCTATGGTGGACCTGCCCTGAGACTAAAAAGTTCTGGTCCAAAATCCGACACTGGCTCTGTGAAATAACGGGACAGGAGGTAGACCTAGCCCCAGAGCTTTTCCTCCTAGGCATAACCGAAGAAGGCTTTAACAACAATAAAACCCAACTGATAATCCAGATTATAACTGCGGCTAGATTAACTTTCGCAAAATGCTGGAAAAACAAATTTATGCCCTCAGAAGAAACTCTAATAAATAAGATCCTAGAGTGCGCAGAAATGGCGAAACTGACAAGTGAGTTAAAAAACGAGGACAACTCAAAATATTATGACGTATGGGGTATTTGGTATCACTGGTTGAACAATAAGACAAAAACATGTCCTTAGAATTTGACTTGGCACATGTATTACAGTTATATTGTATAAAATAATGTATAGTTAAGGATGAAGTCTTTTTTTTTACTTTTGTTTCACTATATTGTATAAACACTGCACCTCCGAAAGGAGAGATAGATTGTATATTTTCTTTTTTGTTTTGGAAAACTCAATAAAGTATTTAAAAAAAAATATATTGGAAAAATGATGCTACGCCCACTGTTGAAGAATGGACTTTGAAGATGGCCAGCTTTGCAGAGATGGCGAAGATTTCAGCATATCTAAAAGATCAGACTCAAGAGACTTATGTATGGGAGTGGAAGAAGTGGATAGATTAGGTACAGAATAAATATCAAACTAGGAAATATCAGATAGCTTTTAGCTGAATGTATTATATAGGTGAGCGCAGGGGGTCGCACGTATGTGTGCCCATACCCATAATTCAATGCCCCCTGCGCCCGCCCCTCGCAGCCCCACCGCTTTTGGCATGCAATGGCACGGTGGGCCCAATAGGCCCATTTTTCGTCCTCCTCAGGGTCCAGAGGCTTTCTTTGCCCTCTGGGGAGGGCAAAAACAGCCTTTCCTGCCGCCCTGAAGGTCCTCCGGAGGCCGGAAACAGCCCATTTCCTGACTTCCAGTGGGCCTGAAAGGCCCGAAAATCAGCTGGCGTGCTGAAGTTGAGCTAGGGCAACGCTTGCGTGCCCACAGATATGGCTCCATCTGTCACTTGTGGCACGCATGCCATAGGTTCGCCATCACGGATCTAGCATCTAACTCTGAGCAAATTTATTTATCTTCCAGATTTTTAATTTACCCCAGTATACAATCTTCCAATTGTTTTACAGTGTCACTGTAACACTGCCAAGTGGCTACCCATAGGTACAGAGTAGAGGTTATAGCTTTCTTCACCATTTCTATTGTCACAAAGTGCATTTCACTTACATTGACCACCAGGAAATCCCCCATTAATGGTTTCATGTTTATTGGGAATAACCAGTTGTTATTTTGTAGTGCTATCAATGAGATACAACTGAAAACAGTTGCAAAATACACACAGAATATACATTATGTAAAAATAGGGGGGAGGGTGAAATCCTTCCCTCCACGTATGTGTGTGTAAGATATGCAAAATATGACAGCATAACATAACATTTGTATCTCTTTGTTCTGAGAGATTAAGGAAAGGTAGGCAGCGTATGTGATTGTGATCAAAAAGTCAGTTTGGAATTTCATGCTTGGTCAAATATGTTTTTCTTCTTATGTCATCATTGCTCTAGGCATGTTTTCTGTTACTTCATCTTCTGGAACTCCTTGGTAAGGAGGTCCCATGGATCAGGTCCCATGGATGGATCTAAGAGACTTGAAAAATCTTGGCAAATGGTCCCAATAATATTTTATTTCTAGCATCGAGTTTAAGAATTAGAAAGGAACAGGATCCATTAAATATCTAAGGCAAAGCAGTTGGATAGTTTCTTTTTCCTTGTGGAGGTTACTGGCATCAGTTAAATTCATGTAAACAGAGAATGATTTGGCTATGAGAAGGGATTCTTTTTCATATGGGCATTATTGTTTGGCATAAAGCAAAAAAATAATATTCATCTGTCTCTTCAGAGCCAGCTAAGTTTGTCCACACAGAAGTAGGCAGTTGTGTATGGGTTTTATTTCAGCTAAGTGTTTTTGACATGAAGGTTCTGAAATATCCACTGCTATGCTGTTTAAGCAAAACTAGTGTTAGCAGCTGTTACAGTTTTTTTAAAAAAATGAAAGAACTTAGTATGACATTTATTATGCCATTAATATAATCTTTATCATGTAATAATTATGTTTCTTATGTTTTTATTTTTTCTGTGCTTTTCTGAAGTGTTTTAAGACATCTTGTAAGTGTGCTCTGAATTACCATAAAATATGCAGATTGATTGTCAATCATTGGTTTTAAATGAGTAAATTATGTTTGCTTAGAATTCCTTAAAGTCAATGTTTATATTCACAAAGGTTACCAGTAGCGTAATTCAGAAATAGCATCATCTATATTTGAAAGACAGTTTTATTTTGTAAATTGATTTCTAGCCTTCTCTGTATACATTTTGAATGTCTTTGTAGGTGCTGATTTATTGAAGCTGACAAGAGAAGATCTGGTACAAATCTGTGGTCCTGCTGATGGAATTCGGCTATACAATGCACTTAAATCAAGGTAAATAGTTCATTGGTGTCAACTCTACCTATGTCAATTGTATAAAACATTCTGTCTTAGACTAGAGGGTTTGGGAGATGCTAATTTAGCTTTTCGATTGGCATATGCCTGTGTGAGCTCATGCAAGAATTGGAAGTACTGTGCTCAAAAGAAGAATGTTTTGTTGTACACCTTCAGGGCAGGCCACAGATATGATGCAGGCACTGATGAGCTCAAAGGTAGACTGTAAGACTGATAGCAATGCAGTTGGGCAGTTCTGATTTCTTGAAGACGGATGGGTTTGTTGCCAAGAGACAAACCTCATTTAGGTGAGCTATAACCAAACTAAAGTTCTTGAGGTCATGGCTACTTACTAAATATTAACAATTGCAGATTTTCTATTTGTGAATTAAACTGGCATAATAGATTTTCTTAACTTGCTGTTACTTCTACTATGGTAGTTGTTTTACAAAAATTAGACCAAACATCAATGTCTTACTTCTTTAATTTAAATGTAAAACTTAATTTACCAGTATTGGGATAACTTCAGTGGTTCTGAAATTGATTATGTGGCTAAACAATATCTGAAAAAATTTTAAGTAGTTCACAAAGAATAACATTAAAGTAATATAATAGAATGAGCATATATTCACAGTATTCTTCAAAAGAATATTTATTTCTTTACATTCTAGGTCTGTTAGGCCACGTCTAACAATCTATGTATGCCAAGAGCAGTCAAGAAGTATACGACTGGAAAGGCAACAAGACTCAGGCAATGGAGTAAAGAATGGTGCACTATTTGGTATGTAATTTCTCTTGGTATCAAATATATTGTTCCTGTACCTTGGAATAATGTTCTTTATGTGTCAATTACAGATTTCTTGGAGGCATTGAAACCAGCCTTTTTAAAGAATTAAAAATATTTTAATCTTTTTTAGTGGGACAAATCTATTTTGAATTATATACTATATTGTTATAAATTATTTGTAACAGAACTTGCATTTGAAAAAGTACACAGAAGTGAGTTTATAGCTGGAGGTTCATATACTGGAATGCATAAATAGCTTTCAGTTTTCTAAAATACAATTCAGGTTTGCTATCCTGAAAACAAATCATGCCAAACTGATACTGCTTAATAGATGTATTAATGAGACTTAGATGAGACTAAAAAAGCTTCCAGTCAGGGGTGAAATGCTCCCGGTTCGGACCGGATTGCCTGATCCAGTAGCGATGGTGGCAGGTGGTTCGGAGAACCGGTAACAAAAATCCCTGCCTCCCCCCACCCCATGCCCAGCTGAGCCGCACAATCATCAGAGGCTCTTTTTTTTTTTTTTTTTACTTTTAAAAGCATTTTTTCTACAACTTCTTCCGCCGAAAAAATGCTTTTAAAAATAAAAAAAAAGCCTCTGATGATCGCACAGCTCAGCTGGGATCGTCAGAGGCTTTTCAAAGCATTTTTTTCTGCAACCTCTTCAGCGGAAGAGGTGGTTAAAAAAATGCTTTGAAAAGGCTCTGACGATCCCAGCTGTGTTGCCTGATCAGCAGAGCCTTTTCAAAGCATTTTTTTGCATTTGCAGAAAAAATGCTGTGAAAAGTTTTAAAAAAAAAAAGTTGGCCATGCCCACCCAGTCACATTAACCCCCCCAAGCCACGCCCACAGAACCGGTAGTAACAAATTTTACATTTCACCCCTGCTTCTAATCCAGATAACTCTCTAACGAAAAATATAAAAACACATTCCCTTCAAACTTGATTGACAAGTAGCAAATTCTAAAAAAACAAGTTTGTTGGGATTTCTAGAGTTTCCTAATCTGATTATATTCGGCATCTTAATTCATCTTAGGTGAAGAATCAACTTTTCAGATTTATGGATAGTAGAAATTGAAGCAAATTATGGGTAACTCAAGGGAAAATATTTAAACTTGAAGCATTGGAAATACAGTTAGTTGAAGTAAATTAAATTTAGCAGAGACAAATATAAAGTGTAATGAAGAGATTGAAAGGAGATGTATACATTACAAGGTGTAATTAAGTATAGTGGTACTTAAAAGTTTGTGAACTCTCTTGAATTTTCAATATTTCTGCATAAATATAACCTAAAATGTGATTTGATCTCTATACAAGGCTTATAATCAGATAAAAAAAAATCCAGTGAAACAAATGAGTAAAAAACATTTCTTGTTAATTTCTTTGTTGAGGAAAATGATCCAATGCCATATATTTGTACGTGGCAAAAATAGGTGAACCTTTGCCTTCAGAACTGGTGTGGCCTCATAGGCAGCAATAACTATCCAAATGTTGATCAATGCTGTACATCAGAAATTTTAATCAGAGATGAATCTCCTTGTACAAATTGGTCCTGGTCTTTTCACATTTCTATAGGATACGACTTTGATTTTGTCTATTCCCAAACATCAACTTTCTTTTAACTGTTTTTTGTCATAAAACCTGTGTATTTTTTTATTGTTCTCTTGCTGCATGGGCGACTTTCCCTTGAACTTCAGTTCATGGGCAGATAACCTGACATTTCCCTGAATAATTTAGTGGTGCAGTTCAGAATCTATCAATGGTAGCAAAGGTTCAATGGCAGCAACGCAGGCTGAAACTATGATATTGCAACCATTTTTCACACATGGAATAAAGTTCTGGAATGAAGTGTTTGCCTTTTTGCCAAACAACACTTCATTCAGGCAAAAAAGTTTGTTTTGATCTGACCACAGAATATTCTTCCAACAGCCTTATCCACATGGTCTTTTGTAAAACTATAGGCAGGCATCAGTGTTCTGTTTGGAGAGTAGTGGTTTAATTCTTGCAACTCTGGCATGCGCATATAGTTGTTCAATGTTTTCCTGATTGTGGTCTCATGAACACTGGTGTTTCCCAATGCAAGAGAAGCTTTTGGTTCCTTAAATATTACCTGGGTTTTTGAGACTTACTGGAGTAACACATGCCCTTCTCTTGATGTGATCTTGGTTGGTTGTCCATTCCTGGAGAGGGTAACAATGGTATTGAATTGTGTCCATTTATACACAATCTGCCTTTCAGTGGACTGGTGGAATTCAAATTCTCTGAAAAGAGTTTTGTAACAGGATGAACAACTGTTTTCCAGAGGTCCCGAGAAATCATTGTTTAACCTGTACCTTACTTCCATATATCTGTGTTGTGAAGATCAGACTTAGATGAATTCCCAGAATTCTATTATTTAGGTAAGGCAGGACTTTTACCACCAGATCTGATTATCATCATCCTAGAGCTTCACATACTTTTGCCATATACAGATATTGTATCATTTTTTCTCAATAATTCAATGAACAAATTCAATATTTAACTCAATTATTTAGTTAGGTTCTCTTTATTTAGCTTGGGAGTTGTATGGATACAGAACACATTTTAGGTCATAGTTACAAAGAAAAATTAAAATTTCAGAAAGATTCACAAATTTATACTCATTACAAAATAGATGCCATTTTGTATAAATAAATATTTAAATATAATGTTTCAATGACAAAAGGAGCACGGTTGAATTAATAAGTGCAGTGTATTCAAATTTTGAGAAAAACATTTGGTCGAAAACCCTATAAAATCATATTCTGAGTGCTGTAGTGAGTATTTCCGTAATGATTAAAAACATAAAGGGTAAATTATATAAAAGTATGTGGTGGAAGTTAAGCCATTCATTGAGAAAGGTACACTTGTAAAAATAGAAATGTTCTAGGAATAAAAATATTCTCCCACATGTTCTGTTGTTTCTTCCAGCCATATTGATCTAACTGCCTGTGAAATGAATTGACAGTTTTTTGTATACTGCTTTGTCCTAAACAATCCTGTTTTATGTGGAACATCACAAACTACTACTTAGCCATCAGAATAACTTCAAAAAAATGCCCACTCCATTTCCAGACCAACTGGATCAGCAAAGCCTGAGAAAGAGGAGGAATATTAGATTTTAGATACTTATTAAAAAAGCACATTATGAGATATTCACATATTCACTTCCATATATAAGAATACACAGCAATAAATCTCCTTTCCCAAAGTGCAAGATTGTTTTCCGTCTTAAAAACTCAATTTACAGGAAAGATTCTGCTGTCCGTAGATGTGGCATTTGAAGTCAGGATTGATTACATTTGCACAGAGTAAGATCGTACATATTTATGGAACAAGGGGATGCTTTCACTTAGAAAAATATAGATTTATTTTATTTTTTTTACAAAAAGGCAAAGATCATGCCAGTCCATTTTCTCCTTTCATATATAGCATGGCTTAACTATAGTTCTTTCAATGGCTATTATACTATTTTAGAGTTTATTCTCTATTTCAAAAATTATTTGGAAAGAATATTTTGTTCCTTGGCTGAGTTCTATTTCAAGAATATTATGAAAGATAGTAATAATCTTCATTAATGTTTGGGCCATCTTTCAGCAGCTGGCATTCAGATTTGAGGTTCTGCAGAACTTAATTCAAAGACTTCTACTTGAATTAAAGAGAAAGGAATATATGAAGTGCATCTGCAGGCTGTATGTTTCAAACATCAGTGTGCAGATCGAAATATAAAAATGGTTTTTACTGATCTCTGTGCTAGCAAGCTATGCTTCATAGTACTGCAATTTTATAGAATAGAACACTAATAATTTAATAAAAGGAATAAAGAGGAATTTGTGTTTGAAGAGCCGTACTATGGGGTCTTTTAGAAGACCCTTTCTTAAGATATTTTTTTATTTTAGTTTACCATGCAATCTACTTGGAAGAAATGGCTGCCTCGGAAGTCACTCGCAAGCTTGCTTTGGTGTTCAATATTCCTTTACATCAAATTAATCAGGTTTACAGACAAGATCCTACTGGTATCCATATTCTTGTCAGCGATCAGGTAAATTCCATTTTCCCCTCACTAACACACATTTTACATTTCAAAAATTCCAAAACAACACAATCAGTTTGTGCTTTCTTCCTGGCTTGGTTGCCACTGCTATTACAATTAAGGGTACGAATTCAAATTCTAAATGAAAGACAAGACAATCAACATACTAACCTTGTTTTTTATATTAAATTTATTTTTCATATAGTCTTAGTTAATATTTTGTTTTCCTTAAAATTCAAATGAATTGATCAAATTTTTAATATTACAATACAAACAATTCCTATTAGCTTAACTTTCACCCTATCAATTAAGCAAAAGAATAAAGCAAAAATCATTGAAAAATGATTCTACTTCTTAAAACTGTCTCAGTTCAGGAACAAATGGATGATTAGTAACTCGTCCTTTGACTTAAAATGCTTAGACTATCACTTGTCTGATGTCTTCTTTGTGAACACCAGTGTCTCACTTTTGTTGCCATGTTTCTGAACATTCCAGGTATATAGTATGTAATATGTGACCTTTATTTATAAATAAATATATCAGATCCATATAATAACTATAATATTTTGAAAAAAAGCAATAAAAACTATGCATTATTAGATATTACTACACTTTTGACTAAATCAGAAAAGATGTTCAAATGAGAAAAGAACATTACAGTTATTTGTGGGACTATTTGTTAACTTTTATGTAATATATTAAACTGATCTGACAATTGTCAACAAGGAATAGTATTTATAATCTTCCTCCCTAGATGGTCCAAAACTTTGAAGATGAGAGCTGCTTCTTCATTACCACAATAAAAGGTATGATGATAATCATGAAAACAAAGAAAATCAAACATTATTATCTGCTATATCTCTAATCATAGATTTTGTATTTATGAGATTTTTAACTATATTATATTAATTGAGCTTTCCAGAATTTATTTTTAAGTCCTAGCTTTACATATAATGTTATATCAATTTAGCATGGGAATGAGTCTAAGTGAGCCCTAAACTCAAGTGCAGCCACAGAAAGATTGATTTATTGTATCATTCAAGCATGTCAAGTCATTATTAATCTTATATACACTTGTTAAACCTATGAACTGTGTTTTATGATAACTTGTTTGCCTTGACACTTCTAAAAATTAACAAGTTAGAATTAGGAAAATAAATTCATCTTTGACCCCTCTAAAATGAAATCAAAAGCTTCACCCTACCACACACAAGTTCTAGCATTTAATAAGATTTCTCTTGGTATTTATACATCACATTTAGTCTGAAATGTGAATCATCTAAAATGGTGTACACAGAAGCATTTTATGTCAGAGATACTGTTGTTATCTGTTATACTGTTTGATATTGCTGTATGGATTTATAAATGTCCCTTAAGGGCATGTTCCAAATGGATTTTTGCATGTCTTCACTGAGTTTTGCCCAAGAATTGCTGAAAAGAGCCACACTTTAAAAGATCTTTTTCATATAATTATTACATTTAACCAAATGTTATAACCATAATATATAACCAAAATTAAATTTTAGTCCATTCCAATAAATAGTTCCTCAGACAGAAAAATGTTTGAAAATTATTGGAACATCAATATTAGTGTCAGTTACATTTGTGACGGATGATACTGAAAGGAGAGGAAAAATAGTAGAAAGAGGAAACCGGAATACCACCCCAACTTCTTAGTTATTATTTTCATAAAAAATTTACAAGTTTATATAAATAAATTTAAAAGTTAATAATCTGTTTCTATAAAATCAAATGATAATTGTTCATTCACAAGTCATATACCCTGCTTCCCCAAAAATAAGACCTATCATGAAAATTTATTTTATTTATTTATTTTATTAAATTTCTGTACCGCCCTTCTCCTGAAGGACTCAGGGCGGTGAACAGCCACGAGATAAAACACATAAATACAAAAATTTAAAATGAATTAAAAACGAATTAAATAATTTAGCTGAATTTAAAATACCCCATAATTTAAAACAAATTAAAATTTACATTTAAAAAGGGGAGAAGACCCCTGTTTTAGGGGTTTCCGGTGTGGTAGTGAGGTGTAGGAAGATGGGACTCTGCTCTTTTTACCCGATTTTTTGCACCTGGAGACCGGCAGTGGTAAAGTTGGACCTTGTAGAGGACAGCAGAAGAAAAGGGAACACTCAGAGGTGATGGGGTGAAGGGCGATCCCCCATTGCGGAGAGTGGATTCCCTGGAATCCGGCATGGAAGAGACCAGCCGTTTCTCCGGCTAGGTCCAGAGGCGTGACAGCCCAAGTAAATGGCGAGGAAGTGAAAGAGGGAAAAACAGCAGGAAGTATCGGCAGTAAAAGTTTAAGCAAATAGAACACCGTACTACTACCCTAAATTAAGGAAATCTGTCAAGAAGTGACTGAGTGAGTCTCCAAAGTGTGAAAAGTGACGCCTAAGCAGTGGGAGCAGAAAAGAAAAAACTAAGCAAAAAGAGACAGTATTGAATGGACTGAGAGTGAAAGTGTTTTGTATATTGTGAATGGTGATCTGAAAGACTGCCGTGTTTAAAGACTGGAAGATTTGATGCGATAAAGATAGTGTTGTGAGATTTATGCTGAGAACAGATGAAAACAGATTTTACTTGGAAAGGAAAAAAGAAAGAGAAGAAGAAGCTGTGGAGAAAGGACAGTGACTGTGCAATCTATTGATAGCAGCCATTTTTCATCTTGGAGAAACGAAAAACAGCAGCCTCCTTTTTTGACTATCTTTTTGATAACTTTGGAACTGGACTTAATTATAATTAATTGCCTATCTTTTATATATTTATACATTTACATATTTTCTATCAAATATTAGGAATTATTTCATCTCATATTAGGAATTACCTAGTGGCGATAAAAGCAGCGAAATGTAGCTATTTCGCTGCTCTTATTGCGTCATCAAATAATCGCCCAGCCGCCCTGTTTAGGGTGATCCACTCCCTGCTCCACCAGGAAGCGCGAGAGGACCCCTTGGAGGGTAGAGCCGAGGATTTTGTTCAATATCTGTATGACAAAATCACTCAGATTCGGGAAAATCTGGACTCCGACTGGGTAGTCTCAGGGGGAGGGACTGGGGCAGGTCTTGAGAATGTTATCTGGGATGAGTTTGATCCTGTGACCCCTGAGGACGTGGACAGGATTCTGGGTAGACTGAATGCGACCACTTGTTTATTGGACCCCTGTCCCTCCTGGTTAGTGCTGGCTTCCCAGGAGGTGACACAAGGCTGGCTCCAGGGGATTATAAATGCTTCGTTGGATGAGGGTGACTTTCCTGCCACCTTGAAAGAGGCGATGGTGAGGCCTCTCCTCAAGAAGCCTTCCCTGGACCCGGCAATGTTGATTAATTATCGTCCGGCCTCCAACCTTCGTTTTGTGGCGAAGGTTGTTGAGAGTGTGGTTGCACAACAGTTCCCCCAGCACCTAGATGAAACGACGTATCTGGATCCGTTCCAGTCGGGCTTCAGGCCCAGGTACAGCACAGAAACGGCATTGGTCACGTTGGTAGATGATCCCTGGAGGGCTCGGGACAAGGGGTGCTCCTCTGTCCTGGTCCTGGCTTTTGATACCATCGACCATGGTATCATGCTGCACCGGTTGGAAGAGTTAGGGGTGGGAGGCACTGTGTTGCGGTGGTTCTCCTCCTTTCTCTCTGACCGGTCGCAATCTGTGTTGACAGGGGGACAGAGGTCGACCCCGAGGCCCCTCATATGTGGGGTGCCGCAAGGGTTGGTCCTCTCGCCTCTCCTGTTCAACATTTATGTGAAGTCACTGGGCGAGATCATCCATGATTTCGGGGTGAAGTACCACCAGTACGCTGATGACATCCAGCTGTACATCTCCACCCCGGATCACCCCAACGATGCCCTTGAAGTGATGTCCCAGTGCCTGGAGGCCGTACGGATCTGGATGGGGAGGAACAGGCTCAGGCTCAACCCATCCAAGACCGAGTGGCTGTGGTTTCCGACGTTCTGATATAGTCAGTTGGCGCCATCACTGACTATTGGGGGCGAATCATTGGCCCCCACGGAGAGGGCTCGCAACTTGGGCGTCCTCCTGGACTCACAGCTGTCTTTAGAAGAGCATTTGACGGCCGTGACCGGGAGGATTTTTCATCAGGTCTGCCTGATTCGCCAGTTGTGTCCCTTTCTGGATCGGGACTCCTTACGCACGGTCACTCATGCCCTCGTCACCTCCCGCCTGGACTATTGCAATGGTCTCTACATGGGGCTCCCCTTGAGGAGCATGCGGAGGCTCCAACTGGCGCAGAGTGCAGCCACGCGGGTGATAATGGGAGCGACATGGCGCTCCCATGTAACACCTCTCCTGTGCGAGCTGCACTGGCTCCCGGTGGTCTTCCAGCACCCGCGCTTCAAGGTTTTGGTTACCACCTTTAGAGCACTCTATGGCTTAGGACCTGGTTACCTATGGGACCGCCTACTACCACCAATAGCCTCCCACCGGCCAGTACGCTCTCATAGAGAAGGACTCCTCCAGGTGCCGTCAGCCAAACAATGTCAACTGGTGGCCCCTAGGGGGAGAGCCTTCTCTGTGGGGGCACCTACTGTCTGGAATGAGCTCCCCCCGGAGATACGGAGGATCCTGGATCTGCGCACCTTCCGCCACGCTGTGAAGACCTTTTTATTCCACCAGGCGGGCTTGGCCTAATCTTTTCCCTCTTTTAAAAAATGTAAATTTTAATCTGTTTTTAAATTATTGGGGTGTTTTAATTTGTCTGGGCCAAAATGGTTTAATTCGATTTTATCTGGTTTTTTAAATTTTTTGTATCTATGTATTTTATTGTTTGGCTGTTCACCGCCCTGAGTCCTTCGGGAGTAGGGTGGTATACAAATCAAATAAACTAAATATATTCTAACATATTAATTTCTTTCCTTCCTCCTATCTATATATCTATACTTAGTTATAAAACATTTACTCTTTAATATATTGATTATAGATTTGGTTTTACTTCTTTGCCTACTATATATATTGAATTGGAAGAAATTGTAGCTTAATTTAAGATATCATATGTTTAACACTAATAAGTAAAAATATTGCTGTGTGTAATAGTTGATCAGTATATTAATGGTGGATAGAAAATAGAATTTACAGCTGGTCAGATTAAATTTGCATTTTACTTAGTATAACTTTTGGAGAGATAAAACCGGGGCAATGATCTAGGTAGATATTCTTACAACATAGGATTAAATTCTTTATGGTTCAGTGGAACAATTTTTTTCAAGAACTTAAAATGTCAAACACATCCACAGTTACAAAAACGGTAAAGAAGGCAACCCCATTGACAGCCTCTTCAGCAGGACAAAAATTAATAACGGACATGCCAAATACTGAGAAACTAGGATCAGTTCCAACATTACAGAACATACAAATAGCATTAAACATGATACAGGAAGTAATGATGAAAACACAGGAGTCCATGAACAATAATCACGAAGAAATGAAAGTAGAAGTGGGTGACGGAAAGGGAAATATTAAAAAATTAGATGACAGAATGGGAAAGATTCAAGAAACAATAGCGAAAAACGAGCAAAAAATTACAATAGAGGCAAAGACAGAACAAACCGAAAAGAAGTTGGAATACACGGAGGAGAAATTAACAGCAGCAAACAGCTTGAGGAGACGATAATCCATTTAGAGTTAGAAAGATCTTCTTTCTGCCTAAGATTTCAGAATGTAAAAGACAGCAAAGAAGATCATCTCTGTAACCTTATGAGGGAAATACTGGTAGAGTCGCTACAAATGAATAAACACGAAATTCAAAACAATATAGATGAAGTATATTGAGTTCACACTAACTATGAGCGACGACACAGACTTCCTCGTGAAGTTCACATATAATTGACGAGAAAATCAACACGGAATGAAATTTACAGAACGAGAGAAGAGCGATTAATATATAAGGGAAAGGAAATCATTAAACTCAAACAATTATCGAGAAGGGTCTGAGACAAAAGAAGGAATTATCAGTTTCTCTCCTCAAAATTAATTAAACAAAGAATCATGTTTCGCTGGTTAGTTTCTGAAGGAATGTTGATATCCTGGCAGGAGAATAAAATAAAAGTAGACACGATCGACAAAGCCCAGGAATTCTATGAACAATGTTTTAGAGAAAAATTGGATAGCAGAGAGGAACTTGAATCAAAGAGTCAAGAGGAACACCTGACAGAGGAAATTGAAACAGACCAAGAACAGAGAGAGACGACAAAACAAGGAATTCAAGAAAGAGAAGGAGTAAAGACAAGATATCAAAAGGAGATAAAACCGCAGAGAGAAACAAGAGCGACCAATAAGTAATAAGATGGAAGAAGAGGTGAATTTGTTTTCAGTTAACATAAACGGATTAAATTCACCCATTAAAAGAGGACAAGACAATAACTAAGTTACAAAAATTAAATATGGCTATCATATGCCTGCAGGAAGTGCACATACAAAAGGAAAAAAAATCGTATTTTGGAAGCCCTAAACTAGGAAAATTATTTACATCATTAGCTGAATCGAAAAAATGGGGAATAGCAGCATATATAAAGGAATGGCTAAAACCTAAAAAATTATTTGCCAAAAAAGAGGGAAGTACACTATTGATAGAAATTTATATAAAACAAAAAAGAGTGGTCATTACAATTATATATGCACCAAACATAAGGCAGAAAGAATATTATAGCAAACTATATAAACAATTAGTAACACTAGAATTAGATAACATTTGTATATTAGGAGATTTTAATGGAGTTGTAGATCCAAAAAAAGACTATAAACAGGAACAAAAAAGAATTATGAAAGGAAAACCTTACCAACTGTATTTTTTGACATGGCCCAAGAACTAAACTTAAAAGATACATGGAGAGAAAATAATCTACAAAAGACTCAGTATACCTTCTCCAATCCCCATCACTCGTCCAGAATAGATATGGCGTGGATGGATCCAGAAACAGCAAAAGGGATATCAGAAATAGAAATTACAATGAATATATGGGCGGACCATAGTCCGATAACAGTTAAATGGAAAGTAGAAGTAAAGAAGAAAGGGAGGTGGACCATAAACCAGAGGGTGATAAAAGAAAAAAACTATATTCAGTATGCAAAAAAAGAATTAGAATTATTTTTAAAAGAAAATTGGAATGAACAAACGACCACATAAAACCTATGGGATACACTAAAAGCATTTGTGAGGGGTATATCCATTACATACACAGCTCAAAGAAATAAAAGCAAAAAGAAACAACATATAGACCTGCAGGAAAAACTGGGAAAATTAGAACTTAAATTACAAGAACAACCTTTAAATCAGGAAATTAAAGAACAGAAAAATAACCAAACACAACTTAAATTTAATTATACAGGAAGAAGGGCACAAAAGATTAGAGCAATCAGACAAAATTACTTTGAAAACGCTAACAAACCGGGTAGATGGCTGGCTCATAAATTGAAAAAAGAAAAAGAAAGAAATTAATACAAAGGGACAGTACATTTCCAGAAAGACAAAATAAAAACCATAGCGATAACTACTTCCAAGCTCTGTGCAGACAAGAAAAAATAGAGGAGAGCGACATTAAGAGATATTTGAGAGAAAGGAGCCATCCAATCATATCAGATTTAACTAAAGAAATATTAAATGGGAAGATAACGACATCTGAGTTAAAAAGGGCAATACGAAAACAAAAAAATAACAAAATGCCAGGCCCAGATGGAATCCCGGCTGAATTTTATAAGAAATTCCAAGAATTATTAGATAATTTGTTATTGCAAACATACAATGAAATATGGAGAATGCAAAGATACCAAAATCCTGGACAGAAGCCCTAATAACACTCATCCCCAAAAGCAACACCGAAAAACAGAAGATTCAGAATTATAGGCCAATCTCGTTGTTAAACGCCAATTATAAAATATTTATGGTCATAATAGCAGAGAGGCTTAAAATTATACTAAATGAAATTATTAAATCAGACCAAAATGGTTTCTTCCCAACAGATACATCAAAAACAATTTGAGAACTATAATAAACACACTTGAATATTATGAAGCCCACTCAGATAAGCAAGTAGCTCTGATATTCTTAGACACGCAGAAAGCTTTCAATAACCTGAAATGGGACTTTATGATTAACCAACTAATAGAAATGAATTGGGGGGAAAACTTTATAGAAACGATCATAGCGTTTTATTCGACCCAGAGAGCAAAAATAATTATAAATGGTGAATATACGGGAAGTTTCAATATAGAAAAAGGAGTATCACAGGGATTCCCTCTGTCTCCCCTATTATTCATTCTATCCACAGAAATACGAATATCACAAATTAGAGAAAATTAGGACATAAAAGGATTAAAGTACGCATGCGCAAGATGGCGGCACTAGCTGAGATCGCGGCTTGAGGATGGGCACTGACCTACCTTTTGGGACCCTTTGAGGGTCGCCCTGAAGACCTGGCGACCCTGGTCCGGTTGGGGGAACTTCCTCCCATTCGGGGGATGGTTTTCTGCTCCCTCTTGAACATCGCGGTGGGAGCAGAGCACAGCGTCGGCGAGGCTCGGAAGCCTCGGAACAGCTGAGAGGTGGCGGGGCGGCGTTTTTCCCCTCCAGCTGGAGCTCACCGGGAGTGGGAGCAGTGGCGGTGGCATTGCGCTGAGGGCGCCTATCACGTAGACATTGCCCCAGGCCCTGGCTTTGTTGAGGTGCTGTTGGGGCTGCCGGTTTCCTGGAAAAATCTCAGGGACACTGCCGGGATTTCTGTATGGCAGTGGGGGATGGCGACAATGGCAGCAACCGCGAAGACTTCCAGCTGGCTCTTGGCGAGGAGAGGAGCCCCCTATGGCCTTGATGAGGGGCGCTAATGTGGCCGAGGACCATCTTTTCGAGCCAGGATAGACGATGACTGGGTGTGTTATTGAGGGGGGGCCTCCGTTTGGGTGTCTTAGAGCGCCCTCGGAGGTTGGGGGGGTTAAAGCGTAATCCCCCCTCTTTCCATCTTTCCCCCCTTGGAACACGCCCTTCTCGGACTTGCGCCCTCTTTTGGCTTCACCTCACCGACACAAATAGCTCGCTTATTCCACCTGAGCCCTTCCCCTACTTGTATGGAGGACTAATATCATCTGAACAGGAGCTGGTATATGACTCCATGCCACCAGCTGAGAGGACCAGCCAAGACCCTAACCACCGTGAGAGGGTGGCTTGGGCTCTGGGCCCCACGGGCCGAGCTGGGATGGCATTAGCTATTTTGCACTTTGCACTTTGTACCTGCTGGCAGGGGAATGACCATCGGACAAACCGCCGTGAGAGGGCGGATTGGGGATTTATATCCTGGGTGCTGCACTGTTTCTGTTGTACCATCATTCGGCACCTGCACTTTATACCTTGCTGGCAGAGAGACAGACCATCGAATCCGCCGTGAGAAGGCTGATTTTGGAACTATATTATGGGTGCCGAGTGCGCAAGTTGGACCATTACTTCCATCTCACCAGTAGAGGGGGCAGACCATCGGGCCAAGCCGCTGTGAGAGGGCGGTAGGACTTATCCCTCCCCCCCTGGACTGTGTCGACCTGGAGACGGACTTGGCCTCTGTTGTGAGAGAACAGCGGACTGGGTCTTGAGTCCTTTTGTGGCTCCTGTCTTCTTATGTTCTCCCTCGGACTTTTCTGTATGGACCCTTTAGGGGACGGTCACCCCATCCCTGGGGCAAGATGTACGCAGCAGCGGAGCTTCTTGGTCTGTGAGATTCCCCCCTCTCGCAGGCTTGGCCCTCTACGTTATCGAGGGCCTACCTCGATGACAGATTTTGGAATCCCGAAAGGTGTCATGCCGCAAAGAGGGGACTGAGGGTTTTTTAAAATTTGTCTTTGCGTAAATTTTTAAGGGGTTTGGGGAAGGGGAGGGAGGGTTATAGGTCAGGCTTGGCACAGGGGCACGAACTGGGAGGTGTGGAGCCGGGTGTGGAGGGGCTTAGTGTAAGTATGGAAGAGGGCGATTCCATCAGGACCATGGTTGGGAGGGGCAGATACGGCGGGAGCAGGGGACCATATCGTGTTGGGGGGCACGCACCCGCTGTCTTCAAGCGGTGGCATGCCTCGGCCCCCAAGGCTTGTCTCGTTTCCCGGGTTGTCCAGAGCTTCAGAGCCCAGGCCTTAGGCTGATGCTGTGGAACGCCAGGTCCCCCTCATCTGCGAGTTAATTCAGGAGGGGGGAGCGGACCTGGCGGGTATTACAGAGACCTGGCTGGGCCAAGAGGGGGGGTCCCCCTCGTAGAAATGTGCCCACCAGGTTTTCGAGCATTTCATCAGCCGAGGGCCCAGGGCAGGGGTGAAGGGGTGGCGGTTGTCATTAAAGTCTTGATCCGAGGGAGACCACTGTACCACAGATAGCTGGATGTGAGTCTCTCCTGGTGAAGTGGGGCCATGGGATGCAGATGGGCCTGCGGATCACTTACCTGGCTCCCTGCCACGTGACAGCGGCCCTGCCCAAGCTTCTCAACGTTATTGCCGGAGTGGCGGTTGATACCCCCAGACTGGTGGTCATGGGGGATTTCAACCTGCCGTCATCTGAGGTGGCCCGGGAGTTCATGGCTTCCATGACAGCCTTGGACCTGACACAACTAATTCATGGCCGTACTCACATGGGAGGACACATTCTGGACTTAGTTTTTGTCTCTGATCAGTGGTTGAATGGCCAGGTTATAGGGGATATAGCTATTGAGCCCCTGTCATGGTCTGACCATTCTCTCCTGAGGCTGGACTTTCTGACCACTGCACCCCACTGCAGGGAGGTGGAACCGATTAGATGGTTCCGCCCCAGGCACCTGATGGATCTGGAGAGATTCCAGAGGGAGCTTGGGCCATTTCCTGAGGCTTTGGCTCACGACTCGACTGAAGATCTGGTGGCCGCCTGGGATAGGACGGCCGCCGGAGCTTTGGATCGTGTCGTGCCTTTGTGGCCTCTGACCCGGCGTCGCACCTGCCCAGCTCCTTGGTTCACCGAGGAGCTGAGGGGGATGAAACACCAGAAAAGATGCCTAGAGAGTGGTTGGAGGGCCAGTCGCTCCGAATCCGATCAAACACTAATTAGGTCTCATATTAAGACCTATTTAGTGGCAATAAAAGCGGCAAAGTGTGATTACTTTTCCACTCTTATTGCATCGGCAGATAACCGCCCAGCCGCCTTGTTTAGAGTGACCCGCTCCCTCCTACATCAGGGAGTGCGGGAGGACCCCTTGCAAGGGCAGGCTGAGGATTTTGCACAGTATCTGCACGATAAAATCACTCAGATTCAGGAAGGCTTGGACTCTGACTGGGTAGATTCTGGCGGGGTGGCTGAGGTGGGTCTTGAGAACATTACCTGGGACGAGTTTGATCCTGTGACTCCTGAGGACGTGGACAGGATTCTGGGGAGGTTAAACGCAACCACATGTTTACTGGACCCGTGTCCCTCCTGGCTGGTACTGGCTACCCGGGAGGTTACATGAGGCTGGCTCCAGAGGATTATAAGTGCTTCTTTGGGGGAGGGTTTCCTGCCGCCTGCTTTGAAAGAGGCGGTGGTGAGGCCCCTCCTTAAGAAGTCTTCTCTGGATCCGGCTGTTATGGCTAACTACCGTCCTGTCTCCAACCTTTGCTTTATTGCGAAGGTTGTTGTGAGTGTGGGTGCGCAACAGCTCCCGCAGTACCTTGATGAAACCATCTATCTAGACCCATGCCAGTCCGGCTTCAGGCCTGGGTACAGCACGGAAACGGCATTGGTCGCGTTGGTTGATGATCTCTGGAGGGCTTGGGACAGGGGTTGCTCCTCTGTTCTGGTCCTATTAGATCTCTCAGCAGCTTTTGATACCATCGACCATGGTATCATGCTGCACCGGCTGGAGGGATTGGGGGTGGGAGGCACCGTGTTGTGGTGGTTCTCCTATCTCTCCGACCGGTCGCAGTCTGTGTTGGCAGGGGGG
The DNA here is from genome assembly GCF_059756535.1 of Pantherophis guttatus. Lineage (NCBI taxonomy): Eukaryota > Metazoa > Chordata > Lepidosauria > Squamata > Colubridae > Pantherophis > Pantherophis guttatus. The sequence continues at coordinate 92,477,069 of NC_142066.1, forward strand.
CAGAGGTCGACCTCGAGGCGCCTTGTTTGTGGGGTGCCACAAGAGTCGGTCCTCTCGCCACTCCTTTCAACATTTATGTGAAGACGCTGGGTGAGATCATCCGTGGATTTGGGGTGCGATGCCATCTGTACGCTGATGACACTCAGCTGTACATCTCCACCCCAACGATGCCCTTGAAGTGATGTCCCAGTGTCTGGAGGCCATGCGGGTCTGGATGGGGAGGAACAGGCTTCGACTCAACCCTTCCAAGACCGAGTGGTTGTGGATGCCGGCATCCCGATATAGCCAGCTGGCGCCATCGCTGGCTATTGGGGGCAAGTCATTGACCCCCACAGAGGGGGCTTGCAACTTGGGCATCCTCCTGGACACACAGCTGTCTTTAGAAGAGCATATGACGGCCATGGCCAGGGGGGCTTTTTATCAGGTTCGCCTGATATGCCAGTTGCGCCCCTTTCTGAGTCGGGATTCCTTATGCACAGTCACTCATGCTCTCGTCACTTCTCGCCTGGACTACGCTAACGCTCTCTACATGGGGCTCCCCTTGAAGAGCACCCGGAGGCTCCAACTGGTCCAGAATGCGGCCGCGTGGGTGATCACAGGAGCAACATGGCACTCCCATATAACACCTCTCCTGCTCGAGCTGCACTGGCTCCCGGTGGTCTTCTGGGTGCGCTTCAAGGTGTTGGTTCTCACCTTTAAAGTGCTCTATGGCTTAGGGCCAGGGTATTTACAAGACCGCCTGCTGCTACCGATGACCTCCCACCAGCCAATACGCTCTCACAGAGAGGGCCTCCTCAGGGTGCCGTCGGTCAAGCAATGTCGGTTGGCGGCCCCCAGAAATATACATATTTCCAAAGACATTTATTAAGAAACGCTCTTTTACAAGTCTGGGAAAAAGTTAAGAAGGATCATTATACAAAAGTCCCAATCTGGCTATCAACTATGGAAGCAATATTACACCCAAACACACAGACTTGAGCAAAATGATAAGATATGCAGAACTACTTGATGAGAAAGGGGAATTAAAATCAATTTAAGATTGAAACAACAATGATTAAATATGGAATGGTGGCTGTATTTACAAATAAAAACTAGATTCAAAAAGGATCAGGAGCAATATGGCGTATATAGAGAACAATTGGATACAGATAAAATTTTATTAGGATAGGATAGATAGATAGAAAATTTTATTAGGGAGAAAAATGATCACAAAAATCTACAATTTCTTATTAAAATACAAAATAGAAGGCGAAACAGTAAAAGAAACAATGATCTGTTGGGCAAAAAACCTTGGGCACAATATAGAATTAGAAAAATGGGACAAATTGTGGGATAGAAACTATAAATTAACAATGGCAGTAGCCTATAAAGAAAATTTGTATAAAATGTTCCATAGTTCGCACTTGGCACCAGCGAAATTGGCCAAAATGTTCCCAAATCTATCACCTAATCGTTGGAGATGTGGTTACAAATTAGGCACATACTACTATATGTGGTGGATGTGCCCCAAGATAAAAAAATGTTGGCGTAAAATTAAAAATTGACTGGAGGAAATTACCAAATTAAAAATGGAATTTAAACCAGAACTCTATTTATTAGGAATAATTAACCCAAAAATAGACAAATCTTTACAACATCTAATACTTCATATATTAACGGCAGCAAGGATTACTGTCACACAGGGATGGAAACAAAATAATGTACCAGGAGAGGAAACAGTAATTTGAAAAATTCTACAATGTGCAGAAATGGATAAGATGACACTGGAAAATAAGGAGAGGGAAGAGTCGGAATATTATAGAGTGTGGAATAAACTATATGATTGGTTAGAAAAAAGAAATCAACATAACAATTTGGAATGTTAATTAAACCGGGTTAAAACTAGGAAGTGTAAATTGCTGAACAGTGTCAACTGGATAATGATGGTTTTGTAAATAGATACTAATGTAAATATAAGTACATAGATGAAAGATTGAATAAGAATAGAGAATACATATCCATGTCAATACAGTAAGCTGTAAAATAATATATAATGTAATGCTATATTTGTTACGTGTTTTTAATGTATTTATGTTTTTTCTTGTATTTTTCTTTGTTTTTAAAACTTAAAAACTCAATAAAAATTATTTTTTTAAAAAAGAAAGAGACCTAGCATGTTTTCACATGTGTGCCTACATGTGAAACCCACACCGCCTCACTTTGTGGCCATGGCACTGGTCCATTGCTCAACTTACTGCTTTGTTGTGGCCACACGCAAGCAGAAGTGGGCCGGTGCCCATGCGGTGTCCTGCCGGATGGGGCTGCCAGAGGTGGGTGTGGGTGATCTGACTGTGGGGGCCCTGAGGTAAGCCGGTATGGGGTGAGTAGGGCAGCTCCCCCCGCCTCACAGCGGTGGCACTAGTGTGCCACATGGTCTCCTACCCCGCCATGAGCAAGCAGAAGTGGGCCTTCTGTACATGAAAAAAAAAAATACACCCCCAAAAATAAGCTCTAGTGCTTATTTTGGGGCCCAAAAGAAAATAAGACCTGGTCTTATTTTCAGGGAAACATGGGTAGTAGCTTCAGGATTTTATGAGCCCATAGATTTGCAGAACAATTTTATGGGACCAAAAATCGTTATAAAGTATGATTTCCACCTTTTCATAGACATAAAATGTAAACATCATAAATTTTAATTAAGACATTGCATTAATATTATGAATTTCATTTTGTTATTGCTCATTATTTTTCTTTGCAGCTGAAAATGGTGAAGGTTTCCATATAATTTTGAAGTGATGTTGCCATATGTATGTCAAACTGATATTCCAATTGAAAAATGAAGTCATCAAGAATGGCAAATAATATCAAGTGTCTTCAGAGATCTGATTTCACCATATAGAATGTTTCATATTGAAAACGCAAGTTGACCTTCTAATGAGCGGTTTAGTAAATGAACTTATCACTGCCATAGCCAATTTTCCTCATTAGAGGTAGAAATTACCCAATAAGCATGGAAAAAAGCGAAGTGCATAGAAGTGTTTGCCCTTTCTTGAAACAAATAAAATAGGCAAGCTATGGCCAGTACCTTGAAGCATTACTGTTTCCTATTACACTGTATCTGGTTGAATGTAAACTAATATTGGGCATTTATCTTCCTGTGCCAGTTTGGTTATTACTTGCTTGTGCTTTTATGTTGGTTTTATTTTTTGATGTTAGCAGAGCACATAGTAACTTGTGTGGAGATAAGTAATATGATAATAACAATCAGGTTTGGGATCTTGAGCATAAAGCTATCAAAACAACATTCTCTATATAATATGTGTATAAAGTGTGGATGTAAGAAGTGTAAATGTCAGGGCTTGTTAAAGTCCTAACCACATGAAAATTAAGCATGCATCAAAGCATATTATCAATAGTACCTAACTGAGAAATTTATAAAATAAGATCTCTGAGGTACAGCATTTTGCTTTTCAACAAATTCCTTGAGAAAATTTGCCTATGCATCATGTTTTTAGTTTCTTGAATGATACACTCCTGCAGCTACGCTTTTTTAAAAAAAAATCTGTAAAATAATAGTGATTTGAAATTTCTTAATAGAGAAAAGGAAATGTAATTGTCACAAAAGTTAAATATTTGAAATTAAGCAAGGTTCCATAAACCAAACAATACTTTTAACAAAATATAGGTGCACTCCTGCATTTTCCCATGTTCACTCCCACGTGACAACTGTCCCTTTCTCTTTTTTCCTCTGGCTGTACTGGAAAGACCAGTCTTAGTGCCTATTCCATACAACCAAATACTTAACTAGCAGTTGCACATCTTAATGAACTGTACAAATGTTTTCAAATATTACTGAAGATCATAGCATTCTAGAAAAATAATATTTGACTCTTCTGGATTGTGTATTAATATATGTATTTGTTAGAAATTAAGACACAAAAGGTAGATTACTTCAATACTTGCTTTTTTAATCAAATCTTGAATGCTGTAGTGAAAGGGTGAAAAGCACCGCATGTCAAGTAATGTTTTTTATTTCAATTCCATTTTTACTTATGCCTAAGTGAAGTGCTTGAACTATATAATTATTCTAAGAAAGTCAGTTAATTACTTGTATTTGGATGAATGTTCATTCCCTTATTTTTTCATGACCTACACTATTTTGCACTGATACAGAGGGAGCATAGTTTGTGAGCATAAATTGTTTTTGAGTTGTTCTTGCCTATAAATTATTTTTTATTGTACTTGAGTGTCTTCAGTTCACTTGATGTGCCATGTCAACACATTTTTCAAATTTGTGAAGAATCTTCAAAAAATGTAAAAGTTGTACAATAGTTTTGTTCATTTGCATTTAATTAATGGCACCAGCAAATTGCTTTTTGTTTTTGGATATGATATATACATTTCAATTTCAGTAAAAACATTTTCCAATAATGTTGTAAATATTTTTCTTTCACTGTTTGCAGTCCATATTGAAAACATAGGTGCTGCTGAGATATATAATTTGGAGAAATGTGTCATCCCTTTCAGCTGGAACTAGAATGTGCACTGGCTTATAAAAGAACTGTGCTCAGTTGAATTGGATGTGCTGAATAACTTTTTTAAAAAAAAATACTGCTAAAGATTTGCCACAATAAGTTTTAAATGATTAAATTTAGATCTAACTATGAATGCCTTCATTCACTAGTAACCAGTACCAAATTTAAATTAAATATCTGTTTAATAATTTCAGTTTCATGAATCGGGCCATTTCCGGCCTCTGGAGGGTTTCCGGGGATGGGGGGGAAAGGTTGTTTTTCCCCTCCCCAGGCTCCTAGAAAGGCTCTGGAGTGAAAAATGGGCCTTCCGGTCCTACTGGAAGTCAGCAAATGGGCCGTTTCTGGCCTCCAGGGGGTGAGGAAGGCCGTTTTCGCCCTCCCTAGGCTCCTAGAAAGGCTCTGGAGCCTGGGGAGAGCGAAAACCAGGCCTTCGGGTCCCACCAGAAGTTGCAAACGGGCTGTTTCCGGCCTCCGGAGGGCATCTGGGGGTGTGGGGAAGGCCATTTTCGCCCTCTCCAGGCTCCTAGAAAGGCTCTGGTGCCTGGGGAAGGTGAAAAACGGGCCTACTGGACCCACCGTGCCATCACGCACCAAAAGCAGGGGGAGCATGGGGGGTCACGCATACATGCATGGGGGTGGGTGGGCCACATTGAATTATGAGTGTGGGTATACACACACGCAAACCCCCCACACTACCCCTGCTTTTGGCACGCGATGGCAAAAAGGTTCGCCATCACTGCTCTATACAAATACAAAAACAGTGTTTTAATAAGATTGTTATTTTAAAATATTTTTATTTGTGTTTAAATCCTACAGATATTAGAATGCATTGCAAATCTATTTTACCTTTTACCTGAATATAATACTTTCTTCAAATTCGGTGCTGAAGAAATTTGAGATGGTATATTCAATAACTTTCATTCTCTATCATGCTTTTTTCTTTATTTTAAAAAAAGTTGCTTAAAAGTGGTTTATTTTTCCCAAATAAAACTTAACAAAAGTTTATTCCTTTGTACAAGAAAAATTTAAGGATATGGCAGAAAATTGGATTAGATTGATTACGTTGCTTAAACTGTGGCTTACTGGTATGTGAGAAACTTGTATTTATTGCTCTTCCTTCACAACTCCAAGGTGATTAGAAGTTTTTAACTGTAATTAATTGAAAGCAAAACCCAGTAAAGAAACCCTGGTTATACTTTGTAAAACAATCGTTAAATTGGTTTTAATTATTGAATTAGCCACAGTTTAAAATGATCAGTGATTGAAAATGGAAGCAAATATGTGATTTCTTTCCAGTTACAAGGGATGAATGAAAATAATGCCTCCATTGTTGTAAATTGCCGGATCAATTTACTGTACAAGTGCACAGTAAGCAGTGAGATGTTCTTTAGCATCTGCTCTTTCATTTCAGTGAGCAGGAAGCTGCTATGGAGAAAGTATACGTTGTTTTTTGTGAAATGGAAGCTTACTTGATTTAAGCATATTATAATTGAATTTTAATTGCCAAAGAAATCTTTCCCCAATTGAAACACTACTGTTTTTTTGTGGGGATGATGGTGTTAATTTAAATATTCTCATTGTATGTTACAATGAGAAGTGTTGAATCAAAGACAATTGACAGATCACTCAGAGAAGCTATCAAGTTTGACATTTCACAAGAAAACACAAATAGCATTATTGATAGTCTTAATACTGGAAGGCTTGTCAAGATGATTTCCTCACATGCTGAAAGCAGAACTAAGAAGTTCAAGACTTGAAATTTGCCAGGAATTGTTGAGGGACTACAAGAATGAAACAGAAGAATTTATTCACAATAAATTCTTGTGACAGCCATTGAAATGCAAGTTTGTCATTATAAATAAAAATGTCAGTCCATGGATAATCTAATAAAGAAGAAGAAAAAATAAATAAAAATCAGAATCCAGACAAGCAAGAAAACTCATGGCTATTGTTTTCTTTGCTGCACAGATAGCGTTACTCACATAGATTTATTTGAACTTGGCACCACTTGATCAGATTGTAATACTCTGAATTTTAGACTTTGTACCTCTGAAGAAGCCTCTAAAGAAGCAAGTGGTGAAATCGGATCTCGCCATCTTAGCCATCATGTAGTCAAGAGTTGGTGCCAAATGACTTCCACATTTTCCCAAAATTGAAGGAATATCTTATTTATTTATTTATTTATTATTTATTTTATTATATTTCTATACCGCCCTTCTCCTGTGGGACTCAGGGCGGTGTACAGCCAGGATAAAACATAGCATATAAAATTTTAAAACATTTTAAAAAACAATTAAATAATATTGGCCCGAATTTAAAGTAACCCAATTAAAACCGAAATTCGATTAAAAACTAAGAGGATGGGATCAAGCCAGCCCAGCTAGATGGAACAAGTGTGTCTTCAGGGCCCGACGAAAAGTCCGGAGGACTGATATCGTGCGTATCTCAGGAGGCAGGTCATTCCAGAGGGCAGGCGCTGCCACAGAGAAGGCTCTCCCCCTGGGAGTTGCCAGCCGGCACTGCCTGGCCGACGGCACCCCGAGGAGGCCCTCTCTGTGTGAACGAACCGGTCGGTGGGAGGCTATCGGCGGCAGAAGGCGGTCTTGCAAATACCCCAGCCCTAAGCCATGGAGCGCTTTAAAGGTGGTCACTAACACCTTGAAGCGCACCCGGAAGACCACAGGAAGCCAGTGCAGCTCGCGCAGGAGAGGTGTTATATGTGAGTGCCCCGTCGCTCCCATAATCCCCCGCGCGGCCGCGTTCTGTACCAACTGCAGCCTCCGGGTGCACCCCAAGGGGAGCCCCATGTAGAGAGCATTGCAGTAGTCCAGGCGGGAAGTGACGAGTGCTTGAGTGACCGTGCATAGGGAGTCCCGATCCAGAAAGGGACGCAACTGGCGTATCAGGCGTACCTGATAAAAAGCCCCCCTGGCCATGGCCGTCATATGCTCTTCTAAAGACAGCCGTGCGTCCAGGAGGACGCCTAAATTGCGAGCCCTCTCCATGGGGGGCAGTGATTCGCCCCCAATAGCCAGCAATGGCACCAGCTGGCTATATCGGGACGCCGGAAGCCACAGCCACTCGGTCTTGGAAGGGTTGAGTCGGAGCCTGTTTCTCCCCATCCAGGCCCGCACGGCCTCCAGGCACTGGGACATCACTTCAAGGGCATCGTTGGGGTGGCCTGGGGTGGAGATGTACAGCTGAGTGTCGTCAGCGTACTGATGGAACTCCACCCCAAAGCCATGGATGATCTCGCCCAGTGGCTTTACATAAATGTTGAACAGAAGGGGCGAGAGGACTGACCCTTGTGGCACACCACAAACAAGGCGCCTCGGGGTCGACCGCTGCCCCCCTGTCAACACGGATTGCGACCGGTCAGAAAGGTAGGAGGAGAACCACCGCAGAACGGTGCCCCCCACCCCCAGCCCCTTCAACCGGTGCAACATGATACCATGGTCGATTGTATCAAAAGCCGCTGAGAGGTCTAACAGGACCAGGATAGAGGAACAACCCCTATCCCGAGCCCTCCAGAGATCATCCACCAATGCGACCAATGCCGTTTCCGTGCTGTACCCAGGCCGGAAACTGGACTGGAGTGGGTCCAGATAGACAGCTTCATCCAGGTACCGGGAAAGTTGCCGCGCTACCACACTCTCAACAACCTTCACAACGAAGCGAAGGTTGGAGACTGGACGATAGTTAGCCAAAATAGCCAGATCCAGGGAGGGCTTCTTGAGGAGGGCCCTCACCACCGCTTCTTTCAAAGCGGTCGGCAGAACCCCCTCACTCAGAGAAGCGTTAACAATCCCCTGGAGCCAGCCTCATGTAACTTTCCAGGAAGCCAGTACCAACCAGGAGGGACACAGGTCCAATAAACATGTGGTCGCATTCAGCCATCCCAGGATCCTGTCCACGTCCTCAGGAGCAACAGGATCAAACTCCTCCCAGATAACACTCTCAAGACCTGCCTCAGGCCTCCCGTCCGGACTTACCCAGTCAGAGGCCAGGCCTTCCCGAATCTGAGCGATCTTGTCATACAGATACTGCACAAAGTCCTCAGCTCGACCCTGCAAGGGATCATCCCGCACTTCCAGATGGAGGAGGGAGCAGGTCACCCTAAACAGGGCGGCTGGGCAATTATCTGATGACGCGATAAGAGCGGCAAAATAGCTAGATTTCGCCGCTTTTATCGCCACTAGGTAGGTTTTAATATGAGACCTCACCAGTGTTCGGTCGGATTCGGAGTGGCTGGTCCTCCAACTACTCTCCAGGCGTCTTTTCCGGCGCTTCATCTCCCTCAGCTCCTCAGAGAACCAAGGAGCTAGGTGAATTCGGTGCCGGGGCAGAGGCCTCAAAGGCACGACACAGTCCAAATCCCCGGCGGCCGCACTCTCCCAGGCGGCCACCAGGTCTTCAGCCGAGTCATGAGCCAGAGTCTCAGGAAATGGGCCAAGCTCCGTCTGGAACCTATCAGGATCCATAAGGCGCCTGGGGCGGAACCACCTGGTCGGTCCCACCTCCCTGCAGCGAGGTGCAGCGGTTAGAAAGTCCAGTCGAAGGAGCGAGTGGTCAGACCATGACAAGGGTTCGATGACTATATCCCCTATATCAAGGCCACTCAACCACTGACCAGAGACAAAAATCAAGTCCAGAGTGTGTCCACCTATGTGAGTAGGGTCATGAATTAACTGAGTAAGGTCCATGGCCATCATGGAAGCCATGAACTCTCGAGCCACCTCAGACGTTTCACCGATAGATGGCAGGTTGAAATCCCCCATGACTAAAAGTCTGGGGGTACCAACCGCCACCTCGACTATGACGTTGAGCAGCTCGGGCAGGGCCGTTGCCACGTGGCAGGGAGCCAGGTACGCGATCAACAAGCCCATCTGTACTCCACGGCCCCACTTCACAAAAAGGGACTCACATCCGGCTATCTGTGGAACAGTGGTCTCCCTCGGATCAAAACCTTCCTTTATAATAACCGCCACACCCCCGCCCCTGCCCTGGGCTCTCGGCTGATAGAATGCACGGAAGCCTGATGGGCACATATCTACGAGGGGGACTCCCCCCTCTTGGCCCAACCAGGTCTCCGTAATACCTGCCAGGTCCGCTCCCCCCTCTTGAATAAGATCACAAATGAGGGGGGCTTTATTTACCACGGACCTGGCATTGCACAACAGCAGCCGAAGGCTCAGGCCCTGAGAGACTGAACAGCCTGGGGTGCGAGAAGGGCTTTGGGGCTCGAAGATAGCGAGTGCGCGCCCCCACCACATGATACGGCCCCCTGCTCCCGCCATATCTGCCCCTCCCACTCAATGCGTTGATGGAAAAGCCCTCAACAGAATGGACTCTAATGTCCCCCTTACCCCTGGAATCCGCACCCTCCACGGCCCCATTGACAGCTGGGCCGGACCCCTTCCCCCGCGGGTTAACCCCCAAACCCACACAACCCTCCCGCCCCTTAAAATCCCTTAAAAATCTATCAAAAAGTTTCCTTAAAAAATCCCTCAATCCCCTTTTTGCAACATGCCACCTCTCAGGGTGCCAACGCCCGTCATAAAGGTAGGCCCTTGATAAAGTAGAGGGCCACACCTGCGAGAGGGGGTAGTCTCGCAGAACAAGTAGCTCTGTTAGCGAATACATCTAATCAATCAATTAATCAATCAATCGGGGGGAAATCGACGGCCTGGGGGTAATCAAGATAGTCCAAAGTCTGGAAAGGGATATTCAATCAATTCCAAGTCAGTAAACTCCACAGCTCTCTCACAGCAGTGGATGGAGTCTTAGGCCGCTTCACAGATGTTTGCTTCCTGGGCTAATGTATTGTTAGGAGTTCTTGAACAGATTGTGACATTATTTTGTGATGGTTTTAAGAAATTCCTTTGTTGACACAAATTCATAATGAATGCTGATTATGTTGAGAAATACAGTGTATTCAGAAAGTATTCAGACCCCCTTCATTTGTAAATTTTTGTATGCTACAGCCTGATTCTACAGTTGTTGTAATTCATTTTTTCCTTATTAATCTACACTCAATACCCCATAATGGCTAAGTGAAAAAAGAATTTTAGAAATGTCTGTAACTTTATTAAAAAGAAAAAACGGAATTATCACATTGGCATAAGAAGTCAGACCCTTCACTCAGTATTTTGTTGAAGCATCTTTGACAGCAATTACAGCCTCGATGCTTGTTGGGTATGATGCAACAAGCTTTACACATCTGGATTGGGCGATTTTCTATCATTCTTCCTTGCAAATCTTCGCAAACTCAATCAGGTTGGATGACGACTGTCAGTGGACAGCCATTGTTGGGACCCTTCAGAAATGTTCAATAGGGTTCAAATCAGGGCTCCGGCTGGGCCACTCTAGGACATTCACAGAGTTGTCCCTAAGCTACTCCTTTGTTGTCTTGGCTGCGTGTTTAGGATTGTTGTCATGTTGGAAAATGAATCTTCAGCCCAGTCTGAGGTCTTGAGCGCTGTGGAACAGGTTTTCATTGATATCCCTGTACTTTGTTCCATTCAGCTTTCCCTTAAGTCTGACCAGTCTCCTGTCTCTGCTGCTGAAAACATTCCCATAGCATGATGCTGCCATCACCATGCTTTACTGTTGGGATGCTATTAGGCAGGTGATGAGCAGTGCCTGGTTTCCTCCAGACAAAATGTTCAGAATTGAGGCCAAACAGTTCAAATCTTGGTTTCATCGTACCAGAGAATCTTGTTCTTCACAATCCTGGTGCTTCAGGTGCTTTTTTTGCAAATAGCTGCAGGTTTTTCTCTTTCTCCAAGTCTAATTTGATTTGTTATAACAATTTCATATAGTTATCTTTTTTAATAGTTGCACAACTTGCTATTAACTGAATTCTTTTTATTTTTATTGAAAAGTTTTATAAGGAATACAAACGTTTTCTCCCCCCCACCCTTCCCCCCTCCCTCCCCCCAACCCCTCCCAAATACTCTAGTAAGTTAACAATTTGCCTTACATTACTTTTCATTTGTCTACCATTTATAAAACCAGTTTGATCATGATGAATCATTTGCTGCATAACTGTCATTAATCTATTTGCTAAGATTTTAGCAAAAATTTTATAATCTGTATTTAGAAGTGAAATCAGCCTATAGTTTTTTGGATCTGTATAATCTTGACCTTCTTTTGGGATCAAAGAAATAAAAGCTGTCTTCCAAGTTGGAGGTACCTCTCCTCCCTGTTGTATATTATTAAATAATTCCTTCAGTGGTTCCACCATTTCCTCCTGTAAGCTTTTATAATAAACAGCTGTCAAACCATCTGTCCCAGGAGCTTTACCCACTTTCAACTGCTTAATTGCAAACAAAATTTCCTCAGAAGTTATCAATTGATTTAAACTATCCCTCTGCTCTTTTGAAGTTGTGTAAATGTTTTCTTTCTGTAAATATCTATCTATATCTATATCTTGAATTTTATCACCGGCATACAGCCTTGAATAAAACTCTAAAAATGATTTTTTAATCAATTCTTGCTCATAAACCTCTTTACCCTTGTAGTTTATTTTCTCTATAGTCCTTGATTTTTGCTTTTTCCTTATGCTAACCACCTACCTGGTTTATTAGTGTTACAGAAAGTATTATGTTTAGCATATTGTAAGTTAGTTGCCACTTGATCTACTATTAACATATTAAATGGACCTTTCAGTAAATTAGTTGCCTCTTTAATTTTCTTATCTGTTGGATTAGCTATTAAAGCTCGTTCCTGTTTTCTAATCTCTTCTTCTAATTCTTTTCTTTTTTCCCCCTGTTTTTCTATATTTATTATTCAGATTTATCAAAATGCCTCGCATATATGCTTTACTTGCATCCTATACCATTTCCATAGATGTACCCTTTTGCATATTCATAACAAAAAATTCTTTCATAAATTTTTTACACTCTTTTACATTTTCTTCATATCTAAACAAATTATCATTTAACCTCCAGGACCTCCTAGGCCCTTTTCCATACTCCAGTTCCAACCAAACTGGACTATGGTCTGTCAGTGTTCTTGAACAAAACTTCGTATTCTTCACCCTTGAAAAAAGGTCATTATAATTAGTATAAAATCAATCTTTGAAAAGGATTGATGTCTATCGGAAAAGAAAGTAAACTCTTTTTCTTCTAGGTTTCTTTCACGCCAAATATCCCTCAACTCCCAATCGTCCATCATCTCCAAAAACGATTTGGGCAATCTTGCTCTTGTTAAAACATTTTGCTTAGGTCCCTTCTTGTCCTTTTTTACGTCCAAAACACCATTCCGGTCACCCAATAGGATACAAATCTTGTATCCCCATTGTATCAACTTTGAATGTAGAAGATTATAAAATTTTCCCTGTTGTTGGTTCGGGGCATATACTCCAATTAACAGTAATTTTTCTCCTTTTATTAAAAGTTCAATAGCTAAAAATCTTCCTTGATCATCTGCTTCAATTAATTTGGCAATTAAGTCTCTTTTCACATATATGACTATACCATTTTTCTTCTCTGGTGCTGCTGCTACATAGTGTATACCTAGTCTTGTATTTGTCAAATATTTTTGATCTTGTATCCTAATATGAGTCTCTTGTAAACAAGTTACATCATTCTTAAATTGTTTAAGATAGTGAAATATTTTCCTCCTCTTCTGTGGCGAATTCAAACCATTGACATTCCAGGTTAAAAATCTAGTACCCATCTCTGGGCCTCTGAAGCATCTGGAGCACTTTCTGATGGTCTTGCCTCATTTGACCTTTAGGTCTGGCTCCTCCGACTGCTTCTGTTTTGGTAGTTTCTTGAGTTGCCATCTGAAGTTGTTGCTGTCTTAATTCTTCCTTGCGTTTAGCTGTTGCTGCTCTAGTCTGTCTTTGATCCTTCAGTTCTTCTGATATATCAATTAAATCCAAATCTTGAACAGCAATCTGGATGTGTAGCAATTCTTCTTGACTTGTCGAAACTCCCCCCTGGACTACTGTCATCAGCTCTTCTCTCTCTCCTTTGATTACTTCCTTCTTTCTTTTTCCTTCTGGTGATTTGGATGTCCCAGCCTTTAACACATTGGCGTAGAAATCTCTTGCTTTCCATATTGTATTAAGGCGATATCTCTCTCCTAAATATGTCACCACTAGGCTGGCTGGCACTTCCCATCTATACTGTATTTCATGTTTTTTCAGTTCATCCACCAGAAAGGTATAATCTCTTCTAGCTCTCAACATTTTGGGAGGAATTTCTTTCATTGTCACCTCCTGGCCTTCCACCTGAAGCTTGTTTTTAAAGGTAGCTTGTAAAATTTCATTGCGTAATCTCCTTGTAGTAAAATATATTACAATGTCTCTTGGTAAATGTTTCTGTCTGGCCACCCACGAATTGACACGATATATCTTGTCAATCTGCCAGCCTAACTCCACTTTCGTCCCCCCCCAACATCTGTGCCAATGCCTCTGACATCATTTCTTTCAAATTCTCTTGTTTGTTTTCCTTCACCCCTCTTATTCCTAAAGCAAATTCCATATCCCTGTATTGAATCATTGTTACATCAGCCTCAGCCCTTTCAATTCTATTCTGAGTCTCTCCTAATTTATTATCCAAAATTTCTGTAGATTGTTTAATTTCTTCAACTTTGTCATCCAATATTTCAATATTGCCTGCCAGACATGCCAGTAATATATCTTCCCTAATTTTCTGATTCCGAATTGAAATGTCCTCTGAAATAGCCTGTATTTTTTCATTAGTTTCATTAATTTTTTCATTAATCACAGTGGCAAGTTTACTCTGTGTGGCTATTAGGGCTTCTTGTATCATTTCAAACGTTAAAGTCTGGGATCTGTTGGGGTGGCAGAGGCTTGCATTCTAGAAGTGTGAGCTGGGGAACTTCCAGCCCTCCCAGTTCCTTTAATAGAAACAGTCTTTACAGGTTTTGAGGCCATTTACAATTTGGATTAATCTTTATATTTTAATCAGAAGCCAAAAGGAAAAGTTCATCAAAGTCAAAGTTTTCCCCAATCTTAAATTGATGTCTTAAAATCCTCCTTCTCTCATTACAAAAGTTCTTTTCAGGCAAGAGGCTACCAGTGAAATGAAACTTTCCTTTAACTTTCACTTTGCCCGGGAAGAAGGTTTCCAAGCCTCCAGACAGCTGTTTTTCTGCTGTTCTGGAGGCTTTTACGGTGCTGGGGATCGGGCGCTCACAGAGGAGTGTCTACGAGGCACGCGGAACCAACCGGAAGTTGCTATTAACTGAATTCTTAAGTATTTAACTTTCTTAACTATCTGAATATCTTCTCCACTAGCTTTTTTTTCTTTTCTTTCTCTGTAACATTTTTTTTAAAAAAATAATCTTTATTTACATTTCATTAAAAAAGAAAGAACAAACAACATAAAATGACAAACATAACAGTACAACAATAAATATACGTACTTCCATATAGTACCATAGTACACAAGTATTCGGTACTATGACTCTAAATTATATTCCGGAGAAGGCAGAACATCTTATATCTCTTAATGCATCACTTAGGTCTGTCCGACCACAATTATCTTATATAATATAAATATCTCTTCAAATACCAGTCCTCAACTAAAATGGGTTATAGATTCCTCTTTTCTAACCATTTATAAAATTTGTCCCAAGCTAAACCTACTTGTGTTTGCTCTCTATCCTGTAGTTTTTTAGTTAGCGTATCTGCTTCCGCACATTCCAATTTTTTTTTTATAATAGCCTCCTCTGTTGGGATATTTTGGTTCTTCCAAAATTGTGTGGTATGTCAGTCTCGCCGCTGTAATGATATGTAATGCCAAATACCATAAATCCACATTGTATTATATAATACTTTACCACCCCTCTATTCTCCTCCCTGTGCACTATAAATTTCTACATAACAATAAACTGTTTTGCCCCCATATACTATACATTTCTACACAACATTTAGCTAAAAGCTATCTGGTACTTCCTGGTTTGGTATTTATTCTGCACATAATCTATCCAATTCTTCCACTCCCATGCATAAGTCTCTTGAGTCTGGTCTTTTAAGTATGCTGATATCTTCGCCATTTCTGCAAAACTGGCCATCTTCAAAGTCCATTCTTGAATTGTAGGCATATCAACCCTTTTCCAATATTGACTACTCAGTAACCTGGCTGCTGTCACCATATACAATATCAATTTTGTTTCACCCACTGAGAAACCCTTAACTATACCCAGTAAAAACAAATGAGGAGAAAATTGAATTTTTTTCTTTAAAACATTTTGCATAACCCACCAAATTTTTATCCAAAAATCATTTTAACTGCTGCTATTCTTCCAAGTAAAGACAGCTGCAGTTTTTTCCAGGTTTCCATATCCTTTTGTACCTTTTGCCACAACACCTCATAGTTATTTTAAAACAGTTTTATATTTGAATCTGCAACTTGAACTCCTAGATATCTCACTTTTGATACTATTTCAAAACCTGCCTTCCTTTCCAGTTCCTTCTTTTGATCAACTGTCATATTTTTAACTATCATCTTGGTTTTTTTCTGATTCAGTCTAAATCCTGATACCATACCATATTCTTCTATAATGTCTTTCATCTGAATTATTGATTCCATCGGCTGCGTTAGGGTAACAACCAGATCATCTGCAAATGCCCTTGTTCTGTAATCCTCTTGCCTTATCACTTTCCCTTCAAAGTGCTCAAGTCCCGTATTGTATTCAACAAGACTTCTAAGGTTAAAATAAACAACAATGGGGATAACGGACAACCTTGTCTTGTACCTTTTTCTATACTAAAGTTTGTAGTTAAGCTTCCATTAATAATAATTTGTGCTGTTTGTTCTTGATAAATTGCTGAAACCGCCTGTAGAAACTGATCCCCAAAGTCCATCTATTTTAAAGTCTTTAATAGAAAGTTCCAATTCACTCGATCAAAGGCCTTTTCCGCATCCAAAAACGCCAGCACTGCAGAGATCTGTTTATTCTTCTCAAGATATTCCAATAAGTCTATAATTTGCCTCACATTATTCTTCATGTATCTGCCTTCTATAAATCCTGCTTGATCATGATGAATCACCTCTTGAATAACTGGCATTAATCTGTTGGCTAATACTTTCGCAAAGATTTTATAATCCGTATTCAGGAGAGATATTGGTCTAAAATTTTCCAGTTTTGTAGAGCCTACCTCCTCTTTCAGTATCAAAGAAACAAAAGCTGCTTTCCATGAAAGGGGTATTTTTCCCCCTTGTTGTATGCTACAAAATAAGTCTTTAAGATGTTCAATCATTTCTGCTTGTAAAGTTTTATAGTACACCGCAGTTAAACCATCCGTTCCTGGAGCTTTAGCTGTTTTCAGGTGTTTAATAGCAACAGTAATCTCCTCAGCTATTATTGGTAAACTCGTTCTTTCCTTTTGATCATTAGAAATTTTTATAACTCTCTTTTCTTCTAGGTATTTATTTATAAGTTCATTCTGTATATCATCTTTAGTATATAGTTTGGTATAATAATCTAGAAAGGCTTCTTTAATTAGTCTTTGTTGAAATACTTCCTTCCCTTTATACTCAATACTCCCAATAGTCCGAGTACTCTGCTGTTTCCTCAGTGTGTAAGCCAACTACCTGCCCAGTTTATTGGCATTACAAAATGTATTGTGTTTCGCAAATTGTAAATTAGTCGCTGCTTGTTCCGCTGTGAGCATATGGAATTGATCTTTCAAAAGTTTTATAACTCCTTGTAATTTTTCATCTGTTGGATTTTTTATAAGTAACTACTCTTTTTTCTTTATCTCCCCTTCCAATTCTAAGCTTTTTCTTTGTCGATTTGATTTATGTTTAGAGTTCATATAAATCAGTACCCCCCGCATATAGGTCTTGCTCGCATCCCAAACAGTTTCAATAGGGGTACCCTTATTCAAGTTCATTTCAAAAAATTCCTTCATTTGTTTTTTAAGTTCATTTACATTTTTTTCATGTCTAAATAAATTTTCATTTACTCTCCAAGATCTTCTCTCTTTCTTTCCATTTCCATTTCTATCCATACTGGGCTGTGGTCAGATAAAGTCCTCGAAAATATCTTTGTTTTCTTTGTTTTTAAAAGCAAGTCAACTGTGAGTAAAATAAAATCAATCCTAGAGAAGGATCTGTGTCTATCTGAAAAAAAAGTAAAGTCCAATTCTTTTGGGTTATGCACTCTCCATATATCTTTCAGTTCCAAGTCTTCTTTCAAATAAAAAAAAAAACTGTGGTTGTTTAACACATGATTTTGCCAAGCTCTTCTTATCTATTTTAGGATCTATTACTCCATTCCAATCTCCCATAAGTAGGATAGATTTATAGTCCCATTGTAGTATTTTAGAATGCAGTAATTTATAAAAATTCTCTTGTTGCTGATTAGGAGCATAAATTCCAATCACCAAGATTGGGCCATTATCTGTAAGAAGTTCTATTGCTATATATCTTCCACAATCATCTGCTTCTATAATTTTTGTTAGCAATCTTTTATTTGTATAAATCACTACACCATTC
Source organism: Pantherophis guttatus (assembly GCF_059756535.1). Taxonomy (NCBI): domain Eukaryota; kingdom Metazoa; phylum Chordata; class Lepidosauria; order Squamata; family Colubridae; genus Pantherophis; species Pantherophis guttatus. The sequence continues at coordinate 92,495,064 of NC_142066.1, forward strand.
TTTTTTTCCGAATTTGAAGCTATAAACTGTGTTCCTAATCTAGAATTTAAATTTAAATCTTTTCTATCTCTCAACATCTTAGGTGGCAATTCTTTGTAGATCCCAATCTCTCTTCCATCCACTTGAATAGTAGAAACAAAAGATTTTTGCAAAATATCATTTCTTATTCTTCTATCTGTAAAGTAGATCATCACATCTCTAGGCAATTGCCTTTGCCTTGCCACCCAAGAATTCACTCTATAGACCTTATCAATTTTGCAAAAAATCTCCTCAGGGTCAACCTTTAACATAACAGCCAGAGCATCAGCACAAACCCTTCTCAGGTCTTCTCTATTGTTCTCTTTTATACCTCTGAGTCTCACAGCAAACTCCATAAATCTGAATTGCATCATTGTAACTTCATTTTCAAGCCTTTGTGTTTTATTATCAACATTAGAAATTTTTTGATCAGCTTCCTTCATTTTAGATTCCACTTCTGAGCTGGATGTTCCACTTCCTTATCAACTTGGAGCACTACTTCTGACAAACCAGTCACAGCTGTCAGTATTTCCCTTTTCATCTTGTCATATTTTTCTTGAACCATCTCTTTAAATTCCTGCTGTGATTTTTCAAATTTCTGATCTAAAGCCCCAGCAATAAATTCCTTCAAATCATTAAATCCAGATTCTTGTGTTTGGGTCTGTGTCTGTGAACTCAAAGGCTGCTCTTTTGGTTTATGAGTGGGGGAGCCCCCTCCATCAGTTTTAGCTGACTTTGTTTGTTTTGAAGCCATTTTTCCACGCAGCCTGACTCTTTCTAGAAAAGATATCCTCTCTCCCTTACCACCACAAAAACATTTCAGGAATTTCCCCAGCTTTAGTCAAGTCTCAAGGGAGAGGGAACAAGTCAAATCACTTTTAAAAGAACTTTTCCTCTTTCTTCAGGCCAGCGCTGTTACTTTTTGTTACTTTGTAGCACAAATAAGCTCAAACAATTCAACTTTTGCTTTCAGCATTCCTTATTGCTAAAGCCGGGCGCCATTTTAAAAGAACTTTCACTTCTTCTCAATTACTAAACTCATTCACAGGGCTAAAAAAACTTGCGGTTTAATTTTAAAGTCCAGATTCCACCCTGCTTATTTTTAACAATTTTCTTGGCTTTCTCTTGTTTCGTTGGACACGTCGCCTGGCTCTGCAATTGCAGAGTCGTCCTTGGAGCCCAGAGCCTCAGCGCGCTGTATAGGGAGCCTCACCCTGCTTCCTCCCCAGACACTAAAAAAACGATCTGGGGACTTCAAAGGGGGCTCTACCTTGTCGCACCGGCTCTTCTCCCGATTCCTCTGGATCGTGGAGTTTTCCAAGCCACCTCTCAACTGCAGAGATGGCTCTTTACGAGCAATGGGGCTGGCGGTCTTAAAAGGACCATCTATCAGCGACAATGGCTCCAACCGGAAGTCGATCATACCCTTTTCTTGACCCATCAAAATTTTATCTAATTCTTGTAATTTTCCATCAATCCCTCTTCCATCCCTATCCTTTTGATATTTAGACTGGATCTGCAGATAACTCTACCAATCCATTTGCACTCCTTGGGCAATTAATTCCTGTTTAGACTTTAACCTCCCTTGTGCGTTCAGTAAGTCTTTATATGTTAATTTTTTGGCCACATTATATAAATTGGGATATGTCACTGCTTCTAGAGGTGCTAACCAACAGGGCGTTTTGATGTAGTACTTTTTACTGACTTTTTCCCAATTTTGGATTAAAATCTTTCTTAAATAGTGTCGGGTAAACCATTTACTTTGTGGGATATTCTCACGCCAAAGTGCTTTATGCCAACCCTGTTGTATATCAAAACCTTCTATCTTAAGGAGCCGATTGTTAGATAAGGTAATCCATTCTTTTACCCAAGTTAATAAAGCAGCTGAATAATAATTCTCCCAACATGGTAGTCCTAAGCCTCCTCTTTCCCTTACTTCTTGCATCATCTTTCTTTTAATCCGTGGTTTCTTCCCCTGCCAAACAAATTTCAATATTATTTGATTCAACTCTATAAAAAATTTCTTAGATAGACTCACTGGTGAAGTCTGAAATAGAAAATTGAAATTTGGTAAAACATAAGATTTCACTGTTGTAACTCGCCCTAGTAATGAGAGTTGTATTTTACCCCATCTATCTAGGTCTTTTTTAATTTGAATTAATAATTTATTGTAGTTGTCCTCCTGTATACTCGAACATCTATTAGTTATCCAGATTCCCAAGTATTTAACTTTATTGACTACTTTTAGTCCAGTTACCATCTGTAGCTCTCTCTTAGGTTCTTCTAGGATATTCTTAGTTAATATATTTGTTTTGTTTTTATTAATTAATAACCCTGCTACAGCCCCAAATTCTTTGATTGTCTCTAATAAGTATAAACAGGATTCTATGCGCTCTTCCAAAATGAAAACCATATCATCAGCAAAGGCTGGGTTTTATATACCTGTTGTCCAATTCTAAGGCCTTTAATTTTTCCTTCTTTCCTTATTTTACGTAATAGGGCTTCTAATGATAAAATAAAAAGTAAAGGAGATAGGGGACATCCCTGTCTTGTGCCCTTGCCAATAACAAATTATTCCGTCAAGTCCCCATTTATCAATAATCTGGCCACTTGTTTAGAGTAAATAGCTTTAATCGCATTTATAAACCTCTGCCCAAATCCCATATATTCTAGTTGCACTATTATAAAATCCCAATTGACTCTATCAAATGCCTTCATGGCGTCTATAAAAACTAATGCAACCTGTTTGCCTGGGTGTTCTTCATAGTATTCCAATATATTTAACATAAATCTCATATTATCCCGTAATTGTCGTGATGGTAGGAATCCATTTTGGTCCATATGTATAAATTCATTCAAAACCCTTTTTAATCTATTTGCCAAAATTGTAGTGAAAATTTTATAATCTGAATTCAAAAGGGAAATTGGTCTGTAATGTTTTATATCTAATGGGGGGGGGATCTTCCTTAGGAATCAAGCTAATATTTGCCTCTCTCCATGAATGGGGAATTTCCGCTTTTCCCACTACTTCATTAAATAGATCCTTCATATGCTCTCCCATAACCTCAAACATTGTTTTGTATAGTTTTGCTGGAAGTCTGTGCCGGGGGTTTTTAGATTCCCGTTTCTTTACTGCTTTTTCAATCTCCATTAAAGTAATTTCCTCCTCTAGTATCTCTTTCGTTAGATTGGATATCCTGGGTAAATCCGAATTCTCTATATAATTTTTTATTGCACCTGATGAAATCTCCTCCCTTTTATACAATTCTTTATAGAAATCCACTGCAATTTTTTCCTTTCCTTTTTTATCTTTTAATAGATTCCTTCTTTGTCTTCCAATTGGTCTATTCGTCTACTCTGTTTTTCTTTTTTTAATCTAAATGTCAGCCATCTTCCTAATTTATTAGCTGATTCAAAGTGTTTTTGTTTTGCTCTCTTTATCTTATCTTTCAATTTATCCAAATCCAGGAGATTAAGCTGATGTCTTAGTAATATTATTTGTTCTTTTGCCCCTGCAGAGAGTGGGTTATCTTGTAATTGTTCCTCAGCCTTTATTAATTTACTTATTAGCTCACCTCTTTCTTGTTCTTCTTTTTTATGTTTATTGGCCATATATTTGATGCTAATCCCTCTTATAAAAACTTTGGCGGTGTCCCATATTGTTTGAAGTGGCATTCCCGGTGTTTTATTCTCTTGAAAGAACAGGGATATTTCTATTTTAAGCTTCTGTATGAACTCAGTCTTTTTTAAGATCTCTGACCTCATCATCCACCTCCTTCTATTTTTCTCCTCCTTCTTTAGTGTAACTAGTACTGGATTATGATCTGCCCAGTCATTCGGCATAATTCTAGTCTCTGTTACTAGAGAGTTAAGTTCTTGTGTCAACCAAATCATGTCCAGCCTGGACCATGATTTGTGTCTAGATGAGTAATAAGTAAATTGTTCTTTGGTCGGATTGTGCTCACGCCATGTGTCTTTCAGTCCTAATTCCTCTCTCATTTCATTGCAAATGACTGGTAAGATTATCCTATCTTGTCCTCCTTTTCTTTTTTGACTTTCCCCTGCTTTATAATCCTGTATCCTATTAACCACTGCATTGAAATCGCCCAGAAGACATACCTGCTCATAGTCCAAGTCACGGATTTCTCTTTGTACTTTCCGGAAGAACAATTTATGTTTAGTATTTGGGGCATAAATTCCTATCAATAAAACTTTACTCTGAGATATTTCCACCTCTAACAATATTCGTCCCTCTTCATCTGCGAAGAGCTGTTTTGGGGAGAGATACTTCTTTACATACATTGCAACACCTCTCTTTCTCTCCTCTGAGGCCGCTACAAACAATTTCCCTGCTTTAGGACATTTCAGTAAGTTAGCATGTGACAATTTGATGTGCGTTTCCTGCATACAGACAATATCCACATTGGTTTTCACAATTTTAGTTAATATACGTCTCCTCTTTGCTGGAGCATTGAGGCCATTGACATTTACTGTCAATAGTCTCACTCCTTGGTCCATCCCTATCTATTGGTCCCTTTAATTTTAGCTGCTAAATGAGTTTCAACCCCGTATTCTTCTATTTCTCCTTCCTCCCCCTTCCTCCCATCTCGTTTCCCCTTTCCTTGGTATGCTTGTGTTCCTCTCTCATTTCTCCACTCCTCTTTCTGATCTTTCTGATTCTTTTTATCTATTTCTTTCTCTCTCTCCCCTTCAGTGGGTCCAAAGAAGTTTTCACAGAAATCCTGTGCATCCTGTATGTTTTCAATTTTAATCTTTCGGTCTTGCCAGGTCACCAAAAGTCCTTCCGGCAATAACCATCGATAAGGCGCGTTGTGTTTTCTTAATTGCGAGGTTATAAACTGATAACTTTGTCTCTTCTCGCACCCTTCTAGGGATCTGCTTTAAAAATGTAATTTGTCATCCCTTATGTGTAATGTTCTGGTCCCTGGCCTTATGAAGGGTTTCATCTCTGAGCGCCTTTTTAGTAAGTCTTATGTGTATTTCTCTAGGCAAATTGTGCCGTCTTGCATAGTTGGTATAAACACGATAGGCCTCATCTATCTCGCCACAGACTTCTTCCTTCTTCCTCCCCACTACTTCAGCAATCACTTCTCCCACAATTTCCTCTAACCGTTTCTCTCTGTCCTCCGCCACATTTTGCAAACGTAAGAAGAAAGCAGACTTCTCCATCTCTAAGAATACTACTTCCTCTTCGAGTTTCCCGACCGCTTGAGCACATCTCCTTTCACAAATGTCTATTTGAGTTTCAACTCTTTCAGTAGTTTTTTCAACCTCAGTCAATCTCTTCTCGTGTTTCATCTCTCCCAATGTCTCTTTGATTTGTTTCATCTCTCCTCGTAATTCACTCATCTCCGTTTTCAGGTCCTTGAAATTTTTAGATGTAGTTTCTTGGTTCTTTTCAATTAGGTCTTGAATATTTTGGAACATTGTCTGCATTCCTTGCATTGTGATTGGTTTCTCTACTGTTGGTAAATTTTCAGCTGATTTTCTTAGGCCGGGAGGCGTTGTGATCGGTGAGGATGCCACTGTAGAGGCTATGTGCTTTTTAGTCACTTTAGTAGAGGTTACTGTAGTTGACATGTTTGCTAAACAAAGAAAGCTTTTCCAAATTATCATACACTACTATTATTACGTATTATTATTATTAGATATTAAATATTATTATGAAGTCTATTTAGATATACACAATCAGTCCACTTTCTCCCTTATTTCATTCCTATCAAAATATACTCTCAAATTCCAATATTTATCAATTCAGTCTTATGTTACAAATCTATAATTAAGTAAAATCTATATGATTATATATGCAAATTATTATATCAATTTATGTTAAGTAATAAATAAATCTAAATAAATAATTAATTACTCAAACTATTAGATCATGATCATTATATACACTTGTACTAAAAGTTGATTAAGTCTTCAAAGAAAAAGGAAAGCTGCTTTAATCCCCACTCTTATTTCCGTTTGTCCAGCTAATTAATATAAACAGGAAAAGGGCTCACTGTCACGCTAAATTCCTAATGAGGAAGGGGGGGTTCAGAGAAAAGAGATTCACCCCCAAATCATCCTTGGCTTTATAAAGTTGATTGTTATATATTGCTCCTTAATCCACTGAGTTTTAGTTCTTATCCCAGCTAGGAGTTTTCACTCGCTCCAATACTTAGTCCAATTCACTCGCCCTTCCGTTTCTCTCCAGTCCTCCAGCAGCAAGATCGCCAAAAGTTTTGTAAATAAAAACTTCCTTCCCTTTCTTATCTGGGCTGCCGCTATTCTCTCCAGTCGCTGTACAGCCCCTGCAATTCTCAAATCAATTTCTCTTTCGTCTTCTTCTCCTTTCACGTTCTGTCCTGCCTCCCCGTGCCGGTCAAAACCGCAGCGTCATTAGCTTTGGGGCCGCTTATACGCGGCCTTCTTGATCTCCGGATCCTCGGGGCTCATGTTTCGTTACAGCGAGGGGGTCGCACACCCTCTCCTTGCCTCCGAAGGAAGCCCCTCTGTTCCCCCCGCCTCTCCGGGGCTGGAAGCGGCTAAAAAAAAGCTGCGGAGCTTCAAGAAACTCATGCCGCGCCGATCCTCCGCCCTGACCGCTGCACCGGAAATCCTTCTCTGTAACGTTTTTGATTAGTATTTTAGTTTTTATTCAGTCCTGCAACTTCACCATATTCTGCTATCATTTTATTAACTTGGGTCCAGTTTCTTGTGGTTCTTCTAGGACCTTAAACTCAAAAAGCCACTTGGACCTGTTTCCCACAGAAAACAAAACACCAGGAGCCAGAAAATCTGGGTGGGCATGGCCAACTCGACATCACACACTCCCAGTCACATGACACACAGCCCAGCCATGCCTACCCAGATTTTGTGGTTCCAGGTGTTTTCTATGGGAAACGGGTATCTCTCTCTCCAACTCCCATCTCTCCCTCCCTCCCATCTCTTTCTCTCGCCCTCTCTCCCATCTCTATCTCCCTCCCCTTCCCTCCCTCCCTCTCATCTTTCTCATATATCTCCCATCTTTCTCTTTCTCCCCATCTCTCTATCTCCCTACCTCTCTCTTTCTCATCTCTCTCTTCCCCCCCTCTCTATGTCTCTCTCTCTCTCTCTGCCTCTATCTTTCTCTCTTTCTCTTTTTCTTTCTTTCTCTCCCTCCTTTCCTTCTTCCCGGATGTCCCCGGAGACAAGACAGGCAAAGTATGGGATGAATCACCCATCCCGTCACCAAGGCAGCGTCCACTGAATCCTTGCAAAACCGGGCAAAGGCGGAGAGAGGGAAGCCGACAGAGTCGAATCGAGCTGAATCTCTCCCTCCCTCTCTCTCTTTCTCTCTCTCTCTCTCTCTCTCTCCCCCCAACTGCAGCAGGAAATGGTGGGCAGCTACTTCTGGCTTTGTTGGTGCTGGACGCATGACCTGCTTTCTGCCCTGAGAGGGGGGGTTGCCAGGGGCAAGTGGGGCATGGAATGGGCTCCAGGAGGAGGAGGGGACCTAGTCTCCCCCATTGTGAAGTGTGCTTTCACTGTGCTGCGCAAGGCACTGCGAGAGCAGCAGGCAGGCCATGGAGGGGATATTGGGTCTTCCTCCTGCCCCATGCCAAAAGGAAAGCCAGCTGGACTTCTCTGAAGCCCCCATACCCTCCCCCTGCTCCCTTCCCCCTCCCCCCCTTAATCCCACTTTGGGACAGAAGAGTGCGCACTGGAAACACGTGTTGGGATGGCCCTCCGGTGCTTGGCCTGCAACTCTCTGCCCTCCTCCAGGTCCACCTTGCTGAGGAGGGGGGAGCAGCCCTGATGCCTCTGCTGCCCCCCCCCGGCCCCAGCCATCGCTGCCCAGCTTCCTCAAAGGTGTGGCACATTTCAAAAGTGGCAGCTCACATTGGAGGTGCAGAACAGTGGGACAGCTGCAAGAACTAGGCCAGGCTTCTCCACTGTCCGACTCGCCAATGGGGGCACTTCTGCAGGCCCCCCCCACACACACACTGGGCTTTTGGGTTTGGCGCTGGGGAGGGGAGTGCTTCCCCACACCGCCCCCTTCTTTCTCTTGGCCCCACCGATGGACGAGGAAGGCCAGGCTTGGGGGATGGCCCCACCCCGCAAGATTTTCCCCCACCATTCTCTCCCAGCCCTCTTTGCTGGCGGCAACAACAAATGTACCTGGCGGAATCCTGTTGCTGCACAAAGGCAAGTACTTTGGGGCACTTCGCTCCCACACTAAGGCAACAGGGTGACAGCTCTTTCATCCCTCTGCCACAACAGGGCCACAGGGAGCCGCAACTGAGGGGTGAAAGAGCTGCATGTGGCTCTAGAGCCACAGGTTGTCGACACCCATTCTAGGATAAATAACAGGTCATCTGCAAATGCCTGTAATATGTACTTTTCTGTTTTTGTTTCCATTCCTTTTATTTCTGGGTCTTGTCTGATGTTCTGGGTCTTGTCGGATGTTAATATAAATAGTAAGGGGAACAGAGGACATCCTTGTCTCGTGCCTTTCCTTATTTTAAAGTTCTCTGTCATGTCCCCATTAACCATCACTTTTGCAGTCTGTTTAGAATATATTGCCTTAATTATGTTGATAAATTTCTCCCTAAAATCCATATATTTTAATTGTAGTAACATAAATTGCCAATTTACGTTATCAAATGTGTTCTGTGCATCTAAAAATATTAATGCATTTGTTTTTCAGAATGTACTTCATAGTACTCCAGCGTGTTCAAGATAATTCTCATATTATTTTTAATTTGCCTTTTAGGTAGAAATCCATTCTGGTCTAACTGTATAAATTCATTCAAAAATCTTTTTAATCTCTCTGCAATTATTGAAGAGTATATTTTGTTCTGAACATATTCTATCCACCTTTTCCATTCCCATTCATAAGTCTCTTGTGAACAATCTTTTAAGTATGCTGAAATCTTCGCCATCTCTGCAAAACTGGCCATCTTCAAAGTCCATTCTTCAATAGTGGGCAAAGCTTCATTTTTCCAATATTTACCTATCAACAATCTTGCTGCTGTTATCATATACAATATCAATTTTGTTTCACCCGATGTAAAACCCTTAACTATACCCAATAAAAACAATTGTGGAGAGAATTGAATTTTTTTCTTCAAAACATTCTGCATGACCCACCAAATTTTTATCCAAAAAGCCTTAACTTTCCTACAGGTCCACCAAACATGATAATACACTGCGGTCAAACCATCCGTGCCAGGAGCTTTGGCTGTTTTTAACTGTTTAATTGCTACTATTATCTCCTCCTCTGTTATAGGATAATTCATTCTTTCCTTTTGTTGATCAGTAATTTTTGTAACTCTTTTATCATTTAAATATTTTTCTATAAGTCCATTCTGCACCTCCTCTTTGGCATATAGTTTGGTATAATAGTCCACAAAAGCTTCTTTAATTAATTTTTGTTGAAAAATTTCTTTCCCTCCAATATCAATACTATCAATAGTCCGTATACTTTGTTTTTTCCTCAATGTGTAAGCCAACCATCTGCCCTGTTTATTAGCGTTACAAAATGTATTATGCTTCGCATATTGTAAGTTTGTTGCAACTTGTTCCGCCATAAGCATTTGAAATTGGTCTTTCAAAAGTTTTATAGTACTGCATATTCTTTCATCTGTTGGATTTTTAATAAAGTAACTGTTCTTTATTCTTTATTTCTATTTCCAATTCAGATCTTTTCTTTTGTCGAAACAGTCTATGTTTAGAGTTCATGTAGATAAGTACCCCTCTCATATAAGCTTTACTTGCGTCCCACACAATTTCAATTGGGGTACCTTTATTCAAATTTATTTCAAAAAATTCTTTCAAATGCTTTTTAAGTTCTGTTGTATTTTTTTCATATCTAAACAAGTTCTCATTTAATCTCCAAGAACGTCTCTCAACCTTATCCTTATTTCTATCCAGACTGGGCTATGGTCAGTCAAAGTTCTTGGAAAAATCTTTGTTCTTTTTGTCTTGACAAGTAAATCATCTGACAACAAAATGAAGTCAATCCTAGAGAAGGATCTGTGTCTGTCAGAAAAAAAAGTGTAGTCCAATTCTTTTGGATTATGTATTCTCCAAACATCTTTTAGTTCCATATCTTCTTTCATGTCAAAAAAGGTCTGTGGTAATCTGATCCTAGACTTTGCCAAACTCTTTTTATCTAATTTAGAATCAATTACTCCATTCCAGTCTCCCATAATTAAAATAGATCTGTAGTCCCATTGCAGTATTTTAGTATGTAACATCTTATAGAAATGGTCCTGTTGTTGATTGGGAGCATAAATTCCAATCAGAAGAATTTGGCCATTTGCTGTAAGCAATTCAATTGCTACAAACCTACCATCTTCATCTGCTTCTATAACTTTAGCTGTTAACTTTTTATTTACATAAATAACCACACCATCAAACTAGAAAGTATCAAATAGCTTTTATTTGAAAATAATGTATTAGAAATATTTTAATGTAATGAGGTAAAAAGAAAAATTATACAGGGGAGGGAGGGGTTCAAGTTTACACATAAGTGTCATATTAAGGGGGTTTTTTGTGTGTGTGTTTTTTTTTTACCAGTTATGAGTATATTATAGGGAAGTCTGGGGGGAGGGGAGGGTTAGGGAGGGTTAGGGAGGTTGGGAAGCTTGGGGGTGGTGGTGGGGGGAAAGGGGTGAAAATGTAATTGTAAAACTTTTGCAATAAAAAAAAAAGAGTATATTTTGTAGTCTGCATTTAATAGTGATATTGGCCTGTAATTTTTTATCTGTGTACTATATGATTCTTCTTTCGGTATTAAAGTTACATTTGCTTCCATCCAGGTATTTGGTATTTTGGCCTCTAACAGTACTTCATTATAAACTTCCAACACTGGCAAACCTAAAGTATCTTTTAAGCATTTATGAAGTTCTGCTGGTAATCCATCTGGTCTTGATGTTTTATTATTATTTTTTCTCTTGAAGCCTCTGTTAGTTCCATCATCGTTATCTTTTCATTTAACATAACCGTCACTATTTCAGGCACTTTGGGTAATTCAGCTTCTCTAAATATTGTTTTATTTTTTCTTCTGACACCTCTTGGTTATATAATTTTTCATAATAATTCTGGATTATTTTCTTTTTGATTTCATTTTAATAGTGAAGGGTAGGTACCCTTTCCATCTAACAAACTGTATCAATTTTTTCTCTTTCTCCTTTTTCAGTTTTTTATTTTTATTTTTATTTTATTTTATTTTGAATTTGTATACCGCCCTTCTCCCTGAGGACTCAGGGCGGTGAACAGCCAAGTAAAAACATCAAATACAAATATTAAAATACAGTTAAAATATACATATATAAATTTGGCCCCATTAATTAAAAACAATAAACAAAACACTTAAAAACACTTTAAAAAATTAGGCCAGCCCGGCTTGCTGGAAAAGGAAGGTTTTAAGGGCATGGCGGAAGGCACCGAGGTCTTGGATTCTCCTTATCTCTGGAGGCAATTGATTCCAGAGGGTAGGTGCCCCCACAGAGAAGGCCCTCCCCCTGGGGGTCACCAGCCTGCACTGTTTGGCTGATGGCACCCCGAGGAGGCCCTCTCTGTGGGAGCGCACGGGTCGATGGGAGATCGTCGGTGGCAGCAAGCGGTCTCGAAGATAGCTAGGCCCTATGCCATGGAGCGCTTTAAAGGTGATAACCAACACCTTGAAGCGCACCCGGAAGACCACTGGGAGCCAATGCAGCTCGCGCAGGAGCGGTGTTACATGGGAGCGCCAGGCTGCTCCCGTCACTACCCGCGCTGCTGCATTCTGGACCAGTTGGAGCCTCCGGGTGCTCCTCAAGGGGAGCCCCATGTAGAGAGCATTGCAGTAGTCAAGGCGAGAGGTGACGAGGGCATGAGTGACTGTGCACAGGGAATCCCGATCAAGAAAGGGCCGCAACTGGCGGATCAGGTGAACCTGACAAAAGGTCCCCCTGGTTACAGCCGTCAGATGTTCCTCCAAGGACAGCTGCCTATCCAGGAGGACTCCCAGATTGCGAGCCCTCTCTGTGGGGGCCAACGACTCGCCCCCAATAGTCAGTGATGGAGTCAACTGACTATATCGGGATGCCGGGAGCCACAGCCACTCAGTCTTGGAAGGGTTGAGCCTGAGCCTGTTCCTCCCCATCCAGATCCGCACAGCCTCCAGGCACTGGGACATCACTTCAAGGGCATCGTTGGGGTGGCCTGGGGTGGAGATGTACAGCTGGGTGTCATCAGCGTACTGGTGATATCTCACCCCAAAGCCACGGATGATCTCGCCCAGCGGCTTCACATAAATGTTGAACAGGAGGGGCGAGAGTTTATATGCTAACCATATTCCTGGTTTGTTGGCATTTTCAAAGTAGTTTTGTTTTGCTCTTTTAATTTTTTGTGTTAGTTCTACTGTTTCCATTAAATTAAGTTTGTGTTTTATTAGTTCCATTTGTTTTCTGCGGTTCTTTCTGTAACTCTATTTCCAGTCTTTTATGTTCTTCTGCTAATCTTTGCATCTTTTTCTTGTTCTTTTTTGCTGTGTAATTTATAATTAGTCCCCGAATATAGCGAATCCATCTTACTTTTTTCCTTTGATCTTTCCATTTTATTTTTATTGGTTTATGATCCGCCCATACATTAGTTTCAATTTTTATCTCCTGTACATTTGCTCTTAATTTCGGTGTCATCCTTATCATATCCATTCTTGACCATGATTGATGTCTATCTGAGTAGAATGTGTATTGACTTTTCTCTAAGTTAATTTCTCTCCATGTATCTTGGAGTGATAATTCTTCTGTCATTTTTTTAAAGTCTTTGGTAGTGTTTTTTGTGCCTTTTTACCTATTTTCCTGCTTCTATAATCCAATTTTGCATCCACAATTGTATTGAAATCTTCTAGCATACATTTCATAATCCATTTCAGTTATTTTCATATGAAGTTTTTTGTAAAATTCTTCTTGTATATTATTTGGCAGTACTTGTTTTTGGTTTATTATTATCTCCACCATCAAAATCCCCCTTGTTCATCTATGTAAATTTGCTTGGCATTTATTGTTTCCTTTATATATAAAACCACCCCCCTTTTCTTTTGTTGTGCTAATGAAAAATATACTTTCCCAATTTTGGGGTATTCTATGTTGTTTTTTGATATGGAGTTCTTGGGGACAAATTAAGTCAAGTTTTAGCTTTTGTAATTTTGTGAAGGTTTTTTTCCTTTTCATTGGTGAATTGAGTCCATCTATGTTAATTAATAACATCTTAAATTCTTCTTCAATCTTCTCACTTATATATAGGTCGTATTGTCCTAGTTGATTTTATTTCTTTCTATTCCTTTGTCTTTGCTCCTTCTCGTTCTACTTGTTCTATTTTCTCGGCCTCACTTTCTTCTTGCTGCATAGTATTTTCCATATTTACTGGTTCCTTGTTTCTTTTACATTCTGCTTCCTCTCCCCTTTCCTGTTCTTCGGTGGTGCCAAATTGATATTCATGGAATTCATGTGCTTTATCTAATGAGTCCAATCTATATCTTTTTTCATTCCAAGTTACTAATACTCTAGTGTCGACCATCTAAAATTTATGTATTTGATCAGCTGACCTGTCAGGAATTGTCTTCTTAAGTTTCTTACTCTTCTTGGCACCTGTTTCAACACCACAATTTCTTTGCCTTTATATCGCAATGGTTCATCTCTTGCTTTTTTGAGTATTTCAACTCTTTATCATCTTAACAAATCTGACATAATATTTTGGAGATTATGTCTTCTCACGTAACTTGTGTGTATTCCCCTTTTTCCCTGTTCTATATTTTGAAATCTCAGAAAATAAGAAGCCTTTTCCATTTGCAATGAAATCACATTTTCCTCCAGCTCTTTGTTTTCCTATGTCAGGCTTTGGTTCATTTCCTCCATTTTTTTCTATTTGTTCACATTTTTCTTCTATTATCTGAATTCTTTGTTCATTTTTTGCTATCATTTGTTGAAGATTTCCTATTATTTCCTCCATATTTTGTATTGTTTTGTAGGAGGTTAGCACCCACCCCTTTCCTGGAAGAGGGAATATTTTGAAATATTATTTTGGGAAATATTAAAAAGACAGAATGTTATGTTTCCCTGTATGAGAAATGGAGAAGCATGTTTTTAAAGACAGAGCAGCTCCCACCTTCCTGCTCCCATCCTTTTGTTAATGGGCCAGAGGCAGAAACTCAATCTTTGTCAATGGACCTCATCTGCAAGACAATGGGACCCATCTAGGACGAAACTCATCACATGGCACCTGGGAAGATTACATCAGCCAGCAAGGCTAGCTAAGACTCCCAGCCCCTGGAAGTCTGACAAGGATACTCTTTCTGGGCCCCAGGAACTTCAAAGCCAGAGAGAGCATAAAACCTGAAAACTTGCTGTATCTGCCCCTTTTTCTGTTCAGGAACTCAAGCCATGTGATCCTGTCCACCATTGAACCATCTTTCCAAGCAGTCTCCAGTGTCTTTTTCCCCACTTGGAGTAGAACCCAGAAGGATATTTCTTCCTACAGTTTCTTTCACCTATCCCAATTCACTTTTCACCTCATTGTGGTTTTTTGTTATAGCCTCCTGTAGAGATTGGAACATCATCATGTCTTTTTGGAGTGAATTTGATTTTTCTGATTGTACCATACTTTCTATTGACCTTTGATTTGATGGGCTTGAAGCTGCAGATGATGGTGCAGATGTTGTTTTCTTTCCTAATTTGCTTAAGTTTGGATTGCTTGCCATTTCTGCTTGTTTCTTTTAACCAAGTTAATTTAAAACTTTTAAAACCCAAATTTAAATTTAAAACCAAACCAGCTCCTGACCCCACTATTTTAATCTATTAGTATACCAAGGAGAGAACATACTTTTCCCTTCAAATTTTCCACCAATTTCACAATCTTTTAACTTTTATAATCCACAAAGTCTGTCCATAAATTAATCCCAAAGCGACGTACAAATAATTGTTTTTCTTTCTTCTTCTCTCAGTAGTGTTTGTAATCAACAAGGCCCACCAATTCCCCAAAACATTATAGTTCTCAGTTAACTGTTAGATGTATTTATAATCCCAAAGCGTTGAACTGGGAGGAAGAACAAAATACACTATTTGCAGTATCTAGCCAGCCCGGGAACAACAACAAAAAAGAGTAGCAAAATAATCCACTCGGTAAAACAAATCCAAGCTGTTTCTCTGCTTCACTTTGCTAGTTACACTATATTTGTAATCCACAATAATTCAAAGCATTTCAATGTTTTCACAATGTATCTCCAAACCTTCAGTGTAAACAGTTTGCAAATGTTATTTTGTTTCAGAATCCATTCTAAAAATAACTACCCCAGTCATAACAATCTTCTTCCTTTCACTTGTAATGTGTTCTCCAACCAGTAGATGTTGCTCTTACTCATTTTCTCCGTTTTTACTACAGTATTTATCTCAAACTGTCTAAAAGAAAACTTTTTTAGAGTCCATCCAAACTAAATAACCACAGGATCAGTTCCAATATTTTTTAAATGTAAAACAAAACAAAAAAAAGGGGGGGAGGGAGCCAGTCCAGGCTTTCCTGTAATTTTAGTGCCTCTCTTTTTTTTCTTTTTTTTTTTTGGATTTAAATAATTCAGGTTTTTTCCAGATCTGTCAAAGGTTCAGAATCTTAGTCACTACTAAGCTTTGGGGAGGGGAAAAAGGACACCCTGCCTCCCCCTCTTGAGTCTCGCTCTCAAAAAAAGAAATTATTTTGGGGAAAGTTCCACCCAGAGGCTAGAAATATTCTTGCCCAGATTACTCATGCTGCTGCTCGGTCTTTCTCAATATCTTCTTCAGTCGGACTGTCCCGGCTTGGTCTGGCTGTAATGGTCGTCTACTTCTGCCAGTTTGGTCCATCCTCTGGACCTGCGAGTGGTTGTTTTCCTCCTTGCGATCCACGGAGTGTTCCCTCTACCTTTGCTAGCTCTCTGGGGTGACTTTTGGCCCCCTGAGGTCCTCCTGGCAGGTAGAATTCACCACCATATCTCTGTGATGTCAGCTCCGCCCTTTCTCCTGAATTTTGATCACATGACTGAGCCACTGCAAAAGTCTCAACTTTCAGAACCAGTCATAAATTCATTTTTTTAGTACTATCATAACTTTGAATTTAGCATAAGGACATATATTCTTCTGGATGGGTATTTATTTATTTATTTATTTATTTATTTTTTATTCGGCTTATATGCCGCCCTATCTCACAATGGACTCAGGGCGGCTCACAACAATAAAACACAAGCCACAATAAAAATAAAGACTAAAATCTAAAAAATTTAAAATTAACCCATTAAAACCCTTAAAACCCCATCATCAGACCAGGTCAAGGGATTTGAAAAGCCAGGTTTTTAATTCTCGGCAGAAGGTGCGAAGGTCGGGCGCTAGTCAGAGCTCCAAGGGAAGTTGATTCCATTTACCTCTTTTGTCCGCAGTAATTCATTTTTATAGTAACATAAAATATTCTTGCTCATCTAATTTTGATGAAATACAAAGGAAGGATAGTTAATGTAATGAAATACAAGATGGAAAACTGTATGTAATAAGAAAAGAATCCACATAAAAAAGCTGTTGTCTCTTGATTGTAAATATAAAGGCCCCTGTGCGAAAAGAAGTCATTCTAACACTTAATTCTAATTTCTAAGGAACATTGAAGAGCCATCTGCTGTCCGGCCTGCTCCATTCAGCCTTCCACTCAGCTCCACTGTTGCTTTCCCGGTTGATTTCTGCGGTGTTCTCAGGCTCTGGCCCACACGCTGCCCTGTGGTGCTGCTGGCTCTCTCCTCCCTGCTGCTCTGCTGCTTCTTTTTGCTCTGGAGCCACGTGGCTCCAGTTTGCTGTCTGTAGCACTGGGGACACTGCTTCCAGCAGCAAACAGGACTGCCTGGATGGTCCCCAGAAAGCTTGTCTGTCCTCTCTTCCCTTCCTCCCTGCTCTCACCGGCTCAGTGATCCACAGGAAGTTCGCCTCTCCTCCCTTCTCCTCTTCCCTGTTTTGCTCTCTTACTGGCTCTCCTGTTTGTTGTTTGGTAGTCATTATGCTGCCCTCGGTCAGCTGGTCTCTCTGACCCACAGCTGTTTTTCATCCCTGCTTCGCAGCTGGCCCCACTCACTCACTGGCTTGCCTCTTTATTCTCCACTACTTTGTTGCCTGAAATTGGTTTGTCTCTCTGCTCACCTCCTGCTACCAAAGATTATTTCTAAGAACAATAAAAGTAATTTCACCAAAATGGGATGGGGTATAGTTTTCCATTGCGCTGCTCCTCCAATCCATGGATGGGTAGTATCTCCTAGTTGCTGGGCAGAACTGAGTGCTAATCACTTCCCTTAGTTAGGCCACTCCCACTTCCACCAATCAGCATCAGTCTTTCTCACTCAGTTGCTGTGGGAACTTGGCAATTTGAGTGCTCTTCAATTGAAATTTAATCCTTCCCTTTTATTATTTTATCTTATTATTTTTTTCCTGTTCTTTTCGAGCTAATTTGAGTTTCTGTGTGAAGAAACCTCTGGTGCTGTGTGCTGAGGGCGAGCTTGGGGCTCCAAGCTGCCAGGCCTATCTCCCCACCGATCGGGGCTTCAGCACGCCGGATTCCAACCCGGCTGGGCGGATCCGTGCTTTCCTTGCCGCTGGCGACACGCTAGCTTACCGGGGAGCCGGTAAAGCTGCCGTCGCATCAATCCACACCTTCAGCGGCGCCGGAGTGCCTGCCTTTGTAATCGGGCGGCCTCCGATGATCTCCAGTCAGCTGTGAGGCGCGAAGAGGGTACAGCGGCTTCGGAAGCAAGCGCTTGCCGGGAGAAGACCTTCGGCGCGTTTTAACTTCAACGGATTCAAGCTCCAGTCTGCTGAATAGCAGGGCGTGAGTCAAAAGCCTCCTTCCCCTCAGAGTTTAGCTAGACGCCTCAACAGGTGCGCAGACTGTGGCCGGTCGCCATTTTGTTTCAAGTTTTTGTCGGCGTGGCGGCCGCCATTTTGAGGGCATTTTTTTAAAAAAAAAAAAGAAAAAGAAAAAGAAAAAGAAGAGAAAAAAGGGACAATAAAATCAAAAGCAGTGACCTTGGGGACTCTTTTTGCTGCACTTGAATAATTGCCTGCCTGCCTCATTGGGTTCTGAGCCCAGCGACTTCTGGGCCTAAGTTAACCCCTACTTAACGAAGTCCTCACTGTGGGCATTCCCTTGAAGGGGCCTCGGTGTTGCACTATTGTGTTCCCTTTGTGACTCTGCTCGCCCTGTACCCTGCCCTCATACACCATGGCAGACATACCTTTGTCTTCGGACTCAGAGGGCGCCTGCAATTACCCTGCCTCCCATCACAAGGCAGGCAAGAAGAAAGCGAAGTCCAGAAGCCATAAATCAGGTTTGGCTTCTAAATCTGCTAATATCAATAAAGCTGAACAGAGACGCCATGAAGCTTTGGAAAAGCAGTTCGAGAGGGCCCAACAACATCAGGCGGCTCTGTCAAGACAAGTTGCCACTTCTGAGGGCCTTACGGAACCTTCTGGTACCTTACAAGCTGGTGCCTCTGCAGAATCATCAGCAGGGCTCACAACTTCAAATCTACACCGCTCCAGAGGTGTATCAATGTCACTGCCAGATGTTTCTAGCCATTTTGATGCATCCTTGGCATGCAGGCGGATACCAGAGGCTACCTTTACACCTACAGCGGCGGGGCTCCGCCCTGAGGTTCCTGACACTTCTGTGAACTTTCAAGCCATGTTATCGGATGCCCTGGCTAAGATCCTGGCAGCAGGCATGCAACACAAGACGGCTAGATCCAATATTCCCTGCCAGCCTTCTCAAACCCAGATTCCTGACAATGAGGCTGTGCCTAGTACCAGTAAACAGTGCCCGGTCGAATCTTCTTCAGAGGAGTCTGAAGATGGAGAAATTTGTCCAGAGGATGTCGAATTCTCAGAGGATGAGGATCTCCCCCTGAGAAGCCCTCCTTCACAAATTTGTTTAGACCTTCTGTCTTCAAATCTTTATTGCATAAAGCCAAGATGGCTACAAGATTTGGTATTGCTGACGGGTCTGCAGACAAACCAGCTGACCTGCAGCACCCTCACGATACTCTTTTCCAAGTGTCTTCCCAAGACCAGGATCTGATTCCGTGTCCTCCCTTATTTTCCAACGTTGTTAAATCTGCTTTTGGCCAACCAGGTTCCCTGACAGCTCCGAGTGGCCTGGACAAACGCCTTTATTCTGCTGAGTCACAACTAGAGGAGCTTCTTGCAGTACCTTCTGTGGACGCTCCGGTCACAGCCCTATCTACTTCTTCACTGCTGACAGCGGACGTGGTGGATGGCCTTAGGGCGGAGGACCGCAAAATGGAGATGGGGTTTCGCAAGGCACACCAAGCGGTGGCTTGGGCTATAAAAGCGGCCACGGCTATGTCATTTTTCAATAGGGCCTCGCTGATATGGCTCCGCCAGCTGCAAGAGAGGCTTCCCCCTTCTGATACCAGGCTGCACCAGGATATTAACAAGCTGGTGGCAGCAACAGAATATTCCGCAGATGCCTCTTTGACGGCGACAAAATTTGCTTCTAGAGCGATGGCTGCAACAGTTACCAACAGACGCCTCTTCTGGCTGCGCAATTGGCGTGCAGATAACAAAGCCAAATGGAAATTGGCATCAGCACCTTTTACAGCTCCGTCTCTGTTCGGTCCTTGTCTGGATCCAATTTTGATAGAGGATAAAGACAAACGCAAAGTGTTACCATCTTCCTTTCGCCGCTCTGACCGGAGATATGCACCTTATGCTCCGCGTCAGTCCTTTCGATCTTCGGGTTCAGGAGGCTCATACTATCAGCGCTCCTATTCCCAGGCATCTGACCGGTCATCAGAGAGACAGCCATTTCGAGACAGAGGTCAGAGCCAATACCAATCGAGGCGTCCATTTCGAGGCTCCTCTTATCGACCTCCACGCAGGGGAAAATGACTTGTTGCTACAAGGCACCATTGGAGGTCGGCTCCAGCAATTCTCCCTCCAGTGGGGCCTCTCAACAACCGACTCTTGGATCCTAACAACCATTCATCAAGGCCTGCGATTAGAGTTCCATACGTTACCGCCCACCACCTTTCGCCGCTGCCCCATTCCTCGTTGCAAAGTCCAGAGAGAACTCATGGAAGCGGAAATTTCACACCTCCTCTCCATCAATGCAGTGGAGCCAGTCCCAAAAGGCCAGGAGAGAACTGGATTCTACGCTACCTTATTTCTGGTGCCCAAGTCATCGGGGGGCCACAGGGGCATCTTGAACCTGAAACGGCTCAATCAGTACATCTTGTATCGCAGGTTCAAGATGCATTCCCTCAGTTCAATCCTGGCGTCCATCAGGCAAGGGGACTACCTTCAATCTGTCGATCTGCAAGAAGCATACCTGCATGTGCCTATACACCCGTTGCATCGTCGCTATCTCCGCTTCGAATACAACAACATGCACTTTCAGTATCGGGCGATGCCTTTCGGACTGTCCTCGGCCCCCAGGACTTTCACGAAACTGGTGACGGTGGTCGCGGCTTCCATCAGATCGTGGTCCATACGTCTCAGCTGTTACCTAGACGATCTACTAGTAATGTCAGCGTCACAGTCGCAGGCACGCAAGGACATGGAGGTGGTCCTCCAGACGTTCAGGAACCACGGGTTCACCATCAACTGGCAAAAAAGCCATCTGACACCTACGACGAGACTTCAGCACTTGGGAGCGGTGATCGATTCTCAGCGGGGCCAGGTGTTTCTGTCTCCAGATCGAGTTCACGACATCAAATCTACGGTACAGGTCATTCAATCTCAGAGGAAGGTTTCCCTCCTTCAATTGACTCAATTGTTGGGAAAGTTGATATCCTGCATCCATGTCGTTCCGTGGGCACGCAGACACTCCCGGCCCCTCCAATGGCTGTTGCTTCCCTTTCAGAGAGCGCACCGCAGCACATCGACGCATCAAATTGTCTTACCTCCTCAGATACGTCTATCGCTCACTTGGTGGAGGTTCCCTGCACTACAAAAGGGGTGTGTCTTTCTCGAGACGGATCGAGTGGTCCTGATTACCGACGCCAGTCTCTTGGGCTGGGGCGCACATCTGCAGAATGCAGTGATTCAAGGTCAGTGGTCTCCAGCGGAACGGGCGAACAGCATCAATTGGCTGGAGTTGAGGGCTGTTCGTCTCGCTTTACGCCATTTTGTCCACGACTTAGAGGGGAGACATGTGCTAGTCCGGATGGACAATGTTACCACCAAGGCACACATAAATCGGGAGGGAGGCACACGTTCCAAGTCCTTGATGGTGGAGTCGGAAAGTTTGTTAGCTTGGGCGGAACGGCACACTGCTTCTCTAGTGGCGGACCACATCTCGGGTCAGGACAACATCATGGCGGACTGGCTCAGCAGGGAACACATAGACCCTGCGGAGTGGTCCCTCAAACCTGCCCTCTTCCAACAGATTGTGCGTCACTTCGGTCCTCCCCAGGTGGACCTCTTTGCCACGCCCCTGAACGCCCAGCTACCGAGGTTCTACACACGTTACCCAACCAGTGGAGCGGAAGGTTACGACGCTCTGCGCTGTCAGTGGCCTCACGGCCTCCTCTATGCCTTCCCCCCTCTACCGTTGATTCCACGCCTAATTCGGAAGATGTTATCGGAGGGAGCCGAGTTGATTCTGATTGCACCTCAGTGGCCTCGTCGGCCCTGGTATGCGGATTTAATGGGCCTATCTACAGCTCCTCCGTGGCCGCTTCCGCTGGAGAGGGACTTGCTCAACCAGGGAGCCATCTTCCACCCCGATCCAGGTTGGCTCCAATTGGCCGCCTGGCGCTTGAGCGGCTCCAGCTACAAAAGGACAGATTATCCTCGGATGTGATTAAGGTGATTCAAGCGGCCAGACGGCCCTCTACTACTAGGATTTATGAAGCCTCTTGGCGTGCTTTTTCGTCCTGGTGTTTGTCCCATCACGTGGACCCAACATCGGCGGATGTCCCAGATGTACTAGCTTTTCTACATGATGGCTTAGCTAAGGGGTTAGCTCCCGCCACTCTTCGTCGACAAGTGGCAGCCTTATCCACCGTCATCTCATGCGAGAAACACCGGACTCTCTCTCACAATCCTAGGATCAAGAGTTTTTTACATGGAGCTTCCAACATCTCTCCGCCTGTAATACACAGATACCCATCTTGGGATCTTCCCTTAGTACTCCAAGCGCTTACCACTTCACCCTTTGAACCCCTAGCCTCAGTGTCTCTGAAATTTCTGACGCTTAAGGTCACTTTTCTACTGGCTATTACATCGGCTAGACGTGTTTCTGAACTCTCTGCCTTGTCTGTTCGCAAGGATCTTTGTATTTTTCATAGCGATAGAGTGGTTCTGCGTTTGGATCCATCTTTCTTACCAAAGATAAACTCAAGATTTCACCACGCTTAAGAATTAGTCCTGCCTAACTTTTGTCCGAATCCTCACCATCAGTCGGAATCCCTATGGCACACCTTGGACGTTAGACGTGCCCTCCGGCGTTACATCAAACGTACTGAGTCCTTTAGACAGACTGAATCCTTGCTTGTGTCTTTCACTCCCTCTTCGATGGGGAGGAAGGTGTCATCTAATACTATTGCCAGGTGGATTAGGGCTTGCATCACGACAGCCTACGATGCAAGAACACGTCCTCGGCCATCAAAGATTTACGCTCATTCAACTCGAAGTGCGGCTGC
The DNA here is from genome assembly GCF_059756535.1 of Pantherophis guttatus. NCBI lineage: Eukaryota > Metazoa > Chordata > Lepidosauria > Squamata > Colubridae > Pantherophis > Pantherophis guttatus. The sequence continues at coordinate 92,517,781 of NC_142066.1, forward strand.
ATCAGCGGCTTGGTCTACGAATGCCTCGGTGTCTGACATCTGTAGAGCTGCTTCTTGGGCGTCTGAGTCATCCTTTATTCGACATTATAAAATTGATCAATATGCCTCGTCGGATGCATCCTTTGGACGTAGAGTCTTACAACAAGTGGCCACGTCCCAGACAGAAGATTCCAGTCAGCCTCCCACCCGGGGCAATTGAACTTGGGTACATCCCATCCATGGATTGGAGGAGCAGCGCAATGGAAAACGGACGTTGTGCTCCTGAACGTCCATTTTCGGGGCGCTGCGACTCCAATCCATACCCACCCATTCGGCTTCCTGCTCTGTTATTGTATGTTTTGCTTGTTGTAGTTAATCATAGTTGGCCTTGTTCCTGCGCCTTCATGAAGAAAGGCTGATTGGTGGAAGTGGGAGTGGCCTAACTAAGGGAAGTGATTAGCACTCAGTTCTGCCCAGCAACTAGGAGATACTACCCATCCATGGATTGGAGTCGCAGCGCCCCGAAAATGGACGTTCAGGAGCACAACGTCCGTTTTCAGATATACCATATTTTTTGGAGTATAAAACGCACCTTTCCCCCCCACCTAAAACAAGGTGAAAATTTGGGTGTGTCTTATACGCCGAATGTAGCCCTGCCCAGCCTCTGAAATAGAAGCTTCAGAGGCTGAAAACAGGCTCTGGAATAGAGGCTTCAGAGGCGGAAAACAAGCTCTTGAAATGGAGGTTTCAGAGGCTGAACAAAGCCTCTCAAATGGAGGTTTCAGAGGCTGTAAAAGTAAGGTGCAGAGTTCACAACCAACAAACCTATTGCTAAAGTTCACCTCTGGGAGCAGCTGATTCCCCAAGGCTGATCTACCCGCCAATTCCGGGAGGCCGAGCCACCTGCCAATCAATTTTTTCTCCTCCTCCTCCCCAAAAACTAAGGTGCTTCTTATACTCCGATGCGTCTTATAGTCCGAAAAATATGGTAATTTTGATAACTATTCCTTTGTGTTTTTTTCTGTCATTTCATAGCTATTGAATAACCAAAGACCAAAACTGACATGACATTTTAGAGTTTCCTTGTTAACCTCAAATTATTATTTTTTTAATATTTTTTTATTTTTTGAATATACATCAATACTAATACATGAACAGTGAGGCACCTGGGTATCATTCATTTAAATACAGGTAGCAATGATAGTATTAATATTATTTAAATCATACTTATGTAATTATAATAATATTCTTATACATATTTATATTACAATATAACCCTTCATTATTTAATTCTTCAACATTTTAGTCCCCCATTCTAATAACAATAACATTAGAACATACATAGTATCACCATCTTTCAACCACTAATCTTTGTGTCTAGCTATTATTTTTAATATATTATATTAAAACCGTGCATAGTAATATTCCCCCTATTTCTTGTGTCTGCCTCTATACTAGCTGCTAGTAAAGCCAAATCTTGTTTTACCAAACATTTCCTCTATCCATCATCTCTTGCCCATTTTAATATTTCAATTCTTATTTGTTTTTTGACTTGCCTCTCAAATTCCTTCCTTGGGTCTTCATCTCTTTCCTGGTTAGCTTAGATCAGTGGTTCCCAACCTTTTTTTAGTCATGCCTCACCTAAGCATCTCTAAAATCCTGATGCTCCCACCCCTGTGACATATAATTCTTACTATTTAAAAAGTGAACTCCTACTCACATGGAGGAAGCCTAAAAGGCCATTAACTTGGTTTAAACAAGGTTCCAAAGAACATGGCATCCATGAAAGAGAAAAATAAAAGAATGAAAGACAGTAGAAGTACCGAGGAACTTAAAAAAATAATAGTATGAAGGGATATGAAAAAACAGCAAATAAAGTTTCAAAACATATAATAGAGAACTGAAATGCATAAATATAGAATAATTTTAATGAAAGCTTTTTCTGTAATACTTTGATCATATTACAAATTCAAAATACAATTTGAGCTCACCTCAAGATCATATTTACAATGCAATCCTATGCATGTCTACTCATAAGTAAGTACCATTGTCTTCAATGGGGCTTACTCCTGGGAAAAAGTTGTAGGATTGCAGCTTTAGTCTACTTAAATTAGTGAGATCCTTGTGCTTGATGCCTGCTGCAGAGAGATTATATATTAGGCTCCAATTTAGTCAGCTTCATTCTCAAGTCTCCAGTAGCAAATCATTTACAGCACTAAAGCCACGTTCAGTTAAATATGAAGATGGGAACGGTAACAGCAGTTTTCTTTCAAAGTAAGTTGATTTTGGCTATTTAGTTTCTGTCTCATCACAAAGCCATGCCATTGTTCCTTTTATATTGAATAAAGTTTTAAAGTTTTTTCTCACATAAATGTGACAAAAACTTATGAAATGATGCAAATGATTAAAATAAAAAACTATTAAAAAAAGATGGCACAGAAAGAGGGAAATTTAAAAAACACTTAGCTTAATTTATGAATAAGTTTGTCATGAATGAAAGGGGGATTGTAACCTATGATCCCCCTGCTCGTTCACTCAGTTTGAACCTGCAGTTTAGTGGGGAAATGCTTTGGTAGTTCAGTAGGTGGAGGTGAATCACACAGGCCTGGCAAGGCCCACACATGCATGGCCCAGCCCCAGATTGTTCTGAGAGAAAAGTTTTGTAAGATACGGCCTGGGAAAACACAGACTAAAAATAACTGTAAATCTAACAATTTCTTACTTAAACTTGGGTCCTGGTTCTGTATCCTCACAGAATCCTTGCCAGACTCGTTTCCCAATTTTGAACCAATCAGTGGTTCCGTGTCCAGTTCTCACTGTTGCTTCTTGACCTGCATATAGGTTTCTTAAGAGACAAATAAGATGGTCTGGCACTCCCATCTCTTTAAGAACTTGCCACAATTTGTTGTGATCCACACAATCAAAGGCTTTAGCATAGTCAATGAAGCAGAAGTAGATGTTTTTCTGGAACTCCCTAGCTTTCTCCATGGTCCAGCTTATGTTGGCAATTTGATCTCTAGTTCCTCTGCCTCTTCGAAATCCTGCCTGTACTTCTGGTAGTTCTTGATCCACATACTGCTGGAGTCTAGCTTGTAGGATTTTGAGCATAACTTTACTACCATGTGAAATTAGTGCAATGGTGCGATAGTTTTAACATTCTTTGGGATTGCCTTTCTTTGGAATTGGAATATAAACTAACCTTTTCCAATCCTGTGGCCACTGTTAAGTTTTCCAAATTTGCTGACAAATTGAGTGTAGCACTTTTACTGTATCGTCTTTTAAGATTTTGAATAGCTCAGCTGGAATACTGTCACCTCTACTAGCTTTGTTGTTGCTCATATTTCCTAAGGCTCATTTGACTTCACATTCTAGGATGTCAGTGACCATCCTATCGTAGTTATCAGGGATGTTAAGCTTGTTCTTGTATAGTTCTTTGTAGTTTTGCCACCTCTTCTTAATCTCTTTTGCCTCTATTAGGTCCCTGCCATTTTGGTCCTTTATCATGCTGATCTTTGCATGAAATGTTCCCTTCATATCTCAAATTTTCTTTCTTTCTTTTTTTTTGTAAATTTTTTTTTTACAAAAACACATAATACATCAATCCTTCTATGTGTCATCTCAGTGTTTCTTCAGTGACTTCCTCTTTTGTTGTTGTTGTTGTTGTTATTGGTTAATCTTTAGTGAGATTCACAGCCTTTGAGGCTGGTTAATAGCTCAGCAGCTCAAGTCCTAACCAAGGACTTATTATTATTATTATTATTATTATTATTATTATTATTATTAATTGGACTTATATGCTGCCCTCTCTCCAAAGGACTCAGGGCGGCTCACATCAGCGAAACAATCCCAATAAATACACATTAAAACAGACTAAAACAGACTAAAACCAATTTAAAACCAATTTAAAACAGTAGACCCCATCAGTCCAGGCTAGGGTGTTTAAACAGCCATGTCTTAAGTTCGCGGCGGAAGGTACGAAGGTCCTGGGCCAATCAAAGACCCAAGGGAAGTTGATTCCAGAGGGTGGGCACACCCACAGAGAAGGCTCTACCCCTGGGGGTCGCCAGCCGACATTGTCTAGCCGATGGCACCCTGAGTAGGCCCTCTCTGTGAGAATGCAGCGGGCGATGGGAGGTCAATGCTGGTTGCAGGTGGTCCGACAGATATCCTGGGCCTAAGCCATGAAGGGCTTTATAGGTCAACACCAGCATCTTGAATCTCACCCGGAGGGCAACCGGCAACCAATGCAAGTCACCCAGGAGAGGTGTAACATGGAAGTATCAGGATCCTCCCATCACAACCCGCGCGGCCGCATTGTGCACCAGCTGAAGCCTCCGAGTGGTCTTCACGGGCAGCCCCAGGTAGAGAGCATTGCAGTAATCAATCCGGGAGGTGACTAGCGCATGAGTGACTGTGCATAGGGCATCGCGATCCAAGTATGGGCGCAACTGGCGCATCAGGCGAACCTGGGCAAACGGCCCCCTGGTCACTGCTGTTATATGCTCCTCCAAGCCCAGCCGTGAATCCAGGAGGACACCCAAGTTGCGCCCCCTGTCTACAGGGGGCAATACCTCACCCCTATAGTCAGAGATGGGACCTCTCGTTCGGTCCGCAATGCTGGTAGCCACAGCCACTCGGTCTTGGCTGGGTTGAGCCGAAGCCTGTTCCTCCCCATCCAGAGTGATGTTACTCCTCCTATCTTTATTTCTTCCTTAATAATTTCCATTTCCCTGTTACAACATTTCCCCCACAATACAATACATTTAATATAGCATTCTCATATTTAATTATTAATATCTTTATCTCTTTTCTAACCAATCGTAAAATTTCCCCCATATCTTAAAATATTCCGTATCCTCTCTTTCTTTAATCATCAAAGTTAATCTATTCATCTCTGCACAATCTAGAATTTTTTTAATTACTTCCCCCTCCAAAGGAATTTTCTCTGCTTTCCATCTTTGTGCAAATACTATCCTTGCTGCAGTTATTACATGTATAATCAAGTATATATTTTCTTTACTAATTTTTTAGTAAATTATCTTAATTATTGCAATCTTTCCCATAAGTGATATGGGAATTTGTCAATTTGTCTTTTTAAGTTATAAAAATTGTCCTCTTTTATCGTTACACATCTTGAAGTTAGTTGTATTCCTAAGTATTTCACTTTTTTCACAATTTATATATCTAATTTCTCCTTTAATTCTTTTTTGTTTTTCTGCAGTATTTTTCACCAATATTTTTGTTTTTTCTTTATGTATTTTTAAACCTGCCACCTCTCCATATTCCTCTTGTTTTTTCTAATAGTTTAGGGCCTGTCCTTTGAGGTTCCTCCAGGATAAATACTAAGTCTTCCACAAAGGCTTGTAGTTTATATTTCTCTTTTTTGATTTTCATCCCTTCATTCCGTCTTATATTTCTATTTAGCACTTCTAAAGTCAACACAAATAACAATGGGGATAATGGTCGTCCTTGCCTTGTTCCTTTTGTTATATTAACTTTTTCTGTCATCTCTCCGTTCATCATTATCTTAGCTGATTGTTTGTTATAGATAGTTTTTATAGTGCTCATAAATCTCTTCCCAAAGTAAATTATCTGTAATTGGTTTATCATAAACTGCCAATTCATGTTGTCAAAGGCTTTCTGTGCATCTAGAAACATCAGCGCCATTTGTTTTTTTGAGTGTGTCTCATAATATTCCAAGATATTCAAAATTATTCTCATATTGTTTCTAATTTGCCTTTTAGGTAGAAACCCATTTTGGTCCATATGAATAAATTCATTTAATAATCTCTTTAGTCTGTTCGCCATTATTGAAGCGAAAATCTTATAGTCCACATTTAATAATGAAATCGGTCTGTAGTTTTTTTATTAATTGCGAATCTGAATCTTCTTTAAATATAAGTGTAACATAGGCCTCCATCCACAAGTCTGGCATTTTTGCTTTCACTAAAAGTTCATTAAATATTGCTTAATACCTCTTGAAATGTCTTATATAATTCTGCTGGTAGTCCATCCAGACCTGGTGTTTTCCCATTTTTTTGTTTTTTAATCGCTTCTGTTAACTCCATCATTGTTATTTTTTCTTCTAACATCCCCTTATATTGTTCAGGTATTTTAGGTAAGTCTGATTCTTCTAAAAATTTTGTTGTTTTCTCCTCAGATATTTTCTCTTGATAATAAAGTAATAATTTTGAATTATTCTCTTCTTTTCTTCACTTCTAAAATGTATTTTCCCCTTTTCATCTTGTAGATACTTTATTGCTTTGTTCTCCTTCTCTTTTTTTATTTTATATGCTAACTATCTTCCCAGTTTATTCGCATTTTCAAAAAAGTTCTGCTTGGATGCTCTTAATTTATTTGCCAAAAATTCTTGCTCATTGAAATTTATTTCATGTATTTTCATTTTATTTATTTCTTAATTTTATTACTTTGTGTATCCTTTTGTAATTCTTTCTCTAATTTCTTGTACTCCTCTTCCAATTTCTTCTGTATTTGTCTTTTCCTTTTATTCTTCTTTCCCGAATGTTATTGCCAAGCCTCTAATATATGCTTTCATTGCATCCCATACGTTCTGAAGTGATGTATCCTCCTTTTAATTTATTTTAAAGAAAAACTCCAGCTCTTTTTCCATAAATGGTTGAAATTCTTTTTCATTTAAAATTATTTGGTTCAATGTCCATCTTGTCTTTTTTCTCTGACCTTTCCATATTATTGTTATTGGATTGTGGTCCGCCCAAATGTTTATTTCAATGTTTACTTCTTGTATGTTATCTATAAAATCTGTTGAAATCCATATCATATCTATCCTCAATCACGACAAATGTCTATTTTAATAAAAGGTATTTCGTTTTTCTTTCAAATGTCTTTATGTCCAAATATCTTGAATACTTAATTCTTCAATCATTGTGAAAAAAGATTTTGGAAGAGTTTTTCTGGGTTTCTTGTTTATCTTTGTTGTTTTATTGTCCAAGTCTACATCCATTACAGTGTTAAAATCACCCATTATACACATATGTTCATAGTCCATTTCCTAAAATTTCCTATAAAATTCTTCTTGTTTATTATTTGGTGCCTATAGCGCTATCAAAAGTATTTGTTTAGAATTCATTCTTATTTCCACCATTAAAATCCTGCCTTCTTCATCCTCAAATATTAATTTGGGCTCTAATTTTTCTTTAATATCTAAAACGACTCCCCTTTTGCTTTATTGTATCAATGAAGTAAATATGGCTCCTAATTTTGGATATTCTAATACTTTTATATGTTGCTTTCTAATATGTACTTCTTGTGAACATGTAATATCCATCTTTAACCTATTTAATTTATTTAAGATTCTGTTCCTTTTTGTCGCCGAATTTAGTCCATTTACATTTATTGATACTGCTTTTATTTCTTCTTCCATATTTTATTTTACTTATTACTAGTTTTTAATTTCATCGCTCTCATCTCTCTTTGTTCCTTTGGATCTTTTGATCTTGCTCCTTCTCTTAGTACTCTTTCTTCCTGTTCTTTTGTACTTTCTCCTTTACTTTTTTTTTTTGTCTTTATGTTTAATCTCTCTTGCTACTCCCAATTCATCCTCAAATGGTCCGCAGAATTGTTCATAAAATAGCTTCGCTTTTTCAATTGAATCTAATATATGTCTCCGTTCTTGCCATGTCACCAAGATTCCTTCTGGTATTAACCATCTGAAACTCACTCCTTTTGTTATTAAAAATTTTGTTAAGAATTGATATTCTCTCCTCAAATCTCTAATTCTTCTGGGTATTTGTCTCAGTACTATTATTTCTTTGTCTTTGTACTTCAATGCTGTACTTCTTGTTGTTTGTAGTATCTCTGTTTTTAGTGCTTTCTTTGTGAATCTTACATGAACTTCTCTCTGTAATTCATTTCTCATTGCATATCTTGTATGTACTCTAAAAACCTCGTCAATCCCATTTAGAATCCAAGAGAGTCCGTCATATCACCGCAACACTATCCACGCCTCCTCCATATCTCAAATTTTCTTGAAGAGATCTCTGGTCCTCCCTATTCTATTGTTTTCTTCTATTTCTTTACACTGTTCATTTAAGAATGCATTCTTATCTCTTCTAGCCATTCTCTGGAATTCTGTATTCAACTGGGTGTATCTTTCTCTTTCTCCCTTGCCTTTCGCTTCCCTTCTTTCCTCAGCTATTTGCAAAGTTTCCTCAGACAACCATTTTGCTTTCTTGCCTTTCTTTTTCTTTGAAAAGGTTTTAATTGCTACAATGTTGCAAACCTCTGTCCATAGTTCTTCAGGCACTCTGTCTATCAGATCTAATTCCTTAAATCTATTTGTCACCTCTACTGTATATTCATCAGGGATATGATTTAGTTCATACCTGAGTGGCCTAGTGCTTTTCCCTACTTTCTTCAATTTAAGCCCAAATTTTGCAACAAGAAGCTTATGATCTGAGCCACAGTCAGCTCCTGGTCTTGTTTTTACTGACTGTATAGAGCTTCTCCATCTTTGGCTGCAGAGCACATAGTCAATCTGATTTCTGTGTTGACCATCTGGTGATGTCCATGTGTAGAATCATCTCTTGGGTTGTTGGAAAAGAGTGTTTGCTATGACCATCATATTATCTTGACAAAATTCTATCAGCCTGTGCCCTGCTTCATTTTGTAGTCGAAGGCCAAACTTGCCTGTTATTCTGGTTATCTTTTGGCTTCCTACTTTAGCATTCCAATCCCCCATGATGATAAGGATATTATTTTTTGATGTTACTTCTATAAAGTGCTGTAGGGCTTCATAGAACCGGTCAATTTCATCCTCTTCAGCACCAGTGGTTGGGGCATAGACTTGGATTACTGTGATACTGAATGGTTTGCTTTGGATTCGAACTGAGATCATTCTGTCATTTTGGGGATTGTATTGCTTTTCGTACTGTTTGAATCTGAGGGATTCTTGCCCATAATAGTATACCTGATAGTAATCTGAATTAAATTCACCCATTCCTGTCTATTTTAGTTTGCTGATTCCTAAGATGTTGATGTTCAGTCTTTTCATCTCTTGTTTGACCACGTCCAGCTTGCCTTGATTCATGGATCTTACATTCCAGGTTCCTACGGAGAAAAAATCTTTACAGCATCGGACTTTCCTTTCACCACCAGATGCATCCACAGCTGAGCGTCCTTTCAGCTTTGGCCCAGTCGCTTCACTCTTTCTGGTGCTACTAATACTAGCCCTCTGCTCTTCCCCAGTAGCATATTGGACACCTTCTGACCTGAGGGGCTCATCTTCTGGTGTCATATCTTTTTTCTTTTTGATACTGTCCATGGGGTTTTCATGACAAAGATACTGGAGTGGGTTGCCATTTCCTTCTCCAGTGGATCACATTTTGTCAGAACACTCTGCTATGACCTGTCCATCTTGGGTGTCCTGCATGACATAGCTCATAGTTTCCTTGAGCTACGCAAGCCCTTCACCATGACAAGGCAGTAATCCATGAAGGGGAGAACAACCATAATAAAACCAAAACAAGAAAAAAAAAATCAGCTTTATAGAATTTGAAAAGGAATGAAATTGTGCACTGATATTGTTCAACAAAGGAAATTGTTCAATTGAGTGGGACTTGCACACAGTAAAATATACAGTCTCATCCACTGATTTTTTTTTTCAAAAGCTACATGTAATCATTCTATTTTTGGCTTTCTCATGTATATTACACTGTAACCATAAAGCTAATTATAAATTCTATAAAATTTATTGTAAATTATATATCACTAAAAGATTAGTGCTTTATTCCTGGCATATTGTAAGCTGTCCAGAGTATTGTAAACTGTCCAAAGTCACTTTGTTGAGAGTTAGGTGCCTATAAAATAAATAAATAAATACATACATAATGATAGATATGTCGTAGAATTGGTAGATTTTACTTAAGAAGCATTATTGGTGCCAAAACCAATGTCCAATTTGGCAATTAAAAGAATCACTTGGAGCTGGACGGAAAGGTGCTGCCTAAATAAACATTTATGGAAATAAGATCTGTCTCATTAACATAGAAAAATTGTACAGTTTAAATTAATCATGACAATGACATACCGTATTTTTCGGACTATAAGACGCACCGGTTTATAAGACACCAAGATTTTGAAGAGGTAAGTAAGGGAAAAAAAGGTTTTTTTGCCCTGCCTAGCCCCCAGGAGCACTCTGCAGGCCTCCCAAACTGTCTGTGTGCCCCATTTTTTGCAAAAACAGTGTTTTTGCTCTTCCCCAGGCCCCAGGAACACTCTGCTGCAAACTCTCTGTGCACCCATTTTTTTGCAAAAATTGGGGCGTTCTTGCCCTCCCCCAGTTCCCAGGAGCACTGTGCAGGCCTCACAATCCCGCTGTGTGCCCCGTTTTTTGCAAAAACAGGACTGTTTTTTACCCATTTATTGCAAAAACAGCATTTTTGCCCTCCCCCAGCCCCTAGGAGCACTCTGCAGGCCTCCCAAACCCTCTGCACGCCTAAATTTTTGCAAAAATTGGGGTGTTTTTGCCCACCTCCAGCCCCATTTGTGAAAAACTGTACACAGAGGGTTTGGGAGGCCTGCAGAGTGCTCTTGCGAGCTGGAGGAGGGCAAAAATGACACTTTTTTTCAAAAACGGGCCCATTTTTCACGCAAACCCTCTGTGTGCTCCGTTTTTCACAGAAACGGGCCCGTTTTTGCCCTCCCCAGTCCCCAGAAGCACTCTACAGGCCTCCCTAACCCTCTGCACACCCTGTTTTTGCGAAAAATGGGCTCATTTTTCACAAAAATGGGACGAGTGGGGCAGGGCTTCAGGAGGCCAAAAATGGCTGTATTCAGTGTATAAGATGCACCAACATTTCCACCCTCTTTTAGGAAGGAAAAAAGTGCATCTTATACTCTGAAAAATATGGTATTTTGGTACAAAATACAAGATGGTATTTTGATAATACCATTCGAAAATATGGTATTTTGGTACATATGGTACAAGATGTTAATCCATTTGATCTTGTTTAATGTAAGAATAATGGCTCTTTGCTACAGTTATAGATTTCTGTACAACTCCAATATAGTTTGGCTATGCCAAAATCTAGTTAATAGATTTTTCACAAGATAATCTGTTTTACTGGTTATATTTCTGGGAGACCTAGCAACAACAAGGCTTTAATTTATGGAGCAAGCATAAACTATAGATACCACTTTTAAGAAACAGCGTCTAAACCATCTTTTCCCTGCTCATTATTTAGTTTCATCATTCAGATGAAACTCAGAGACATAATGATTGTGAAGACCATTTTCCTGATGACTGATCCATGCCTATTGAGGAACAGAAACATCATATTAAGAAAGAGGGGGAAAACATGAATCTGAGCAAATTTAGGAGGATGTAACAAGAGTGAGTCAATAACAGACTCCCATGGGGCCATGCCGGGGCAACTCTGTAAGCTGTCCTGAGTCCCAAGCTTGCTTGAGCCTTGCTAGGTGGTGATGCAATCTCCCCAGGTTGCCATGTGGTGAGTTCTGTTGCTAGATGGCTAATCCTGTTAGTTGGTAAGGGCAATTCCTACTATGGCTCTGCCTGCAGGAGGTAGATCTTTGTTATGTGGAATAGACTGGCCCAGGCCTTAATAGCTCATTGACAAAGGGGGGAGGCTGAGTTTCTGCCTCCCTTTTAGGGGAAATATTCTGCCCTTTTAATATTTCCTAAAATACCTTATTTTCCTACGAGAGGGGGACTGCTAACTTCCTGCAGCATTTTATTTGTTATTTTCTGCTAGAAAATATATCTTTTTATATTGTGAAAGTGGGATTTTATTGGAATGAATTTGAATTATTGAGTTAGTACTACTTACATTAATATATTCATTATTTCACTCAATCAATTGGGATATCATACTTAAAAAGATTAAAATTACACTTATGCTTTTATTTCAATCTAAATCTGAAATTCATGGATTTTAAATTAATTATTACGACTGTATGCAATGATTCAAGAGTTGCCTTGGACCTCACTCAAGTAAGCATTTCTTCATAAAAGTACTTTGCCTTTTTCAGCTTCTATGCAAATCTGAAAAATATGCCATTGCTTTCAGAAAACCACTTATTGAAGTTAATACAACTCTTAAATCAGCCACAACTCTCCCATGCTCATGCAGAAAGCCTGAAAAATGTTTTAAAATTTAGCTCAGAAGTATTATGTTTGCATAAATTTTGAATCACTAACTTACTAACTTAAATAGTTAGTATTACTACTAATAGTTAATAATGTGTGACTATTTTAGCTGTGACTACATTTGTATAAAGAATTCATTGGTGCTAATCTTATTATACTGGCAATAATTCAGACTTTCTTTCCGTGCATTTGACTTTGGCTGAATGAAGTGAACATTTTTATTCTCAGGTTAAGTCAGGGTTGATTTAGATTAAAATTGATGCAGATCAGGGGTGAAATGCTACCAGTTGGGACGGGTTCTGCCATCTGGGTAGGGAAAATTTTGACTGGTTTGAAGAATCAGTAAGGAAAATTTTGATTGGCCCCACCCACCTGCCCTCCCACTCCTCTCATCTCTTTTATAGTTTATTGTTTATTAGCTCAGCTGATTCGCGCGGCAGAGCAATGCCTCAGCTGAGCTAAGAAACAACAAATGAGTCTTAGTCCATTTGCCCTCAGCTGGAATAATAAAGAGAAACTTTCTATGGCTTTTTTCATCCCCCCTTCCCCACCAAGCAGGAAAAAGAATACTAGCTTTAATGATATGTCTGGGTGTTCAGCTAAGAACAATTATCACCTCCATACAATGTTGCAAAGCTGCAAACCACCTTGCCTGAATTGAGAAACTGCCTCAAAAGAAACTGCCTTTTGCTTCCTCTGGAGCAAAAGCAGAGAGCCTCTTCCAGGGAAGATTTCTCTGTCTTCTATTTTTCTTCCACAGCAGAACAAAAAAGCCTCTTCCTGTGAAGGCTTTTCTAGTTCTTTATTTTGATTTTCTTCTGGAGCAAAAGAAAGCCCTTTCTAGTGAAGCAGGTCTACTGGTTAATTGTTCTTACTGTCAGGAAGTTTCTCCTTAGTTTTAGGTTGCTTCTCTGTTTCTTCAGTTTCCATCCATTGCTTCTTGTTTTGCCTTCTGGTGCTTTGGAAAATATATTGCCCCCTCCCACTTCTTTCTGGCAGCCCCTTAAAAGGGTGTTGCCTATCACACTCTTGGGCAAAGCATGTGAGCCATTTCCTCCTTTCAGTGGTCCATGAAAGTACATCTATAGTATGTAGATAATAAAGCTGAAAAAAGGTGAACAACATTTTTACAGAACTATAGATATGTTGATGCTGGGTGTGACAAGGAATGGCTGGGAGGGGAGGGGCCAGGTGAGGCACCCCTTGACACGAGTGACATTGAGTTGGCCATGCCCACCCAGTCACATGACCACCAAGCCACACCCACAGAACCAGTAGGGAAAATTTTTAGATTTCACCACTGCTGCAGATGTATATAGCATAATAATAATGTTCCTATAAAATGGGCAAAAGAAAACTGATGAGGTCATCTTATGGATATCATTATACGTATATGGCATTACATATATTGTATATGAATATACATAAAGGACAACTGTATTGTAAGTGTGATAAAAATACAGCCAAACCTGCACCTAGATTGTGGAAAGTACCTTTTCTTAAATATTTACTCTTTCTATTAGAAAAGGAGCTCTATGTATATAATCATTTAAAGACTATAACCTAGAACCGAGATGGTGAACCTATGGCATGCGTGCCACAGGTGGCACATGTCATATTGGTGGGTATGTGAGCTCAGCTCTGGCGCGCATGCACGCACTGGCCAGCTGATTTTCAGGCCTTCTGGGCCCACCAGAAATAGGGAAACAGGCTGTGTCCTGCCTCCAGAGGACCTCGGGGGGCTGGGGGAGAGTGGGGAAGGCGGGCTGGGGGAGGGTGGGGAAGGCCTGTTTTTCTCTCTCCCCAGCCTCTAGAGCCTTTCTAAGAGGGCAAAAACAGCCTTCCCCACATTAATGAGGTGCTGCATGATCACCTGTATAAGGGTGTCCTAGTCTATTTAGATGACATCCTCATTTTTACCAAGACGATGAAGGAGCACATAAAGCTGGTTGGCCAAGTACTTAAAAAGCTCCTGGCCGCACACCTCTACACTAAATTGCCTAAATGTGAATTTCACAAAACCTGCCTTGACTACTTAAGTACCGAGTATCAAGTGAAGGTGGAGATGGATCCTGGAAAATGAAAGCCATCCTGGAATGGAACCCCCCTCAAACCCACAAGCAACTACAAACCTTTCTAGGGTTGGCCAACTTTTACTGTCAGTGCATCCTCTCATTTGCCAAGATAGCCCTGCCAATCACTGAACTGTTAAAGACAGAAAAGGGAGGGCAATTTAGACATCTCTGCGCACTCGAGTATTTTCTTAATTGTAAGCTCTTCTGGTGGTTGAATTTTCTCTTTCCAATACTGTGCGTATGCCAGTGTATTGGGCACAGTGCTCCTTCAGAAAAATAGGGAAGGGAACCTGCAATCGTGTGCATACTTCCAGAAAGCTCACCAACTCCGAAAGGAGGTGGGCAGTGTGGGAGGAGGTTTTTGCTGTCCAATGGGCATTATTGACCTGGCACCACTTCCTGAAATGCAAAATGCAGTTCAAAGTATGGACTGATCACAAGAAAATGGAGGCACTTAGGACCCCTTGGAAGCTCTCACCCAAATAAATCCAATGAGTGCAATACTTTAATTACTTTGATTTCACTTTAAAGTACATCCCAGGGGGCAAAAACCTCCTAGCAGATGCCTTGTCCCAAATGCCATAGTACAAAAGCAATTGCAAAGAAGTGGTCAGCTCCATCATTCCCCTTCTCCAGAAAGCAGCACAAGTCATTATGAGGAATCAAGCCTGAGGGAGGTTGACTGAGCCCAATGGAGAATTAACCCAGAAGCTCAAGACCAAATTACAGGCAGACCCCTGGCTGAGGGATAACAGACAGCTCCTGACTCTCAGGGAGGGGTTAGCATGGAAGGGTCCCAAATTGTACATCCTAAGCACTCTCTGGGTCCATGTTCTGCCGAGAAATCATGACGCCAAGCAAACCAGCAACTTTGGGTTTTTAAAAATGTGGCACCTAGCTAGGAGGCAGTTTTGGTGGCCAGGAATGAAGAAGGACATTGAGAGCTATGTAAAAAGCCATGCTATACGTGCCACAATTAAGGAAAGGCCAGGGAAACCTGGGTTGCTACAACAAGAACCATCTCGACCCTGGGAGGAGATAGTAATGGATTTTATATTGGAACTTCCGGAAAGGGTGGGGACACCGCAATTTGGATTGTGATTGACCTTTTTTCCAAGCAGGCTCACTTTATAGTGTGTCCCGGGCTCCCATCTGCCCATAAGCTAGCAAAACTGTTCCTGAAGCACATCTACCAATTACACGGTGTCCCAAGAAGAATCATATCAGATCATTCTGTTTACGCCCAAATTCTGGAAGGAGTTCATAAAGCTAATTGAGTCCTCCCATGGGCTGAGTTCAGCTTTTCATCCAAGTACCAATGAGGCCATGGAACTAGCTAATGCAATGGTAGAGTAATATTTGAGGTGCTATGTCAACTACCAACAAACTAATTGGCCAGACTACTGCCTTTTGCAGAGGTGGCATACAATAATGCTGTGCATAGCAGCACAGAGCTTACTCCCTTTAAAGTGGCCAGGGCTGAGTTCGTTTGCATGCCTGAATACCCTCAGGAGCCCCCTTCCTCAGTAAGCCTAACAGAGTGGGTGGACTCTCTGCAAAAGGCATGGGGAAATGTGAAACAGGTGGTAGCCAAAGCCACAGAGATTCAAAAAGAACAAGCGGACAAAAGATGATCCCCTCAGAGACCATTTCACGTAAGAGAGAAAGTTTACCTTTCTACCAAGTACCTAAAACTGAAGTAGCCTTGCAAAAAACTGGGTCCTAAATTTATAGGACCTTTTCCATTGTAAGAATCATCAACCCAGTCACAGTAGACCTGAAACTCCCACACCTTCTAGGGCAGTGATGACTAACCTTTTTTTTCCTTGGGTGCCAAAAGCGTATTGCGTGTGTGCACGTGCCCACACCCATAATGCAATGCCCCTCCTGCATGCCCCGCTCCCTGCACATGTGTGTGATCCCCACACATGCACATGAGACCCCTCTCCCCACGCGCATGTGTGCATGATCCCCCCTTTTGGCCTCACATCCCAAAACACACTGGGGGGGGAGCCTTTGCCTCCCAAAACAGGGAGTGGGGAGAAAGCCTCCAAAATGGCTGGGGCAGGGAAGCCTTTGTCTCCCAAAATGGCTGGGAAGGGGGGGGGAAGCATCCAAAATGGCTGGGTGGGGGGAAAGCCTCCAAAACGGCTGGGAAGGGGGAAAAGCCTTTCCCTCCCAAAACATCTGGGGGGGGGAAGAAGCCTCCAAAATGTCTGGGAGGGGGGGGAAGCCTTTGCCTTCCAAAACGGTTGGGGGGGAAGCCTTTGCCTTCCAAAATGGCTGTGAGTGGGGGGGAAAGCCTTTGCCTTCCAAAATGGCTGGAAAGCTTTTGCCTTCCAAAATGGCTGGGGGGGGGGAAGCCTCCAAAACAGCTGGGGGGGGGAAGCCTCCAAAACTGCTGGGGGGGAAGCCTTTGCCTCCCAAAACGGCTGGGAGGAGGTAAAAAGCCTTGCCTCCCGAAACAGCACTGGGAGGGGAATCTCCGGAGATCTGGGAAGGCACAGGCAGCAGAAAATGAGGAGAAAGGTGGGTCCCCCCATGCTTGCAGGAGACCCAGTAAGAGCCTGTAGTACAGTGGACTAAAGCACTGTTATTAACATCTGCTGCTTGCAATTACTTCAAGTTCAAATCTCACCAGCTCAAGGTTGACTCAGCCTTCCATCCTTTCAAAGGTAGGTGAAATGAGGACCCATGTCAGAAGCCACTTGGGTGAAGAGTAGGGATGTTAGAGCAGAGAAGTTAGTCAGATATTCCATGACAAATATCCCCAGAAGCCAAAGAAACTGCCTGGTGATGGGGTGGTGGTGGTGGTGGTTCGGTGATAATAGGAAATTAACCTGTCTATATTTGATATTTTCCAGGTATTCTTCAGTCACTAGGGAGATTCGACTCTCAACTTCAAATCGAACCTGGCAGAAGCCATTTTTCTGTTCCTCCATTGCCACACAGAGTGGGGAGGTGGGGAGGATGAAATGCTTCACTAGACAAAACAGAACCAAGGTCATCTCTACAAGTGTACCTAAGAAAGATGTTTTTAGAGGAAGACCTTAGCCTCAGATTGCTAATTTGCATGGGTTCGTTAGTCAGGATCATAAAAGAGGCATTTTCAATCTTTGTATTCAGTTGTAACAATAATAGATGTTACAAAATTATTGTTAGATGATGACATAAGTACAGCTTTCTACCAGCTACTGCCTGTTCAACTCTCATAACATCTAGCTGTCATGGACATTCATTATCACTTGCATTCATAACATTCATTTTACAGATTAATAGATTGATACCTCCTGAAAATTTAAAATATCTTAACTCAGACCACATTTTACCAAAGATATCAATAGTAATGAATACGAATGGTTTTGTTGAGTCTACTTCAACTGATTATGGTTTAAACACATATTTATGTTATTTCTTTGGCATCATTATAAAGATAGTTTGCCTCCGTTTTCTTCCAGGATATTTTTTCAACTTCTTAATTTAAATTCAGGACCTCTTGGTAGTCTATCCAATTTAGATGGGCACTTATCTATCCATGAAATTCTAGGTAGTAAAAAAGATGAACAAAGAATTGCATTAAACTAAATAAATAAATGAAAATGTATTGAGGCTTAGCAAAACCATACATCTATCCCTTGCAAATATCCCAAATACAACAATTGGGGAAAAAGTCAGGTCTTCACCGCCTTATAAAAACCAATAGAATGGGTTGGGGGTTGTCAAGAGGCTGTTCAGTAGAGCAGGTGTGATAACAAAAAAAGCATCCTGGAAACATATCCTTGTATCAGATCCCAGATATTTTACAGGGACGCTGGAATTTTGGTGGGAGGAAGTGGGGGGTAGGAATGGAGTGATCGATATATGAAGTTTCTGTTTCCTCCATTACTGTGCTAATCTATATATAAAGTTTCTTTTTCTGTTTCCCTGCAATGATGTAGTGTGGGAGGGGTTTGGTTAGCATTACTTTAAATAGCTGTTTTTAAGTGAGAAGCTTCTGTTCTTGCCTAGATCTCTTGTTATCACAAACTTTTCAATAAAAGCTCCTTTTGGAACAACTGCAGTTTCAAGAGTCCTGCTTTCTTGGGAAGATTGGAGAGGCAAGACCTTACATTAAGCAAGAACTGCAAACTGGTCAACCCAGAAAGGTAACAGCCCTACCATAGGGACCGTACACAGCATGTCTGCCCAGAGCAGTGACCATGAAGAGGCTGAAGACTGGGGGAGAACCCCACCCCGCAAATTCTCAATTGGGTCGAGGAGAACATTGCCTCAAGCACCACTGCCAAGCAGACACTTCCGGTGCAACTGTCAAGGCGGAGGATCGGCACGGTGCGAGCTTCGTTGTGCCGATCAAATTTCTTGATGCTCCGCGGCTTTTTTTAGCTGCTTCCAGAGGCAGGGGGAACAGAGGGGCTTTCTTCGGAGGCAAGGAGAGGGTGTGCGACCCCCTCGCTGTAACGAAACATGAGCCCCGAGGATCCGGAGATCAAGAAGAAGGCTGCATATAAGCCAATGACGCTGCGGTTTTGACTGGCACAGGGAGACAGGGCAGAACGTGAAAGGAGAAGAAGAAGAAAGAGATTGATTTGAGAATCGCAGGGGCTGTACAGCGACTGGAGAGAATAACGGCAGCCCAGATAAGAAAGGGAAGGAAGTTTTTATTTACAAAACTTTTGGCGATCTCACTGCTGGAGGACTGGAGAGAAACGGAAGGGCGAGTGAATTGGACTAAGTATTGGAGCGAGTGAAAACTCCTAGCTGGGATAAGAACTAAAACTCAGTGGATTAAGGAGCAATATATAACAATCAACTTTATAAAGCCAAGGATGATTTGGGGGTGAATCTCTTTTCTCTGAACCCCCCCTTCCTCCCTAGGAATTTAGCGTGATAGTGAGCCCTTTTCCTGTTTATACTAATCAGCTGGACAAATGGAAATAAGAGTGGGGATTAAAGAAGCTTTCCTTTTTCTGTGAAGACATAATCAATTCTTAATATAAGTGTATATAATAATCATGATCTAATAGATTGAGTACTTAATTATTTATTTAGATTTATTTATTACTTAACATAAATTGATATAATAATTTGCATATATAATATATATTTTACTTAATTATAGATTTGTAACATAAGACTGAATTGATAAATATTGGAATTTGAGAGTATATTTTGATAGGAATGAAATAAGGGAGAAAGTGGATTGAATGTGCATATTTAAATAGACTTCATAATAATATTTAATAATAATAATACATAATAATAGTAGTGTATGATAATCTGGAAAAGCTTTCTTTGTTTAGCAAACATGTCAACCACAGTAACCTCCACCAAAGTGACTAAAAAGCATATAGCTTCTACAGTGGCATCCTCACCGATCACAACACCTCCAGGTCTAAGAAAATCAGCTGAAAATTTACCAACAGCAGATAAACCAATCACAATGCAAGGAATGCAGACAATGTTTCAAAATATTCAAGAATTAATTGAAAAGAACCAAGAAGCTACATCTAAAAATTTCGAGGACCTGAAAACGGAGATGAGTGAATTAAGAGGAGAGATGAAACAAATCAAAGAGACATTGGGAGAGATGAGATCAACTCTGACGAAACACGAGGAGAGATTGACTGAGGTTGAAAAAACTACTGAAAGAGTTGAAACTCAAATAGACAATTGTGAAAGGAGATGTGCTCAAGCAGTCGGGAAACTCGAAGAGGAAGTAGTATTTTTAGAGATGGAGAAGTCTGCTTTCTTCCTACATTTGCAAAATGTGGCGGAGGAGAGAGAGGAACGGTTGGAGGAAATTGTGGGAGAAGTGATTGCTGAAGTAGTGGGGAGGAAGAAGAAAGAAGTCTGTGGCGAGATAGATGAGGCCTATCGTGTTTATACCAACTATGCAAGACGGCACAATTTGCCCAGACTTACTAAAAAGGCGCTCAGAGATGAAACCCTTCATAAGGCCAGGGACCAGAACATTACATATAAGGGACGGCAAATTACATTTTTAAAGCAGATCCCTAGAAGGGTGCGAGAACAGAGACAGAGTTACCAGTTTATAACCTCGCAATTAAGAAAAAACAACGCGCCTTATCAATGGTTATTGCCGGAAGGACTTTTGGTGACCTGGCAAGACCGAAAGATTAAAATTGAAAACATACAGGATGCACAGGATTTCTGTGAAAACTTCTTTGGACCCACTGAAGGGGAGAGAGAGAAAGAAATAGTTAAAAAGAATCAGAAAGACCAGAAAGAGGAGTGGAGAAATGAGAGAGGAATACAAGCATACCAAGGAAAGGGGAAACGAAATGGGAGGAAGGGGGAGGAAGGAGAAATAGAAGAATATGGGGTTGAAACTCGTCTAGCAGCTAAAATTAAAGGGACCAATAGATAGGGATGGATCAAGGAGTGAGACTATTGACAGTAAATGTCAATGGCCTCAATGCTCCGGCAAAGAGGAGACATATATTAACTAAAATTGTGAAAACTAATGTGGATATTGTCTGTATGCAAGAAACACACATCAGATTGTCACATGTTAACTTACTGAAATGTCCTAAAGGAGGGAAATTGTTTGTAGCAGCCTCAGAGGAGAGAAAGAGAGGCGTTGCAATGTATGTAAAGGAATATCTCTCCCCAAAACAACTTTTCGCAGATGAAGAGGGACGAATACTAATGTTAGAGGTGGAAATATCTCAGAGTAAAGTTTTATTGATAGGAATTTATGCCCCAAATACTAAACATGAATTGTTCTTCCGGAAAATACAAAGCGAAATCCGTGACTTGGACTATGAGCAGGTATGTCTTCTGAGCGATTTCAATGCGGTTGTTAATAGGACACAATTACACAATTGTGTAATTACAAAGCAGGGGAAAGTCAAAAAAGAAACGGAGGACAAGATAGGATAATCTTACCAGTCATTTGCAATGAAATGAGAGAGGAATTAGGATTGCAAGACACATGGCGTGAGCACAATCCGACCAAAGAACAATTTACTTACTACTCATCTAGACACAAATCGTGGTCCAGGCTGGACATGATTTGGTTGACACAAGAACTTAACTCTTTAGTAGCAGAGACTAGAATTATGCCGAATGACTGGGCAGATCATAATCCAGTACTAGTTATATTAAAGAAAGAGGAGAAAAATAGAAGGAGGTGGATGATGCGGTCAGAGATTTTAAAAGAGACCGAGTTCATACAGAGGCTTAAAATAGAAATAACCCTGTTCTTTCAAGAGAATAAAACACCAGGAATGCCACTTCAAACAATATGGGACACGGTTAAAGCTTTTATAAGAGGGATTAGCATTAAATATATGGCCAATAAACATAAAAAAGAACAAGAAAGAGGTGAGCTAATAAGTAAACTAATAAAAGCTGAGGAACAATTACAAGATAACCCACTCTCTGCAGGGGCAAAAGAACAGATAATATTACTAAGGCATCAGCTTAATCTCCTGGAATTGGATAAATTGAAAGACAAGATAAAGAGAGCAAAACAAAAACACTTTGAATCAGCTAATAAATTAGGAAGATGGCTGACATTTAGATTAAAAAAAGAAAAACAGATTAGACGAATTGACCAATTGGAAGACAAGGAAGGGAACCTATTAAAAGATAAAAAAGGAAAGGAAAAAATTGCAGTGGACTTTTACAAAGAATTGTATAAAAGGGAGGAGATTTCATTAGGTGCAATAAAAAATTATATAGAGAATTCGGACTTACCCAAGATATCTAATTTAACGAAAGAGATACTAGAGGAGGAAATTACTTTAATGGAGATAGAAAAAGCAGGAAAGAAACAGGGGAATCTAAAAACTCCCAGCACAGATGGACTTCCAGCAGAACTATACAAAACAATGTTTGAGGTTATGGGAGAGCATATGAAGGATCTATTTAATGAAGTAATGGGAAAAGCGGAAATTCCCCATTCATGGAGAGAGGCAAATATTAGTTTGATTCCTAAGGAGGATCCCCCCCCCCATCAGATATAAAAAACTACAGACCAATTTCCCTTCTGAATTCAGATTATAAAAATTTTACTACAATTTTGGCAAATAGATTAAAAGGGTTTTTGAATGAATTTATACATATGGACCAAAATGGATTCCTACCATCACGACAATTACGGGATAATATGAGATTTATGTTAAATACATTGGAATACTACGAAGAACACCCAGGCAAACAGGTTGCATTAGTTTTTATAGATGCCATGAAGGCATTTGATAGAGTTAATTGGGATTTTATAATAGTGCAACTAGAATATATGGGATTTGGGCAGAAGTTTATAAATGCGATTAAAGCTATTTACTCTAAACAAGTGGCCAGATTATTGATAAATGGGGACTTGATGGAAGAATTTGCTATTGGTAAAGGCACAAGACAGGGATGTCCCCTATCTCCCTTAGTTTTTATTTTATCATTAGAAACCCTATTACGTAAAATAAGGAATGAAGAAAAAATTAAAGGCCTTAGAATTGGACAACAGGTATATAAAACCCAGGCCTTTGCTGATGATATGGTTTTTATCTTGGAAGAGCCCATAGAATCCTGTTTATACTTACTAGAGATAATCGAAGAATTTGGGGCTGTAGCAGGATTATTAATTAATAAAAACAAAACAAATATATTAACTAAGAATATCCCAGAAGAACCTAAGAGAGAGCTACAGGAGATAACTGGACTAAAAGTAGTTAATAAAGTTAAATACTTGGGAATCTGGCTAACTAATAGATGTTTCCACCATGGAAGATCCGCCCAGGAGACATCTCAACGCAAAGCAAGGCTTGCAACTTGAGAGGAGGTTTCCACCTCTAGAACAGAAGGCTTTTGGTGTCAAATTTGACGGGAATCCCCAACAACTAGGATTTTTCCTCGCACATGTACTGACCTACATGCAGGAGTATAGGAGGGATCTCCCTACAGAAGGCGCCAAAGTCAGGGTTGTCACCCTGGCTCTAGAAGGATCAGCTGCATATTGGATGGTGAACTTCCATAATGCAGATGCACTGGAGCTCTACAATTTCAATCATTTCATGACAGCCATGAGATGAAGATTTGAGGACTCCCTAGCCGACCGCAAGGCTAGAGACCACATAAGGCACATTAGACAGGGACGCCGTCCAGTCACCGAGTACATCGAAGAGTTTCATGATCTGACTTGCCACGTAGATTGGCCAGAGGAAATACGTGTGTTGGTTCAAGGATGGCTTAAATGACAGTGTACAAAGTGTACAAATGACACGACAGTGTACAAAGCCTGCATTGCCCACAGAGCCCCAATCTGCCTGGACAGCTGGTGTGTCTTGGCTGAGGAAGTGGAAATCGACCAAGCTCGAAACCAGTACTATGCAAACTGCTCCTGGAACAGATCCCTGCTGGAAGACAGAAAACCAAAGCTTGCTCTGCCCTGCCATGGGAAGGAAGGTCACTGCACAAATGAGTGCTGTATGAGAATGTCCACCTGAAAGAAGCAGGTCGGAGGGAAACCCTTAAAGCCACCACCGCGTTCCAAAGATATCACCTTGAAGACCCATGCAGTCGTTGAGTTCCCATCGGAATCAATTACGGTGCGAGGAACTCCAACCCCTCCGGTGGAGGAAACCAGTCAGTTGGAGAACGACTACAAAGACCCTTTGGTGAGTGGGGTTAACCCTGTCACACTGGAATTACAACTCCCTAAATCACCCCATTTTCCATTGTAGCTTATTGAAGCCTGAAGTCACCTCTGATCTTCGTCTGGCTACTACCCCTGTTCCGCCCCCTATTATGGTAGAGGGTGAACAACATTTTGAGATTCAGGAAATTCTTGACTCTAGGAAATTCCATGGGACCACTCAGTACCTGGTTGCTTGGAAACACCTCCCCTTCTCACACAATAAATGGGTTCACAAAAACACATGCCTGCCCCTAAATTAGTATGTATATTTCATCAATTGTACCCTGACAAACCTTGTTGATTTTATGTTTTGTCTCCCCTTCCCTCTTTTGTTTTCTTTCCGGTGGATTTCCCATTTTTCTAGGGGGTGGCATGTCGAGTCCCAGATATTTCTACAAGGACACTGGCATTTTGTGGGAGAAAGGGGGAAGGATTGGAGTGATCTGAATATGAAGTTTCTGTTTCCTGCATTACTGTGCTAATCTCTATATGAAGTTTCTGTTTCTCTGCAATGATGTGGTGTGGAAGGGGTTTGGTTAGTATTGCTTTAAATAGCTGGTTTTAAGTGAGAAGCTTCTGTTATTGCCTAGATTTCTTGTTTTCACAAACCTTTCAATAAAAGCTCCTTTTGGAACAACTGCAGTTTCAAGAGTCCTGCTTTCTTGGGAAGATTGGAGAGGACCTTACACCTTAATTATCAGTTTGTTTGTTTCTGAGATGAATCCTATCTAGCAGGACATTAAAAACAGCCATTGAATCCCAAACTAAAGCTGTATTAGCATATAAGATGACAATGGATTTAAATTCTCAATTGACTTCCAGAGAAACATTATGGTACATCCTTTTAAGATTTATTTGCGACCATGACAATGTTGAATCTTCTGTATAAATCATGTAATCCTCTCCTTAATCTATTCTATTTCAAAAAAAGTGATATTTTAAAAATTATTTTACTAGGTGCTTTTGTGAATACATCCCTTGATATATGGAAATTACCAGCCAATGTACATAGAGCTTCCTGAGACTATGATCTCAGGGAAGGGGGCTTCCAGCCAGTTGCAAAGTTTCTCTAATCTGTTAAGGAATGTTGAATTACTGGGTCAACATAAGCAAGAATTACGGACCCAATGGTAAAAGAAAGCTCAGGTCTGTATTAGTTGGAAACATGTGAAAGAGGCCTTCATTCTTTAGTGGATAGACAATGGTTAAGATGATGATGATTTGATATGAAATTCTCTACATACAAAGCCATTCACTGGCTTTGATTTGCTGAAAAGGGTGCCATCTTGAATCCTTGCTTGTTTTATGGGTGTTCTAATGATTCATAAGAATACACAAAGTTTAAGAAATTTTACAAACCTGGATTTTACAAACTTTTCTTGACTTTACTACATAAGTCAACATATGAGAAAATAAATTATAGTTAGTTAATAAGATTTTTACATTTCAGGAGAAGATTACTGAAGAATTTTTAAAGGGATTTTATTATTTCAATTTATAGCAATTGGATTGTACATATCAGAATTAGCAACAAAATTAGCACCTATTTCCTAATGAGGAATGACCCTCCCCCACAAAAAACACATTTTATTTATTTATTTATTTATTTAATTTATATACCGCCCTACTCCCGAAGGACTCAGGGCGGTGAACAGCCAAACAGTAAAAATACATAGATACAAAATTTAAAAACAAAGTAAAATCGAATTAAACAATTTGGCCCAAACAAATTAAAACACCCCAATCATTTAAAAACCTATTAAAATTTGCATAATTAAAAAAGGGAAAAGATTAGGCCAGGCCCGCCTGGTGGAATAAAAAGGTCTTAAGAGTGTGGCGGAAGGTGCGCAGATCCAGGATCCTCCGTATCTCCGGGGGCAGCTCGTTCCAGATAGTAGGTGCCCCCACAGAGAAGACTCTCCCCCTAGGGGCCGCCAGTCGACATTGTTTGGCCGACGGCACCCGGAGGAACCCGGGGTTCTATGGGGTACTGGCCGGTGGGAGGCTATTGGTGGTAGTAGGCGGTCCCATAAATAACCAAGTCCTAAGCCATGGAGCGCTTTAAAGGTGGTAACCAAAACCTTGAAGCGCACCCGGAAGACCATCGGGAGCCAGTGTAGCTCGCGCAGGAGAGGTGTTACATGGTAACGCCATGTCGCTCCCATTACCACCTGGGCGGCCGCACTCTGCACCAGTTGGAGCCTCCGGGTGCTCCTCAAGGGAAGCCCCATGTAGAGAGCGTTACAATAGTCCAGGCGGGAGGTGACGAGGGAATGAGTAACCATGCATAGGGAATCCCGATCCAGAAAGGGACGCAACTGGCGAATTAGGCAGAACTGATGAAAAATCCTCCCGGTCACGGCCATCAAATGCTCTTCTAAAGACAGCCATGAATCCAGGAGGACGCCCAAGTTGTGAATCCTCTCCGTGGGGGCCAATGATTCGCCCCCAATAGTCAGTGATGGCGCCAACTGACTATATCAGGATGTCGGAACCCACAGCCACTCGGTCTTGGATGGATTGAGCCTGAGCCTATTTCTCCCCATCCAGATCTGCACGGCCTCCAGGCACCGGGACATCACTTCAAGGGCATCGTTGGGGTGGTCCAGGATGGAGATGTACAGCTGGGTGTCATCAGCATACTGGTGGTACTTCACCTTGAAACCACAAATGATCTCGCCCAGCGGCTTCACATAAATGTTGAACAGGAGGGGCGAGAGGACCAACCCTTGTGGCACCCCACATATGAGGGGCCTCAGGGTCAACCTCTGCCCCCCTGTCAACACAGACTGCGACCGGTCAGAGAGAAAGGAGAACCACTGCAACACAGTGCCTCCCACCCCTAACTCCTCCAACCGGTGCAGCATGATACCATGGTCAAAAGATATCAAAAGCCGCTGAGAGATCTAACAGGACCAGGACAGAGGAGTACCCCGTCCCGAGCCCTCCAGAGATCATCTACCAACACGACGAATGTCGTTTCTGTGCTGTACCCGGCCTGAAGCTCGACTGGAACGGATCCAGATACGTTGTTTCATCCAGGTGCTGGGGGAACTGTTGCGCAACCATGCTCTCAACAACCTTCACCACAAAGCGAAGGTTGGAGACCGGACGATAATTAACCAACATTGCCGGGTCCAGGGAAGGCTTCTTGAGGAAGGGCCTCACTACTGCCTCTTTCAAGGCGGCGGGAAAGTCACCCTCACCCAATGAAGCATTTGTAATCCCCTGGAGCCAGCCTTGTGTCACCTCCCGGGAAGCCAGCACTAACCAGGAGGGACATGGATCCAATAAACAAGTGGTCGCGTTCAGTCTGCCCAGAATCCTGTCCACGTCCTCAGGGGTCACAGGATCAAACTCATCCCAGATAACCTTCTCAAGACCTGCCCCAGTCCCTCCCCCTGAGACTACCCAGTCGGAGTCCAAATCTTCCTGAATCTGAGTGATTTTGTCATACAGATACTGAACAAAATCCCCGGCTCTACCCTCCAAGGGGTCCTCCTGCGCTTCCTGGTGGAGCAGGGAGCGGGTCACCCTAAAAAGGATGGCCGGGCGGTTATCTGATGACGCAATAAGAGAAGCAAAATAACTACATTTCGCTGCTTTTATCGCCACTAGGTAATTCCTAATATGAGATCTTACCAGTGTTCGGTCCGATTCAGAAAGACTGGCCCTCCAACTACTCTCTAGGCATCTTTTCCACCGCTTCAACTCCCTCAGCTCCTCAGTGAACCAAGGAGCCAAATGAGATCGGCGCCGGGTCAGAGGCAGACATTAATTCCAATATTAGGTAACTCACCTACATAACTGAGACATGATTCAAAACAGCAGTGTAAGAAACAACAAGAAATAGAATGAATATAAATAAACGATAGCGTTATCTTTTCAATGGAACAAGCTTATATTCTGAACATTAATATTTTGAACTGGATAATAGTTAAATAATTTTAAAATTTTTAGGCTTCTTGGAAAATGATCACAAAAAGATAACAAGATCTGGAAATATTGTATCTATCTCAAACTATGCAGCAAATGGGGGCTATAGTCCAACATATATCCATTGGATTGGGGAAGGCTCTTGTATGATTTAATTTATAATTTAATTATTTATTATCCTGATTTTTATATAAGTAATTCAAGGATCTTTCCCCTTTTATTCCATCTTTTAAAATGTTATTCAATGTTTCTTGCAGAAAGGATAACCAACTTCTCTGATCCCCTAATATAAATCTTTTGTCTTTATATATTACATGAAAAGCAGAAATTGAACATGTGAAATATTTTGTTATTTTATATACCATTAAAGGTTTCCCTTGATGAATTTTGCATCAGTTAAAGACCTCTTATCAGAAAAAAATCAGAAAGAATTAGCACACTGATTGGTTGTATTTACATGTCATTCAGAAGTAAAAACCAACCACCCCCATCTTGGTCCCATTTGCTGGTCTAAATTCAGCCCATATATGGGTGTCCACAAGATGATAAATGCAGTATTTGCAACCTTTGTGAAATGACATCAGTGGTGGTATTCAGCCAGTTCTATCCGGTTCGGGCAAACCGATAGCGGCAGCGGCGGGAGGCTCCGCCCGGACGTCATCACATCCTGTTTTTGACACTCATGCACATGCAGGATGTGGCGTGTGCGCTCACATTTGTGAACCGGTAGCGAAGACAAGTGAAAACCACCCCTGAATGACAAGATACATTTAACATCTCTCTACACTCCCCCATCTCTCCTGCAAACACCCACCAGTACTTGCAATTAATTACAATTTAGAATACTATATAAACCCAATTTTGGGTATGGGTATTTTGGGTATGGGTATTTTGGTTCTAACTAACCAAATTTGGGTATTTGGGTTCTTTGAACCCAATTGTTGGCTTTTATAACTTATGTCTTTGGGGTTAGTGTTAATGCATAATGTACTGGTGCATAATGTACTACTTCCTTTGCATCAGGTATTGCTCAAACCACATTTCCATCAACAACAATTTACTTGGATCACACAATCAGCTGAATTTACATGACAGGCTGAGTCAAAATAAACCCTTATTTATGATTTAGTGTAAGAAGTGAGCCAAGTAATAATAATAATGTCTAGTAATGCACTTTAAAAAAGGACATATCTTTTATTGTTTATTTTCTAGCTCATGCGTTTCAGCTAACAAAACTGAAAGAGTTATAAAGGTTTAAGACATTTCTAATAAAAAGGCAAACAATAGCTATAGTCCCATTATATGTTAACCTATTATTAACCAAATCAAACTCATGGAGAAAAGGCTTCATTTTGAACAGCATGCTGGCAATAGTAACATATTTGAAAGAAAGAATGATACAATGATACCCTGGATGGGAGCCATTCAGTCTTTTTATATCAACATATTGCCTTTCACAGTGTAAAACTGTGATTGAGAGAAGATATAGCTAAATTTCTTGATCCCCATTTTCTTCTATTTACCCTATTATTTTGTGCTTATTTTACTTATTTTCTGACTCCAGAACATCTTATATAAAAAATATGATATTTAAAATTAGTATAATAATCTAAATAAAGAAAACTTTCAATAACTGTATAAGGAGTATAAAAATTAAAACACAGAGGGAATTTAAAACACTTATGTGACTTTATATAACCTTTGAGGCCCAGAAAGTAGCTTAATTGCTTTATCATTGGCTAGGAACAAATCATCCATTGTACATAAACCATCAAGATTGTGGCATATCAATTCAGGACTCTGCAGTTCCCCACATCCCCTGTCTTTAAATTCTTCTTATATTGTGATACACCTCAATTTGTTCAAAATTTTCCATATTCCATATGGGAGATGGTACACAAGAATATATTCTTCCATAAAGTTGGTCCAATTTTCATTGTAATTTTGTCATAATTTTCATAATTTTGATGGAATTGGTTCTGTCATCCACAAAAAACTTTGTCCTCAATTGGACTTGGAAATAAAAGAACTGCCACATTAAAGTTTAATTGCAATGATAAAAAAAGTTGATCAGGGATGTTCCACCTCCACTGTTCTTGAAAAGTGTCAGCTTGAATAAACCACATGTACCTCCCACAACAAGCCAGTTCTTTGAAGAATCCTTAAAGATAAGTGTCGAGATCCCACACTCGACACGTTGACAACGAGTGCTCCTGCAGATGCAAGATTGACACGATGAGGCTATGGGGGTGGGGGTTGGGTTAATTCTCCTAGCACAGATTGGTGGAGGGGGGTGTTAGGTAGGCAGGCGGACGGTCACCTGGCGGCCGCGGTAGGGTGTGGAACAGCTGCTATGAACTGTCACTGATGAGTGGGGCGTGCCGGCAAGGAGGAGCCTGGAAGGGCGGTGAGGGGCGCGATTATTTAAACAGCGTTAAGTGGCGCCGCCGCCCAACGCCGACTTTGTATTATCCTCATCTGAACTCAGCAACTATTTGCACCACTCTTGGACGCTGAATAAACCGTTTCCTGCTCCAAACCCTCATTGACTTGCAGCGTGGTTTATTTCCGACTACGGGTGACAGCGAGAGAGCTGAGAATAAGCTTGATTAACTCTTTTAATGCCATGCCAGAAACTGAACAAATGGGCATTATAAAAAGGCTAGGCAACCTGAGAGATCTATTAGAAACAACATCCAAAGCTGCAAAACGTTGAGCTGGTCACTCCAACTCCAAGAAAAAGACATATTTTTGAGAAATTTCCTGCTCCTCTATTTCAACATGGAATTTGTACTTGGAAGGGAACACTTTCTTCCCTTTGTTCCCTAATAAAGCATCATTCTACACAGAAAATGCAAGTAACAGGAAAAAAAACCTTAACAGACAGGAGCAAGCAAACTGAGGATGCCCTTGGAATTGAAGTGAGTCATAAGGAAGTCACCCTTTGGTCAATGCTTCCCAGACATAGACTATATTCTGAGTTGCTAGCCTACAAAAGCACCTTATCCAAATTGCTACTCTCCTCAAAACTTTTCTGTAACACTACAGCAATGAAGTGGTGAAGGTAAACAAATATCAAAGTGTGGTTTTTCTGACACTGGAAGAATTTTTTATAATGTCACTTCTATGGAATGACTGTAAAGTTTCGGTGTTTCACCCCAAAATTCTAATGCCCTTTCAACTATTTCCACTAACTATAAGCACAACATTCTATCCAGCTGCTGACTTGAAACATCACTGGCTGGAAGAATAGAACAGTGGATGAGGACCTGATTGAGTTTCTGACCTTATGGCATTCTACAAAACTTAGTTGACTACAGACGAAGAGAAGATTCAATTATCAGGCTTCAGTTCCTGGAAAGAAATATAGGACTAAGAAGTGGGTGTCAGGAGGACTGACTATTCTTGCCAAGACAGAGTTGGATTAGCAAACACAGGAATTGGTCCTCGGAGATGACTCTCCCCATTATTTAGCTGTCAAATCTTCTTATGAATCCTCTGAAATGGTTCTTCTGAATATTTATCTTCTGCCACAGTTATTTTCTCCTAATACTTGGGAAAATCTAAAAAAGGCAGTGTTAACTCAAATTACCTAAAGTCATCGTAATTCTAAACAGGAGACTTCACTGCCAAGATGGGGGCCTTCTCAAAAGATTTTGTCCATTTGAGTATTATTCCCGAAGATTATATAATAAATGACCCCTCCTCCCCCGGTTCTCTAGAGACCCCCCCCAAAAATACTACAAGTTTGCAACTGGTGTTCCTGATTTATAACCTTCACATTTTAAGTGGTAAAAAATCTGGTTTTATATATTCTTTTGTATATCATTCAGCAATCTTAATGTTTATATATTTGCCACATAAAACAAGACTGAATTGTTTTCAAATATCAAACATTTGTGAAAGAGGTTGAGTAACCATCAACCAATCACAGTCCATTTCCAAAGGAGATCTAATACTAATTTATACATGCCCCACGATAAGAGGATATTAGCTTATCTCAAAGGAGGCAGAATAGAAAACTTAATTGGGCCAAGGTTGATACCAAGGCATTAGCTATTTTTTTGAACTCAAAACAGGACCAGAGTTGGAGAAATTCAAGTTCCTCCTTTACCCAAGGTTCAGATAAAATCTTGACCCTTAGATAGATCCATAGATCTATGTCATTCACTGAGAAAAAATTTAATACACAACCATCCTACAAAAACCATCAGCAAGTAAGTTCAAATTGGTTTGAGTCTAACCGTTTATGTAGCAGAAAACTATTGAGGGCAGCAGTGCATTAGATCCTGGAATACTCTACCTTTAAAAACCACATTAAAATGCTAAAAATTAGGCGTAATTATAATGGCTAGCTTTTAATAAAGCCTCCTATAAAGTTAAAATACGGCCAGATCTGGAAATTTCAATGAAAGGGATAAATTCAATTTTCTTCTGGATGTTTTTATCGGGTTTATTGAAATAATGTAAGTTCCAATACAATATTCCTAATTCAGCCTCAATTTGCAAGGATTTTCATGCGACTTTATATTCTAATTCTAACCAGGGTCCCTCGCATAAATAAATTATTGATACCTTAGCTTTTAAAAACGCTTTTCTCACCCTGGTCTCCAAAGTCAGTATCAGAAATAAAATCTATAAAATTTTAAAATCTAATAAGATGTCTGGAAAAGATTTTATACTCCCAGAACCTTTTTAGACTCATATTGATTTGTGGGCCCCACCGTTAGCATGGGCTGTTCACCCATATAAATAATACAGGTTACATTCCAGTTAAATGGGAAGTTGCCATTATAGTCTCCCTATATAAAAAAAGAGACAAGGGGGACCAAATACAGTAGACTGATAAGCCTTAATGGAATTGTGGCTAAAATATATGAAAAACATCTGTTGAGTAAAATAGAAGACTTGAGTAATAGAAATCAATCTTTTAGTGAAGGAACGAGCTGGATTCAAATCGAAGCACTTCACACTAGACAATTGTTTGGTCTCATAACAAAACAAAACAAAATATAATGTTCTAGCCCCAAAGGACTATTCTAGCCCCAAAGCATTTTAATTTTTATGTCAATGATTTACTAGATTTCCTGTATGTCAAAGATCCATGATAAATTAATATCCTTCCATACCCCATTGGACATGGTTCCAATGGCCCATTCCCAAATAGGCCTGAGAAGACTACTGCAAAAGCTAAATACCTACTTTGCTCTTAATTCTTTAAACATCAGTAAGACCAAATCTAAAGTGATGGTATTTAGCATAGAAAGTGTGAAATATAACTGGTGGATAAATGAGGAGCCTACTGAGAAAGTAAATTCTTTTAGCTAACTAGGAGTGGTTTTTAAACATTGGTTTGATTCTAACTGTTTATGTAGCAGAAATCATTTTAAAAGAAGCTTAATAAGCCGAATAAGTACTAAAAGATGATACAAATTATTTAACTACAATTACCCAGGAACCTTGATCCCTATACTGAAAGTATTCAGGGGAAAAAATAGTCCCAATGCTGATTGTGGGGCCTTAATATAGTTACCCCACTTAAAGAAGTTCAGACCGTTTTTTAAAAGATGTGTATTGGGTAAAAAAACACATCTTATGGTCAGAGTGGGAAAAGTATCCATTTCCCACATAGTCATCTGAAACTAGTTTTCACTTACAGGGAAGAATATGAGGGAAGAATATCCATTTACTGGACTCTGATAGACTTCTCAGAGTATGCCTTATGTCCAGATAAGTATGCCCCAGCCCAATTTTCAGCCAGCTTTCCAAAGTTATTTCACAGCATAGGTTTTCTACACAGCAATGGCAAGGGAAACGATTTAAACAGAGAGTCCTCAATATTAGTGCTCAAACAGACCTGGAATTATTGGCTAAAAATAGATTGCTAAATTGGTTGGCTAATAATAAAACAATTTTAATCTGAAAAAATACTTGTCATTGAATCTGACACAATCTTTAAGAAGAGCCTATTCAAGGGCAAGATTTGAGTTATTGGAATCCATGGCCAAATATGGGCACTTCCACCAATGGTCATATTTTGAGAGAATTTCCATATGAACCTGCAAACCCCAGCCATTGAAAACATTTCTCATGTTTTGTTTTTCTGTCTATTGTACCCATCAGGCTTAAATACTTATCATCCCTTTTGGAAGGAACAGCCCACTGGGATCCAAACCACAGATTGTCGTATTTCCTCATAGTCTGAAACGTACGTGGAATTGCTAAGTTTATAATTAAGGCAATCAACTTACAAACCCTTACAAATTGGGATGCCTGCAAGGGAGATTCATTTATCTATTCATTTACTATTTTTCTGCAAAAACACACTTATATTTTATCACTTTAATTTTTGTACTCTTATCTTATTCCAAAATTAGATCATGTACTATATTTTATTTTATTCATAAAGTTATTTTATTGATAAGATAAGCAAGACTAATCAGTAAATAAGCAAATACTGTGTTATCTCTTACTTAATACTATAGATAAAATATTAGGATAAATAATGATACTGTTAGATATGGAGAATATCCAACCAGTAAATCTATCCTATGGAAGATTCCCATCTATCCACCCCTTAAGATGACCATCTCCTTTTCCTTGTCCCTTACTCCTACTTACCCTTCCAAGCCTATGGAGAAGTTTATCTCAAAGTTAAATATTGTCCTGTCCTCACAGGGCATTAAAATAGGTTTCCTTGTTGAGGAAGGAAACTTTTAAAATTAAAAAACATCCATACTTCCCATTAGCAAGTCACAAAATCATACTTTATATATAATGTGTCTGCTAAATCACATTAAACTACAGATTGACCAACCAAATTTTGCTGTACCATGCTCTATGAATTCAGCCTATGTGCTTATTTAGTGTTATAAATTAGGGCTATCAAATCTGGGCTGCCAAAATCTGGAATATCAGATAGATACCACTTATGAATCTTTTGCTGCCATCTAGTGGTCAACTGATTTTATCTTTTAAAAACCTTTTAAAAAGGTTATGTAAACAGGTAATCCTTGACTTACAATCACAATTGAGACCAGAATTTCTGTTGTTAAGCAGGGCAGTTGTTAATTGAGTCACACCCAATTTTGCGACTTTTTGCCATGGTTGTTAAACAAATCACTTGTAGTTGTTAAGTTAATAACATGTTTGTTAAGCGCATTTGGTTCCATTGATTTTGCTTGTCAGAGGCCAGTTGGGAAAGTTGCAAATGATGATCACATGACTCTGGGACACTGCAACCATTATAAATACATGCCAATTGCCAAGCACCAGAATTTTGATCATGTGATTGTAGGAATGCTGCAAGTTTGTAAATGTGAGTACCAATTGTAAGTCATTTTTTACAGTGCCATTGTAACTTCAAATAATTGTTAAATAATGGTTGGAAGTTGAGGGCTTTACACAGCTTTAGTCAGAAAAAAATTATCAGAAATTTTTCAAAGGTTTGAATCTGGACAATGTACAAACTCAACTTGATATACCTGCTTTTCTAAAGTTTAGCTCCTTTGGAGTTATATTAATTACTGGATGCATACAGTGAACCATAATGGTTTTGTTTTAACTCTAATTTAAAAAAATAGCCAGCCATCTTACTTTTCTTCTGTGATTAAAGCCTTGGGTGTTAAACTATATGAACATTTTGAAAGAAAATCTTGTGGCATCTTTTAGATTCATTAAAATCACAAACTTCAATGGGTTTTTTTCCTCTGCACTCTCTTTATAGCCAATTTAGAGTGCAATCCTATGGATCTCTACCTAGAAAAAAGCTCCAGGTTCAAGGGACTGACTTCCAAATACAGGTAGTCCCCAACTTACAACCATAGGTGAGTCTGGCAATTATGGTCGCCAGACTTGATGGTCATAAAGCAGATCACCACATTATCTTTTTTGCAGTGGTTGTTAAACATAGGCTATGGTCATAAATGAATGCAGCAGTCATTAAGCAAACCCATTGTTCGTTATTGGGAAACTGGAAGTAAACTCTGGTTTCAGGGGGGGAAAAAAAGTCTTAGATTGAGATCAAATGCCCACAGAGCCCTACAAACAGCTGTAAAACATCCAAAATGTGGTCATGTGACTGCGAGGGGGATAGCCATCTTAGCTTTGGAATCAGATCATAAGATGAGGACTACATGTAAGCTTGAACTTGTAAGCTTGTAAGTATATGACTCAGGGAGGGGTTCTACTTACCTTTACTACCGGTTCGCAACGGGATCGCACACATGTGCAGATTGCTTCTGATGATGTCAGGGTCAGTGGGCAAAGCCTCCCGCCAGTTTTACTACCAGTTCTATAGAACTAGTCCGAACCGGGGGCAACCCACCACTGATACAACTGCAGCTTCAGCTATTTCAAAGTAAGTGCTTGTGGCTCAAGACTTTATTTAAATGCAATGTGCAGTATAATACATAAAGAATCCTTTAAAATTATAGAGTTGTGTCTTTGTTTATTTAAAGGATTTATTTTCTATTCTTCATTTGAAAACTCTTTTCATACAAAACAAATCACAAAAATCCATATCTCTCATCTGTCAAAATCCCATTTAAATCACGAGGCCTTTGTTCAGCAGAATGATTATAAAAAATTGCTCAAAATGTTCCACATTGTTCTATTTTTACTTTGTTTAAACTTTCTTTTCATTGCTTTATTTTTTTATGATTGAGAGCCGCCTAAAGTAGCCCCATAATGGCGAAGAAATTTAATAATAATAATTTTTTAAAAAGGAAATAAAGAAAAAACAGGGTTAAGCTGAATGACAAGATAGAAAATTAATAGGACGAGTCAGGCATCTTATGAAGCTTGATAAAGACCTTAGGTATTTCTAAATCTGAGCTAAAGACGATGCATGGAAATACTTAGGAGCAATGGTGAATATTCGCTTCTTAACCTTCTTTACTTGTTAAAAGTCACTGTGTTCCATCTTCTACTTCCAGGAGTTCATCAAGGTATTCTACTACTTCACCCTAGGATATGTTATCAGAAAAAATAGGTTACTATTTTAAAAGTTTAGTTTTTGAGACAAATTTCTATTTAAAAATAAAATAAAATATAGAATTGACATTAATGCTGGAATAACCAGTTTGGTCTAATAATTAATCTTCTGGCCAGAAACCAGGAAACAGAGTTCTATTTCCACCTTAGGCGTGAAAACTGCTGGGTGACACTTTCTCCCAATTTCTCAAAGGTACTTTATTGTTTTTAATTTATCTAAAGCTTAAATGTAAAACTCTTTGAAAAGCTAGGCATACAACTTGACAGCAAGAACCCGTGAATGAAACAGAGGTTAGAAAAAGCAAAATGGCAAGGAAAAATGGCAATTATCATGGCAAAAAATTTACTTTTCCTTATATCTCTTTGATCTATCAAGAGATAATTGGAAATCATGCATAATTAGTTATATGGCATTATATTTTCATGGTCTTTGCCATTAAAGGGGAGCTGGATATGTCACAATATAATCAGGTAGTCCTCAATTTACAACCATTCACTTAGTGGCCATTTGAAAGTGCGATGGCGCTGAAAAAAGTGACTTGTTACCATTTTTCACACTTACAATCATTGCAGCATCCCATGATTACATTATTCAGACTTTAGATGCTTGGCAACTGGCATGAATTTATGAAGGTTGGTATTTCCAGAATCATGTAATAAACTTTTTCTGATCTTCTGACAAGCAAAGTCAATGGAAAGCCAGATTTACTTAACAACTATTTTACTAACTTAACAACTGTAGTGATTCACTTAACAACTGTGGCAAAAGCACATCAAATGGGGCAAAGTTCATTTAATGTCTTGCTTAGCAACAGAAATTTTGGACTTTTGGATGAAGTTGAGGACTACCTATAACTGTGATGGCGGACCTATGGTACGTGTGCCACAGGTGGCACGCAGCACCCTCTCTGTGGGCACACGAGTTGTTGCCTTAGTTCAGCTCCACTACACATGCGCACGCATCAGCAGCCAGCTGGTCATCGGGTCTCTGGCACGCATGCGCGGGGAGCATGAAGCATGTAGGGGGCTACGTGTGTATGCATGAGGGCGGGGTGCATGCGTGGGGTATGCATGTAGGGGGCCATGTGTGCATGAACAGGGGGCAGGGGAATGTGTCAGGGACCTGCGTGCATGCGCAGGGTGCGGGGCGCATGTGCGGGGGCCGTAAGCACATTACATTTTGAGGGTTTGGGGTTGCTTTAGGCACTCGCTCCGGAAAAGGTTAGCCATTACTGACCTATAGGCATGGAGAAATGCAAAAACATTGTGTTTTAATTTCAACATGTAAAATTCTTAAAAGCAAAGTCAGAAGCAGAAAAACAAGGGGGGGGGTGTCATAACCAACATATAACCTGATCCTTAGTTTCTTTTCAAAATATTAATTTTGCTTTAGTCTACTTTACTTACTTCTTCATTATCCATCACATACTCTTTAGCAAATTCATACATTTCTTTCTGAAGCATTGTTATGTTGTAATATCGAATGGCTTCCTAGAAAAAGAGCAGCAAAACTATGTGTTAAAAGCCGGACACTGTTTAAAGTCTCAAGGTCAACATGGCAAAAATACGGCTATTCTCATAGTATATGTCAATTCTAATCATGCTACTGCAGAAGTCTAGAATTTTTGATAGACTTGTTAGCCAATTAAACAGAATGCACTACTTTTCTTTCTAGACTGTAATAGGCCAATATTTACTTACAGCTCTGGGGTGGAAATCTTCATCTGCGAGTCCCCATTTATCTTTATGATATTGGTAATAGACAAGATTCTGTTTCATCACTTCATCTTTCTGGTCGAAAAGCATGTAACTAGCAACACATGGAGCTGCATTCTTCAAATCATTCACTGAATTAAATATGCAATAAATCAAGTCAACTTCTCAGAAAGGTACTATTACATTATAACAACATACAGTATACAAATATAATATTTTATTAAACACTTTCATCTGAAATCAGATCTCATGACTGAAATGTGATGCATAGTAGGAGTGCAACTTCTCAACTAAAAATATTCCATTTTAGTATTAAAAATAAATATCCCATGTTAGTCTTAATATCAGAATTATGAGCTATGTATTCTTTCTCTCTGTTCTTCTGCCTTTTTAATTTCATTCTGATAATGGTAATATGTTACAATTCAGCAGTGTCAAACTTGATTTCATTGAGGGCTGAATCAGTATTGTGGTTGTCCTCTGGGGGCTGGAGGGGAGGAGGAGGGGCGTGGCCAGGGTGGTCACAGCTGATTGGGCGTGGTCAGCTTGACGTAGCTCACGTGGGTGGTGCTTGTCCGGGCCAGGCAGTGTTAGGGAGGAAATCCAGGGGTCTCTGGTGAGTGGGGAGGAGGAAGGAAGGTGAGGCGAGGCAGGGCAGCTACAGCCAGAAACCATTGGCCACTGCATGCTTGCCCTTTTTGTGCATGGGGGAAAGGTTTCAGGCTGTAGCCGCAGCCTGCTGGACCCTCAGCTGTCCAGCTAGAAAGGCTGCGGTGCCAAGGAGTGTCGGGTGCACGAGAGCGGCGTTTTGCC
Source organism: Pantherophis guttatus (assembly GCF_059756535.1). Taxonomy (NCBI): domain Eukaryota; kingdom Metazoa; phylum Chordata; class Lepidosauria; order Squamata; family Colubridae; genus Pantherophis; species Pantherophis guttatus. The sequence continues at coordinate 92,557,100 of NC_142066.1, forward strand.
AGCAGGCCCAGCAGGAAGAGGGGGAGGGCACAGAGCTTTCCCACCTGCTACTAGACCCAACACTGGTAGTGTTGGGTCTGGTAGCAGGTGGGGAAGCCTGGCTGGGCTTCCCGAAGCGTGGTGTGTGGCGGGGTAGGAAGCAGCACTAGTCCCAAGGCTGGAGGAAGAGGGCCATTCTGCGGGAAGTGGGCCTTGGCAGCGCCCTCCGACTCATCCCGTCATTTACCAGATGCCTCCAAGTGTCCCCGTCTGTGCATGGGCGCCACTTTATAGAGCGGTAAAAGGTTTGCTGCTGCCCCCTGCACCACCTCCTTTGGACTTGTTGAGGAAGGTCTCTGCGGAAGAGACACGGCAGGTGGGATCTGTCACTGCCAACGCTTGCCTCACGGGGTTGTTGGGAGCACTGGAGGGCAGGATCTATGCAGCTCTGAAGGGCAAGGGATGCAGGGCCCAGAGCTCCTGTGGGTGGCTCCTCACCTCACCCTCCCTGGCCTCCCACAATGGCGCTTGATATGGCTGAGCCAGGCCTTCTGGGAATGCCTGCAACCCTCAACTCAGAACAGAGATGCGGCGGGGGGCTGCATGACAGAAGGCCGCCTTCATACAAAATACAAATCCTCCTTGGTGGGGACATGGATGATGAGCCCTCCCCATGTTGTCTCTGCACATCCTTGTGATTGACAAGGCGGCAGTGCACCGCACCTCATTCTCTCCTTAACCAGGGGGCTGCCGCCACTACCACACAGAGAGCATGGGGGAGCATAAGGATTTCAGAGCAGCGGTTGGAGGGGCGCCCAGTTGGAGGGCTGGCACAGTGGGGACGGCAAGGAGGGGGCGACCGCCTCCTGGAGGGAGTGGACTGCTGACAACAGTGGCTGCATCTCCTCTGATCTGTGGGGAAGAGGAGGTGGAGGACAAGGGGTGAGCAATCGATGAGGCAACACTGGCATGTGCATACACTGGGATGGGGTGGGCCGGACCTATGTGCAGGTGTGCTTGCTGGGATGAGGTGGGACAGGTCTGTCCACGCATGCACACACTCCCTGTGCTCATGCACACCCTCTGGAATGGTGTGGCCTAGGCCGAAGTGACACAATTTCCAGGACAGCCGTGCGGGCTAGATCCAACCACGTCCTTGAGTTTGACACCCCGGGCCTGGAGTTTGACACCCCTGATTTAGGTAATCTCTATGTAAAAGATGCAAAGCAAAGTGAGCTTTCATAGTGATTCAATTAGTGCCTTTAGAAAAATCGAAGGGATTATCTACTATGGCAGGGGTCTCCAACGTTAAACACTCAAAGAGCCATTTGGACACATTTTCCACAGAAAAAAAATCACCAGTAGCCACAAAACCTGGGTGGCCATGGCCAACTCGATGTCACTCACTCCCACCCAGTCACATGATGCCTCCAGCCACGCTTTCCCAGGTTAGGTGGCTCCTGGTGTTTTCTTTTCTGTGGGAAACAGGTGTCTCTCTTTCTCTGTCTCTCTCTCTCTGTCTCTCTCTCTCTGTCTCTCTCTCTCTCCCTCTCTCCCATCTCACTCTTATCTCTCTCTGTGTGTGTGTGTGTTTCCTCTTGAACCATTTCCAAAAACAGTGGAGGGTTGGTGGGTTTTTTTTTTTTTTTTTGCTGATATTCTTTCTTCTTCTTTGGGTGCTTTTTACCATATTTAAATCAAGAGTCATTTCAGGTTCCCAGATAATCTAAGCTCTTTCATCCCCATGCTGTGGCTCCCTGTCCACTGAACACACCACTGGCTGGCCCCATCCATTGCCCTCCCCTCCCAGTCACTCCTCACCTGGCCTGAGAAGATAAGAGTGACGGTGGGGGATGGAGACTTGCTCCATATTCCAGAGCGGGAGCAAAACGCCACTGTACTTGCCATATCTCGCAGGCGCTTCTTTTGGCTCTTGTTGGTGGTACGCACACTTTGGTCACTCGGGGACATGCGCAACTTGCTTTCCGCCCTGAGTCACTGGCTTGGTCTGTTCTTGCCACCTCCATAGTCTGCCCGCTACTCTCACAGTGCCTTGCACAGCACAGTTAAATTTAGCACGTTTCACAATGGGGAAGGTGGTGTCCCCTCCTTCTTCTGAAGCCCATTACGATGCAGAGCATCAGTCACAGCCAGGCTGGGCCAGTGTCTCAGGGCAGAGAGCAAGTCGCACATTTCCATGAGCGACTGAGGTCCATGCAGCACCAACAAGTGTCGGAAGAAGCCCCTGCGAGATATGGCGAGTACAGGGGTGCTTTGCTCCCGCTCTGGAATATGGAGTGAGTCTCCATCCCCCGCCGTCACCCTTACCTTCTCAGGTCAGGCAAGGAGTGACTGGGAGAGGAGGGAGAGGGGTTGAGCCAGCCAGTGGTGGGTTCAGCGGACAGGGAGCCACAGCAGGGGGATGAAAGAGCTGCATGCAGCTCTGGAGCCGCAGATTGCAGATACCCGTATTATGGTATATCATCCTGGGCAGAAGATATAACTCAACTACTGAGCAAAACTATTTTCTTCACAGCCAGTATCTATTGGGTAGTGTTGGGCTTCATGTTTTAATGACTGTGGTCTAGACAACCGTTTTGACCAGTCAAAATGGCTATTCAAAATCAGGCACAAACAAAGAATCAATCAGACACCAGCCCACACCAACTTGTACAAGTTGGAAACCAGCTTGGCTAAAGACAAAATGTAAGTCAGGGCACCTGACAAAAATGACAGGTCCCTGCTCAGTTGCCTGTGGTAGTAAACACTGAAGCTCAAAACTGCCTATAACTTGTAAAAATGGCAATATGTACTAATGGTATATGAATTACACATAGTAATAAACAGCAGAGTCTTACAATAATTATAACAAATAACCTGACAGAATCTAATCCAGCATTCATGACATCAATATTTTAGATTTCTGAAATAACCAAGCCTTAACAAACTTTTGGAAAGCCAGGAATATTGGAGGAGGGGGGAATCATCTTCACAGGCAAATGATTCTATAGTAGAGACTCCTGTAAAAAAAAATACCCACATTTGTACTGCTTACCACCAGAAGCAGACAAAATTGTGGATATGATTACATAATTGAAGCCCTGTCACTCTGAATAAATATTTATGGAAAAACAAGAACAGGTGGCTTCAATCGCATCTTGGCTTTTTAGCTCTCATCCAGACATCTTTGCTAGGGTCAGTTTCATTTTAAGAACAAAACTCTTAACTTACATTTATAATAGGCAAACTGCAAGTAGTGATACATAGTTGCCACAAATTTTTCAACAACGTAGCCCCCTATGACAGGTGTCAGATCAATTTCACATCTCAGTTTGCACTTAAGAACTTCAGTATAGTGATCTAAAAATAAAATCTGAACATTACTTAGTTTACTAATTGACTGTCAGAAACAATACTGTGAATTTAGATTACAACACTTGATGCTTGAAAGTCAGTAGGATATGACAATGTTTAATTTTTGGGATGGAAAAAAATACTTAATAAACAAATGAGCATATATTCTCAAAATCACCTGACACTGGCATGACAAATTCATAGAACAAGTCATCAGTAGTTTAACTATTAAAAATAATTCTGAATGTGTTAGGACTATGCAGGGTTTCAAATAATTATTCTGATTCATTTTCTTCTGATTGAGATACTAAAACTGAAAATATAGTGTTTGGAAAAAGGAAATCAAATTCAGAAAAAATATTGATTTTCCCCCCTCAGAATGTTGTTTCACCCCATCCAAATTATCCCTCACAAAACTTTCCCCACAAATTTGAATATGGGAATCTAAAAGAGAGAAATAGGAACATGCAAGGCTAAGTCTACTAAGTAGCATCCTCAATCAAACCCTTCTGCCCTACCACTTATTTGCTTTAATAAAAAAAAAATCTGATATATTTTCATGAACCATGTTGTTAACTTGTACTAACTGCTTTTTCACTAATATAGCTGTATTTCCAATAATTAAGGAGGTAATTAAACATTACACTAATTACTATGGTTTTGAATGCAATTTCAGTCAAAATTTGTTTTCAGATTGATTTCTTGACTGAATTTTTTCTCTCCAATCTAGATTTTAACTATTCATCGGCCTATTTTAGGCCTTGTGAATAATGTGTCACTATATTGTAGGACTAATTCATACAATGTATACACTAAATAGGTAGGACAGAAAGAAAAAGAACAATTTTGTGCAGAAGCAAAATGTTTCTTATATAATGTAATAAGTGATTATAAATATTATATTTAGGCTTCTTTTATATAGAAATTCCTGCTTTCTATTTGCAGTGAAAACTTGATATTACAACCAAATTTAATTAAATATGAAATTGAAAATACATACTGTATATGTAGGCCTAATTTGTTTAAACGAACTTCTTCATCTGCATAATCACCTGAATAACCATATTTATGTCAAATATGAATCACTTCATTTTTAATTCTTATTCTCACACTTCTCCTCTCCCCATTGGCTGAAAACTAATTATTATAAAGCATATAGTGGGTGTGAAATTTAGAAAGTAAGGATTCTTTCAAGAAACCCTTTCATTAATATAGAATACAACTGACCACTTACCTGCAATAGATAGATAAAACTCCTTAAAATCTGTGATCTCTCGGGAGCCTTCGCAGGCAGCTGTACAATCATCATAGGCTTTGTAGAAATCAGGAAGTGCCAGTTCCATGTCTGAAATTGAGGTCCTCCAGTTTTCTCCATTATAGGCCCTAACTGCCCTGACAAAGACAGTCTAAAAGGCAAGAAAAAACTGAAGGAATGTGACATACATTTTATTTGAATGACCTAATTTAAGACCACATCACTATAATGATGGGCTGTATGCTAAAATAAAGCCAGGTCATGACACACACTTGAAAGTAAATCAGGAAGCCTGTAATTGCAGTGTGTGTCTGGCAAGAACAAAGAATCCTTATCTACAGGAAATATGCATGTGTAAATCTTGTAACAATTCTGGGTAGTTAGAAAGCTGATAAAAGTAACAAGAGTTAGACAACTTGCAGATGTTAGCTAACAATTAGGAATAGTGATGGCCTGCAGCCAATAAAATGTGTATTAGATAACACCTGGGGCATTCATTAGTCAAGGTTTAGGAATAGGGACAGCTAGAGACCAATGGAACAAATTGTAGAATTATTACTAAAAAGTTTATTAGATGATATTTCTTATTATCCTGCCTTGTCCCACTTAGTGAAAAGGTATAAAGCTTTCTTAATCCTTTGTTCTTGGTTCTTGGCAGGAGCCCTTTTCCTTGGAGTACTCCAATAAAAAGCAAACAGAAAACCTGCACCTCGTGTCTGGCGTCCATCATTGGCTTCGGCACCAGGCTCAGACCCAAATTGGGGACAACAATAAGCTTATGAAACTTAAATTTTGCTTTGCTTTACTCTGTTTTTCTTGGGCACCAGATCCAAAGAGATCATTTCTCCAATACATAATTTATCAATTACATTTTTCCCCATGAAACTTACATTGCCTTAGATTTATGGAGTCTTCTAATAAAGTCCTGTATTAAAGAATCTGAATGTGATGGATTATCAAGGGACCAAAATTAGGCATTTTCAACAATTCATTTGTAAATTATTATAATAAAATTATAAAAATTATTATTTTTATATATTTTTACAGAATATAATAAAAATGTTCATAAACAAGGGTAGAAACTGTACCTCATACGATTTGATTTCTAAATCTTTAATATAGTCTTCAGCATCAGGCATACTTTTATAATATGCCATATTCCTTTTCATCATTTCATCATCTGGATGTTTCAGAAGAAATGTATGTGCGGCTGCAACAGCTTTTGGAAAATTGTTTGCCTAGTGAAAAAGGATTTGAAATTTTATATATATATATTTTATATAGAAGAGGCGATAGACATCACGATCTCCGGAAGGTTTAAGTTTAAAATTTTTTATTTTAAAACTTGTGCTAAGCTTTCGTCGGCCCCTACCGACTTTGTCAGAGTGTAAAATCCCCATTGAGGAGCTGCTTGCTTTTATGTAATGCTGATCAATTTGGTCATTGCACGTGTAACAGGCCCACACCCTTGCCTTCCCCCTGTAATTATCTTTTTTTCTGCCTTAAGTCATGCTGACGGATGACGATGCACTTTCCCCTGCCTCCTTCCCCATTGTGTGTTGCCTCTTTCTCTCCCTGGGGTGTAACGCAGGGTTATCAGGCAGTGCTTTGAAGATATTTCTCCCGGCTCCCTCTCCCTCATTGTTATGCCTTTCCCTTTTAGGCACGCACGTTTGTTTTGCCCATGATCTTTTGATGGGTCTGCGTTGTTCTTCCTTATCCCCCCTATCTTCCTCATTCTGCTATTTCCCTAACCTACTCTCTTGCCCTCTACCAGGGTTTATCACACCTTCATTGAGCCAAATTGCTGGTAGGTGGGAGGTATCAACTCGTTTATTCATGCTGTGTGGGTGTTTTTCTATCTCGATGGCTCCATAGAGTATATGAAATCCCATGCACCGCCTGCCCCACCACATACATCGGACAAACCAACAGAAGAATAAGTGCACGCATTGAAGAACACAAGAACTCAGTCAGAAAAGAGGAACCAACTTCTTCCCTGGTGTTGACCTTAAAGCCACAGGACATGAAATTGACTTTAAAAAAAACTTCCGGTTGGTGATTTGCAGTGACAGGGTGTTGAGTGAGAGCTCGCTGCTCCTCAACACCTTTTAGCACCGCGTTTTGGGGATCCCCTCGGGGGACGCGGGACCCGGAGAGCCCTGCGGGCAAAAGAGGAAGCCAGGCAAGCGGGAAGTGGGTGCGATCACCTCTCGCTGGACCAGGCGGCTCTGTCTAGCCAACGCGGTGAGCCGGCCATTGATGGCGGGCGCGAAGCAGCAATAGCCAACAAAGACGGGAAGCTAAGAAGAAGATCGGAGGTGCGGTGACAGATTTAAGCCTATTTCCCTATACCTATGATCGTGCGGCAGAGAGGGGATCGGTGGAGTCGGGAGAGGAGTGCTCGGAGCGGCGAGAGGCAGCGACGGAGAGGGTAGAGCAGCTTGCACTCCCGGCGATCTGACAAGCCGAAGAGCAGACGAGAAAGCGGGGGGAGTGGATTGCGTCTGTAAGGAGCTCTGGAGGGTGCGGTGTGGCGAGAGAGTAAAGGAAAAAGGAAAGACCATTGGTGTGGCTGGCTTTTTGTATTGTGATTGAGTGGAAGAAAGCAGGAGAAATACAGTGACTAGCTGTTTGAGGCTTCCAGCAAACAGGAAGTGTGTCCATTGATCCGGAAGAGTGGAATAGCAGTGGTTGAACAAGAAGACGCTCTGGCAGAGACTATTACCATTGAGTTTCGTTGGAGCCCAGCAAAGTGGGAAACTGAAGATCTCCTATTTATACTCTATAACCCCGTAAATACTATAAATACTATAAAACAACATAGTTATACCCACATATCTATATGTTTATATTTCCCTTATCCTTCTCTTGAGTATCTGTGATATTAATAAGTGAACTCTGTTTCTCCCTCTAATTTTATAATTAATATTAATTAGACCTGTTAAGTCATCTTATAGATATATACAAAAAAAAAAAAAAGGGTTGATTATATATGAGAACTTAGATTTCTATAATTATCACTAGTTAAGAAAAAAAAATAGAGTTTGATCATATACAAGAACTCGGATTTGTATCCTACTAATTAAATTATTATATAGGATTTTATATTTATTTATATTTATTGTAATCTATTTATACCTATTTATATCTATTATATTTATTTATATTCAACTTTTATTAAGATCTGAACTTAGAATTTATTAACTCATTAACTCATTGTGGTCAACTTATATAATTTAGAATATCTATTTGTATTTATCTATATCAATACTCTCTATTAATGATCTGAAATTAGAATTTATTACCTTAAAATAATTACGTGTACTGCTAGCCTTTAACAATTTACTTATATTACTTACTCTTTACTAAGATTGAATTTAGATTTTATTTAAGTGATTAATTGACTAGTATTGATATTCTGTTTACCTATTTAGAGGAGAATTATATAATTATATAATTAGTGATTGTTAATTGCCGGAAACTGTATAGCAGCCTACTATAGTAACTTAGAAATTTAGAACTTAGTATTAATTGGAATTTATTGAGTGTGTAGAGAGGACCAATAAAGGAGCGAAATAAAGGTCTAAGAAAGCTCCTCAGAGAAAACGTGGCAAGTGCCACTGGATGAGAATTTGGAGAAAGATAGAGGAGATAATAAGAGACCAAAAATCGGTTCTGAAAGAAATGGCAAGTTTGACCTCCACAATTGTGAAAACCGGTAAAAAAGCGACATCTATACCTACCTTAGCGATGTCTTCCCCAGCCACCCAGAAATCAGCGGAAGGTCTCCAGAAACTAGACAAACCCCCTGTAACTCCTACATTGCAAACGGTACAAACATCTCTTCAGTCAATCCAAGAAACAATGCTTGCGATGCAAGAAAAACTTCTGAATAGTCACTCCGAATTAAAATCAGACATCCATGCTCTTGATTTTAAAATGAATGAGATCCAAACTGCTATAGCTAGTAACGAAAATAGAATTCTAAAAGCAGAACAAAGAATTGAAAAAAATGAGAAAAAACTGGACACAGTGGACCAAACTTTGTCGGCACAAAACAAAGAAACAGAAGACGCGCTGATCCAACTTGAGATGGACAAGGCCTCGTTTTACTTGCGTTTCCAGAACATCCTGGAAGATAAAGATGAGGACTTAGGTGATAAGATGGCGGAGTTGATTGCAGAAACTCTGCAGCAAGACAAGCAGGAAATAATCCGTGAGATTGACGAGGTGTACAGAGTTCAGACAAGTTACGTAAGAAGAAATAGACTCCCCAGAGAGGTCCATGTGCGTTTTGCTAGAAAAAAAGTTAGGGACATCCTGTACAATATAGCCCAGGAGGAAAAAATTACCTATGGGGGAAAAGAAATTAATATTTTGAAACAAATTCCGAGAAGAGTGAGGGAAAGGAGGAAAAATTATAGGTTCTTGACAAATCACCTAAACAGGAGAAATATAATTTTTAGGTGGCTTCTGCCAGAAGGATTGCAAATTTCCTGGCAAGGGAGGAAAATAAGAATTGACTGTCTAAGTGATGCTCAAGACTTTCTAGAACAACTAAGGGGAGGAGAGGAGGAACAAACCAGTAAGGAGGATAACGAGATAGTAAATACGGAAGAAGAGATATCCCAAGAGCAAATTACTAGGGAAGATATAGAAAAGGAGAAGAAAAAGGAGGATACTGAGGAAAGAGGAAAAAAATCAAGACCAGTGAGAGCAGTAACTTTAAAAGGTAAATAAGAACAAGAGACTAGAAACCAATTTTAGGAATGAACGATACCAAGATCATATCGGTAAATGCGAACGGCTTAAATGATTACAAAAAAAGAAGGATAATATTGTCGAAATTGGTGAAACAAAATCCCGATATTATCTGCATCCAAGAGGTTCATATAAAAAAAGATGAAGCTGACTATTTAAATTACTGTAAATTTGGTAAAGTATTTTCCTCACTAGCTGAGAAAAGAAAAAGGGGGGTCGCTATCTATGTTAAGAAAGGAATAATGGCAGAATGTAAATATAAAGATGGAAAAGGGAGAATACTTATAGTTGAAATAATGAGAGGTAACTCTAGGCTGCTATTAGTAGGGGTTTATGCACCGAATAAAAAACAAGAGAAATTCTACAGGAAACTGCAGGAACAGTTGGCAAATTGGGCACATCTTGAAATATGTATGCTAGGGGATTTTAATGGAATTGTAGATCCAAAGCTTGATTATAAGTGTGATATAACCAAAAAGAATAAAAGATCTCCCTTACCAAAGACTTTCTTTGATTTGGTGGATGAGATAAATCTAATTGACATGTGGCGTACCTTACACCCCCAGGACAGACAATTTACATTTTATTCCATCCCACAGAACTCCTGGTCCAGAATCGATATGGTTTGGGTTACTAGAAAATTGGCGTTAGAAATTAAGAAAGTTAACATGGGCACCAATACTTGGGCAGATCATAAGCTCCTTGAAATCAGTTGGTCCCATGATACGAAGAAAATACAACAGAGATGGAGCTTAAGGACCAATCTCCTAAATGAAAAAGAGTTCACACTCAAATTGAATGAAGAAATCAAACGCTTCTTCTTAGAAAACGGGAATCGAGAGACAGCCAAAGAAATTGTGTGGGACACCATGAAGGCTTATGTCAGAGGAGTAGCTATTTCATATACTGCCTTTAAAAATAAGGAAAAAAGAAAGAGTAGAGAAGAACTTACTCAAAAATTATTACAAACTGAGGTTGAACTACAGCAACGACCGGGAGATGAGGCGACGAAACAACAGTGGTTGTTGATGAGACATAGATTGAATCTATTGGACCAGGAGGAGATGGCTCAAAAAATAAGAAGATCTAAGCATTATTGTTTCGAGAATGCTAACAAGTCGGGGAGATGGTTGGCGTATAAACTAAAAAAAGAGAAGGAAAAAAACCAAATACTAGCTTTAGAAGACCCACAGGGCATCCTGTTGACGAAGGAAGAAGATAAATTAGAAAGCATAAGAAAATTTTATGAATGTCTTTACAAAAATGAAGGAATTGAGTTAAACAAGGTAGAACAGTATCTGTTGGAATCCAACCTTCTTCAAATTTCGGAAGGAGAAAAGGAAATGTTAAATGAAAAGATCACCATAGGGGAGTTAAGAACCGCCTTATCCAAAATAAAGAAGAATAAAACTCCAGGCCCTGATGGTCTCCCCGGGGAACTATATCAAAAATTTGATGATGCCCTGAAACTGGAACTGTTAGAAATTCTAAATGATGTTATTGCTGGCATAACAATCCCAGACTCCTGGAGGGAAGCGTATTTGACGATCATTCTGAAAGAAGGTGCCGACCCGAAGCAGATCTCCAACTATAGACCTATCTCACTGCTTAACGCAGATTACAAATTATTTATGACTATAATAGCGGAGAGATTCAAGAAAATTCTAAACCGATGGATACATAAGGATCAAAATGGTTTTCTCCCAGGGAGACAGATTAGAGACAACTTGAGAACAGTCCTAAATACCATTGAATATTATGAACAACACCCTGAAAAACAGATGGCTTTAATGTTTGTCGATGCCCAAAAGGCATTCGACAATTTGAATTGGACTTTCATGATAAATCAAATAGATTTAATGGGATTTGGGACTAACTTTAGGAGGATGATAGAGAATATCTACCAAAATCAGAGGGCAAATACATTAGTGAACGGAGACAGAACTCAGACATTTCAGATCCAAAGAGGAGTCAGGCAGGGATGTCCCCTATCCCCTTTACTTTACATTCTAGCACTAGAGGTCTTACTTAGAAGGATTAGAGCGAATGAAGATATCAAAGGCTTGAAGATCAGGAAGGAAACATTTAAAACCCAGGCTTTTGCGGACGACGTTGCCTTCATAATAGAAGACCCATTAGACACCGGCTCAAAATTAATGCAGGAAGTACAGAATTATGGACAAGTCGCGGGCCTTAAACTTAATAAGAACAAAACCAAAATAATTGTGAAAAATATGACAAACCTACAAATGAAAGAATTAGATGATTTATTAGGCCTTCAGGCAGTTAAGAAAATAAAATATTTGGGAATATGGATTACTACGAGACTCTCTTCATTAAAAGATGATAATTATATCCCCTTATTGCAGAAAACTAATCAAGACCTCGATAGGTGGAGGAGGCTTAAATTGTCCCTGATTGGTAAAATTGCGGCGATCAAAATGAATATCTTACCTAAATTTTTATTTCTATTTCAAAATATACCGATATCACTAGATAAAAAAATTTTTTGGGATTTGAATAAACATATCAGGAATTTTTTGTGGGAGGGCAAGAAATCAAGGATCTCTCTTAAGACACTTCAAGGGAAAAGGAATTTGGGAGGGTTCGGGCTCCCTGACTGGGAATTATATCAAAAGGCGGCAAAAATAATTTGGATAAAGGAGTGGATTAAATTACAAGAAGGGAGAATTTTGACACTAGAAGGACACGATCTCCTTGAAGGATGGCACGCTTACCTCTGGGATACAAAGGATAGGAGGAAAACTTATTTTCATAAACATAAAATTAGAGAGACACTGATTCGTACGTGGCTGGAAATTAGACAGAAGATATATACCAAGTTTCCTAGCTGGTTGTCGATTATGGAAGCTCTAGTGGCCCCAAATAGGAGAGGGAATTATAAATTGGGCACATATAAGGATATCTTGGATGAAGAAGGGAAGCTCAAACCTTTGGAAGTATTGAGGGACCAGGGTTTAACCTGGATTGGTGGAATTATCTCCAGATTAAGTCTAGATTTCAAGAAGATAGAGATAAATGTGGTATTGAAAGGAAATATGGATATTTTGATAAAATTATTTGGGGATCAGATAAGAAAATGTTATCGAAAATCTATAACTTTATATTAGATGAGGATAGAGCAGAGACGATAGCTAAAAATCAGCTAAGCATTTGGGAGAAAAACTTAGGATATGGCCTTAATTTCAATGACTGGGAGATAGCTTGGAACAGGAATTTCAAAATAACGAAATCGGCAACATTCAGGGAAAATCACTACAAAATGTTGCATAGGGGGTATCTAGCCCCGGACAGGCTGGCCAAAATATTCCCAAATTCCTCTGCTTTATGTTGGAAATGTGGAAAGACGGTCGGCACCTTTTATCATCTTTGGTGGACTTGCCCTGAGACCAAAAAGTTTTGGTTAAAGATTCGACTCTGGCTCTCTGAAATAACGGGACAGGAGATAGTCCTGGCCCCGGAATCCTTTCTCTTAGGTATGATTGAAGATGGTCTCGACAATAATAAAACCCAACTGGCAATTCAAATTATTACTGTGGCTAGATTAGCCTTTGCGAAACTCTGGAAATCTAACTCTATCCCCTCTGAGGAAACATTAATAAACAAAATTCTAGAGTGCGCAGAGATGGCTAAATTGACGAGCGAGCTAAAAAGTGAAGAGAATTCTAAGTACTACAAAGTATGGGGAATTTGGTATAACTGGTTAAAGAATAGGATAAAAATATAATAATAGGCTATGATTTGTTAGACACCCGAAATGGACTTAATTGTATAGAAATGTAGAGAATTGTATAGAATTGTATGGTATATTGTATAGTTATGGATGGAATCCATCCAATGTTTGATTCATGAAATGTGTAAACACTGTACCTCGGATCAAGATTGAGATTGTACATTGTCTTTTTAAAAATTGGAAAATTCAATAAAGTATTTAAAAAAAAAAAAGAAATTGACTTTAAAAAGACCAGAACTATTGCCAAAACTGAACACTTTAACAACAAAATTATCAGAGAAGCCATTGAGATAGAAAAACACCCACACAGCATGAATAAACGAGATGATACCTACCAGCCATTTGGAAACCCACCCTTATTGACAAACGAGTCCCTAACACGAGGAATGACACCAGACCCACACTCACAGGGCCACACAGGATGTCACCACCACACATCCACGCGGAAAGCAGACTCAAACCCACACCGATGATGAGGCACGACCACGCACCAGAAGCCAGACCGCAGCTGCATCATTAGCCACTTTAAACCCCTCCAATCCATACATGAAGCAGACTGACACCCATGAAGATATGGCATGACCATAGAACACGAAGCCAAACAACAGCAACACAGCTCACCAGCTCAAATCCCCCTGCAACTCAGACTAACCCGAGCACAATCAAGCCCCCACCCAAACAGAACACCCCCCATCCAATCAGATCACAGCCAAGCCTCCAACCAATCAGAACACACCTCCACCCAATCAGAACACAGCTCCCACCCAATCAGTTCACACCCCCACTAGCACTTAAAAGGAAGAAACAGCTGTGATCACACATTGCTCCTAGAAGCACGAAGCCGAAAACACCAGCCTGAAGATGACGAATGAGACTTCGTCGAAATGTCGCCAAGACACTTCCAATTTTACGTGGGAGAAAACCCGAATAACCAAAGACCTACATACAAACACCCGCGAAAACCTCAGAAAACAAATATATATATATAATTTATATATTTCATTTCATTTATATATTTATTTATATATCTTCTTTTATATATGTATGTCTGTGTGTAATTGAAATTGAGATAAAAACCATAGTAATTAAGACAGTGTAATGTTTAATTTAATAAATTTTTATTATAGTTCAAAAAAGCAAAAACAAATGTGTAATAGTTTTCTATCACGGTGTAACATCACCAAAATATCCATGTATATATACACCAATAATCAGAAAGTAAAAATAGAAATTATTTACATATTCTTATATATTCTTGTATATGTCTATTCTTATAGATAGTGTAATGTTTAATCACCTATTTTGGGTGTCTTCAACCTGTGACTCCGGGGCCACATGCAACTCTTTCGTCCCCCTGCTGTGGCTCCCTGTCTGCTGAACCAACCACTGGCTGGCCCAGCCCCTCGACCTCCTCTCCCAATCATTCCTCGCCTGACCTGAGAAGGTAAGGGCGATGGTGGGGGATGGAGACGCGCTCCATATTCCAAAGCGGGAGCAAAGCAACCCTGTACTTGCCATATCTCGTAGGTGCTTCTTCCAACACTTGTTGGTGCTGCACGGACCTCAGTCACTCAGGGAGATGCGCAACTTGCTCTCTGCCCCGAAACACCGGCCCAGCCTGGCTGTGACTGATACTCTGCATCGTAATGGGCTTCAGGACAAGGAGGGGACACCATCTCCCCCATTTAGTTTTGTTGAATGAAATATACTGCAGTGCCATCTAGTGGCATAAAAGAAAAGACTTTGAATTGGCCATAAAACTTAAAGTTGAACTTGACAATGCTGGCTGAACTGATATGAAAACAGATGTTTAAGAGAGAAAGACATACTAAAAAGGAAAGAAGAGATTGGAGTGCTGACTTTCTTTTTATTTTTTGAACTTTTATTTTTATTTTTTTACTTTTTATCTGCTTTCTTGAGTCTTTTGAAATATTTTGTTTTGGAATTGGTGTTTTTAATACCCCCCCTCTCTTTTGCCTATTATTTGTTGGTGGGAACAATGTAGATAAGATCTTTTTTTTTCCCTTCTCTTTTTCTGTTTCAGCGGAAAAAGAAGTATTTGTAGTTCGTTTAAAATATAAGAGAATTTGGAGTAAGGCAAGAAGAGCTGAAGGATAACTGTTCAATAATTTTCATTTTTTCATCGTGCGTTAGTTTTTGCTTCTTCTTTCTTTCTTTCTTTCTTTTTGGCTTTTTCTTCAGGATTTTTTCTATTTTTTTCTTTTTTTCATTGATAGTATTTTTGGGCATTCCTTTTTTGGGGGGCTGACTGGATTTTTCTTTTTCTTTTATTGTTTTTAATTTTTTCTAGTTCATCCACGGGATGGATTAGATACTTGGATTATAAATAGAAACCGTAAGTGGATTATAAATTGGGTGCATATAACTTTAAGAGATGAAGAAATTTACAGCACATCTGCATTCAGCAGCAAGTCCCTCCATGACAGAAACACAAAAAAATCAGAAACGATGGATTTAAAAAATCTCATACAGATGCTTCACAACGATTTGAAAGAGGATTTAAAAGAAGCGAAGGAGATAATTGGGAAAAATGAAGAAAGAATTCAAACAGTAGAGGAAAAATTGGATTTGACAGAAAAGAAAGTGGAAGAATTAGAAGAAAA
Source organism: Pantherophis guttatus (assembly GCF_059756535.1). Taxonomy (NCBI): domain Eukaryota; kingdom Metazoa; phylum Chordata; class Lepidosauria; order Squamata; family Colubridae; genus Pantherophis; species Pantherophis guttatus. The sequence continues at coordinate 92,572,830 of NC_142066.1, forward strand.
ATTGACATCAGTGGATAAAAATCAAGAGAGAACAATTATTTCCCTCAAGATGGATCGTTCTGATTATTATTTAAGATTTCAAAATATAGAGGAAAAGAAAGGGGAAAATTTGCCACATGTGATGGCAGAAATGTTGGCAGAAGTGATGGAAGAACCTAAGGAGAAGATATTAAATGAGATTGATGAGGTATTTAGAGTACACACAAGATCCGCAATGAGAAATAAATTACCGAGAGAAGTTCATGTAAGATTCACAAAGAAAACAATAAAAACAGATAAATAACAAGAAATACTGCAATGAAATATAAAGATAAAGAGATAGTAGTGTTGAGACAAATACCCAGAAGAATTAGAGATTTGAGGAAAGAATACCATTTCCTAACAAAACTTTTAATTACAAAAGGAATGAGTTTTAGGCGGCTAATACCAGAAGGGATATTGGTGACATGGCAAGAACAAAGACATAGATTAGATTCTATTGAAAAAGCGAAATTATTTTATGAGCAATTTTGGGGACCATTAGATGATGGAAAATTGGGAGAAGCAAGAGAGACCAGATACCAAGAGGAAACTGTAAAAGAGAAAGAAGAAAGGATAAAAGAACAGGAAGAAAGAGCAATAAGAGAAGGAGCAAGATCAAAAGATGCAAAAAAACAAAGAGAGACAAGATTGAAAATTAGTAATAAGTAAAATATGGAAGAAGAAATAAAAACAATATCAATAAATGTAAATGGATTGAATTTGGCGATAAAAAGGAACAGAATCTTAAACAAACTAAATAGATTAAAGATGGACATCATATGTTTACAAGAAGTTCATATCAGAAAACAACACCCAAAATTATTAGAATATTCAAAATTAGGAGTTTTATTTACCTCATTGATACAACAAAGCAAAAGAGTAGTAGTATTATACATTAAAGAAAAATTAGAACCTAAGCCAATATTTGTGGATGAAGAAGGGAGGATTCTGATGGTGGAAGTAAGAATGAAGTTTAAACAAATACTCTTAGTAACATTATATGCACCAAATGATAAACAAGAAGAATTCTATGGGAAGTTACACAGAAAAATATTAGAATTGGAATATGAAAATATATGTATAATGGGCGACTTCAATGTTGTAATAGATGCTGATTTGGATTATAAAACAACAAAAGTAAATAAGAAACCCAGAAAAACACTTTTGAAGACTCTTCACAATGATAGAGAAATTAAGTATACAAGATGTATGGAGAAATAGACACTTGAAGGAAAAACAATATACCTTTTATTCAAATAGGCACATGTCATGGTATAGGATAGACATGATAACATGTCAACAGACTTAATAGATAATGTACAAGAATTAAGCATTGAAACAAATATTTGGGCAGATCATAATCTAATTATAATAATATGGAAAGGACAAAAGAAAAAGTCTAGATGGACTTTGAACCAAATAATTTTAAATGAAAAAGAATTTCAACTATTTATGGAAAAAGAGCTGGAGTTTTTCTTTAAAATAAATAAAAAGGAGGATACATCACTTCAGAATGTATGGGATACTATGAAAGCATATATTAGAGGCCTGGCAATAACATATTTGGGAAAAAAGAATAAAAAGAAAAGATAAACACAGAAGAAATTGGAAGAGGAGTATAAGAGGTTAGAGAAGGAATTACAAAAGGATACACAAAATAACGAAGTTTAAAAACAAATGGAACTGAAAAAACATGAAATAAACTTAATTGAACAAGAATTTTTGGCCTGTAAACTAAGGCCAGTTAAACAATTTTTTTTTGAATATGCAAATAAGCCAGGTAGATAGTTGGCATATAAAATGAAAAAAGAAAAGGAGAAAATTTATCAACCAGCTACAAAATGAAAAAGGAATTATATGTTATAGAAATGAAGAAAAGAAAAAATAATTCAAAACTACTATGAGAGGCTATATAATCAAGAGATGATACCTGATGGAAAGATAAAACAATTTTTAGAAAAATCTGACCTGCCTAAAATGCCTGAGCAATATAAGGAAGCACTAGAAGAAAGAATAATGATGATGGAATTAACAGAAGCGATCAAAAAACAAAAAAATGGGAAAACATGGGGCCTGGATGGATTACCAGCAGAATTATATAAATCATTACAAGATGTGTTAAGCAATGTAATGCTGGAATTATTTAATGAGCTTTTAGTGAAAGCAAAGATTCCAAACTCATGGATGGAGGCGTATGCTACACTTATACCTAAAGAAGATACAGACTTGAACAAGTTAAAAACTATAGACCAATCTCAATGTTGAATGTAGACTATAAGGTCTTTGCTTCAATAATGGCAAATAGACTAAAAAGGTTGTTAAATGAATTTATTCATATGGCCCCAAATGGTTTCTTACCTAAAAGACAAATTAGAGATAATATGAGGACAATCTTGAATACCTTGGAATACTATGAAGCACATTCAGAAAAACAAATAACGATGATATTTCTAGATGCACAGAAAGCGTTCGATAATGTGACTTGGCAATTTATGATAAAGCAATTACAGATGATGGACTTTGGAGAGAGATTTATAAATATGATAAAAACAATTTACAACAAACAATCGGCAAAAATAATTATGAATGGCGAGATGACAGAAAAAGTTAACATAATGAAAGGAACAAAGCAAGGATGTCCGTTATATCCATTGTTATTTGTGTTAACACTAGAAGTATTAAATAGAAATAATGACGAAATGACTTCCGGTTTGCCTCTTGCCGCCGCCAGACGATCCCTTCGGATCGCCGCCCCATTGCCTGTAAAGAGCCGCCTTTACAACTGAAAGGCGGCTCGAAAAAACTCCATTTCCATGAGGAAATGGAGATAGAGCCGGCGGGGGCAGGTAGAGCTCTCTGCATAGCCCCAAAAGTTTTTTTTTTACTTTTGGGGACGAAGCAGACGAAGCTCCCTATTTCCCCCGCCGCCACTCCGGGCTTTGGGAGACCTCTGCCCATGCAGAGCTAGGCGACAAGAACAAGCCTACAAAAATTAACAGAACAATTAAAAAGGAGATGAGTTGGACCTGTGACCCTGAATCGCAAGTATTTTATTCATTTTACAACAGTTATTGAAGAAGGAAAGGGAAAAGGGGAAAAAAAGAACTTTTAAAAATGGCGACTGCCGAGGCTTGAGAAGGGGCTGAAAGGGAGAGTCCTTCCGTTTTCCATTAAGATACAAAGTAGCGGAATAAATACTTCTGGCTATACTTAAATAAAGCTCTATTTTTGTGTTTTTCTCTTCCTGGAGATCTGATATTGATCTTGGTTGGAAAGAAGTCTTTTTTTTCTTCTTTGCCTCCCTTTTTTTTTTAAAATAGTTTGTCTGTGTGGAAATATGGCATTAAAGCTTGCAAAGCCGGACAAACAAGCTGTGGGGGGGGATTCCCCCATTAATAAATTACGTGAACAAGTTTTAAAGCTCCAGTCTCAGAAAACTGATTTTAATATAATTGAATTTCTTTTGGAGAAGATTGTAAGAAGGGATGAGATTGTGAATCAGAACTTTGAAAAATTTAAGCAGGAAATTAAAGAATTAGTACAATTAAAGTTTGATACTCTGGACCGAAAGATTATAAAAATGGCTAATGGCTTTTCAGAATTTATGATTAAGTTGGATGCAAATACTAACTTATTAGAGTCTAAAGTGGAAGAAATTGAGGACAATTTGGACAATAGAATACAAAAAATTGAAAATGATTTGACAAACACTCAAGACAATAGCTCAGAAGAAAAACCTAAAATGGAGGCTGATCAAAAGACTTGTAATGCAGAAAACATGCAACAACGGATTGAAAGAGAAGTTTTAATGATGCAATATAATTTTACTGAATATGCGATTAGACTGAGAGGATTGCAGGAAAATAACAGAGTTGATTTAAGGAAAATATCTTCTGAAATTCTGGCTGGGATCTTAAAGGTCCAACCTGAGGAAGTATTTTGTAGGATCGATAGAGTTTATAGAATAAACTCCTGGATTGCAAAGCAAAGGCAATTGCCTAGAGATGTGGTGATTTATTTTACAGATAAAGAAATTAGAAATAATATTCTGCAAAATTCCTTCAACTCTACTTTGCAATTATTTGGAAGAAAGATTTGGATTTACAAAGAGCTCCCACCTAAGATGTTATTGGAAAGGAAGAAATTTGGTTTTCTGGTGACTGAGCTAAAAAAAAGAAATATTCTATTCAGGTGGGACGCCCCAGTTGGTATAATATTGAGATATCAAGGAGAAAGATACCAACTAAATACTGTTGAAAAAGCGGAAGAATTTTATCAAAAAACTTTGAAAACATCTTTAGGCACAATACAGGATAAGCAGAAGGAGTTGGAAATAAAGGGAAAACATCGAATTACAGAGGCTGTGGTGGACAAATTGCCTTTGGATTCTTTAGACACCTCAGCTGGATTATCTACAAATATGAGAGAAGTGGCATCGGACTCTAACGTGATGATTTATCAAGTCACAGACAAGTATGGAACAAAAAGAAATATGAGACACAAAAACAAAACCAACAAGATCAAGTTATAAAGCAGAATGAAAACCGATCAGCTGATATACAACTTGTAGAAAGGAAACTAGGATGGAGATCAAACCCACAAAAAGAAAAGAAAAAAAGAAATAGGTCTCACAAAAATAAAAACTTCTAAATTAAGCAACAGTGAAGCCAGTTATTTTTTAAAAAAATGAATGAATATATGAAAAGAGAGTTGAGGCGAAGTATTGGTTAATATTATCCTGAGGAGAGTGACAGACCTCTGCAATGCTGTAATTTTAGGATGTGAAAAGAGCCTTAAATTGTAGAATTGGAATTATCTATTTTGGGTTTCTTTTTTTTATTGATAAATATATTATATTCATCTTGAGCTATAAGGCAAGAGAGCTATGCTGGGGCATGCAGAAGATCTGGTTGTTACCCAATATGATGATGGGAATTAATAATCCTGATGATGAAAGCCACAACTACAACTATATGGAATATAATTATAATGTCACTCGGGTGGTTGTTTTTTTTTCTTTTATATACATATGAGGATATTCATTACTGATGGGGGCAGATGATGACGGAGAATTTTGAACAAACTGTTGCACCATGTTACCCTAATATGGATGATGGACTCAACAATCCAGTGGAAAGATATCAAAGAAGATATTATATGGATTATAAATTTAAAGTCATTGATTTTTTCTATATAACGGAATATATTTTTTTTAACAGGGCGGGCAGTTGCTTAAAGATATTAAGAATTGTTGTGCATGGCAATTTTGTAGGAAAGTGGGTGGAAATAGGTTAGTTTACTGATTGTTTAGTTTAAAAAAAGGGATGTTTAAGTGATATATTTAGGGGAGTGGAGAAAATGGATAGAGTTGAATAAATGTTAAATTAGGATTTATGGGGAAGGCTGCTTTGAAATGCTATATTAATATACACAAAAGATTAAATGTTAAAGTAGGATTTATTATATAGTTTTAAAGTGGAAGGTTGTTTTGAAATGTTGTAATAATATACAGATAAAAGTATGGGGGAGGAGAAAAAGGGCAGATTATTGCTAAATTGGGAGTTATAATAATATTATGTTAAATTAGAAGTTTTTATACAATGTTATAGTTGAATGTTTTTTTGAAATGTATGGTAAAAGGGGGAAGTAATAATATTAATAATATTATTAGTAAGTAAGGGTCAGTATTTAGAGGAGGAAGTAAGGGGATGGTAAAATATTATATAATCTGTTATGAATTAGGTTTTTGTTGTGAAGAAGTCTCAGGGGGGGATGGGTGGTGAGGGGGGGTTAGGGGGGAGGGGGGGAGAAAAATGGGGGAAAAATTTGTATTTGAAAACTTTTTCAATAAAAAAAAAGAAATAATGACGAAATGATGAAATAAAAGGAATGAAAAATAAAAAAGAAGAATATAAGTTACAAGCCTTTGCAGATGATTTAGTTTTTATTTTGGAGCAACCCCAAATAATGGGTCCTAAACTATTAGAACAAATAGAAGAGTATGGAGGGGTGTTAGGACTAAAAATAAATAAAGAAAAAACAAAAATATTGGTGAAAAATATCACAGAAAAACAGAAAAGAGAATTAACGGAGAAGCTAGATATTCAAATTGTGGAGAAAGTAAAATACTTAGGAATACATTTAACTTCAAGATGTGTAACGAATAAAAGAAGATAACTATTATAAATTAAAAAGACAATTTTTTTAAAAAAAATTGATTTATATGCTGCCCTTCTCCAGAGACTCAAGGCGGCTTACAATGCGTTAAGCAATAGCCTTCATACTTTTGTATATTTATACAAAGTCAGCTTACTGCCCCCACAAACTGGATCCTCATTTAACCTACCTTAGAAAGGATGGAAGGCTGAGTCAACCTTGAGCCTGGTAAGATTCGAACCTGCAGAAATTGCAGACAGCTGTGTTAATAACAGGGTGCATTAAACCACTGTACTACCAAGGAAGGAAGATTTGGAGAAATGGAAAAATGGGAGAAATGGAAAAATCTAGAGTTATTATTAATGGGAAAGATTGCGATAACTAAGATGAATATATTACCAAGATTATTGTTTCTATTTCAGACAATACCGATAAAAGTAGAAAAGACATATTTTGAACATCTTAACAAAATAGTAAGAAAATTTATATGGCAAGGGAAGAAAGCAAGAATCAACATAAAAATGTTACAAGATGCGAGATTACGTGGAGGATTTGGACTGCCGAATTGGGAACTATACTACCAGGCAGCAGTGTTGACTTGGATGAGAGATTGGATTCGACTAAGAAATATAAGACTACTAACTTTGGAAGGACATGATTTACAATTGGGATGGCACACCTTTTTATGGTATGGCAGAAGCAAGATGCATACTTATTTTCAAAGACACTATGTAAGAAATGCATTATTACTAGTGTGGGAGAAAATTAGCGATAAATATTATTTGAAAATACCAACATGGTTATCAACAATGGAAGCGTTAATACACTCAATTATTATTAATATTAAAAATATTCTTAGATACAAGGATGTCAGATCCCTAAAAGTGATACTGCCATTCAAGTGAAGGAAGGGGGGACTTGGATTCGATTTACTAGCATGGCCTGTGTCATCAGATATTTTACAACCTATATCCTGGCGCCAAGGAAGCCTGAGATTCCCTTTACCTGCAGGAATTTATATGATAACCATGTGGGTTGTCTCACTTTAAAGGGAAGTGGTGGGAATGCATGTTTGTTCGGGTTCTCAAAGGAAATAGTAAAGAAAACATCTTCACACTTGTGTATTGGCTGAAATCTGCATTCTGACCTAAAGGGAGGGGTCTCTACCACTTTAATCCTACTGCTTTGCCTAAGGGCATTCAGATTGTGCTTTAGCTGGATGGTTTTCACTTCTGCTTAATAAAAGAATCCTTTTGAACAACTACGTTTCAAGAGTTCGTACTTTCTTAAGTTGGAAGGAGAGGCGATCCTTACAAAGGATATATTAACAGATAAGGGGGAATTGAAAGGGAAACAAGAAATAAAAGAACAAGGGATTGAGATGGACTGGTATACTCATATGCAAATACAAACAAGATATGAAAAAGATGCTAAACCATATGATTTTTATTTAGAAATGACAGAACTGGATAAGATACTTACAGAAACAGATAAAAAAAGAATTTAAAAAATATATAATCACCTACTTAGTATTAAATTAGAACAGGTAAAAGAAACAATGATAGCTTGGGCAAAAAAAAATTGAATATTCAATTGAGTTAGATAAATGGCAGCAGCTATGGGAAAGGAATTATAAATTAACAATGTCCACAGCATATAAGGAGAATCAATACAAAATGTTTTACAGATTGCACATGCCACCTGAAAAATTGGCAAAAATGTTTAAAGATAAATCAGCTAAATGTTGGAAATGCCATCAGACACCAGGATCATATGTGGTGGACGTATCCAGAAGTGAGAAATTATTGGATTAAAATTAAAACATGGTTAGAATAAATTATACAAAAACATATGGATTTAAAACCTGAACTGTTCCTATTGGGTATCTTACCATAGAAATTTATTAAAGAAAATACATATTTGATTATACATGTTATAACTGCAGCGAGGATAGTATTTGCGCAAAGATGGAAAACCCCTACAGAGGGAGAAGTAATTAAGAAAATATTGGATTGTGCAGAAATGAATAGATTGACTTTGACAATTAAAGAAAGAGAGGAATCAGAATACTTTAAGATATGGGGCAGTGGTGAAATGTAAAATTTGTTATTACCGGTTCTGTGGACATAGCTTGGTGATGGTGGGGGTAATGTGACTTGGTGGGTGTGGCCAACTTTTTTTTTTTTTTACTTTTAAAACCATTTTTAAAAATGCTTTTAAAAGCCTCTGATGATCCCAGCTGAGTTGCCTGATCGGCAGAGGCTTTTTTCCTTTTAAAAGCCTGAGGATCCCAGCTGAGTTGCCTGATCGGCAGAGGCTTTTTTTCTTTTAAAAACATTTTTTCTACAACTTCTTCAGCTTAAGAGGTTGTAGAAAAAATGCTTTTTAAAATAAAAAAAAAGCCTCTGATGATTGCACGGCTCAGCTGGGCATGGCGGGGGGGGGCAGGGATTTTGCTACCGGTTCTCTGAACCACCCACCGCTATCGCTACCGGATTGGGTGATTCGGTCTGAACCGGGAGCATTTCACTCCTGATATGGGGGCAATTTTATCATTGGTTATAGAAGAGATATATATATATGGGATAATGTTGTAATGAAATAAGTGAAGAAGAAAAAAGAAAGAAGACAGATAAATGTATTACTAGAAAAGCAAGAAATGTGGGAGAAATGTTATAATAAATGAAATGATAATATTAAGATATGATAAATAGTGGAGTAGGAAGAAGACACAAAATATGTACTCAGATGATACACTGAATGATTATGTATTGTATGTTTGTCTATAAAATAAAAAAAAAACAAATCTTCCTTCCAGAAAAATATAAATGATTCAGCTATCATCTTCATCTGTTTATATATTTTGTTTCTTCAAATGCATAGCAGTGAAAAATAATTAAACTTTTCCAATCCAGAGATGATTGGGGACAGGAAAAACATCTGTTGAATTTCTGCCTTCCTGTTTAAAAAGCCTCAATTTAACACACGGAAGAAAACTAGAGAGTGCAGAATGGCTTGTAATCAGAAAGATCCGGATTTCATGAAAACTTTAGAAAGAGGGGGACGCAGAAAAAGGGCGCAACGTGGCAATGGGCTGCACGAATGAGCGGCTACCTTGAAGTAGGCGAACTGCAAGAACTTGTAAGGTTCGCGGCGCTGGAATTCTTCCAGGACTTCCCGGCTGGGCTGAGACTGACGGAAGGCCGGCAGCCCTTGCTTGCAGCGTTTCAGGCACCGCGTTCTGCGTAGCATGTCCCCGAAATAGCGCAGTTCCGGAAAACTTTCGAAACGGTCGGCCTCCTTCTCTTCCTCCATGCGGATAGAGCTACAGTTGAGGTGACAGAAGGCCTCGCTGTCCCGCAGAAGGCGATAGAGCCGCAGGCTTATCTCCAGATAGCTCACGCTCTCGGGCCAGTTTTCGTTGCTGTATTGGTCCAGACCGTAGCGGTAGGCAGACTCCAAAGGCATCAGCTCGTCGCGCGGGAAACTTGTGAAGCTGTAGCGCTCATACTGAGGCCGCGCCCCCACCCAGAGAAGGCAGATAATGGCCACGAGTAGCCGGCGCTTCCACATCTTTCCCAATTTAGAGAACACCACGTAGCAAGAGGAAGAGAGAAAAAAAGTTCAGCCTTCCCGTTCGACTTCGAGAACCAGGCGGGGATCCTGAGGGATTGACGTACAGTTGAACCCCTCCTCCGGACGCGTGCTGGGAACGTCGCACATTTTGGGGAGAAACACATGGGGAAAACCAACTTGCCTTTATTCGAGGGATCTCTCTTAGGAGGATCGGCATAGTCGAGTACGTTAGGAAGCAACGTGGAAGAAGGCTGACCTTGTCCTAACTTTTATATCTCAAGGATGGATCTTTCTTGTCTTCCGCTTTTCCTCATAGAATAGAGATGGTTGGAGGCAACCACCATTCAAAGGGCGTGCTTCAAAAAACCCGAAAATGAGTGTAAACATGTTGCTCTTTTTGTACAGATAGTCCTTGACTTACGACAACAATTGAGCCCAAAATTTTTGTGGCTAAGTGAGACATTTGTTAAATGAGTTTTACTCTTTTATAACCTTTCTTGCCACATTTGTTAAGTGAATCACTATATTTGTTTAGTAACATGGTTGTTAAGTGGATTTGGCTTTCCCATTTGCTTGTCAGAAAGTCACACAAGGTGATCACATGACCTCAGTACACCGCAACTCTTAAATATGAACCAATTGCCAAACATCTGAATTCTGATCATATGACCATGGAGATGCTGCAATGGTATGTGTGAAAAATGGTCATAAATCACTTTTTTCAGTGCCACAACCTTGAGTGGTCACTAAATGAACTGTTGTAAGTCAAGGACTATTTGTATTTATTTTCTGTTTAAACCAGTATTTCTCAGCTTCAATAAATTTAAGATGCATGAATTTCAACTCTTAAGTTTGAAATACACTGAATTAAATTAGTACCAACTACTTCTGGTGCTCTGAAGTTGAATCTGATTCCTAAAGGTTTATGACATCTCCTCTGATGCTCTCTAGAGCTATTGGACCACCACTGCCAGAATTCCCACTAGCCATGCTAAATAGGAAATCCTGGCACTTGTGGTCAATTCATCTGGTGGACATATGCAATATTTGGAAAAATTCAGATGTATGATAAGTAGCAAATTTTGCCTAGCATCTCCTATTATCCCAAAGGTGTTTTTTCCAAAAGGCAAGTGTGTTTTTTTTCCTTTGAAAATGTTTAGCTTCTCATCAAGAAGCTTCTTCGGTTCTGACTGAATGGTGGGGAATGGAAGGTATGGAACCTTCTTGATTTGGCTGAAAGGAGTCAGCAGTTTCAAGAAAGTTCCACACCCATTTGCATTCTGTAGATACAGATACAGTTTCTGATTCAGATGACTCTTGAGAATATAGATAAACCTCCTAAGTGGCCTCGATGATTCTGTGAAACTAATGACTGACTTTCAGAGTCCTAATGAGTATTAATGAATGCTATTTTTTATACAAAAATATAAATCATTCCATTCTGCACCAGTCAGTTAGAACTGAAGAAGCTTCTTGAATGAGAATTGAAAACATTTTCTTTTTTTAAAACACAAGTTTTATTAAATTTTTCTTTTACATACCTATTTTGTGAACAGAGTGTTGACCGGGTCATATCTTATGCATCTTATAACATAGTTATATATTGATTTTATAGTCTATTCCAATCTTCCTTTGTTTTTTCCAAATACAATTTACATATTTCAGTTTCAGCCATAATATTCTTTTTCCCACTTCTTTATCTTTTCTTAATCTCTTCTTAATATACATTATATAAACAATATCACCATCTGCTCTTCAATTCCTAGTTTCTTAGTGTAACATCATCTTATTTCTCCATTTATAAAATATATTTCTCAGTGTCCGCACCACACTTTTTGGTTATAAACACTGTGCTTTATCATATTCAATTCTTACATTGAAACCCTTTAATTTAATTAACCTTCCACATCTTATCTTAATCTCTTCTTAGTACATAATAAACAATATCATTATCCGCCCTTAATTCCTGATTTCTTGTTATAATATCAATTAATTATTTTATTTCATCATTTACAACATATTTTTTCAAAATCCCCATCACACTTTTTATCATTTAAATTTTGTCTCTTGATTTTAGTTATTTTCATAATTAAACCAAATTGCCACTTCATATTTCATCTGCTGTTCTATTTTACAATAAACAATATACATCATCATATTCGCTTCTACATTCACAGTTAATAATATTAATACAGTTCCCTTAGATCTACTAATATATACCTTATTTCCCTTCCTCCTTTCCACTATACTTCCCCTTTTAACCATTTTCTCTTGGTGTCTCCAAAATTCCACTTCTTAAGAGTTTTCTCCTTTCATCCCAATCTCTTAACTTTTTCTTTTTCTTTTTTTTTCTTTTTTTATTTATTGTATCTTTTCTCCTGAATCCTTTTTCTGAGTCTATTACTTGCATAATTCTCCCCAAGTTTTTTCCTAATCTTTTTCCATTTCTTTCTCTTCCCTTTAATTGATTCTTTTTGGGGGGATATTCCCCCCATCCACTCTTTTTTTGCCACTTTAAATCCCAGTGTAACCATCTAACTTTTTACATTTAATTCCTTTCCCTTCAATATTATTTTCTTGCTTCTCATTTATATTTTTTTTCCTGTTTTGTATGTTCTGGCAAAATTTCTGACTTTTTGTTGCCCTTTAATGATTCACGCACCTTGTTTTTAAGCACCTCAATTAATTCCTCACACATCCAAGACTCCATATTGTCAATTTAGAAAATTATTAATATTTTAACTTATATTTAATTAAAATTTTAAAGTCCATATAATCTCTTTTTTATTTTCAAATGATATTCAGTTCAAATGTTTGTCCAATCCACTCCAATTTAAAGCTTTGTTATTTTCCACCTCAGTTGAAAGTCAAGACCATTTTATTCTCTTGTTCTCTGTTTCTACATAGAGCAATAATTTTCACAATAACATAATTAGTAAAATTATCAATAGAATTGTTAGATAAAGTGAAAATTGTATGAACCTCAACACTTTAAAAACTCAAATTACAAAGCATACTACTGGAATATCAGTTTTCTATAAATAATAATAACAATAATAATAATAATAATAATAATAATAATAATAATAATAATAATAATTTTATTTCTATACCGCCCTTCTCCCGAAGGACTCAGGGCGGTGTACAGCCTATTTAAAGACACAAGACAAAACAGCAGTTAAAAATTAAAATAATTAAATAGATTTGGCTCAATTTAAAACCCCAGAAATTTAAAATACCCAATTTAAAATTATTATGTTGATAGGCCAGCCTAGCGGAACAACAGGGTCTTCAGTGCGCAGCGAAACACCCGGAGGTCGGAGATCTTACGTATTTCCGGGGGCAGTTCATTCCACAGGGCTGGGGCTCCCATAGAGAAGGCCCTCCCCCTGGGTGTCGCCAGCCGACATAACTTGGCTGATGGCACCCTGAGGAGACCCTCTCTGTGGGAGCGGACTGGCCGTTGGGAGGCTATTGGTGGCAGAAGACGGTCTTGAAGGTACCCGGTCCTATGCCATGGAGCGCTTTAAAGGTGGTAACCAACACCTTGAATCGCACCCGGAAGACCACTGGAAGCCAGTGCAGCTCGCGCAGGAGGGGTGTCACGTGGGCACAACGAGTTGCGCCCATAACCACCCACGCGGCCGCATTCTGGACCAGTTGGAGCCTCCAAGTGCTCTTCAAGGGGAGCCCCATGTAGAGAGCATTACAATAGTCCAACCGGGAGGTAACAAGGGCATGAGTGACCGTGCGCAGGGCGTCCCGGTCCAGAAAGGGCTGCAACTGGCGAATCAGGCGAACCTGATAAAAGGCCCCCCTGGCCACGGCCATCATATGCTCTTCTAAAGACAGCCATGCGTCCAGGAGGACACCCAGATTGCGAGCCCTCTCTGTGGGGGGCAAAGATTCACCCCCAATAGTCAGCGATGGCACCTGTTGACTATATTGGGGCGCCGGAAGCCACAGCCATTCGGTCTTGGAGGGGTTGAGTCTGAGCCTGTTCCTCCCCATCCAGACCCGCACGGCCTCCAGGCAGCGAGACACCACATCAAGGGCATCGTTGGGGTGATCTGGGGTGGAGATGTACAGCTGAGTATCATCAGCGTACAGATGACACTTCACCCCAAAACCACGGATGATCTCGCCCAGCGGCTTCACATAAATGTTGAACAGGAGGGGCGAGAGGACCGACCCTTGCGGCACTCCCCATGCGAGACGCCTCGAGGTCGACCTCTGCCCCCCTGCCAACACAAACTGCGAGCGGTCGGAGAGGAAGGAGGAGAACCACCGCAAAACGGTGCCCCCTATTCCTAACCCCCTCAACCGCTGCAGCATGATACCATGGTTGATGGTATCAAAAGCCGCTGAGAGATCTAATAGGACTAGGACAGAGGAGCAACCCCTGTCCCGAGCCCTCCAGAGATCATCCACCAACGCGACCAATGCCGTTTCTGTGCTGTACCCCTGCCTGAAGCCCGACTGGCACGGGTCTAGATAGATAGCTTCATCCAGGTGCCGGGGAAGTTGTCGTGCCACCACGCTCTCAACAACCTTCGCCACAAAACGAAGGTTGGAGACTGGACGATAGTTGGCTAATTCAGCCGGGTCCAGGGAAGGCTTCTTGAGGAGGGGCCTCACTACCGCCTCTTTCAAGGCGGCAGGAAAGGCACCCTCACTCAAAGACGCACTTATAATTCCCTGGAGCCAGCCTCGTGTAACCTCCCGGGAGGCCAGTACCAACCAGGAGGGACACGGATCCAATAAACACGTGGCAGCACTAATCTTACCCAGAACCCTGTCCACATCCTCGGGAGTCACAGGATCAAACTCCTCCCAGATAACATTCTCAAGACCTGCCCTCGTCTCCTCCCGTGGACTCATCCAATCGGAGTCCAAGCCATCCCGAATCCGAGCGACTTTATCATGCAGGAATTGCACAAAATCCTCAGCATGACCCTGCAAGGGATCTTCCCGCACTCCCCCCCCGAAGAAGGGAGTGGGTCACCCTGAACAGGGCGGCTGGGCGGTTCTCTGCAGATGCGATAAGAGCGGAAAAATGGTTAGATTTTGCCACTTTTATCGCCACTAGGTAGGTCTTGATATCAGACCTCACCTGTGTCCGGTCGGAATCGGATTGACTAGTCCTCCAAATGCTCTCTAGGCGTCTTTTCCGACGCTTCATCTCTCTCAGCTCCTCAGAGAACCAAGGAGCCAATTGAGATCAGCATCGGGTCAGAGGCCGCAAAGGCACGACGCGGTCCAAAGCTCCAGCGGCCGCCCTTTCCCAGACGGCCACCAGCTCTTCAGTCGAGTCGTGTGTTAGAGTCTCAGGAAACGGCCCAAGCTCCGTCAGGAACCTTTTGGGGTCCATCAGGCGCCTGGGACGGAACCATCTGGTCGGTTCCGTCTCCCTGCGGCGGGGAAGGCGGTAGGAAAGTCTAAGTGGAGGAGCGAATGATCTGTCCATGACAAGGGTTTGATATCTAGGTCCCCTCTACCAAGATCATTCAACCACTGACCAGAGATAAAAATCAAGTCCAGAGTGTGTCCCCCTATGTGAGTGGGGCCTTGAACTAACTGGGTCAGGTCCATGGCCGTCATGGAAGCCACGAACTCCCGAGCCACCTCTGACGCCTCACCCGCAAATGGAAGGTTGAAATCCCCCATGATAATTAGTCTGGGGGTATCAACCGCCACCCCGGCAATGACGTCGAGCAGCTCAGGCAGGGTTGCTGCCACGTGGCAGGGAGCCAGGTACGTAGTCAGCAAACCCATCTGCACCCCACGGCCTCACTTCACACAAAGGGACTCACATCCGGCTATCTGAGGAACAGTGGTCTCCCTCAGACAAAGACTTTCCCTAATGATCACCGCCACTCCCCCACCCCTCCCTTGGGCCCTTGGCTGATGAAATGCACGGAAACCTGGTGGGCACATCTCGATGAGGGGGACCCCCCACTCTTGGCCCAACCAAGTCTCCACAATGCCTGCCAGGTCCGCACCCCCCTCCAAAATAAGATCACAAATGAGGGGGGCTTTATTAACCACCGACCTGGCATTACACAACATCAGCCGCGGACCCTGGGCCTGAGACTCTGCACAGCCCAGGACACGAGTCACGCATTGGGGGCCGGAGTGCGCAACCTCTCGGAGACAGCGCATGCGCACCCCCGACACTTGATATGACCCCCTGAGCCCATCATACCTGCCCCTCCCACTCATTATTTCAATTACACAGCCCTTCCTGTTGTCCCGTTGCTCCCCGGTTAAATTTCCTTTCGCGACCCCTCTGCTGCAGCTAATCGACCCATCATCCCGCTCAGTCGCTATCTGGACCCCCCCAGGTCCGCTTTTACAACCCCCTCCCTCCCTCCCGGGTCCCCCTAAAATTTTCCTTAAAAAATTATCTAAAAAACCCCCCAACCCCCTCTTCGCTGCATGCCATCTCTCGGGGTTCCAAAGCCCGTCATCAAGATAGGCCCTCGATAACGTGGAGGGCCAGGCCTGCGAGAGGGGGGAGTCTCGCAGCGCAAGAAGGTCGGTTGTAAAATACATCCAGTATAGGCCCAAGTTTTGGGATGGTGATAAATATGGCTAGGGAGTCCGCCATGGTGGTATAAAAGGGGGAAGCAATCCTGGGTGTAACTGGAATTCAAGAGTCTCAAATAAGTCCCCACTGTCCTCTCACTACAGCGGGTAGGAATCTTGGCATATCGACCAACAGCCACCCTCTCACGGTGGTTGGCCCCACTTGGCCAAGGAGCAGATGAAGTGGCCCCACCGGTGATGAAAATGCAGTTCTGAACCAGTTCCTTCAGTACATCCCCAGTTGCCTCACTCTATGCGGTAAGCGAACAAAGATAGTTAAGATGGTAGATAGATAGAGGCTTCCGGTGGCTCCGCGGCGATGAGGACGGTCTCCATAGACCGCCAGCCACCCGATCTGTAAAAACCGCCCTGACAGCGCTAAACAGCTGTCTGGCGGTTTGAAAAAAACTCTCCTTCGGGCAAAGAAGGAGAGGAGAGTCGGAGGGGGTGGGTAGAGCTCCCCGAAAGTCACTGGATTAATTCCAGGGACTCGGAGGGTGAGAGCTCCCCAGTTCACCCCTCCCATTGCTCCGGATCGCTGGTGCCTCTGTTAATCAGAGCAAGACGTCTGCATCCAATTCTGCCGGCAAACAGTGAGTTCTAATGATTTCTAACAAGGCAGACAGAGCGGAAGCAAGAGTGCAAGCTTTCTAAAAGAAACAGAACTTAACTCCGTGAATACATTGTTGCAAACCGAGCTCTCTTGAGCTGGAGGCTGGAGAGGAAGCCTTTGTTATGGGCGGAAGGGAAAGTGAAAGTTAAAGGGAAACTGCTTGTTAAGAGCCCTCTGCCTGAAGAGTAAACTGCTGGGGATTGAGTATAGCTTGAAGAGAGGATTGTTTATTTTGAAAAAACTTTGAAACATACTTTGTAAGACTGTTTATAAGATTCTGTGGCTACAAAAGGAAAAAACTCTTTTTAAAAATAAAATGGCTGCTAAACAACTAAAGCCACCAACTTCTAAAGGGGGAGGAGGTTCCCCTGTAGTGACTCAAAAACAACAACTTCCAGCTGATACACAGTCACAAGACCTTAAAGAATTTATAATGGGTGCCCTGAACAATCAGACAGAAATGATGAAAGAATTTTCAGAGGAGTTAAAGAAAATTAAAAGTGTGGTGGAGGAAAAACATGATGAAATAAGATATGACATTGTTTTTGCAGTTTCAGGACTGGCTATTCATATGTTAAAGATTGAGGAGAGAGTACGGGAAATTGATGATGCTAACTTGGAGCTTGCAACTAAAGTAGGAGAGGTTATGATACAGAGAAAGTGGATGATGAAATGGTTATGTTACAATACAGATCAATGGAATTTGCCCTGCGGCTGAGAGGTTTGAAAGAAAAGAGTGGCGAAAATTTAAAAGATGTTTGTTCCAATGCTTTAGCAGAGTTGATCTCAGAAAGGCCAGAAGATGTGGCAGTTCAAATGGACAAAATTTACAGGGTCAATTCCTGGCTGGCAAAACAAAAGCAGCTACCAAGAGATGTGGTGATTTATTTCACAACAAGGAGAATTAGAAATGACATTCTGCAAGCTTTTTACAGAAACAAGATTAAAGTGGATGGACAAGAGCTGGTGGTCCTGAAAGAGCTTCCTCCTAAAATGTTAAGAGACAGAAAGCAGTTTGGTTTTTTGGTGAATGAACTAAGAAACCAGCAGCTCCAGTATAGATGGGATGTCCCATTTGGGATAATAGTGACATACGCTGGGCAAAGACATCACTTAAACACAGTTGGAAAGGCAAAAGATTTTTATGCCAATGTTTTAAAGGCTGGAAGGCCACCCTCACCAGGGGGTGCTAGAAAGCAATTGGAAATTACACAAGAGAAAGATGGAGGGTAACCACAAACTTACGCTCAAGCACTAGCTGAAGGAGCCAATTTGGAAGAAGATTTACTGTTGAGTGGGGGTCCACCACCAACCCTTGAGTCATTAACGATGATACAGCTGCCAAAAGATCAACGATTGACAAGAGCTACTTACAAACAACATCTGGCACAACAGCCTCAAGATTCAACCCAACAAGTCCAAAAAACACAAGCAGTGTGAGGAGCTAGGCCGAAGTCTAAAATGGCGGAGGAGGTTCAACTGATGCTCTCAAAGCTTGGAGCGCCCAGAGATGGCAAATAAATTTTTATCTTGGAATGTCAACGGTTTAAATTCTCCACAAAAAAGAAAGAAAATATTTCACTATTTGAAGCAATTTCAAAACGATGTCATTTGTTTGCAAGAAACGCATATTAAATCCTCAGATCAAAAGTATTTGATAAATTCGAAATTAGGTACACATTTTGTGGCATCAGCACCAGAAAAGAAAAATGGCCTAGTTATATACATTAAAAGAGACTTAGTGGCCAATTTAATTGAGGCTGATACTCAAGGTAGATATATTGCAATCGAATTAACAACACAGAATGGGAAGCTGCTTGTAATTGGAGTATACGCACCTAATCAACAACAAGATAAATTTTATAAACTTTTACATACTAAAATATTACAATGGGATTATAGATCTTTACTTCTAATGGGTGATTGGAATGAGGTAATAAATACCCAGAAAGATAAAAAAAGTCTTTCCAAGATTTCCATGTGTGCTAAGTTGCCTAAATCTTTTTTTGATATTTTGGAGGATATGGAGCTCAGAGACATTTGGAGAGAAAGGAACGTATTGGAGAGTGATTTTACTTTTTTTTCAGATAGGCATCAATCTTTTTCTAGGATTGATTTTATATTAACTACAAATGATCTTTTTTCTAGGGTGAAGAGTACGAAGATATGTCCAAGAACTTTAACTGATCACAGCCTGGTTTGGGTGGAACTAGAGCAGGAAAGAGGGGAAAGGAGGTCTTGGAGGTTAAATGAGAATTTATTTAGATATGAAGATAACTTGTGTGAGCTTAAAAAACAAATGAAAGAATTTTTTGTTAACAATATGAATAAAGGAACCTCGATGGAGATGGTATGGGATGCGTGTAAGGCATATATGAGAGGAACATTAATTTTTTTGAATAATAAATATAGACTAAAACAACAAAACAGACGGAAAGAGATAGAGGAGGAAATTAAAAAGAAAGAACAATTGCTTATAATTAACCCGGGAGATAAAAAGGCAAAAGATATGATTAATATTTTAAGAGAGCAATTTAATATGTTAATGGCTGGGCAAGTAGCAACCAGCATACAATATGCCAGACATAATACATTTTGTAATGCTAATAAACCTGGGAGATGGTTGGCTTACACGATGAGGAAAAAACAAAAATCACGTGTTATAGACAAGATAGAATTTAGAGATAAAGAGATTTATCAACAGAATTTAATAAAAAAGGCTTTTTTGGAGTTCTATACAAAGTTATATGCTAAAGATGCAATTCAAGATGTTGATATTGATAGATACTTAAAGATGGAGATTCCTGAATTAACGCTGGAACAGAGAGAGAGATTGAATCAGCCAATAACTTCCAAGGAAATTGTTGGGGCAATTAAACAATTAAAAATAGGTAAGGCTCCGGGAACAGATGGACTAACAGCTGTCTATTATAAATATTTACAATCTGAAATGTTAGAACCACTCAAAATTTTATTTAATAAAATACAAGTAGGAGGAGGAGTACCACCTTGGAAAACAGCCTTTGTCTCACTAATTCCAAAGGAGGACCAAAATTCCACTAAACCTGAGAATTTCAGGCCAATTTCACTTCTGAATACTGATTATAAGATTTTTGCTAAGATATTAGCTAATAGATTAATGCCAGTTATGCAACAAATAATTCATAATGATCAATCAGGGTTTATAAAAGGGAGACAAATGAGATATAATGTTAGACAAATTGTAAACTTACTGGAATATTTGGAAAAAAATAATCAAGTCCCTGCAGCGTTTATATTTTTGGATGCAGAGAAGGCATTTGATCGTTTGAACTGGCAATTTTTGTTTAAAATAATAGAGAAAATGCACTTTGGGGAATATTTCACACAATCAATTAGAGCGATATATCAGCAGCAAACAGCACAAATTATAGTTAATGGAGGTTTAACAGAGGCTTTTAAAATTGAGAAAGGAACAAGGCGGGTGTCCTCTGTCCCCACTACTATTTATTTTGACTTTGGAGGTACTATTGAACAAGATACGTGATTCAGAAAAATTGAAGGGTATTGTAATTAGACAACAAGATTATAGATTAAGAGCATTTGCAGATGACTTGGTTATTACCTTATCCCAACCTATAGAGTCGGCTCCATATATATTGGATATAATTGATCAATACGGGAAAGTATCAGGATTTAAAGTTAACTCACATAAGACAAAGATGATAGTTAAAAATATGACTATACTTGAAAGAGATAAACTAGCAAGATTAACAGATTTTGAAATAGTTAAAAAGGTTAAATATCTAGGGGTATACATAGCAGCTTCAAATACAAAATTATACAAAAACAATTATGAGGTTCTTTGGCAGAAGGTACAGAAGGATATGGAAAATTGGAAAAAATTACAGTTGTCTTTATTGGGAAGAATTGCAGCAATTAAAATGAATGTCTTACGTAGATTTTTATTTTTGTTCCAAATGATATCTGTGCTTAAGAAAGATGAAAATCTGAGAGAATGGCAGAAAGGTGTTAATACTTTTATTTGGGCTGGGAAAAAACCCAGAATAAAAATGAAAATTATACAAGATACACGTGAAAGAGGGGGTCTCAAAATGCCTAATTTAAGATTATATTATGAAGCAGCGGTTTTATCACAAATTAGTGATTGGTTTAATTTAACTGAGGGGAGAATTTTGAATTTAGAAGGTTATGATTTGTTATATGGATGGCATGCCTATTTGTTATATGACAAAAAAGTGGATAAAGTATTTAAGGCTCATATATTAAGAAATGCTTTGTTGAGGGTTTGGAAAAAATATCAATATAAGTTAAATTATAAGATACCTTTATGGGCAAATCCTAGACATGCAATAGAAAATATAAGTATAGAACAAAAACAGGAGGTGATTACCTATAAAGAGCTTTTTATTATGGAAAGGGCGGTAATGTATTTGAAATCTTTAGATATACTGAGAGAAGAAGGTATAATTTATACATGGTTTCAGTATGGTCAACTTCAAGCTAGATGGAAGGAAGATCAAAAAACTGGCTTTGTGCAAAATGAGGAGAATTTGGTAAAACAAATTAGAGATCAAAAACAAATGCATATTAAAAGGTTGTATAATGTTTTATTGGAAATAGATTCTGAGACGGAATTGGTTAAAGACTGTATGATTAAATGGGCACAAAATTTTCAAGAGCCAGTAATGATGGAGACTTGGGAAAAGATTTGGATTAGAAATGTGAAATTTACACAAGCACAAAATTTAAGAGAAAAATTTTATAAAATGTTTTATAGATGGCACTTAGATCCTAAAAAATTATCATGTATGTATTCTAATGTGCAAGCTAAATGTTGGAGATGTGACTGTGATGATGCAACTTATTATCATATATGGTGGACTTGTAGAAAAATCAAAGCATTTTGAATAAAGATTTGGTGGGTGATGCAGAATATTCTTAAAAAGAGACTGAAATTTACTCCACAGTTGTTCTTATTGGGTATAACTACGGACTGTACAGTTGCAGAGACTAAATTGATTTTGAACTTGATAACAGCAGCAAGATTGTTGGTAGCACAACACTGGAAGAAGGACTTTTTGCCTACTATTGATGATTGGATATTGAAAGTAACTAATTTAGCTGAAATGGCTAAAATTTCAGCATATCTGAAGGATCACACACAAGAAAGGTATATACAGGACTGGAGAAGATGGATTGATTATATACAAAATAAGTATCAGACCAAAAAATATCAAATAGCTTATGAATGATCTCTTTTATTTGTATAAGCGTTATATAAGTGATATTAGAAGTATTATGTTTAAGAAATAGGATTTTATATATGGGGGGGTTAAGAATTTTTTTTAGGGGGTGTTAGTTTAATGATTGGTTATGCAATTTAGTTTATTGTTAAAGGTCAATAGAAATACCTTGTGTTCTGCTCTGGGGAGGGGGAGGGGGTTGTGGGGAAATTGTGTTTGTTTTAAAACTTTTTCAATAAAAAAAAAAAAGATGGTAGATAGATAAATAACGCCAGTCCTAGGCCCAGGAAAAGTCAGTCCACGTTTCCTCAGGCCGATAAACATGCCTTGGAAGGGTATCATCGTCGGTCGCTGCTGCCTGGCCACCGGCTATCCTCTCGGCCAGCTGTTGCACCGCCGTCCATGGCATTGTCAGCGCCCCCATAGGAATCGACCGGGCGCCGCCCACGCCAGCACCCGTGTCTATCCGCCGTTGTCCTCGCCCCCGTGAGGCTTCCAGCTCCGACGGAGAGAAGGTCGCCCATGCTGCCGCTGACGCTGGCGACGCCCACGCCCATGCCGCCACCTCTGCAGCCGATGCTGGCGCTGCCTCAGCTGTTGCTGGGGCCGACATTACTTCAATTGCCGGCATCATAGCTCCCCAGCTGATCTTCTCGCTGGGAAGCCTCAGGAACTAGCCGGGCCAGCCAACAAGCAGCCGACGAGCAAGTTGTTATTGCCGCCGCCGCCGCCGCCCATAAAGCCGCCACAGCCACCGCACTTCAATGCCGCCCCTCCATCAGCGTCGTGGATTTCGAGAGTGTTACAACACTCCTGGCTGGCATAATGTTCAGCTTACCGGGGTGGTGGCCATAGATGGTCAAAACGGCCCCATGGCTCCCAAAATCCGCCCGATATCGGCCATCCCCTCTGCAGAGCTTCAGGACACAACCGCCATCTTAGGCATGCGCAAAGCATTAATCCTTAAGCCTCCTTTCCTATCCTCTCAGGCCTCCTTTTCCCCAGGAATCCCTTCCTATCCAGATTAAGATTTTGTTACAATTATTCATTGATGTTAAAGCATTACAGGTTGTCCACAACTTACAACAATTCATTTAATGAGCCATTCAAAGTTACAACCTCACTGGAAAAAGTGACTTGTGATCATTTTTCACACTTACAACCGTTATAACACTCCTGTGGTCATGTGATCAAAATTCAGCCACTTGGCAACTGACTCATATTTATGATGGTTGCAGTGTCCTGGGGCCAAGTGATCACATTTTGCATACTTCTGACAAGCAAAGTCAATAGGGAAACTAGATTCAAGCCAGATTCACTTCAGAACTGTGGCAAGAAATGTCATAAAATGGGGCAAATTCACTTAACTGTCACACTTACCAACAGAAATTTTGGGCTCCATTGGAATCGTAAGTTGAGAATTACTTGTATTAGTTAGTGTGATGACTCCCCCAGACGCTTTCCCAGATACCTCTCCAGATATCATCTTGGAGGAAGATGAACCAGTTCTGGGCTGATGATAAATTGATCGGTGAAGGAAATAAGCCACACTTCATATTGTAATTTCTCCCACGGATGATTCCTCAGATACCTCTCCAGATGTCAGTTTGGAGGAGGATGAACCAGTCCCAGGCATATCGGGGGGGGGAGGGGGGGAGTTGGTCCATGGCTCCAAGCAACCATCTGAAAGTGATTTGAGCCTACTTCTGCTGATCGCCAGCTGCCAGCAGTTTGGCAGATCGAATCTCACCAGGCTCAAGGTTAACTCAGCCTTCCATCCTGAGGACAGTAAAATGAGGAACCAGATTGTTGGGGGCAATATGCTCACTCTGTAAACCACTTAGAGAGGGCTGTAAAGCACTATGAAGCGGTATATGCAAGTACGTGCTATTGCTTTTTTTTTATAAAAGTTTTTTTTTATTTTTTTAGACAAACACACATACAAACATAAAATGTATTTTCTTTGAACAGAGTATTTGGCCGGTTCACAAATTTAAACAATATTTAGTCATTTCAATTAAGTTTACAATTTCTTTATTTCCTTTTTGCCATAGGTATTCCTTATCTATTTTTTTTTAACAAACCAATATTACCCTTCATTCTCATCTCTAATCTTAATCCTAATCAAATTCAATTTTTTCCTTCTATCTTTTTATACCCCTTCCCATTATCATCTATTTTTATATTTATCCTCACATTGGTTGGTTATGTAACATTACAATTGTTTAATATAAATCCAACATTTTAGTATAAATCAGTTAATTATATAACTATCTTTTTTTGTATATTAATCAGTATGGACATAAATCTTCCAATTATTTCCATGCAATCTAATTTCTTACAAGTTAATTAGTTATATTTACCAATAGTAATAAACCAAATAGTTTCCCCCCTTATGTTACTCATTAAACTGTCCCAATAAACCAAATAGTTTTGCCCATATAATTCTCCAAATCACAACTTATTCATTTCTACAGAAATTCAAAAAAAAGAAAAACTTGTCATTATCTAGATTTCAGATACAAAAACAAATATTCCAGTTATTAATCATTTCATTTGTACATTCATATGGTTTCCCATTAGTTTCTTACTATTCATATTTCAATTCTAAATATATATAACATCTTTCTCTTTCATTTTTTTCTTTTTCTCCCTTCCCATTTTTATTTTTTCCTTTTTCTTTCTCCTTTTTTTCTTTTATATTTTAAAATCTTGAACTCTCCTCTTTGCCCTAATTTCCCCTTGTTTCCCATCTCTTTTCTCTTTTTCTTATCTCCCCACTATTTATCCCACTGTTTATTCCAGTGTAATCATTCTGTATTTCACAAATCTGGACTCTTCTATTTTTCTTTCTATGCTACCCTTCATTCCTTCTTTGTCTCTTTTTGCCCTTTCTGTTTTTTCCATTGTTAATCCCAATGTAATCTCTAAAAACCTTCTTTTTATTATTACTATTTACATATTCAATTATTTTCCCCAAAGTATTGGGAAGTATTCCCATTGTCTTTATCTTCTTCTTTATATTCAGTCTCTGTGTCTTGTTTCTGTCTTTGTTTCCTTGTTAGCTTGACCTCTATCTCAATTTTTGGGTCCTCAAGTTTCGATTCTCCATGTAATATTGTAATTATTCCTTTTATTTCCACTTTCCACATCGAGTACCTCATTTCCATCATTTCTCTAATTTCCTGCACCATTTTGTTCTTTCTATGTTAATATTGTTCCAATTTTAAAAGTTCTGTTGTTTCCTCTCTTTTTTTTCTAAAATCAAACCGCTTGCAAACAAAGCAATCCTCCCCAAAAGTTCTCACGACTATTATCACTGATGCAGTTCAAAATTTTCCAAAACAGTTATACAGGTATAGTTAAGGGTTTTACATTGGGTGAAACAAAATTGATATTGTATATGATAACAGCAGCAAGATTGTTGATAGGTAAATATTGGAAAAATGAAGCTTTGCCCACTATTGAAGAATGGACTTTGAAGATGGCCAGTTTCGCAGAGATGGCGAAGATTTCAGCATACTTAAAAGATTGTTCACAAGAGACTTATGAATGGGAATGGAAAAGGTGGATAGAATATGTTCAGAACAAATATCAAACTAGAAAGTATCAAATAGCTTTTATTTGAAAATAATGTATTAGAAATATTTTAATGAAATGAGGTAAAAAGAAAAATTATACAGGGGAGGGAGGGGTTCAAGTTTACACATAAGTGTCATATTAAGGGTTTTTGTGTGTGTGTGTGTGTTTTTTTTTTTACCAGTTATGAGTATATTATAGGGAAGTCTGGGGGGAGGGGAGGGTTAGGGAGGGTTAGGGAGGTTGGGAAGTTTGGGGGGGGAGGTGGGGGGGGAAAGGGGTGAAAATGTAATTGTAAAACTTTTGCAATAAAAAAAAAAAAAATTTCCAAAACAAAAATTCCAAATTGCAATGCTCTTTTTTCTCCTGAAGATGTCTCTCTACAATCCACAATTCTATTAATTGTTTAACAAAGTGTCCATTTTGTAAAAGTTCTCATTCACAATCTAGTTTCTTTTTTCTTCTTTTTAACTTTGAAAATACCAAATCAATTTTATAGTCCAGTCCAAATTAAACAAATACTTTTCGCTCTCTTTTTTTTTCTCCTTTATTTTATCTTTAGGTATACAGCACTTCTGTTGTAGGGCTTAATATCCAATTATCTTTTATTTTTCTTAGCCTTAAAAAAGAAAGGATAAGATAATTTTATCCAAAAGTCATTTTTTGGGGGGGGAGGTATTATTGTCCCTTTAAATTCCACTTGCATCCTCTTTTTCTCCTTATTTCTAGATTGAATCAAAGTTTGGCTGAACTTTGTGCATTTGTATATAGGCACTTGATGTCTGACGTTGGGTACATTTCCTATGTCTCCTATTTGGTATTTAAATTAGATTAGATTAAGAGTTGGAAGGGACCTTGTAGGTCATCTAGCACAACCCCCCCCCAAACAGGAGACCTTATACCAGTGATAGCTAACCTTTTTGCCATCGCGTGCCAGGAGAGGGGGGGCGGGGGAGGGTTGCGCGCGCACGTGCCCACGTGCATGTGTGTGCAACCCCCTCCCCCCCCGCTCCTGGCATATGATGGCCTGGTAGGCCCGTTTTTCTTTCTTACCTGGTTCCAAATCCTCTCTGTGTATCTGGGAATGGCGAAAACAGCCTTTCCCACTCCCTTGGAGGCCCTACGGAGGCTGAAAGGGCCCATTTCCCAACTCCCGGTGGGACAGGAAGTGACATTTTTTGCTGTCCCCAGCCTCCAGAACCTCTCTAGGAGTCTGTAGGAGCCTCTCTAGGAGTCTCTGGAGGCTGGGGACAGGAAAAAACGTCACTTACTGTCCCACCGGGAGTGGGGAAATGGGCCCTTTCAGCCTCCGTAGGGCCTCCAAGGGGGTGGGAAAGGCTGTTTTCGCCATTCCCAGATACACAGAGAGGATCTGGAGCCAGGTAAGAAAGAAAAATGGGCCTTCCCCACCCCACCCCAGGCCCTCCAAAGGCAGGAAACAGCCGGTTTCCTTACTTTTGGTGGGCCCAGAAGGCCTGAAAATCAGCTGGCCGGCGTGCGCATGCGCCCCAGAGCTGAGCTGGCGTGCCCACTAATATGGCTCCGCGTGTCACCTGTGGCACGTGTGCCATAGGTTCGCCATCACGGCCCTATACCATTTCCAACAAATGGCAGTCCGATCTCTTCCTGAAAGCCTCCAGTGATGAAGCTCACACAACTTCTGAAGGCAAGTTGTTCCAGTGGTGGGTTGCCCCGAGTTCAGACTGGTTCGCAAGAACCAGTAGTAAACCCGGTGGGAACCTCCGCCCATTGACCGGGACGTCATCATAAAAGATCTGCGCATGTGCACGGGTGCGATACGAACCAGTAGCAAAGCTAAGTAGAACCTACCCCTGAGCTGTTCCATTGGTTGATTGTTCTCACTGTCAGAAAATTTCTCCTTATTTCTAGGCTGAATCTCTGCTTGGTCAGTTTCCATCCATTATTCCTTGTCTGGCTTTCAGGGGCCTTGGAAAATAGCTTGACACCTTCCTCTCTGTGGCAGCCCCTCAAATATTGGAACACTGCTATCATGTCTCCCCTGGTCCTTCTCTTCACTAGACTAGCCATGCCCAGTTCCTGCAACGGTTCATTGTATGTTTTAATCTCCATTCCCCTAATCATCCTGGTTGCTCTTCTCGGCACTTTTTCTAGAGTCTCAACATCTTTTTTATAGTGTGGTGACCAAAACTGGATACAGTATTTTAGGTGTAACTAAGGCTTTATAGTGTTAGCTATTCCTGCCAGCTTAGTTTCATCTGCAAATTTGGTAAGTTCCCCTATTTGAGTTTTTCTTTCTTGCCATCTCTCCTTACCTCATTATTTGACTTGTTTTACAAGGGTTTTTGCTTGGAATTAGCTCCTGGAGATTGGTCCCCCTCCCCCTCAATTTTAGTTTAAAGCCCTTCTGATAAATTGAGCCAGTTGTTTTCCAAAAACATTCTTCCCAGTTTTTGTGATTTGCAACCCATCCCTTACCAAAAGCCCACCATGGAGATAGTGCAGACCATGGTCCAGGAATCCAAAGTTTTTTTGGTGATACCAATCCTTTAGCCGGTGGTTCACTTCTAGAATCCCTTGTTCTCTTACCAGATGTTGTAGCATGTAGTAGTATAAAAGGATAATAATCTGTGGGCCTAATTATTTTGGTTAGGTTCTCAGCCACATCTTTGAGTTTTGCTCCAGGGAGACAGCATACCTCCCTAGATCGTATGTATGGTCTGCAGATGGCTGGTTCTGTTCCTTTGAGAATAGAATCTTCTATCACCAACACTCACCTTCCTTTTTTAGGGGGTGCAGTCTGGGGTGCTTTTTTGTTTATCCCAGGTGAGTTTGTGATGTGACTTTTTAGGGATATTAGATGATGTCTCTTTTCTAAGTGTTTGCATGTTTTCTTTGAGGGGGAGGTTGTGGGTCTGAGTATTTTCAACTGGGGGAGAAATTGGTTGCTCATTTTTAATGGGGCTGCTTCTGATCCAAGAACACATAGAGCAGAGAAAAGGCAGGAGCAGTGAGGGTCAACTAGATTACTCATGAGGAGGCAGCCTTCCCCTCTTGATCAGCTGCACAGGAAGCTGGCTATTTAGCATAGTAGACAGATGGAGATGATGCTGGGAACAAAGTGTTTGTTTTCTTCCTGTTGTTCTTGCCTTGAACTTTGGATTGTATCTTTTCAGTGTTTGCCTTGCCTCGCCTTTGCCAATGGACTGGCCTTTATCTTGGAACTTGCCTTTGCCTTGGGAACTTATTTTTGCCTAGTGGACTCACCTTTGCCTTGAGGACTAGTGCCTTGGAAGCTTTAGTAAAGACTCTTTACACCCATGGTATGTGTGCATGCATGAGTGGGACAGCTCTCTGGTTATCCAGTTTTCTGGTTAAACAATTGAATGTGAAAATACTTCGAATAGTTGTTCAATACAATTGAAAATACTTATATTTTATAATAAAGTATGTTTAGTACAACTGTTATGTTTATTGAATAAGGCATTACTTTAAACAGGCTCTCACCGATAAAAAACACTAACAAAAATAAAGAAAAGCCTAAAACGCCAAAGGAACTAAGAAAAGCACAAGGCTATGCACGAAGAGAGAAAAAAACACACCAGTCTTCAGTGACTTAGTGAAAAGACTGGTGCATTATGGGAGCAGGGGGCGTGGCCACAGGACGAAGAGAGAGAGAGATGTTTGAAATATCACCCAGTCAAAAGGAAGTGATGATGAAGAAACCCAGCTATGGACTGCAGGAGCAGTACTCTGGAAAAAAGGTGAACAACATTTTTACAGAATATAGATATGTTGATGCTGGGTGTGACAAGGAATGGCTGGGAGGAGAGGGGCCAGATGAGGCACCCCTTGACGTGAGTAACATTGAGTTAGCCATACCCACCCAGTCACATGACCACCAAGCCACGCCTACAAAGCCACACCTACAAAACCGGTAGGGAAAATTTTTAGATTTCACCACTGCTGTTAAGTGAATCATTGCAACTGTTAGTAACACAGTTGTTAAGTGAATCTGGCTTCCCTATTGACTTTGCTTGTCAGAAGGTCACAAAAGGTGATCACATGATCCTGGGATATTTCAATTGTCATAAATGTGAACCAGTAGCCAAGAATCTGAATTTTGATCACATCACTTATGACCATTTTTCACAAGAACATTGCAGCCTCCCCATGTGAAAAATAAGTCACTCAGAAAGTCAATCAGAATGGTTGGCAGTTCGGTGGTTCAAATCCCTAGTACAAGCCTCCTGTGTGGGCAGGAGGACTAGATGACCTCCAAGGTCCCTTCCAACTTTTACTGTTAAATGTTAAATGTCACTAACTGAATGGTTGTAAATTGAAGGCTTACTGAACTTACTGTAACTGAAGCATGTTAATGTTTTAACATTGTTACGATGTTGATCACAAATACTTGATTCTTTTATTGAAATATTTCATTTTTATGCTAAAAATAATAAAGTACCAATATAATCAAAACAAAACCAAGAATAAATTTAAATTAAATAAATGTTCTTAAAAACTGGTATAGACAAAGCCCAAGAGTTATTAAAAACAGTCTTAAAGCTTGTGTTTGCTGGTGGCTTATAGCAATAATTCAAAAGGAGCACATCTACCTTTCCTAGCTTGATTTCAAAGTTTGTTTCCTTTAAATCTCTTCCAAAAATGCAGAGCGTACATACTGCATTGAGAATACAGAACACCCCACAAACTGGGTGAACTCATAGCAAGCTTTTTTTAAAAAAGTGAGGAGTAATGGAGTTGTGGGAAGCCACCCTCTTTCTAGAAGAATGAAATATTTTGAGGAATATTAAAAAGCAGAATATTATATTTTCTTAAAGGAGAAATGGAGAAACATGCTCTTGGAGACAGAAAGCAACCCCCACTTTTCTTAATAGCCCCAGCAGATATTACAGGCAGCTTTTAGAAATGCAGATTTGGTAATCCATTCAAGAAAGGATATTTTGAAACAAAGGCAGAATGGTAGGATTAGCTATCACCCAAGAGCCAAAACAGGACGAAAGCCATTAAGCCACAATAGGAATTACACAACATCCTTTCAGAACATAAGCCCCTTCATTGCATCACCCTCAGAAACATCAACCAAACTTAGCTGAGATAAACACCTTGGAGTTGTTCTTTGCCTATAGAGCCAGCTATGACCCCTGCATAACCCCTACATGGCCCCATAAGAGTCTGACAACAGCCAATAGAATACATGTTCTTGCACAGAAACAGGAAACTCAAGTGCAAAGCATAAGAGAAGGTATAACCCCCCCCCTCAACTCCATGTGGTCAGCTGCCAATGAACCTATGTGGTTCTGTTCATCAATAAATGAACCCTTTTTCCAATCAGCCTCCAGCTTCCATTTTGTCTCTAGTGCCTTTCTCCCAGCTTGGAACTGAACCAGATGAATATTTCTTTCCACAGAGTTAATACAGCTGGTATAGATGGAATTTGAAGCAAAGATCAGCAAGAGAAGCAGTATATTAAAAAAAACCAAAAACTTCCAGGGACTTCCGGGGTGACGTCACAATGTTGTGGTTCAAGAAAATGGAGCCCCGTTTTCTTGGAGCAAATTTTCGTGTCTGAAAGCCGGTAGAGGCAAGACCCGACCTTGGAGGGGTCGGCTCTGTAGAAGGGACACTCTTGGGGTAATGGGGAGAAGCGCAATCTACTGTTACGGAAAAAGGAACCCCTTGAATTTCGGCGCAAAAGAGACCGCCTGTAATAGTTGGATCCGGAGATGTGGCGGCTTACCTGAAGGAAGCAAGGAGTGAAAAGCAGCGAGAAGCATCGGTTGTTAGAGACAGAATAGACTGAGTTACTGGGCTGCTTCCCTAATCTGGCAGAATTTACAAACTGATTGACAAATGAGGCTCCAAAGGGAGAAAAAGTAGTGCTTTGGTGGTGGAGCGAAAGTTTGACAAGAGGAAAAAGGGTGATCGGAAGAGTTGAAAGGTAAAGAACATTGGAACTGGTGAGAAAGAAAGATTATGATTGAATCTGTGGTGATTGGGAGTGAATGACTGGAGATTGTGGACACTAAAACTGAAAAGACAAGGTTTGGAGAGTGAAGTGAAGTAACATTGCATATTAGCAGGAGCGGACATCTTGGACTTAGGACCTAGAAAGTAATAAACAGAAGAGCTGTGGACAGTGTAACGAAGTAGGAGAGTGAAAGAATTGCTTAAAACAGCAGAAGATTTTGGATTGGGAAGATCAGTGGCCAGATGTGTATATTTTTTATATTGATTATCTAATAGCAAATATCAAGGTGTATACTTAGACTTTTTTATTATCTTTATTGTTATTATTCAACACCTAATTGATTTAGTATAAATAGATAAATGAACTAATCTATTAAATTTATAAAATTTACAGATTAAATTTATTGTATTGAATTTGATTAATAAAAGTTAGTTTTAAATAGTGTTATACTTCAATTTTTTCTTCTTGTCTTTGAGGTACTATATTTTAGTTTATTTAGGTATTATTAAATAAATTTAGAGTGGAATAGGATGGCAGGATTAATTATATAATTAATTATATTATCTAATTATTTGACTATCTTACTTAACTAACAGTAAAATCTAATTGATGGTAAACTAGATGAGTAAGGTTATAGAAGCAAGAAATACTTAAGAATTGTTATTGGAAAGGTAGCTTTTGGAGGAGAAAGGAATTAGATATTTTATGGTATTGTGGAAGAATTTTTTTGGGAAACTGGAGAAGGCAGAGAAGGCAGGATTGGCAATGAATTTACAAAGTATGCAGACAACTATAAATATGATTCAGGAGGTGATTCTGAAAACCCAAGAATCGACTGGAAAAAATAATGAGGAACTAAAGCATGACATGGGTAAAGTAAAAGAGGATATTAGGAAACTAGATGATAGAATGGGAGAAATACAAGAGACAATCACCAAGAATGAGCAAAGAATAAAAACTGTGGAAGTAAGAATGGAACAGACAGAGAAAAACTAGAGGAGACAGAAAAAAAATTGATGGCAATGAACGGAGAACTTGAAGAGGTGATAACATGTCTGGAAATGGTCAAATCTGTGTTCTACCTAAGATTCCAAAATATATTAGAAAATAAAGAGGAAGACCTCCTGAATCTCATGATTGAGTTGTTGCTGATAACTTGAGGATGGATAGGATTGATTTGCAAAATGGTATTGATGAATTGTACAGAGTGCATATGAACTATGCACGGTGATGTAAGTTGCCACGTGAGGTACATGTATGATTAAAAAAAAAACCCAATTAGGGATGAAATTTATAGGAGAACACGGGATACATCGCTGATATATAAAGGGAAAGAGATATTGATGCTCAAAGAAATACTAGGAGAGTAAGGGAGCAAAGGCGAAACTACCACTTCCTCTCCTCCCAACTTGTGAAATATAAAATAATGTTCCACTGGCTTGTCCCAGAAGGCTTGCTTGTGATGTGGCAAGACAAAAAAATTAGGCTGGACACACCGGATAAGGCTCAGGAATTTTATGATCAATATACAGCAACAGATGAAGATATGGAGAGTGGGGAGGAGATAGAAGATAAAAGTCAGGAAGAAGAACGGAATTGGAAATTGAATCACAGGAGAGGACTGAAAGAGAACAACAGGAGCGAGGTCGAAGACACAAAGAGAAACGAGACTAAGGAAAGGAACTAGGGCAGGAGTCAGCAACCCGCGACTCTGGAGCCGCAAATGGCTCTTTAGGCTCTCTGCCAGGACTCCCTGTCCCATCACTGGTTGGCCCTGCCCCTCACCCCTCTTATTTTTTGGACTCCAGCCCGAAACGGCAGGAAGCTAAGTCTGCCTTACGCGCAAGTGTAGCGCGAAGGCAGGTACAGGGCCACTTCGCACCTGCACTCTCCTCCCCCTCTCCTCCTCTCATGACCCCTTGGCCAGCTGTGGCTGAGCCGGGATCATGCGCACATGCAGGGAGACCCTCCTTAAGTAAGCTGCTTCCCACCCCACATGTGCCTTTCCTGAGCTTTGGTGCTTGCTTGAGAAGGGTCTTCCCATGCGTGCACATGCTCCCTTCTCAGCCACAGCTGTCCTGGGCATCCTGAGAGGAGGAGGGAGAAGAGGGTCACCAGAGAGTGCAGGAGCAAAGCAGTCATGTACCTGCCTTCGCTCCACATTTGCACATAAGGCAGCCTTCACTTCCTGCCGCTTCGGGCTGGAGTTTGCACCCTCCATGCTCGGCTGAAGAGCTGCCGGGGGTGGGGGATGACATGGCAAGATGATGTCTGGAGCATTAGTGCAGGAGAAAAGCCATGTCCTGTTAAGACCCTCCTAAGAAGCAGCCGTGCATGCCTTTGCTGCACTTTGGCGCTTGCTTGAGGAGGGTCTCCCTGTGCATGCACACGCTCCTGGCTCAGCCACAGCTGGCCAGGGGGTTACAAGAGGAGAGGGGAGAAGGAGGACTGTCACCTGGAGGGGGGGGAAAGACACACACACACACACACACACACACACGTACATACACAGAGAGAGAGAGACATAGAGACACACACAGAGTGATACGTAGAGAGGGGGAGGTAAGAGATACAAAGGGAGAGAGACACAGAGGGGGGAAAAGAGGGGAAGATAGGGAAAGGCACAGAGACACAGAGATACAGAAAGAGGGGGAGAGAGGGAGAGAGACATAGAGAATGGTTTTGTGGCTGGGTAGGCATGGCTAGGGGTCATGTGACTGGGTGGGAGTGAGTGACATTGAGTTGGCCATGCCCACCCAGGTTTTGTGGCTCCATGTGTGGTTTTTTTCTGTAGAAAACTGGTCCAAGTGGCTCTTTGAGTGTTTAAGGTTGCCGACCCCTGAACTAGGGTCATCAATAGAAGATAAAATGGAAGAAGAAATCAGATTAACTTCGATTAACATAAATGGTTTAAACTCTCTGGCCAAAAGGAGGCAGTTTCTATCCAGACTTCAAAAATATAATACGGACATTGCATGTTTGCAAAAAGTCCATATTAAAAGACAACAAGGATACTTATTATAAATCCCCAAATTAGGAAAATTTTATTCAGCTCTTGCATCACAAAAAAAAAGAATATTAGTAGTTAAAGATTGGTTACAACAGAGACAATTTTTTGCTGATGAGGAAGGAAGACTTTTATTAATTGAAATAAGAATAAGTCAAAAAAAGATTTTATTGGCAGATATCTATGCACCAAATACCAAACAAGAGGAATTTTACTATAATTTACATAAAAAAATAATAGGATTGGAAAGGGAAAATGTGTACTTATTGGGAGATTTTAATGTGGTCGTAGACTCAAAACAAGATTATCTATGAGGGAAAAAAAATAAGAAGAGGAAGAAACTACCGACTACTTTTGTTGACATGATGCAAGAGTTGAATATAAAAGATATCTGGAGAGAACAAAATCCACACAAAAAATTCTAACCCACATGATTCATGGTCCAGGATAGATATGATTTGGATGGATTTGGAACTAAGCAAAAATATAGAAGAGATAGAAATAGCATCAAATTCATGGGCAGATCATAGCCCAGTGATATTAAAATGGAAAGGGAGAGTAAAAACAAGGGGAAGATGGACCATGAATCAAAAAAATAACAAAACCCCAGGACCTGATGGGATCCCCTCTGAGTTCTATAAAGAGATACAGGGACCAGTAAAAATGTTACTGTTGAGCATATACAATGAAGCTTTAGGGCAATCCAAACTACCAAAGACATGGATGGAGGCGCTAATATCACTTATCCCAAAAGATCCTACAAATACACAGCAAATCAAGTATTATAGGCCAATCTCGCTACTTAATGTGGATTACAAAATATTCGTAACCATAATCGCTGAAAGAACCAACAAAATATTAAATGAAATTATTGATTAGGACCAAAATGGATTTTTGCCAAATAGACATATAAGGAACAATACAAGAATGATTATGAATTCATTAGAATACTATGAGGCCCACCCGGATAAGCAGCTGGCATTAATGTTTGTAGATGTTCAAAAAACGTTTGATAATCTAAACTGGAACTTTCTTATTAACCAATTGGAAATTATGAATTTTGGGGAGAAATTTACAGACATGATCAGAGAATCTATTCGAAGCAATCGGCTAAAATAATAATAAATGGGGAAACAACGGAGAGAATTAATATAACTAAGGGGGTAAGACAGGAATGTCCCTTGTCACCCCTCTTATTTATATATATTTTATTTTTTAAAAAGTTTTTTATTTTTATTTCTCATAAACACATTTTCATGTACAGTCATTTATCCATCATTTTTCATTCACCTTATCTTTTAAATTTCATTTTTCATTTTTCATTTTTACTTTTTCGGGGCTGCTCTTTTATCATTTACCTTTACTCCAACCTTTCTTCTTCTCCTCTTCTCTTCCTTCCTCTTTCTCCTCTTACTTTCTTCTTTCTTCCTCTCCTTCTCTTTCCTACTTCCCCTTCCCTTCCCTCACTCCTCTCTTCTTCCCCCCTTCTAACCGTTTCTTCTACTCCTCTTTCCCCTCCCTTTTCTTCCTCTCCTTTTCTCTTTCTTCTTTCTTCTCTCATCTCCTCTCTTCTCCCTTCCATTCTCTCTACTCCTTCCCCTCTCTCTTGTTGTTTCCTTTTTCAGTTCAATCTAAAGTGGTATTCAAGCAGCCCCGATTTTCTAATTATCTTTATTCTCATTTCAATTTCTTATTCAATTAATATTTATTTTTATTTCATCATTTGTGTACATTTTTATAATATCTCATGTTTTTTCCCTTTTACCCCCCCTCCCTTTTCTCCTTTTACTTGGCATCATCTGGGTATCTATTTTTTTAATTGTTTTCTCCCATCTGTTCTCTATCTATTTTATCTCTATACTCTTATCCATATTTCCTTTCTAACCAATCATAAAATTTCCCCATGTCTTGAAATACATCAACTCCTCTTTATCTTTTATTCTCAATGTTAATAAATTCATTTCTGCACATTCTAAAATTTTCTTTATAATTTCTCCTTCCAAGATTTTATCTGCTTTCCAATTTTGTGCAAATACAATTCTAGCCTCTGTATTATATAAATAATCAAATATGTATCTTCTTTACTGTAATTCTCTGGTAAAATTCCCAGTAAGAATATCTCTGGCTTTAACTCTATATGTTGCTGCAACATGCTCTCTAACCATGTTTGTATGGTTTGTCTGCTTCATATCTTGATTGTATTTGTAGTCTTGTATACCAATCTATCTCAATCCCTTGACTTTCTAGTTCTTGTTTTTGTTTCAGTTCTCCCCGATCGGTCAAGATGTCCTTATATCTAACAATATTGCCCATATTCACAATATTTGGGTATGTCACCTCTTCTATTGAGGAAAGCCACACTGGTATATTTTGATGGTTTTTTTTTCACTCTCTCCCACACTGATAACAAGCCATTTCTTATGTAGTGTCTTTGAAATGGGATGGCACGCATTTTTATGGGAAGGAAAAAACAAAACCCATACATATTTCCAGAGACATCTAGTGCAAAATGCTTTGTTAAATATTTGGGATAATATAAGGAAAAATCACTATATGAAAGTTCCAGTTTGGATTTCAACAATGGAAGCCATAATCTATCTCAATGTATTGGACATAAACAAAGTAGTAAGATACTCTTTTAGATGAATTTGGAAACTTAAAATCAGAGCAGGATTTAAGAAATCAGGGAATAAAAATTAATTGGTGGCCATATCTGCAAATTAGAACAAAATATAAAAAAGACCGGGAACAACATGGTATATATACAGAACAATTGGAATTTGACAAGATATTATTAGGGACAGGGGAAAAATGATTACAAAAATGTACAATTTTTTGTTAAAATTCAAAATGGAAGAAGAAACTGTGAAAGAGACAATGATTAGATGGATGAGAAATCTTGGTCACAATATTCAATTAGATCAATGGGATAAATTGTGGGAGAAAAACTACAAACTAACAATGTCAGCTGCTTATAAGAAGAACCTTTACAAAATGTTTTATCAATGGCATCTGCCACTAGTGAGATTAGCCAAGATGTTCTTGAACAGGTCCCTGGAATGTTGGAGGTATGGTCATAAACAAGGAACATTCTACCACATGTGGTGGACCTGCCCTAAAATTAGAAAATACTGGTGTAAGATTAGAAAGTGGCTGGAGGGGATAACAGAACAGAGAATAGAGATGAAGCCGGAACTTTTTCTTTTGGGCATTTTTGAAGGGAAATGGAGAAAAAAATACAATATATTAACTTGCAGTTAATATACACATATTAACTGCAAGTAGAATTGTCCTAGCACAGAACTGGAAACAACCAGATATTCCTCCAGACCAAATTATAATAATAAAAATGTATGATTGTGCAGAAATGGACAGACTGTCCATGGAAATGAAGGAGAGGGAGGGAACTGAGTACTATCAAATTTGGAAGAGATTGGTATTCCTGGCTTGAGAGGAGCCGAAAAAAATAAGGGATAATTTGTTAAATATAATATGTAGAAGGTAAAATTGTTGAAGAAATATAGGATATGAAATTGAATTATAAATAGAGGTAATTATAATCTAAATAAGGAGGTAATTTAAGATAGAGATATATAGAATTAGAACTTTTGTAAATATGTTTTTCTATAGCGATATAGAAAAGCTGTTATTAGTGGAAAATTTTTGTTATGTTGTTTTTCTGTTTTTTTCTTTCTTTCTGTATTGTACTTTTGTACTGTGTTTTAAATGTTGGAACTTCAATAAATACTATTTTAAAACAGGAAAAAATCTTCCTGATGTTGTGGAATGATGTGACCAAAAACATTCCTAGGTCAGTCAGAGACAGCTTTATTGCGCAAGGTTCAGAGCCAGTTTTTTACATGAAGCTTTGAACCAAGAGAGAGTTCTGATACAGCGGTTTTATACATTTTCAAGACAAAGGATTCAGTGAGATCATACATTTTCCATATATGGTTAATCATGAGATCATACATCCGATTTTCCCTATATGGTTACAGACACTGGATAATAAGTTCATCTAATTACTTAAAGCATTAATCTTAGTTTACAAAATTATCTTAGCCACACAACTTTTCTTAAGTGCTCGGAGTTGCTAATGGGAGAGTTACTACTGTGCTTGGGTAAGTTTATTGGATTAAGTAACTCTTTATAACATATAGGTCTTTGTGTCATTCACAGTGAGGTCACTCAGATGTTTTTCCATATGGCAGTCCTTTCCGTGACATCTAAGTCTCAGAAGATATATTACCACTTAATGGGGTTTAACTGTTTGTTAATGTAATTTCCAACAAGCACTTTCCTCTCTTATAATAATGTGAATAGAGAGGGTCCCTCAGAGTTCATGTATCTAAGCACGTCTTTCCCTTAAAATAATGTGAATAGAGAGGGTCCCCCAGAGCCCATATATCTGACTCTGTATGATTCCTATTTTATTCACATTATTTCTTTTATCTACATTATTCTTTATTTGCTATATTTACCTCATTTCCCCCCTGTGGAAGTTTTTCCATGCATAAACTTCCATCACTTCCTACACAACACTCTATGTCCCTTAATACACAAAGCTAACATATAATATCCCACAACATATGACTAATCTAGGCAAGAGATAGGTATTTCTTGATCTTCACTCTATTAATCCTTGGAGGTACTTCCTCCATTCTTTTCCCAGACCCCATTTCGACATATGTGTCTGTTTCAGAAACTTTTTCTTCAAGAAAGTGCTCTGTCAAAACTAATTCCTTCGCAGTCTGTATCTCTTTCATTGCTCTGATAGATAGCTGTTTCAGCACAGGGATTGCACAAGGAATAAAAGCTAGGCCTGCCACAGCCATATCAACAAGAATAACATTTGTTTAATCCTGCCGGATCCAGGCAACCAAGAAAACCACACGTCAGTTGTTTGTAACCTCTGACTTATCTTGGATGCCCTATCCTGCAATTCCTTGGCAACTTCCCTGACCACACTTGATCTACCCATATAGAAACAACAGTCCTACACACATACCTCCTCTCTTTGCGGCCAGGAGGTCTAAGGCACGTCGATTTTGTAGGACCACTGCTGCCAATGAATCTATCTGGTCTTGGACCTCCACCAGGGTTCCAGCAATTTGGTTCAAGCTTTCTTGTAATTCTTCTGATAATTGCTGAAACTGTATTACTGAGTGTGTTACACCACCTATACTTGTTCCCACAGCAGTTCCTATGCCCATGACTACTAATAGTGGGACCAGGATTGGCACCCGTTTTTGAACATGCCCCATGAGAGGAACAGGGATGGTATGTTCTCCACTGACAACACCGATTTTAGGAAAAAGGTGTACTAGTGTGCATGTTCCGGTCCAATTTGTTGGCAAACATAAATACACGTCCTTCCCTCAGAAGAAGAAAACTAATTTTTCCCTTACACATACGCCTATGTTCATGGAGAAAGCATGGGTCCGATGGTTCTTTTCATTAGTCTAGACCCTCAAAGTCCCCGCCACAAACATTCCAGCAAACGGCTGTAATGGGACTTCTAGTGAAGGGTCCTTTTGCTGATCTCTGAGGATTGGACCTTCAAAAAGATACCAGGAGGTAGTATTCCAGGGGGAAAGAAGACACATAAACCTGTGTTGGACCTATGGAGAGCCAGATAGTGAAGCGAGGGGGCTGGAACAGACTGGTGTACCTTTCCTTGGATAACTTCCAGGACCTCTTCCATCCTCCCTATCTTGTGATGATGGCAGTTGGTGGTGATGAGAAAGTGAGTGGTGTGCAGAAGGAAAAAGATCTTTGGTTAGTTTTACATCCCTAAGGTTCATTCTAGGACCAAGGTACACTTCTGATGGACATTGTTCTTTTGTCAGGGATCCTATAGGCCTACCAGGTTTCTGATGTCTCTACACACAGGGAAGGTGACCCTATGATTTAACAAGGTTTCGACCCAATTCCAGTATCCCTGATATGCAATCTCCTCTTTTCAATTGTTGTAGGGGCCCGTTCTCCTTTTCTATTCCCCCCTGTACCGGGATTGTTAAACTCTTGACCCCAGGTCTAGAAGTTGGTTTAGGAATAAGGTACCCACTCCACCTTCTGATGCCACATTGTTGACAGGAGTGGACATGACCCAAAGTGTCCCCATTCAGTGTCCTGATGCTGCTAGGTCCCCTGGGACTCTTGACATCTTCAAATCCTTCTGCAGAGACAAGGGGGATTTCTTGAACACCCACAAGGCCTTAAGAGCACAAGACCCATAGTTTACAAATTCACCACGTCATGAAGAGGGTTAGGGATATGCGTAACTTGGGGGTAGGGCAATATCAATCGTATTAAAACAATACCAACAGAAGGGCTAAAGTAGCTGTTGCCCAGAGTCCCCACACCCAATCTTCCTCAACCATGAGTGTTTTTAATAATTGCTTACTGGATACTATCACTGTTAATGGGTTTTACATTACAAACTACAGTCATGGAATGTTGTCTTCCTCCGTTCCAAGCTTCGGCCGTGCGCTGGGAACCAGCTTCTGGGGTGGTTCAGCAAGGCTGACGATCACCACCGTGCGTTGAGAGTCCATTGCCAGTAGGACTCAGCAGGGTGTATTCTTTTTGAACTTCAGCACCAATGGCCTGTCAGTTTTTATTACCTGGTATGTGACCGGATCACTCTGGTCTGCAGGCTTCAGTCTCATCCAGTGGATCCAGGATCTTCCTTCTAAGGTCTTAAAAGCACAATTACAAAACCAATACATCTGGGAGAGTGCGCAAAGGAATCTGATCAGTTGTAGTCCTCTTCAGTTGGAAACAGCATAGGCAACCACTCAATCCTAAGAAAGAAAAAAATACAAAAATAGTCCAGATGATGAAGAACGCTATCACCAGTCCATTGGGTTCTTTGGATCGTCAACTTCAATGGATCTCCTTGGTGAGATTCCACCTTCCACTCCTTTGGGGCTGGCACGGGCCCTTTCACTTGGGGTTTAACTTACTTCCAGCTCCGGATCAACATCCAATCATCGTGGTGGAATTTGTGAACTGGAAACTTCAAAGGTGGTGTTGGGCTAATAGTCCTTGTTTCCTAAAAACTTTAAAATATCTGGACAGTTTATACACATATTGTTTCAATACTTTGTCTCTGGTTTCCAGGGAATTAATGCATATGCTTCCTGTAGTGAAAACTACTCCAAACAACAGCTCATATGATGATAATCTTTCTAGGTTGGGTATAATAAAACTCTTGACATCACTGTTGCTGTAGCATTACTGCATAGAAAAGCTTCAACCCACCCTGTGAGGTGGTCCACTATGACCAATAAATATTTTACTCTCCCCACTTTTGGTAATTCTGTAAAATCCACTTGAATGCATTGAAATGGTCTTAAAGCTGGTGGTCTCCCACCCATCTGTTGTTTCCTGACAGCTTGTTCATTCACCTTTTTACAAATCAAACATTTGTTTATAATTGATGTTACTAAAGGATATATCCCAATACAACCATAGCTTTTTAAAAGTTCATCTACAATAGCTTGAATTCCCCAATGACTCCACCCATATTTTGCCAAATGAATGCACTATCCCAAATGCATACAGCACCCCCCACTTTTTTTTTTATTTATGTGCCGCCCTTCTCTGGAGACTCAGGGTTACAATGCATTAAGCAATGGCCTTCATACTGTTGTATATTTTACAAAGTCAGTTTATTGCCCCCACAAACTGGGTCCTCAATTTACCTACCTTAGAAAGGATGGAAGGCTGAGTCAACCTTGAGCCTGGTGAGATTCGAACTTACTAATTACAAACATGCTGGAGTTAAATTACAATGCATTTGTCTACTGAGCTATCCAGGCTCCCTATCCATAGAGCTTAATTTAATGAATATACCCCATATACTGACCCTTTCTTTCTAATAATGTTATTATATCGCCCTTATACTATACATTTCGGAATAACATTCTACTATAACATTATATAATAACTCCTAATTTAGCATAGTAATATTATTATATCCCCCAATTTAACAATTTCTACTCATGATCTACTCTTTTACTCCTCCCCCATACATATATCTCTTAAATCAAATCTTTTTTTTTTGTATATTAATATAACATTTCAAAGCAACCTTCCACTATAAAACTATATAATAAATCCTAATTTAACATTTATTCAACTCATAGTCTGCCCATTTCCTCCACCCCCATAGATATATCTCTTAACTCGAATCTTTTACATATATTCATATCTAAACATAATATCCCTTTTCTTCAACTAAACAATCAATAAGCTAACCTATCTCCACCCACATTCCTACAGAACTACCATACATAATAATTCTTGATCTCTTTATTTTTCTGCCCACACCACTAAGAAGTATTCCCTTATATAAATAAAATCCTCAAATGACTTTAAGCTTGTAATCCATATAATATCTTCTGTAGTGTCTTTCAGCTGGATTGTTAACTCCATCACCCATATTAGGGTAACATCACATCCTAATTCCAACAGTATGTTCGGTATCTTCAATCACCATCTGGCCCCATCAACAATAGATGACTTGATATATAAAAAACAACCACCCAAGTGACTTTATATTTGTATTCCATATAGTGTCTATAGTAGTGTCTTTCATCTAAATTATTAATTCCAACACCGTAATAGGGTAACAACCAGATCTTCTGCGTGACCCAATCCCATAACTCTCTTGCCTTGTAGCTCAACGTAAACGTAATACATTTATCAAAGAATCCAAAATAGATAATTCCAATCCATTCAGTTTAAGGCCCTTTTCACATCCCAAAAGTACAGCACTGCAGAGGTCTGTCACTGTCCTCAGGATAATATAAATCAATACTTTGCCTCAGCTATCTTGTCATATATTCAATCATCTCTTAGATAACTGGCATTGCACTGTTGTTTAGTTTAAAATTTTTTGTTTTTGTAAGACCTGCTTCTTCTTTTCTTGACTTTTTGTGGGTTAGATCTCCATCCTGATTTCCTTTCTATAAATTGTGTATCAACTATTTGGTTTTCATGCTGATCTATAACTTGAACTTGTTGGTTTTGCTTTTGTGGCTTAAGTCTCCATTCTGGTTTCTTTTCTTTAAGTTGTATGTCAACTGATTGATTTCTATGCTGGTCTGTAACTTGATGAATCATCACATTAGAATCCAAAGCCGCCTCTCTTGTATTTATAAATAGTCCAGCTGTAACCTCTGAAGGAGAATCCAGAAGCTGCTCATCTACAAAGTCCTCTGTAACTTGTTGTTTTTCCATTACTTCCATCTCTTTCTGCTTATCCTGAATTTCTATCTCTTGTTGATTTTGCTTTTCTTTATTCCACTCATGTATTATTCATGAAGATGTTGAGCCCATTTTAAGAACCTTATAGTAAAATTCTTCCGCTTTTTCAACAGAATTTAGTTGATATCTTTCTCCTTGATATCTCAATATTATGCCAACTGGGACATCCCACCTGAATGAGATGTTTTGTTTTTTTAGCTCAGTCACCAAAAATCCGACTTTCTTTCTATCTTTTAATATCTAGGGCGGCAACTCTTTATATATCCAGATCTTTCTTCCATACAATTGTAGAGTAGAATTAAAAGATTTTTGCACAATATCATTTCTTATTTCTTTATCTGTAAAATAAATCACCACATCTCTGGGCAATTGCCTTTGCTTTGCAATCCAAGAATTTACTCTATAGGCCTTGTCAATCTTATAAGATACCTCCTCTGGATGAATCTTTAAAATCCCAGCCAGAACTTCAGCAGATATTTTTCTTAAATCATCTCTATTGTTTTCCTGTAATCCTCTCACTCTGACCGCAAATTCTGTGATCCTGTATTGCATCATTGTAACTTCTCTTTCAATCCCTTGTTTTATATTTTCTGTATTGTAAGTCTCGTGATCAGCTTCCTTTTTAGACTTTACTTCAGAACTATTGTCTTGAATATTTATCAAATCATTTTCCATTCTTTGTATTTTATTGTTCAAATTATAAATCTTATCATCAACTTCCTCCATTTTAGACTCTAATAATTTGATATTTGTATCCATCTTTATAACTATTTCTGAAAAAGCATTAGTCACTGTTACAATCTTTCTTTGTAAGTTAT
The DNA here is from genome assembly GCF_059756535.1 of Pantherophis guttatus. Classification (NCBI taxonomy): domain Eukaryota; kingdom Metazoa; phylum Chordata; class Lepidosauria; order Squamata; family Colubridae; genus Pantherophis; species Pantherophis guttatus. The sequence goes on from NC_142066.1 coordinate 92,617,681, forward strand.
CATACTTTAATTGTATGAATTCTTTAATTTCCTGCTTAAATTTTTCAAAATTCTGGTTCACAATCTCGTCATGTCTTGCCATTTCCTTCAAAACAAATTCTTTTAAATTAAAACCATCCTTCTGAGTCTGTAAACTAGAAACTTGCTCACACAATTGTAAATGGGGGAAACCCCCCACCGCTGCTTGTTTGTCTGGCTCTGTTAATTTTAACGCCATCCTGCCACACAGACAAACTCTTTTTGAAGAAAGAGGACTTTCAATATCAGATCTCAAAAAAAAAAAAGAAACTTAGAATAGAAATTTTTTCTTTTCTCTATTTGTTTTGACTAGCCACCACTGTTTGCTCAGTTACTTTGTATCTTGTTACAGAAGGACTTTCACTTTCGGCTACTTCTCAAGCCTCAGCAGTCGCCATTTTAAGCTTTTTTTTCCTTCGCTTAGAAACGCTTATAAAATCATTAAAAATACTTGGAGTTTAGGTTCCCAAGTCCAGATCTCATCCTCTTTAATTAAGAAATCTGTTGTTTTCATTGAAAGGCTTGATCTCGTCGCCTGGCTCTGCAAGAAGCAGAGGTCTCCCGAAGCCCGGAGCAGCGGTGAGGGAAATAGGGAGCCTCATCCTGCTTCGTCCCCAAGAGTAAAGGAAAAACTCTGGGGACTTCGCAGAGAACTCTACCTGCCCTCACCTGCTCTATCTCACATTTCCTTATGGAAATTGAGTTTTTCGAGCCGCCTTTCAGATGTAAAGGCGGCTCTTTACGAGCGACGGGGCTGGCGGTCTCAAAGGACCGTCTGGTGGTGACGGAAGTCAAACCGGAAGCCGAAGGCTGAGTCAACCTTGAGCCTGGTGAGATTCGAATTTACTAATTACAAACATGCTGGAGTTAAATTACAATGCATTTGTCTACTGAGCTATCCAGGCTCCCTATCCATAGAGCTTAATTTAATGAATACAATTCAAAGGTTTGAGCAGACCAATTTCGAGGCAAACCCCTTGTTTCCAGGATCTCTTTAGTGTGTACAAATTGCTTCTCCTTTCTCCAGGGGGTGTTCCTCCAAATCAGGTCTTATTTGTGTATGTAAATCAATTACTTCAGCACCATAATGTTCTAATCCAAACTGATCCATTGATCTGGTGTTGGCTAAGAACTGTGCTTGCTTCAAATTGTGATCTGTAGTTAAAATCAAGTCTGTCTGCTGCATTAAAATTGTTTCATTTTTTTGTTTAGAATTCTGGAAGGGCTCCCCCAAAGGTCAATTTCCTACTTTCTGAGCCAACACTCCTTGTGCAATTCAATTTTCTGTGTTTTCAAAGAGATTGAATGGCTTTTCCAAATTTGGTAAACTTAATACAGGAGCCTTGGTTAAAGCTTGTTTCAAATTTTCAAGGCTTCCTCTTTCATGTCCCTCCCATTTCAAACGCCAAGGTCCAGATTCAATTAATTTTGCATAGAATTATATTAATTCTTGCTTGTTTATAGATAGAGGCTGAGACGCTGTTGGAAGGAAAAAGAAGCCTTTCCCTTTAAGGATTGTTGAAAGGCAGAGCTTCCCCTTCCTGAATTCAAAACTGGGAGATTACTTCGAAATGATTGGAGGTCAGCTGCTTGAGAGTAAAATCAATTTATTGTTTCTAGGAAGGCAGGCAAGAAACAAACACAAGCACAGCGTTCCGAGGCCAGCCCGTCTTAACTGTAAGAGTAACCTTTTTTTTTTCTAAAACATCTTTTGATTTTCTATGTGACCCTTTAAAGTCTTTTGATGTGGCGTGTGAATTCTTTGGTTTGTGTGTGTGACCGTTCCATGGTGCCCAAATCCTGTCCTTGCCTGTGATCAGGCTCTTCTGTCCCGGATCTGGCAAACAAGCAACCGCTTCACAGTCCACTCTCTGCCCCTCCCAGCCCCCTGTAATTTTTTTTCCCCTTTGTTGTGGAAAATAAGGTGGCCATCTCAGTTTCTTAATGACCAATTGGTAAAGGTGAGGGCTGAAACTCTGCCTGAGTTTCTGCTTATTTTCTTTAGGGGAATTTCCCTGCTCTTTTAATATTGAGCTTCTCATATCTTCCAACATTCCCTTCACTAATTAAGTGTATTCAAATGCTTTGTTCACTTAATCTGATCTCTGTCAACTAAAAACACCACTTCCTCTTATATAACATCCATAACCTTCCAAAAACAAATCACATACCTTCTCCCTTCCATCAATTCTACTTTCTCTAACCCATCTCTGTAACAAATTCTAAAAGGGCAACCACTTATGCTGCTAAAAACAAACAAACAAACAAACAAACAAACAAACAAACAAATCTGAAATACATTTGGATCAAACTTTAGCATCAATTCTCTGCCTTTAGTAAAATGCAAATCAGATTCAAAAATCTTACGAAATCCAAATATTGAATATAGAGAGTTATGATCTTGAATTTGGTTGGCATGCATATTTATTCTATGAAAATAAAGTGGATAAAGTATTTAATAGCCATATACTTAGAAACTCCTTGATGAGAGTATGGAAGAAGCACCGGTTCAAATGGGATTATAAAATACCGTTGTGGTTGGATCTTGGTCACATTATACGGAATATAAATATAAAGTCACTCGGGGGGGGGGGGTTTATACAAAGAAGTACTTTTTAATGATGGGGGCAGATGGCAACTAGAGACATTGAATACACTGTTGGAAGAAGGGGTTAATTTAACTTGGTTACAGTATAATCAACTTCAACTGAGATGGAGAGAAGATCAAAAAACTGGCTTAATGTTGCATGAAGAAGAACTGGTTAGACAGATAAAAGAGAAAGACCCAATGCATATTAAGAGGGTTTATAACATTTTGTTAGAAAGAGATTCAGAAAATGAATTGGTTAAAGATTGTATGATAAAATGGGCGCAAAATTTTGCAGAACCAGTTATGATGGAAACGTGGGAAAAAAATTGGGTTCAGAATAGATTTTCCCTATATGGTTACATACACTGGATAATAAGTCCATCTAATTACTTAAAGCATTAATCTTAGTTTACAAAATTATCTTAGCCACACAACTTTTCTTAAGTGCTCGGAGTTGCTAATGGGAGAGTTACTACTGTCCTTGGGTAAGTTTATTGGATTAAGTAACTCTTTATAACATATAGGTCTTTGTGTCATTCACAGTGAGGTCACTCAGATGTTTTTCCATATGGCAGTCCTTTCCGTGACATCTAGGTCTCAGAAGATATATTACCACTTAATGGGGTTTAACTGTTTGTTAATGTAATTTCCAACAAGCACTTTCCTCTCTTATAATAATGTGAATAGAGAGGGTCCCTCAGAGTTCATGTATCTAAGCACGTCTTTCCCTTAAAATAATGTGAATAGAGAGGGTCCCCCAGAGCCCATATATCTGACTCTGTATGATTCCTATTTTATTCACATTATTTCTTTTATCTACATTATTCCTTATTTGCTATATTTACCTCACTGAGGTTTGGTGATGGTGAACTATATTCCTTCAGTTCCTTCCTTCAGTTCCAAATAAGATAAATTGAGAGAAACAGTAACTGCGCTGATGCTCTTGGAGCATAAAATATGCCAGTCTGTTCTCAGATACTTAAGCAGGGTTAGAACTTGGATGAGCTTCTCTTTGGAATACTGACTATTATTAAATTTCTTGTTTTATTTTGTGGGCTCCCTTTATTATCACCCGAGTTTCCTTTTTATTACCCTCTGCGCTCTGGCATGAGCCGAGCAATTGTGAAGAGCTAAAGGAAACATTTTGGAAAACGACCTAACTTCCTTCTCAGAGAGCCGCTTTCACTTCCTTTGGCTCTTCAGGGCGTCTATCATATGTCAATTCAACATTGCAAACCTGAGAAACTCATAGTCTGCCCAAGAATATTATATCCCACTCAAGTGTAGGACAGGAGTCGGAAGAAGACAAGCTAGCAGAAACAGAAACGCGAACTCCAATATTCTGAACGGAAGAAAGTTGAGAATAGCTGAAACTCAGCGGGCAACAGAAGAATGATTATTCGTACCATTCTGAAAACGGGATTCGCTTACACTTTAGAGCTGCAAACAGACACGCGCAACCTCTCGAGGCGGAAGTGATCAGCTGACTCTGGAGTCATGCGGCCAGTGGGCCTGGCTGCGTCAGATGCCGGTGTATTTTCTACTATTTCTTTTCCCTGCTGCTTTAACATGGTTGCTCTGGTTTTGCTTCACTTCCTAGCCCTAGGATTTGGATCACCGGTAAGCATTGTTCTTTCTCGTAATCTCTCACAGGAAAGTACCTTGCATGAGGGAAGACTTTTATTGGGCGCGGGTCCATAAGGGAGCTCCCTTCCGGAGCAGAAGGCAGCGCTGCGTTGACGGAGCGTTTTTCAAACTTGACAACTTTAAGATGAGTGGATTTGTATTCCAAAATTTAAGTCACCCATCTTAAAATTGTCAGAATTGGGAATCACTGCCAGATTGATAGCGGAGAGCTCAGTTTGCTTCCCGAACATATTTGAAGCCACATATTGTGGTGCCAATATAGCCATTCAAATATGATCAGGAAGAAATCTGACCTCCTGCCACTAATCTACAGCAGTGTTTCTCAGCCTAGATAATTTTAAAATGTCTGGATTTTTGGCTGGGGAATTCTGGGAGTTTTAAATCCACATATCATAAAGTTGCCCAATTTGAAAAACGCTGATGGAACTCCATGTAGTGCCAGCCTTTGCAAATAAGCCTAGCAACTAGGAAGTGTGGGGAACCAAGTTTACTTGGCAGACCTATAGCTGTATTCTTTTTTTAAAAAAACAAGTTTTATTGGTTTTTTTCTCCTCTCCCACATTCACCCACATCTTTTTTTTTAACAGAGTGTTTTATATAAGACAAGCGTTTCTTGTCTTATACAATTAATCAAATTCAAATACATTTTACACAGTTACAATTCTTTCCAAAATCGTCTCCCCCCCGCCTTTTTTAAACATATCTCAATATTTCTATATTTGCATACATAAACACCATCTTCATTTGTCCGTAAATTCTGACTTTACTGTTTATTCATATTTATTCTCTTTTATTCTTAAACAGTTCATTCTTTATCTTAATAAGATAAAGTGCCTTTCTTCCACTTCATCTTTTTTATTGTACAGCAATCTTTCTCCTCAAACCTACCCTCTCCCTCTTCTCCTTCCAACTTTCTTTTCCCACCTTCTTCTTCTCTTCTCTACTCTCCCTTCACTGCTCCTTCTCCTCCTCTCTTCCCCGTCTTACCTTCTCTCCTATTCCAAATTTCTCTTCCCTTCCTTCTTCCCTACTTTTCCATCCCTCTCTCTCCTTCTTCCTCCCTTCCACCTCTCTTCTCCTCCTTCATCTCTCTCTATTGCTGTATTCATTTTCAATTTAATATTTTCCACTGTGGAGTCCAGGCAGCCCCGATCCCTTGTCCTTTTAATTATTAACTATATTTCATCTTGTTCCCTTTGTCTTTTTTACTTTTACCAATATATTTTTTCTGCTTTACTTGCAAGTATAATATTTAAATCATTTTATTATTATTATTATTATTATTATTATTATTATTATTATTATTATTATTATTATTATTAATTTAATTTGTATACCGCCCTTCTCCCAGAAGGGACTCAGGGCGGTGAACAGCCAAAATTAAAAAACATACAAATGCAAAAGTTAAGATAATTAAAAGAATTAAATCATTGGCTACCCAAATTTAAAACCCCAAATCCATAAAATTTAAAATCCCAATTAAAAAACCATTTAGGCCAGGCCGGCTTGATGAAATAAAAACGTCTTCAGGGCTTTACGGAAGGTCCGGAGGTCCGGGATCAATCGTATTCCAGGAGGCAGCTCATTCCACAGGGCGGGTGCCCCCACAGAGAAGGCTCGCCCCCTGGGGGCCGCCAGCCGACATTGCCTGACCGACGGCACCCCGAGGAGGCCCTCTCTGTGAGAGCGTATTGGCCGGTGGGAGGTTATCGGTAGCAGCAGGCGGTCTCGCAAATACCCTGGCCCTAAGCCATGGAGCGCTTTAAAGATGAGAACCAACACCTGAAAGCGCACCCGGAAGACCACCGGGAGCCAATGCAGCTCGCGCAGGAGAGGTGTTATGTGGGAGCGCCACGTCGCTCCCATAATCACCCGCGCGGCCGCATTCTGCACCAGCTGGAGCCTCCGGGTGCTCCTCAGGGGGAGCCCCATGTAGAGAGCGTTACAGTAGTCCAGGCGTGACGTAACCAAGGCATGAGTGACTGTGCACAAGGAGTCCCGATCCAGAAAGAGGCGCAACTGCCATATCAGGCGAACCTGATAAAAAGCCCCCCTGGCCACGGCCGTCATATGCTCTTCTAAAGACAGCCGTGTGTCCAGGAGGACGCCCAAGTTGCGAGCCCCCTCTGTGGGGGTCAGTGACTCGCCCCCAATAGCCAGCGATGGCACCAGCTGGCTATACCGGGACGCCGGCATCCACAGCCACTTGGTCTTGGAAGGGTTGAGCCGAAGCCTGTTCCTCCCCATCCATTATCATTTCAATTTCATTCAGTTTTACATTCAATTTCAATTATTGAATATATTTCTCAAAATATCTTAACAATATATTTCCACTTATTCAAATATATATTTATAAAGCGCATCTTAATCATTTCTCATTTTACCCAATCATTAAAATATTCTTAAAAGTTCTTAAAATATTCTTAATTTGCCTTCTTTTCTCTTTTTGATTATGTTTCAGATATATAGTTTGAAATATTCCAATTATTGCATTTCACCCAACAAGTTTATTCATATTATTAAAACCTATCATTCTATAGACCTCCAATATTATTAAGCATATGACATTTATTGCAGTTTCTCCCATTTTCCGTAGAGCATTTTTAAAACTTAAAATATAGAGTATAAATCTTATTCCCTTTATTTCATACAGCTCTATACTCCCCTTATTTTAAAATCACTTAATTAAAATCACTGTCTTAAAATCTTTTTTTCTGACATTAAACTCATTTATTAAATTTTAGTTCTGAATATATTTTCATTTCTTTATGTCTTTCTGTCTTTCTCCTTTTCTGCCCTATATTTCCCATTGTTTCTGCTTTTCCTTTCCTTTGTATCTTTTCATTGTTAATCCCAATGTATTTATTTTGTGTTTTAAAATCATGAAATCTTTGCCCTTTATTTCCCATTGTTTTCCATCCTTTTTCCCTCTTTCTTATATTTCCACTGTAAATCCCAGTGTAATCATTTATATTTTTAATATTTTTTCTTCTCAACCTTCTTTTTCTTCCTTGCCTTTTTTTTCTTCTTCTTCTTCCTTTCTTTTGTATTTTAGAATTCTGCACTCTCCTATTCTGCCCTATATTTCCCATTGTTTCTCCTTTCTCTTTCCTTTTTTGTGTCTTTTTATTGTTAATTCTAGTATACTTATTTTGTATTTTGAAATCATAAAATCTTTTATTTTGTCCTTTATTTCCTATTATTCTCCATCTCTTTTCCCTCTTTCTTATATTTCCACTGTAAATCCCAGTGTAATCATTTAAATTTTTAATATTTTTCTTATTCCACCCTCTTTTCCTTCTTTGTGTCTTTTCTTTTTGTCCATATTTAATATTACAATTGTTAAATTTTCCATAGTCAATCTCTTTGTCTTTGTCTTCTTCGTTATCCATCTCTCTTTCTTGTTTCTCATTGGTCATTTCTTTTTCATCTTCAGTGCATTCTAGCTCAGTCTTTACATTCTCGAATTTTGATTTTCCATGCAAATTAGTAATCATTTCCTTTATTTCTAAACACATCGTCTTTATCAGTTCGTTAAGTTCCTGCTCCATTTTATTTTTTCCGGGTTGATATTATTCCAGTTTTAAATCGTATTCAGGTTCTTCTTTTTTAATCATCAAAGTCTCTTGCCTCTTGTATGCAAAATATATCATTCTTAGTTCTCGCCAGTTCTCATTTTAAAAGTTCAAGGTTTTATTTTCCCCCCCTTGCTTCTTCAAAGGTTTTCTCAAAACAGACAATTCCATGTTATGTTCTTTTTTCTCCTACAGATGTGTCTCTATAATCCACCGTTCCACTCAGCTAGTTAAAAAAATCGCCATTTTATTTGTAATCCACATCTGTTTTTACCGAGTCAAAAAAGAGAAAAAGCAAGTTTTCCAGTTCTCCTTTCACCTTTATATACAACCAATCAATTTGTAATCCAATCCAAATTAAATCCAAGTTCCAAATTTACATTTCCATTTATCAATCACTTTTAATTCTTTGGTTGGGTTCTTCTTTGGCGCGCTTGTCATTCCCACTTTCTCCATCCGCCATCTCCCCCGTTGCTATTTAGGGTAATTTTACCCTAAATAGCAAGGGTAATTTTAATAGTTTAAAATATTTGAAGTTCTTTTCATTGTCTATGGATGGCCAATCACTCACCCAGCATCAACACTCTGTTCAAATCTTCCTTCCTGCACATCGCTTGGTCCAGAGGCTCCAGCTTCATGGCGATTGAGCCTGATCGCCACCCCCGTCACTGGATCGAAGAGTTTCTCGGGCTATCCAAGGGACTTGCCTGTCCCTCTTTAGATACTGAGCTGCCTCTCCTTCTTCATTGTCCCTACAGGACAGTTTCGGTCTGAAGAGCCCCTGGTGACAGTTTGGCTGGATTTCGCCAAGCTCGTCAGAGCCCGGCATTTTCCCAGCTAGTCACGCCATGCCGCTTCCGGATTCTCCCTGTAGCTGTATTCTTGAGTCCTGCAGAAACTTTGAAGCATTAAATTGAGCTTGGCCAACATCAGATAAGAAACTAACTAGGAGATCCAAGGACTTAGTCTAAATGAGGAAGTGAAAAAATATCCAGATAAGGCAGTTTTCCTGTCATTGCTTTATTGCTGCAACTCTGTAGTCACCAGAGGGAATATCTACCTTATCTAGAAAAGCACCCAAACTGCAGAAGCAGATGCTTTTCTCTGTATTTGAAAATGTCTACACTTTCTTTGGTTAACTGAGGTTAAAATCCCTGATTTAAAGAATATGTAAAAAAAGACTTCCGGTTTGGCATCACGGCGAGACAGTCGGGGAAATAGCGGGCTCTGACGAGCCCTGCAAAAACCCCAGCTGCTGAACCACCACCGATGGGTCTTCGGACTGGAACCATCCTGCAGGGACGGAGAAGAAAGAGGGGCATCTTGGATGACCGAGAGGAACAGGCAAGTTCCTTGAGGTCAGAAGGAACCCTCTGTGAGTCAGTGGTGGGGGGCGGCAGCCATGGCGGCTGCCATGAAGCTGGGACAACCAGGCAAGAAAAGTGCTGGAGGAAAGCTGAGTAAAACGGAGCTCTTTGAAGCCGGGTGAGTGACAACAACCTAGGCTTGCAACAACATTTGTAGCAATATTAATATTTAGAAGACCCCTAGCCTAAAACAGCAGCTATGCAACAAAGGGGCTTTGGAAAATTTTTTAAACTGCAACCTTAAAGAGACAAAGACCCGAGAAACAATTAATTTTGGAATAGAACTAAGGGAATTAATCATGGAGATATGGTAAAAGGATTAAACATTTTAAAACTTGAATTGGATTTTAAAAAGAAAAAAAGAAGATTTGATACTTTTTAAATTAAAAGAAGAAGAAATAAATTGGATGGTTATACAATAGCAAAATGGAGTCTTGCATGACCAATGGAAAATGTGGATTATAGAGAGACACTATCTGGCTTAAAGACGAACTTTGTAACTTCTCTTTGTTATGGGAAACTCTGAGCTTTACAGATAAAAGTTACTATCAGCGTTCCAGAAAACCCCCGACTCCCAGTAAAGACACTGAAGTAGGCATTTTCCAAAGTTCTCTTTACTAGCAATAGGTAAACTGGCACATCTGGGAAATCCCGAATCTGAAAAACCCGGGATTTCCTTTACTAATACAAAGCTCCCAAAACCAACCCCTTTCGGTCACATGTTCCAATCACCGTCGGTTTCGCCTCGGCCCAGCCCTTGACCACTCCTCCTCCAGATGCTGGACCGCCCTGACCTTGACCGATAGGAAAACTGTTATTATGTCTACTAACTCCCCTCTCCTAAATCCTCCCTCCTATTTTTCCACACATAAAGAGATGGCAGCATTGAAGCTTCCGGCTTAATATGGCTTCCAAGGCTGACAGGTCCCCCCCTGCAGAAAGAACCACATCCTGAAAATAAAACAGACAAAACACAAAAGAAGGGGTTAACGCTTAGCACCAATCCCTTTAACCCCCCCTTCTCCCCCCTCCCTCCAGGAGGACCTTTTGGTTTGTCAGGAAATTTGTCATGAAACTGTTTCACAAGCGCATCAGCCTTCACATCCCAACTCTTAACCCTTTGGCTTCAGCCAAAGGGTAGCCTTTCCAGTGCACCAAATATTGTAATCGGCCTCTGTAGAGTCTAGAGTCCAAGATTTTTTTCACCTCATAATGAGTCTCCCCTTGTATTACTAAAGGAGGGGGCAGAGCAGCTGGCAAAGGTCTGAGGGTGGATTCTCTGACCAGTTTCAATAAGCTGCTGTGGAAAATGGGGTTTATTTTCCCTAATAAGGGAGTTGATAGTCACTGGGTTAATCACTTTCACTATAGGAAAGGGACCTATGAATTTGGGTCCAAACTTCTTGCTGGGCACCCTCAATCTTAAGTACTTGGTTGACAAATACACCTTATCCCCTATTCGGAAAGGTGGTTGGAGATCCCGATGTTTGTCTCCTTGAGCTTTATATTTTTCTGCTGACTTCGCTAAAGCTTTTTTTGTATTCTCCCAACCCCTTTTCAATGAGGTCATCCAGTCTGCTAAGGACATGGAAGTAGGCGGCTCTGTAGGCAATTCAGGCATGGGCACAAAATCCATGCCCGTAGTTATTTGAAAAGGGGTCAACCCAATACTGCTGTGTACTGCATTATTATACGCAACTTCTGCAAACGGTAGTAAGTCCGCCCAGTTCTCCTGTTGATAATTCACATAACATCTAATGTACTGCTCCACCATTGAGTTCAATTTTTCAGCCGATCCATTAGTTGACGGGTGAAAAGCCGAGCTAAGCCCCTGAGACGACCCAATGGATCGTAGAAATTCCCTCCAGAATTTAGCGGTAAAGTGGACCCCGTGGTCCGATATTATTCTTTTTGGGACTCCATGTAGCCTGTAGATGTGTTTCACAAACAGCTTTGCCAGTTTTTTAGCCGAGGGTAGTCCGCTGCAAGCAATGAAGTGGGCTTGCTTGGAGAATAAATCGATGACCGTCCAAATGACTCGGTTGCCCCCACTGTCGGGGAGCTCAACTATGAAGTCCATTGCAATCTCCTCCCAGGGCTTGGTGGGTTCGGCCACAGTCTGGAGAAGGCCAGGGGGCTTCCCTGGTCGATGTTTCATGGTGGCGCAGGTGGCACAGCTCCTCACATAGTCTTCCACTTCAGTTTTCATTTTTGGCCACCAGAATTGCCTCCTAGTCAAATGGAGGGTTTTTAAATACCCAAAGTGGCCCCCCAGGCGAGAATCATGACTTCTCTTCAGTACCAAGAGCCATAGGCTGCGGGGTACGTAAAGTTTATTCCCCTTCCACGCCAACCCGTCCCTTAGGGTGAGGTCCACCTGGTGCTCTTTGAACCAGGAATCATTTGAAAGCGCCGCTTTTAGCTCCACTGTCAACTTGTCTTCGGAGAGGTTGGAACCCTGGCGTGTTTCTGCTCTGGTGCGGGCTTGGGCGGCTGGCTGAGACTCTGAAATCATGGCATGAACTATCTCTTGCCGTCGGCTGTCAAATTGGGGTTTTCGGGAGAGAGCATCAGCCAGAAGGTTCTTACCCCCCGGGATATATTTCAGGTTAAAGTTAAAGCATTTGAAATATTGAGCCCAACGAACCTGCTTTGGAGAAAGCTTCCTTGGGGTCTTCAGTGCCTTGAGGTTTTTGTGGTCAGTCCAAACCTCAAAAGGCTCCTCCACCCCCTCCAGAAAATGTCTCCAGGACAGGAGAGCCCGTCGCACCGCAAACGCCTCTTTTTCCCATACCACCCATCTGCACTCCGTGTCAGTTAACTTCTGTGATACATAAGCACACGGCATTAGATTGTTACGGGGGTCTCTTTGTAGTAGAACAGCCACCACCGCCACATCACTTACGTCAGCCTATTCGGGTCAGGATGCTGTAGGATTGGCTCCACCGCAAATAGGCGTTTTAATCATTCAAAAGATTTTTGGCAGTCCATCGTCCAAGCTAAAGGCTGGGTAGGTTTTGGTTTGGTGGGAGATGGGCTGGTCTTTAGCAGTTCTGTCAGAGGGAGTGCAACCTCAGTGAAGGAAGGGATGAAATGTCTGTAAAAGTTTGCAAACCCTAGGAAACTCTTATGGGTGCGTGGGGGCTGCCAGTCCAGTACTGCCCTCACCTTCTCTGGGTCCATCTCTGGGTCCATTTCGATCCCCTTATTCGACACCCTGTATCCCAAGTAGTCAAGGGCTTCCTTATGGAACTCGCATTTGGACAATTTCGCATAAAGTTTGGCTGCTAGAAGTTTTTTCAGCACTTGCCTGACCAATTTGATGTGGTCTTCCATATTTTCGCTGAATATAAGAATGTCATCGAGATAAACAAGAAACCGCTGATATAAATGCTCATTGAAAACTTCGTTGATCAGCTGCATGAAGATCCCTGAGGCCCAATGGAGTCCAAAAGGCATGACCTGGAACTGGAAGCTGCCCAAAGGGCAGTTAAAAGCGGTCTTCCACTCGTCTCCCTCCTTTATGTGAACTTGGTAGTAGGCTTCTCTTAGATCTAGCTTGGTGAAGATTTTTCCTTTCGATAGATGGTTTAGTAAGTCTTTCATCAGTGGGAGGGGGTAGGGATTTTGTATGCAAATGCAGTTAATAGCTCTAAAGTCAATACATAATCTTAAGGTATCATCTTTTTTTTCCTTAAACAGTACTGGGGCGGCCCTGCTGGATTTTGCAGGCTCGATGAACCCTCTGGCTAGGTTGGTATCAATGTACTTCCTCAATTCAGTCATCTCAGCAGGTGTCATGGAGTACATTCTAGGCTTTGGCAATTTAGCCCCCGGTTGTAATTCAATGGCGCAGTCTGTGGGCCGGTGAGGGGGGAGGAGGTTACATTCTTCCTCGCTGAAAGCATCAGCTAAGTCTGAATAAACCTTAGGGATTTGGTGTTCCCCTGGAGGCCCGTCTGAACAAGCCGCTGCTGTTTCTGGCTATTGGTCATTTTGGGTAGGTTGGTAGTTGGGGGGAGGGGCAGGGGGTGTTGGGCCAACCGGTATCCTGATTTTTCAGTATCCATCTTCCCAAGTAATGGTGGGCCCCCATTTATCTAGCCAAGCCAGGCCTAGTATGATGGATTCTGACATCTTTGGGGTTACTATAAATAAATGAACTATAAAATTCATGATGTTTCCCTATCTTTAATTTAAGAAATTCAGTAACGTGAGTGGAAGGGACTCCCCCAATTAATGTGCCGTCCACCTGGTAAAATTTAATTGGTTGTTTTAAGAGTGTTCTTTTGATCCCCAAATGTTCTACAATTTTAAGGCCAATTAGACACCTGGTACAGCCTGTGTCTATTACTGCTGGGAGTTCTGTTTCTTTCCCTGTTTTTGGCAGGACTAGTTTTACTTTAATTGAAAAAGGGGTGATGGGGGCACTCACCATTGGGTCTTCATCCCCGCTGGGCTTCTCGGGAGGTGCTCCTGTGGCCAGAGGGTGGCCCCTCTCTTCAGTGGGGAGGGGAATCTCCACAGCTTGTTTGGCAAATCGGCTGGTGTCTGGGGTTTTCTTTGGAGCCCCCCTCCCTCATGCAGTTGTGGTGGGTCGTTGTTGTGGAACTGGGGCAGGGGCCAAGCACTCAGAAACTCAATGTCCTGTCTGTCCACAGCAATAGCATTTAATCACCCTCCCTTGTGGAAGAGGGGTGCTGTATGCAGGTTTTGAAATGGTCTTTTTTACTAACAGTTTACGAGGTGGCTGCTGAGATGGAGTTTGGCTGGGGGGGTGTACTTCTCTGTCCAGAGCAATGGACATGGTATAATAGTCGTGGAGACGCTCAGGTATTCCCCGGATCCCACAGGCTTTTCTGACTTCTGAGTCAATGGCTTCTTTGAAGTAGTGCAGGAGTATGCGATCAGGCCAATGGCTCAGAGTGCCTGCGACTCTCCTAAAGTCCCATACAAAGTCTTTCATTGGTCGATTACCTTGCTTCATGAGTTTTAGCGTGGCTTCGTTTTCATTTATGCGGTCTGGGTCATCAAAGCGGGATCGTAGTATTGTGATAAAGCCTTCGATATCATAAAGTTCAACAGCGCCCTCATCGTGCAGTTGGGCTATCCACTCAGAGGCCTCCCCCTCATTCATCCCATCTGAGATTGCTGACACCAAGTCCCGTTCTGCTTCATATTGGTCACCATACTGATCAATGTGAGCCCAGACCCTGCTGAGGAAGTAAGCTAGCTTGGCTGGCGTTCCGTCAAAAGTTGCTCTGAAGCGGGATGGTGTTGGCCTCGCAGGGGGGTGGGGCTCAGCTGCGGGTGGTTGGGGGGGCTGGCTGTTGAGCCCCGTGCTGCGCTGGAGGGAGCGGCATCGCAGCCGGCTGTTGGATTAGTCCCCCCTGTGGTGCCCTTGGTTGTTGCATTCCAATAGGTTGGTGTGAAGGTAGCTGGGCTGAAGGGGAGAGCAGGCTGTTGAGCCGCTTGCTGCGCTGGAGGGGGGGGCCATTGCAGCAAGCTGCTGGATTAGGCCTCCCTATGGTGCCAGGACCGTTGAAGCATAGGAGGGTGGCCAGGGGGATCCCTGGGAGCTTAGGATAAGCGGTGCAGGATACCACTGGCACTGGATCCATCCTTGGCCTTGGTAAAAAGCCCAACTGGGCGGAATGCTCTCCGCAGGAGGTAATGCTAATGTGGGCTGGCGAGGGGCCCAAAAAGGGGGGTTTTGGAATCCCCCTGCTGCTGGGCGGCCATGGTGCGTTGATCCTTCCAATTCGCTCCTGGCCGGGTGGGGGGGGGGCTGTGCTCCACTAACCCCCCATCCTTGTCCCATGCCAGGGAAAGTGAAAGTAGGTTGTGCTAGCCGCCATCTCATCTCAAGGGGCTTTGAAGAGGGTGTGTAACTTCCCACTTCCATCCATTCAAAGCAGTCAGGAAGTCCAGACAAGGACTGGCTACGTGTTGGGTGTGGCCGGTACCAGTCCCGGGAACCGCCGGAGCCCATGGTGGCCCCCATCCTCCAGTCGCTCTCACGCAGCTACTTCAAATCCCCTCCTGAAGCTGGGTCGGATTGGCAACTCTTCCAGGCCTCCAATGCCTTGGGCCGAGTCCCGATCCAAAGGGCTTCCTCTGCAGCCTTCATGGCCCGTTCCATTTCTTCAGCAGAAGAAAGCAAGGGGTTGGTACTTCCTTGAGCTCCCAGGCCCCCGACAGCTCCTTCCTTCTCTTCCATCTTCACTGAGTCTTCGCACCACCCAGGGTTTAGGTAGATGCTGGGGCTCAGCACACTCGACAGCCCCCTTACGGGGTGCTGTTTGGTTTTTAGAGGAGATTCGGGATAATGTTAGCGTTCCAGAAAACCCCCAACTCCCAGTAAAGACACTGAAGCAGGCATTTTCCAAAGTTCTCTTTACTAGCAATAAGTAAACTGGCACATCTGGGAAATCCCGAATCTGAAAAAACTGGGATTTCCTTCACTAATACAAAGCTCCCAAAACCAACCCCTTTCTCCCCTTTCGGTCACATGTTCCAATCACCGTCGGTTTCGCCTCAGCCCAGCCCTTGACCACTCCTCCAGATGCTGGACCGCCCTGACCTTGACCGATAGGAAAACTGTTATTATGTCTACTAACTCCCCTCTCCTAAATCCTCCCTCCTATTTTCCCACACATGAAGAGATGGCAGCATTGAAGCTTCTGGCTTAATATGGCTTCCAAGGCTGACAGTTACTGGATTTTGTGGAGGAGGATTTTTTTTCCTGTCTGCAGGCAGCTTGATTTTGGTGAAAAGAAAAGGAATCTACAATGGAACTCCTATAGTTGAAATAATAATAATTCAAATACTGGCGCAGGAACAGAAGAAGGACTAAGCGCAGGCTCAAAAGAAAGAGATTTGATACATTATATCCGGAATAAAAATAAGAAAGAGAATTAATTTGATTTATGGAGAACAAAATTAAAAACTTGGAAAATGGAAGGAAATAAACGTTTGCAGGCGAGGAAATGAAGACAATGTGATCAAAAATACAATAAAGTAAAGGTGGATTGTAATAATAAAAGGGAGGTTTTTATAGAAATTAAGAATGTTAAAAGGAATTAATAAATATATGAAAAGGTATGTTTGAAACAAGAATTATGTTTTAATGTTAAAACGTTAGGAAAAAGAATAAGGATAAATATGATTAAATGAAAATGTCAAAAGGAATTTATAAATGCATCTAAAGATATGTTTTAAGCAAGAACCATGTTTCAATGTTAAAATGGTATGAATGTCATGAAAAAGGACAAAGATAAATATGATTAAGTGAAAATAAGCAATGCATAGATGGATGGAAACAACAAAGAAAGGATTAAGTAGGGATCAATAGTTAAACCAAATATGAATATGCTGTGTTTAACAGCCAAAAAGTAAAAATGAATATGCTGTGTAACAGCCAGAAAATAAAAATGAATATGCTGTGTTGAACAGCCAAACAAAATGAATATGCTGTGTAATAGCCAAAACAAAACGCGTAATTGCGTTGAAATCGCCTATTATGCAGATGTTTTCCTATTCCAATTCTTTTACCTTGTTATATATTTTTTTATAAAATTCATTTTGATTGATATTTGGTGCATAAATTGAAATCAGTAATATTGTTTTTTGTTCTGTTTGTATTTCGATCATTAAGATCCTCCCCTCTTCATCTATGTATATTTGTTTTGTTTTTAAATGTTTTTTGATGTATACTGCTATTCCTCGCTTTTTTTGTTCTTGCTAATGAAGTGTATAAATCTCTTAGTTGTGGGTGTTCTAGTATCTTTCTGTGCTGTTTCTTAATGTGTACTTCCTGCAAATTTATGATATCCATATACAATCTTTGTAACATCATAAAAGTTTGCATTCTTTTAGCTGGGGCATTTAAACCATTTATGTTTATTGAAATCATTTTTATTTCTTGCTCCATCTTCGTTCTTATTTGTTCATTGTTCTTAGTTTTCTTGTATTTCTTGTTACTATTTGCATTTTTCCCCTCACTCCCTCTCTCTCCATTCGTTCCCTTTCCAATCTTCTTTTTTCCTCTTGTTCTCCTTCAATTTCTTCCGTTACAAAGTCTTCCTGGCTTTTACTCTCTGATTCTTCCCTGCTTTCTTGATCTTCCTCCAGAGCAAAATGATGTTCAAAAAATTCCTGGGCCTAGTCCAAAATATCTATCTTAAATTTCTTCTCTTGCCAGGAAATTAAGATACCCTCTGGTATCAGCTATCGAAACATAACTTTATATTTGTTTAATTGTGAAGAAAATTATAATTTCTTCTCTGGTCCACTCGCCTTGGAATTTGTTTGAGTGTTATTATCTCCTTTCCTTTGTATAGTATTGTTTCATCTCTCATTTTTTTATAGATTTCTTCCTTTATTGTAGTAAATCTAACGTGCACTTTCTTTGGCAATTTATGCCTACATGCATAATTTGTGTGAACTCTGTTAACCTCATATTAATAAAAATATTTTTTTAAAAAACTTCCCAGAAATCTCAGTACAGGTAATTTCCCAGATACAAGGGTTCCTTCAGCGAATTTTCACCAGAACAAATGTATTCAGAAAGGGTACTTGTCTTAGAAATTTAAAACTGCAATGAAAAACAGACCCCTCTAGCCATGTGATTGGATTCAGTCACTGTTGCAGCGACTGCCATTTAAAACTGTGTCTTGCCTGTGCCGTTCAGGATTATGATGCAATTTCCTGAAGCAGGCAGGTTTTTCTGTTTGTCCCTGGTCATGTAGCCAAAGAGGATCCAGTGATCTTTGCAGCCTCTGAGGTTTTTTTGCTTTGTTTATTTTTTTGGTGCTGCGTGTAGGATCTGATGCTGCCTGGGCTGAGACCTACCAGCAGTGTGTTAGAATTGCTCCTATAAGTATTTTAAAATATTCTTTTTTTGTTACTCTATATAGTATAGTACTGTTTGTAAATACTTTGGGAACTGCTCTGCTTCTTTTTAAGTACTGTACTATACTTTGCAAACTATAGTATTTTTTTTTTTTTAATTTGATTTATATGCCGCCCTTCTCCGGAGACTCAGGGCGGCTTACAATGCGTTAAGCAATAGCCTTCATTCTTTTGTATATTTTATACAAAGTCAGCTTATTGCCCCCACAAACTGGGTCCTCATTTCACCTACCTTAGAAAGGATGGAAGGCTGAGTCAACCTTGAGCCTTGGAGAGATTCGAACCAGCAGAAATTGCAGGCAGCTGTGTTAATAACAGGGTGCACTAAACCACTGTACTATCAAGGCTCATATTGTGTTTATAATTACAGTTCTTTGGAAAGATAAAGTTTGTTTGCATTTGCTTTGAAACTGCTTGTAGAAATGGTAGCCAATATCTATACAAAGCATTCTATAGGCCTAAGAGGGGTATGCATAAGCGCACCAACGTGCCTACCAGTGGTAGGTTTCAAATTTTTTTACTAATGGTTCTGTGGGCGTGGCTTGGTGGTCATGTAACTGAGTGGGCATGGCCAACTTGACGTCACTCACGGCCAGGGCCACATGACCATCCCACCTGGCCACGGCCACAGAAAAAGGTAGGATTTTTTAAAAAATTTCTACCTATCTACTTATTTTCTGTCTAGGCCTGGCCTAATCTATCAAAGGCCTCCTCCTGCATGCCACCCCGCCCTCGCTTCGCCAGTTGCACGTATCGCCCTGTTTCCCCTCCGTCAGCAGCCCTGGTCCTAGCCCCACTTTCTCCCCCACCACTGCCTCTTTCTTCAGGCTGCTTACTTTCCTTCCGTGGTGGCTGGTCTGGAGTCTGGAAGGCAAGATGACCTCCGGTTGTTTTCGGCAGCCTCCAGCCAGCCGCTGCTGCCAGGAAACGACTGGCAAAGAGGCTGCTGAAAACTACCGGAGGTTGGTGAAAAAGTCACTGCTGTTGCCGCCCTGTTCTTAGCGCTAGCCGCGCATGCACATCCCATTGCCTGCTGCATTGCGCTCAGACTGGCAATGGGATGCGAAGGCAGAGGCTTTTTTTTTTTTTTACGCAACTGTGAGAAGCCTCCCAGCCGCCACCTCTTTGCCAGCAGCTTCTCGGCAGTCATGCGGGCAGGTGGTGCAAGCGAGTGGCAACTGGGCTACCGGTTTGGGGGCATGGCCAGCCAGCGGTCGCTACCAGTTCGGTGACGCAGGCCAAATTACCGCTACCTCTTCGCCCGAACCAGTGCAAACTGGTAGAAACCCATCACTGGTGCCTACCGTCCCTGTCCTAATGTCCCTTTTTATTCATATCCATTTCATATATTCATAATCATATTTATACTTTTATCTGTTATCTTATATATGCTTGACAAATAAATAAAATAAAAAATAAAAATAAATAAATAAAAATCTCTTCTCTAAACTGCTGATTTTCAAATTTGCAAGCTATTTATATGAGTTTTTGGATTTTGTCTGGGGAGGCTTGTGCAATGTTCTTTTAAAAGAGGTTTTAAATCTAAATTGCCTCTAGAAATTGTGGATGCCCCATCATGGAGGCTTTTAAGGAGAGACTGGATAAGGCATTTATCAGAAATACTCTTGTGAGAGCAGTAGGTTGAACTAGATGACCTCAAGGTCCCTTTAATCTCTATTGCAAGCCAAGAGTTCTGTAAAACCCCTCTCCCATCTCCCGCTGGGTGGCTGGCTGGAGACTGTTAAGCTAAGTGACAAGTGATTTTTTTTTTTAAAGCAACAAAGAAATATTCTTTCTGAGGCCTTAGAAGCAGACTTATGCTTCTTGAATTATTAAATTCTAAGTGACTATCACTAATTGCTTTTGTCTTGTTTCAGTACTTGGAACGGAACTCTCTTTTTAAAATTTATTTTTAGTCCAAAACTGATGGTGGTTCCTGGATTCAGGCCAAATTAACCAAGAAATCCTCCAAGCTCCTGTACTTATTAATATTTCCTAGGAAATTTCTTTATACCATAGTAAATAAGAATTTAGAAATATTCAGGAGTAGAGATGATCTTCAACCAGCTTCCATTTGAAGCAAAGGTTGCAGCTGCTGCTGGAGTTATCTTTTTCTCCATGTTAGTATCACAAATGTATTTGACTGAAAATATTGAGGTGACAAGATTGAGATGGCTGCTGAAGTTGCAGATGGTATTCTTTATTAATGTCTTAATGGTCATAGGATCCCATCACAAATGGAGAAGTACAGTGGCTGTGTTCTGTAAATCACCAGCTGCCAACTCATTCTGCTTCATTATATAAAAAACAGTATTGTTCATGTGCCTCATTTTGGCATACTCAAGTTTTTTCACACCATTGTTTCTTATTGCAGAAGAGCCTTATTTTTTTTTCTTTAGCATCATTTACCTATCTTAGAAGCTACAGCATTCTTATTTTCTTTCTCTTCATTGTTGGTTTTTTTGAACAGCTTTTTTGAACAGTCAAAGAAATGAAAAATTAGGTAGTATTAGTAAAACTGGTAAATTGGTAAAGAAGCCAGCTCTAGCAGCTACTGTTCTGTTAGGATTGGCTGTTATTGGGCTCATCAATGCTTCCCAACCTCATGCAGTAAAATCAATAGCAATTACTATTCATAAATTACAATTGTCTATGAACAATCTTAAAATAGTTTTGCTTTCTGATATTCATTTGGGGCCAACCATTGGAAAAACTAAACTCCAGATGATTGTAAAAATAGGTAAAACTTTAAAACCAAATTTCACTGTGATTGTTGGTGACCTGACTAATTCTGAGGTAAAAGGCCTTGTCCACCATATGGAACTGCTTGGCCAAATTGATTCCCCATTGGGGCTTATTTTGTCACAGGGAATCATGAATACTGTATCTGTGGTTTGAATGTCTAAAGTCACTCAACACTCACAATGAGTATGTGAAGATCATGTCCTACAAGGACAACGATGTCGACTGGTTTTTGCCTGGTTGGAGTTGATGATATTGAAGCAAATGTGTTACATTACATTGGCCATGGGGTGAATTTGAAAATGCATTAGAAGGCTGTAGTACCAACCATGCCTATCAGCTGCTTGCTGCAAAACAGGCTCTTCAAGATTAGTCAGATAAGTTAGGTTTTGTCTGGGCACACACATGGAGGACAAATAATTCATCTGAATATTGATCTTTATTTCATGAATCTGTTCTCTGTTGGTATATATAAAGTTGGACAAAACACGTTGGTATATGTCAGGGGTGTCAGGGTGAGGGGTGAGGGCTGAATCAGGGTTGTGATTGACTTCGAGGGGCCCCCTGGGATGGGTGTTGCCAAAGTGGGCATGGCTGGGATGGGTGTGGCCAGCTCCCACTGCTACTATGCTCGCACTGCTACTATGCTTGGCCAGGTTGCTCATGGTGTGTGCAAGAGAGCAAAGTGTGCCCAAAATCTCTCTCTCTGTCTCTCTATCTCTCTCTGTGAGGAGACCTGGCTTTGTAACCAAAGCATCCTCAGTGATAGGATGGGAGACCACCAGGAAAAATCAGGAGGGGACAAGAGGGTGGCAAAAGGGCAGCAGGGCTGCTGGTGGCCAAGTGCTAAGGCAGAACTTCTCTCAGACCCTTACTCTCTATCATTATAACTTTCCTTCCTTCCTTCCTTCCTTCCTTCCTTCCTTCCTTCCTTCCTTCCTTCCTTCCTTCCCCTTTTTCCTTCTTTTTCCTTCCTTGCTCTCTTCCTCTCTATTTCTTTTTCTTTCCTATCCTTTTTGGATGCTCAAATGCAACATTTCTCGATACTTCTTCGCCTTGTGAGCAAAGGCCACTTTTGCTACCCGTGTTTCCCCGAAAAAAAAAATTGCCACCAAAAAAGGCACCAGGTCTTATTTTCGGGGAGGCGGGGATGTCATCCACTGATTCACTCACTTGTGCGCATCAGCCCCACCCTCTTTTTCATTATCAGAGGCCTTCAGGAACTTCTTTGTCCAGCAAGGCCACCAAGGCTTTCCTGAAGGCCTCTTCAGCAGATAACAGAGCTCCAGATTGATCCGGAGCTGTTATCGGCTATAGAGGCCTTCAGAAAAGGCCTTGTTGGCTGCAGCAAAAGAAAAGGGTTGAGGTATGCAAGGCCTAGCTGTAACTATCCGAAGGTAAGTAGTAGGGCAGCTCTACACCTCCCATCCCCACCCTAGCTTAATTTTTACCTGTGCACTCTGGAGTGGGTGGGGTCTTAATTAGGGCATATTTTGGGGGGTAGGGTTTATTATCAGCATTCCGGAAAACCCCAACTCCAATTAAAAACTCCGAGACAGGCATCTTCTCAAAATTCCCATTTATTAGGGTAGGTATATTGGCACATCTGGGAAAACCCGAATCTGAGAGTTCTGGGTTTTTTCTCAGAAAATCAGAATCCCAAATCCAGCTCCTGCACCCCTCAGTCCATCACATGGTCCAATCACCATCCGTCCCAACTTGAGCCGCCACTCCAACCACTCCTCCTCCAGATGCAGGAACACCATGACCTTGACCAAAAAGAAGAATGCTATTATGTCTAACTACAATCCCTCTACTAAATCCCCCCTCCTACTTTCCCAAGCACAAGAAGGTGGCAGCGTGGAAGCTTCCAGTGTTAATATAGCTTCCAAAGCTGACAGGTGCCCCCCCCCAAGGAAAAAGCATGCCCTGGAAAATAAAATATAGACAAAACATAGAAAGGGGTCATTGTTCATAAACTCATTTAACCCACTCTCCCCCCTCCCGGAGGACCTTTTGTCTTGTCCAGGAATTTAACATGAAACTGCTTTACTAGTCTATCTGCTTTCACATCCCAACTTTTTACCCATGTAGCTTCTGACATAGGGTAACCTTTCCAGAGTACTAAGTACTGCAACCGACCCCATTGTACTCTAGAGTCAAGGATTCTCTTAACTTCATAATGAGTTTCACCTTGTACTATCATAGTTAGAGGGGGAGCAGCTGGTAGGGTCTTAAAAGTAGATTCTACTGCTGGTTTCAATAAGCTGCTGTGAAACACTGGATGTATTTTCCCTAGTATTCAAGGGAGGCTAAACTGGACAGTCACAGGATTAATCACTTTCACTATAGGGACCAATGAATTTAGGTCTGAATATCTTGCTAGGTAGCTTCAATCTTAGGTACTTAGTTGACAAATATACTTTATCTCCTATTCGAAAAGGCAGTTGGAGTAACCTGTGTTTGTCTGCCTGGCTTTTATACTTCTCAGCTGCTTCCACTAGAGCTTTCTTAGTATTCTCCCACTCTTTTTGTAATGAGGCTATCCATTCTGATAGGGACATGGAAATTGGTGATTCTCTAGGCAATTCGGGCATAGGCACAAAATCCATGCAGTAGTTATTCGGAAAGGAGTCAACCCTGTACTACTGGGTACTGCATCCACTTCTGTGAAAATTTGCCCAGTTTTCTTGTTGATAATTTACCTAACATCTAATGTATTGTTCCACCATAACAGTGGTCACCAACTGATGGTCAGCGGACCGCTGATGGTCTGCGAGAAAATTTTGGTGGTCCGTGGAGAAATCTTCGTATTTTTGCTGATGCACACTTGTGGAGGAGCTGCTCCGGGATGACCAGTGGGCTAGTCCTTTGAGTGTGACTACTACAGCTCTGGAATATGGGACCGGCTGTGGCGGGGCTGGAAATCTCTGCCCTGGGGTGGCATGTGCAATGTGCAACTTTGCAGGTGGTGCAACATGCAAAAAGGAGTGCAGCCCTCTCTGTCCAGAATGAAATAATGGTGCTATTGCCGTGGTGGGGGAGGGGGCGGCACAAGCGGGCCAAAGCAATGATTGTGATGGCTGGAAGCTGTGGGAGTGAAGCACTACTTGCACTTGCATGGCATCAGCATTCCGCCTTGGTATATTTCCGTCAGCCGGTGGCACAAAGCAGCCCTCGTCTCCTGCCGCTTGGGATTTGAAGAGGTAAACAGTGGCTGGTTTGGGGAGCAGCTGGATTTTGCTCTCCATTGTGAATGCCAGATTGGCCCCCTGCAAGCTCTCATCTCTCAAGGCGCCCAGCCAAAGTTTCCCACACTGCTTCAGCGAGCACTCCTCGAGAGATGAGAACTTGCAGGGGGCGATCTGGCATCCGCAATGGAGAGCAAAATCGGGTTGCTCCTCAGACCAGTCGCTGTTTACCACTCCAAGTCCCAAGCAGCAGGAGATGGCTGCTTTGCACCACCGGCTGGCGCAAATATACCGAGAAGGAATGCTGATGCTGTGCAAATCCTGATGCCGCACTACAGCAGAGAGAAGAAGCCAGATTTTGCTCTCCATTGCGGACACCAGATCGGCCCCCTGCAAGCTTTTGTCTCTCAAGGAGTGCTCGCTGAAGTGGTGCAGGAAACTTCAGCTGGGTTCCTCGAGAGACGAGAGCTTGCAAGGGGGCTGATCTGGCATCCGCAATGGAGAGTAAAATCCAGCTGCTCCCCAGACCAGTTGCTATTTACCACTCTGAGGCCCAAGCAGCAGGAGACGAGGGCTGCTTTGCGCCACCGGCTGGTGCAAATATATCGAGGCAGAATGCTGATGCCGTGCAAGTTCAAGTAATGCTTCACTCTCTCACTTCTTCTGGCCCTTGTTGGTGCTCTGCACACCTCAGTCTCTCAGGGAGATGCTTGACTTCCTCTCAGTCCCAAGACACTGGCTGGCCCATGAGATGAGAGAGAGAAAGAGAACGAGAGAGATAAAGAATCAGAGAGAGAACAAGAGAGAGAGAGAGAGAGAAAGAGACAGAGTGAGAATGAGAGAGAGAATCAAAATGAGACAGAGAAAGAGACAGAATGAAAGAGAGAGAGAGAGAAAGACTCAGAATCAGAGAGAGAATGAGAGAATGAGAGAGAGAGAATGGGAGAGAATCAGAATGAGAGAATGAGAGATAGAGAAAGAATGAAAGAGAATGAGAGAGAATGAGAGAGAGAGAATCAGAATGAGAGAATCAGAATGAGAGAGAGTGGGGGAGAGAAAGAGAGATGAGAGAGTGAATCAGAGAGAATGAGTGGGAGAGAGAAAGAAAGGGGAGAGAAAGAGTGGGAGAGAGAGGGGAGAGAGAGAGAAAGAGACGGGTAGAGAGAGAGAGAAAGAGAGAAGAGGGAGAGTGCCTGAAGGACCCTATCCCGTCACTGGGAGTCCAGGCACTTCAAGCAGTGCGCTGGATTTGTATTAGTGGTCTGTGGGATTTAAAATTATGAACTTGATGGTCCCTGAGGTCCAAAAGTTTGGGGACCCCTGCACCATAGCATTTGATCGTTCTGCTGATCCATTAGTAGCCAGATGAAAAGCTGAGCTAAGCCCCTGGGACAACCCAATGGACCTCAGGAATTCCTTCCAGAATTTAGCAATAAATTGGACCCCATGATCTGATATTATTCTTTTCAGAACGCCATGTAGCCTAGAAATATGCTTCACAAAAAGTTATGCCAGCTTTTTGGCAGTGGGTAGTCCGTCACAGGCAGTGAAGTGTATTTGTTTGGAGAATAAATCAATGACAGTCCAAATCAGTGTATTTTCCCCACTTTCCGGGAATTCAATGATAAAGTCCATTGCAATCTCCTCCCATGGTTTTGTAGGTTCGGCTACTTGCTGGAGAAGATCTGGGGGTTTCCCCGGTTGGGATTTCATGGTGGCACAGATAACGCAGCTTTTTACATAGTCCTCTATGTCGGGTTTCATCCTTGGCCACCAGAATTGCCTTCTAACCAAATGGAGGGTTTTACGAACCCAAAGTGCCCCTCTAGTTGAGAGTCATGAGTACATTTTAGAACTAGCAGTCTCATGCTGCTGGGCACATAAATTATACTCCCTTTCCAAGCCAGCCCCTCCCGCAGCATCAAGTCCATTCGGTTTTCCAGCTAGGAACTTGAGACTCCACGCATGGGTATCACTCTGTCTTCTGGCTCTATGGACTGGGTTCAAATTGTAGACACTCTTGATGACACTCCCAGTTTCAACTCAGTCCTGAGCTCATTAGGACATACCATGGGGTTCTCTTTAAAATTAATCACAGCAATTTGACTGATAGGATTTCTGAGATGGATTAGGAGTTTGGTAAAGTATAGAAATTTTCACAGTTTGATTGTAGCCTTTGATGAGGTTTGGTTTTCCCATGGCTTGTTTAAGGCAGCATGGAGCGTTGAACAGTAAGGAGGAAATGGTTGGGATTTCAGGAGAGTTGGTCTGAACTGTGTCCAGGAAAAGAAAATTTTTGGATTTGTTGTTTTGGCGCCAAATGGATGGGGCCTTTTTGTGGGAATTAAAAGAATGGAATGAAATGGTATGAAATGGAATGAAAGGAATGTCAGGGCATTGATTAATCCCATTTTTGGCTCTGGGACAATCACCCTGGTTAATTAGAGGATGGATCGTGGTTTCTCCAAGTTGTAATATTCTGAAATAAAACCCGAAGAAAATATTCTCTAATAAAACTCATTTATTTGTTATAAAGAAAATAAAACACCTCACTAACTAAGAAAAGTAATTGTTACATTTTGAAATAAAGTTCGTGCCAGCTGCTTTCTCAGCAGCCGACACCTCTGGCAAGAGAACAAAAGGAAAAAATGTGAAGGAATGTGGGTAGCTTACTGATAAGAAGTTGGCAAGCTACAAAAAGTCTGACAGTCCAGAAATGATGAGCTCAGCTGGTAAATAAAAGAACGTTGTGACAAGGAAAGGAAATGAGCTGAAATGAAAGGAAATGAAAGGAAATGAAAGGAAGTGCAATGCAATGCAATGCAGTGCAGTGCAGGGTGATGCAGTGCAGTGCAATGGAATGGAATGAAATGTGATGCGATGCGATGCGATGGAATGAACTGAAGTGAAATAAAATGCAGTGCATAGCAATGCAATGAAGTGCGGTGCGGTGGAATGCAATGCAAATGAAATTTTCAATTTTGAAATTTCAAATTTTCAATTTTCAAATGAAATTGAAATTGAAATTGATCTGGCACAGGAATGAAAAGCTGTCATGGGGCTTGGTTCTTGGCTCTCCACCACAGCATGAAATGACAGGAAATGACATGATATGACATGAAAGGAAATGGCATGAAATGAAATAGCATGAAATGAAATGGAATGAAATGAAACAGGAATGAAAAGCTGTCATAGGGCTCGGTTCTCGGCCCTCCAGCACAGCATGAAATGACATGACATGATATGATATGACTTGAAATGAAATGACATGAAATGCAATAAAATGAAATGACATGAAACAGGAATGAAAAGCTGTCATAGGGCTCGGTTCTCGGCCCTCCAGCACAGCATGAAATCCTTGGTTGGCAGCATGAAAGGTCCTGGACCTGAGTCCGCTTTGGCCTCTGAGGTGATATGGAATGTTGAGACTGTCATTAAGTGAGACGGAATAGCCTGATTGCGGCCAGACCTGGCAGCATGGTTTGTTTACATTCCTGATTAGCCTAAGTGCGCAGCAAGGCTGCATTTATTTCTGGAAGCCTGATTGCAGCTGGACCTGGCAGCATGGCTTGTTTACATTCCTGAATAACCTAAGTGCGCAGCAAGGCTGCATTTATTCTGAAAGGCTTGATTGCAGCTGGACCAGGAAGCATGGCTTGTTTACATACCTGAATAACCTGAGGGCACAACAACTGTACTTTTCTGAATAGCTGATGGCGACCAGGCATGGCTTCTTTACATTCCTGGATAGCCTATGGGCGCAGTAAGACTGCAATATTATGACTAGCCTGATTGCGGCTGGGCCTGGCAACATGGCTTGGTTACTTTCCTGAATAACCTAAGTGTGTAACAGGCTGCATTCTTTTCTGATTGGCCTAATTGTGACTAGTCCTGGCAGCATTCCTGAATGGCCTACAGGCACTACCAGGCTGCATTTATTTTTGCATAGCTTGAATGCCGCCCGCCCTGGCAATGGGGCTGTTGACATTCCTGATTACCCTAAGTGCGCAGCAAGGCTGCACTTATTCTGAATAGCCGGATTGTGGCCGGTTCTGTCAAAATGGCTTATTTATATTCCTGAATAGCCTACGTGAAAGGATTGATTACTTATGATCAGCCTGATAGGGCCAGGTCCTGATAGCAGGACATGTTATATTAGAAATAGCTTATGTGAGCAGCAAGGCTTCTTTACTTCTGAATGGCCTGATTGTGGCAGGTTATGGCAGCAGGGCTTGGTTATGTTCTTGAGTAGCCTGACTACGCAGCGAGACTGGCAATACTTCTGGATAGCCTGTTTTCGATCAGCCTTGGTAGCGGGCTGGATCTATTTTTATACGGAGGCTGATAGTGGCCGGGCCTGCTGGTGCGGTTTGGTTTTACAGTCTGAATAGCCTGATGGAGACTGATTCTGCTCCAAAGCTTGATTTACAGTTCTAAATGGCCTTATGACTGCTGGTTCCAACAACAAGGCTGGATTGATTTCGGAATGGCCTGGGGGCAGCTAGTCGGTAAGAGGCGGATGGTTCTGGTTGCAGGGCTTGCTTGTCATTTGGAAAGCCTGAGGTGAAAGGCTCGGACAACAAGGCTTGATCAGCAATTATGATGGGTATGATGGCTGCCAGTTCTGCCAGCAAGGCTTGAAGGATATTTGGCCTCAAAGCAGATCTCTGTTTGCGTGGCAGAGCAGAATGGAGTGTGTGTCGGGTGTTTTGGGCCCTTTTTTAATAGGGCTAGACCAGGGACCCGGGGACCCGGACGGTTTGCTCCTGGTCAGAGTTCAGAGGGCCATGGTCTTGAGGCAACACATGGTAGAGTGAAGGTAAAGCGCAAGGCAGGGACCGAGCGCTTAGCACCGTTTATGGGCCTATAGAGGGCTGATCAGCACCTACCACAACCTTGGAAGCAGTCCACTCATAGGAATGTAGGCCTGGCACCTGAGACATCCACACAGGCCCAAGGAGACCTCTGCGGAGGACATTAGAACAGGTCAGCTCTTCTATCATGGGTAGAGATGATTCAGAAGCAGAAGGATTCCCAGGGCGCCTGGCCAGTTTAGTTTCTACATGATACAGTAGTTACAGCTGACGCAGCCCGGAATTCCACAGAGCTTGGAGTGCGCTTCATCGCAACTGCGGTCAGGGCCAGGGGCCCTTAGGGTAGCTAATTGGCAGGAGGATAAGGGGTGCAGGTGTCGCCATCCTCTGTTTCTTTACGGATTTAGTCTGGAACTCCTGTTCCCGGAGGGAACCGTTCAGTATCACGGGTCTGATGTGTCAGGTTTGGTAGGACAGTACGATTCTTAGAGGTACTGTTGTCACTGTTAGGCACGATGATCTCTGATATAGAGGTTATGCCTGGATCAGATTTCTGCATGGTTTCGGTAATGGTTTGGGCTCCCATTTCAGAGAAACGGTCAGGACACTCACCATGCCAGGGTTGAGGTTCTGGGGGACGTCTTCTGGACTACCCGCTGGTGCACCTACAGACACATGATGCAGGGATGTTACTTATCATCCAGGAGTGAATAATGGTAACACAGGATGACAGTTTCTTTGGTTGGGAGGCCCATTGTCTGGACCTGTGATCCAGGAGACTTGGTTGTAAGCGGAGGCAGGCAAGAGTAGTAGGAGGAGGTCAGATGGTGCTCTGGCATTTCAGAGGGTCTCCAGGGCTACTGTGTGCTTCCCATGACTGACTCTCAGGCGGTCAAGACCAGATCAGCAGACAGGGAGGAACTCGATTTTAGACATTAAAGGCAGTGACGAGGATTCTCTGGCGTCTGGCTGGACACAACTGGGATCCATTGGGGTGGAGCGTAAGCAGGGCAAATGATATGAGGGAAGAATGGTTGAGTAGGGCCCTTAGACCACTTGGTGTGGCATTTGCTTCTAGCGTGGTTCGAAGTGACTGTGATTTTGTTCAGTGGACCGCCCAGGGATCTCTCCATTTCATCAGCATCCAGACAGATATCCCGTTGTTTCCTATGGTGCCCAATTCAGGGGGCAGCAAGGGTCGACACACTTCATTCTCAATGGCCCAGAGCCCATGGTCCACTTTTTGATCTGGCTTTCCTACTGGGAGTTTCAGCAGATTCTACAAACCAGGGCAGAGTATCCTGGACAATGCCACATTGGTCTAGACACCTGAGGGTCGTGGGACGGGTGAGCCTGTTGGTTGGCCTCCGTGGAGACTTCCATCTGACAGGGTATCCCTCGACCAGGGGTCTTTTGGCCATCCAGAAACCCAGGGGGCTAATTTTGTCCGAGTGGCGGTGGAGTGGGGACTGCTGGAGGGGCAGACCCTCTCCTTCAGCATGCCCCGGTCTTTGTAGACGGCCAGACGCCCGTTCACAATGTCCAATTCTGTTGCTACTTGAAAAGTGTTTAGTTATGGTGCTCCTCCAAAGATATACAACCGGCAAGGATAGTGGTTCCACTACTCATTGAGTGGGCAAGCAAGTGGAAAACAGAATTAGATCCAGCAATGCTAGGCAGCACATAGCAGTATTGCAGAGTGTTAGGTTGTGGAGGAAGTGAAGCGATGACACTACCTCTGGAGGTCAAGAGCTTATCCAGAGGGCCACTAATTGAGACCGGCGGTGGGTCACTGCTATACCAACTGGGACACCAAGGTGGGAGGGGGTTTCAGCTCTCCCTTCAGCCCTTTTGTTTTGGATTTGAACTGTTTAGGATGGTTCATCTCAGTTCTTAAGAGTACAGACAGGGTTTATTTTTCTGTGGCCCTTACATCAACCAGAAAGATATCACAGCGGGGCACTTTCTCTGTGATAGAGGAGTGTTTACGTTAGACCTGGTCTTTAAGATCAATCATACCTCTGGGTTTCACCAGGCACAGGAGTGGATTCCACCGTTCTTACTGTTATCCATTGTCTGCCACAAAGGGGACTGGCAGACACTTGGGGTAAGCCGGGTCAGGAGGAATTTCATCAAGAGGACACAGGGGTTCGAGGTAGAAAGGACCCCTTTATGTCTTTTTTCCGGTCAACCAGGTGGAGGGAGCTCTCCGCTTAGACAGGGGGTGCTGGATAAGAGCTATAATTGCCTGAGCTTTGATGCTCAGTCTTTACCATGACCCAGGGTGGTTAACACACATGCCACATGAAGGGTGGTCACATCCACATTGTGGGACACTAGTGTATCTGTGAAAAGGAGCTGCAGAGCGGTGAGTGACTCCGTCACCATTCTTCCGACATTACCGTATTGAAGCTTGGGTTTCGGAAGAGGTAGATTGGGGTCGGTGAATTCGGCACAGTTTGGTGGACATGCCCGGATTGCGGGACCAGACGACTTCCCACCCTTGAGGACTGCCTGCTTTGGTAAGTCCAATGCCCGAAGTCTTGAGTTCCTAGCTGAAAAACAGGTGTTGGTCCTACCTGATATACCCCTTTTCAGCTGGAACGAGAGACTCCAGCCCCACTCTAAAAGATGGGTTTGGTCAGGGGGCGTTTGTGGGGTGTTGTGTCAGGGTGGCAATTAATCCCATTCCGCTTTGGATAATTGCACCTTGATTAGAGACAGGACCGTGGCTTTTCCTTGAAGTATACTTTTAAAGAAAATAAAACCCGAAATATATTCTAATAAAACACATTTTATTATAAAGAAAGTAAAAACAGTCTTATTAGCTAATTAATTACATCTTGGCAGCGTTCCTGCCTTACCGGTAGAAGTTCTGGCAGACAAACAAAGAAAGTTAGAAGAAAGTGAAAGAATGTGGACATGCGCAGTGGCTTAGTGATAAGAGTCGGTCTACCGTAAGTCTCAGAATGGGAGCACAGCTGGCAAACACAAAAAAATGCAGTGACAATCCCCTTCTTTGTCAGTTGAGCGGACATCAAGTACATCATCAATTAAGGCACATCTTCTTACGCAGATACTCGTGTTGAGCTGCTGGAAGCGGTTTGTTGAGCATATCAGCAATTTGATCATGTGTAGATACATACTGCAATTTAACAAAACCTTGTTTCACTAATTGTTTTATGTTTTGATAACGGATGTCAATGTGTCTGGATCTAGAACCTGTGAAATGTGATTCAGAAATATAGACCACCGATTCATTGTCTTCCATCATGGTAATTGATCGGATCGGACGTGTCCAGATATCTGTGATCAAAGCATCAAACCATGTTAGAGAATTACAGGCATCTGAAACACAAGCATATTCAGCTTCAGTAGATGAACAAGAAACAAAATTCTGTTTACGCACTTGCCAGTAAACAGGACATCCATTTAAGAACATCATATAACCTGATGTACTTTTACGTGATTTCTTATCACTCGCCCAATCAGAATCTGCATAACAACATAATTCTGCATAATCAGTATGTGTTGGTTCTAACAATAACTTCATATGTTTAATGTGCTTTAGGTATTTCAATAATTTCTTAACACCTGTCCAATGAAACCGTTTTGCCTTACCTACGTGTCGAGACAAGAGATTAACACTAAGTGCAATGTCGGGTCTGGTCCAACTACTAATGTACAATAGTGACCCAATAACTGAACGATAAAGTGTTTGATCCTCGAACTAAGGACTTGGTTCATGTGTCAAGTTATGAAAATCTGTTTGCATGGGTGTCTTTGTTGTGTTAGCATCCTTCATGTTGCAATAATGCAAAATTTGTTCAATTTTATCCTCTTGCGAAAGACTAAACCCCTTCTGTGTTTTTTCAATCTGAACGCCTAAATAAGTGCTAATATGACTTAAAGATTTCAATGTAAAATATCTCTGCAAGGCTTTGGCAAAAATTTCACTCATCTGCTTATTTGGACCAATGTAAACAATATCATCAACATAAACAAGAACTATCTCATATATATTGTTAGATCTTTTTGTGAACACGCACTCATCAGTTTCGGATTTAATAAAGCCCATTGAATTTAGTTTGTCAGTAAGACATAAGTACAACATTAAACCAGACTGTTTCAGACCATAAATACTTTTGTTTAGGAACCAGGTATCCCCTTCTTGCTGTCGGAACCCTGGGGGACCTCTCACGTAGATCTCTTCATCTAGGTCAGCATGTAGATAAGCCGTGTCAATATCGAAATGGAAAGCTTCTAAACCAAGAATAGTTGCAGTTGCTAAAGCAATTTTTACACTCTCAGTTCGAACTGTCGGTGAGTAGGTATTTGTGTAGTCCTCAGGATAATATGAGCAAAACTCTGAGCTACAAGTCTGGCCTTGTACAATGACTCACCATTTGGCTTCTTTTTGATTCTGTAAACACCTTAAGTTTCTTTAGACTGTCCATTTCAACCTGCATTGCCTCATACCATTTGTCTTGCTCTGAATCAGGAAGATGTTTGATTTGTGTGAACGTATCAGGTGGAAGTGTAACATTGGAAATCAAAGGCAAGGGTGCTTTTGTCAGTTGCCACGAATATCGTTGTGGCATACCCTTTGTGACCCTCTTGGAACGTCTCGGAACAACAGTCCATTCTTCTTCTGCTTCGTCCTCATCCTCCCATTCGTCGCTAGCGTCAGCATCCGCGGCTTGCGAAGACTGAACATCAGGTTGAGAAGAACTAGTGGAATCTTGATCATCAGGCTGTGTGGCATCAGTAGCATCATCTCTAGGAAAATAAACTCTAGGATCATTGGAATGAATCCTGGACCAGTCAACATCGTCCTCAAAATTAGCAGATTGGGAAATCACAATTACATGTTTGGAGTCAATAAATTTGCTCCATTTTGAGTTATCATCAATGCCCATAAATCTCAGTGCTGCCGGACCTTCTTTTCTTCTTTGAGCTAAGGGAATGTTCATCACAGCATATGAACCAAAAATATGGAGATTTTTGAGATCGGGCTTGTACCCGTACAACATGAAGAAAGGAGTCTGATTTATTACACTGCTCCAAGTACGGTTGACAATGTAATTTGCATATTTGGTAGCTTCACCCCAGTATGGCATACTAAGGTTGGCGTCTTCTAGGAGACAACGCATCATGGTTTGCAGTACCCCCTGTCGTCTTTCTGCGACTCTGTTATGAGCCGGTGTGTAAGGAGCCGACGTCTGATGAAGAATTCCATTCTTATGCATCCAGTCCTGGAAACGCTGAGACATGAATTCAGAACCACGATCATTCTGGATTCTGGCAATGTGAACTTGGTGTTGGGTAAAAACAAGAGCTGCAAATTCAGATTTTTAAAGATCTGAAAGGTCTCAGATTTTTCTTTCATAGGATATGCATATCCATATCTAGAGTAATTATCAACAATTGTTAGAAAAGATTTTCTACCACCAAGTGTTGGCGGAAAAGGACCAACTATATCAGTGTGAACCAAATCAAAAATGTAAGTCTCAGAATGGGAGCACAGCTGGCAAACACAAAAAAACGCAGTGACAGTGTTGTTACAGGTGATACGTATGGATCTCTTGCGGTACATCATTGAAACCGGGAGTGTTGAGACTTCCGGTTGGTGAATCCCAGCGAAATGGCGCTGTGACAGCGATCGCTGCTTTCATCGCCACTTTTTTGTCGTGTTTTGGGGTCCCTTCGAGGCATGGGAGCCCGGAGAGCTCCGCGGACGATAGCGGGGTGTCAGCAGGCAGAGCGGTGAGGAGCAAGCACTCTCTGCTGGACCGACAGCCACTGTCAAACTAACGTGGCGCGTCTGCCTTAAATGGCAGACTCGAAGCTGTGATAGCCAACAAAAGACAGGAAGCAAGAAGATTTCGGTGAAGTTGGTGCCTATTATCATTCATACCCACTCTCCCCTGAACACGCTTGGAGTGAGTTCAATTGGATTGTGCTGGCTGCGACGGATAAGAAGGATCCTGGAAGGAATTGGCGGCGATTGTGAGGCTGGAGGAGATCGGTGGGAAGTGAGATCGCAGACGAGCCGGTGAGACTGAGGATACTTTTAGAATGGGAGATGGCATTTCCAGGGGATAGGATTGATATTTTGTTTTGAGCAAATAAACTCTGAAAGCTGAGTATGTGGAATAGACTAATTGAATAAAGGAAACTGGATTTCGGAAGTGTGGCAATTGTCAGGATTAATAATAAGACTGTCTGGAACTGAGAGAGTGAGAAGGAGCCCTTGGGGAAGACAACGTGGCTGATGAAACCTGAATAACAATGCAAATGGATAGTGACTGAACTTAAGAGCAATGCGAAGCAGATTATACAGCAAAGGGTGCCTGCTGCACCGTTGTAAAAGAACGTTTTTATATTTTTGGTTTCTCCTCCCTTTTTCTCTTTTATGATTGAGAGAAGTTATTGAGCAATTAATTAATTAACGAGTTGGGCAAATAACAACAAAAAAAATTAGAAAATCTATATATCTATAATTATATATTTATATCAATATCATATATATTATATATTCCATTTCATACAATCTAAATTAATTGTGAACTTATTTAAAATTTATTAAATACTTCTTAGAGTTTTTTATTAAGGAATTTATACACTCTATAATCTTATATATTCTATAATTGGACTTTTTTCTTCTCCTTTTTTCTTCTTCTTCCAATTATTGATTCTTAATTTTGATAGTTTTTTATAATTTGGAATACTGAGATTGCATAATTAATTAATTAATTGTGTACTTAGACTTTAATATATATTAGAATATCATCAGTGCTTAAGTGTTAAATAAGGATAGGTAAAGCTCATTTGCTTAAGCAGTGATAGCAGGTGGGAAGGTTATCTTAGTTTAAATTAGTTTAAATATTAATTGATTAATAAGTGACTTATTACAGGATAGATTTGTATAATGGATAAAAATTTGAATTATTGTATTACTAAACAATATTGAATTGTGGAACGAGGGGGAACGACTTAATATAAATACACTTGATATTTTTTGGAGTGAAAAAAAAAAGATAATATTTGATAGAGCCAGTTAAATATTGGTAGATGACAATCTGGAAAAACATCGAAAAGATAATAAGAAAACAAAAAGGTGTTAAAGGAGATGACGAGCCTCTCATCCACGGTGACAAAAACAGGAAAGAAAACACCCTCAAATCCCACGATTACAATGATATCACCTGCTATGCAGAAATCGACTGAAGGTCTTTCTAAAATGGAGAAATCAGGAATGATTCCCACAATGCAAGCAATGCAATCAACACTGCAATACAGGACACGATGATCATGATGCAAGAAAAAATGTCTAGTAATCACACTGAACTGAAGACAGATATTAGGGCATTAGATCAAAAAATGATTGGTATACAGGAATCGATATAAACCAATATACAGAAGATTAAAAAGATGGAAGCTAAAATGGAACAACAGGAAAAAAAAATTAGATACGGTTGACCAAAAACTGATGGCACAGAACAGGGAATTGGCAGACTCAATTACCCAATTGGAAACGGATCGAGTCTCCTTCTATCTCCGTTTCCAAAACATTGCGGAAGATAAGGAAGAAGATCTGGGCCAGGTGATGGCAGAATTAATTGCTGAGGTGTTGCAACAAGATAAATTGGATATTATAAAGGAAATAGATGAGGTATGTAGGGTCCAGACAAATTATACACGAAGAAATAAATTGCCAAGGGAAGTGCATATAAGATTCGCAAGGAAGAAGGTAAAGGATATCTTCTATAGTGTGGCAAGAGATGAACCAGTCATTACAAGGGAAAGGAGGTGATTATATTGAAACAAATTCCAAGGAGGGTAAGGGAGTTAAGGAGAGATTATAGGTTTTTGGCTACTCAACTAAACAAAAGGAATATCCTCTTCAGGTGGATTTTACCGGAAGGTATGTGGATCACGTGGCAAGGAAATAAAGTTAAGATAGATAGCTTAGTAGCAGCTCAAGAGTTTTTGGATCAATTACGAGCGTCTGAAGAAGATCAAAGCAGTAAAGAGGAGTTAGAGGCGATAACATCTGAAGAAGAAGCAACCCAGCAGAAAAGAGAGAAAGAAGGGACACCGAAGGAGAAGGAGGTGGAAGATAAGGATAGTAAAGAGACAAAGAAAGACCGAAGACCACAAAGAGTTACACGCGCTAACAAGCATTAAGATAATATAAAAGAATTAAGAGATGGATGATTGGAAATTGATATTGATCAACGTAAATGGCCTGAATGATAACAAAAAGAGGATTTATTTTTTTTACAAAATTAGCTAAACAAAATATGGATATAGTGTGTCTTCAAGAGGTTCATATTAAAAAGGAAAATCAAAAATATTTGGAATATAAGAAATTGGGGAATTTTTATGCCTCTTAGCTGACAAAAAGAAGAGGGGAGTAGCATTGTACATCAAGAAGGAAATAAAAGCCGAACTAAAATATGCAGACCCGAAGGGAAGGATATTAATGGTGGAAGTTAAGAGAGGCAATTATCCAATTTTAGTAACAGCAATTTATGCTCCGAATGAAAATTTAGGAGACTTTTATAAAAAATTAGGAGAGAGATTAAGCATGATGGATAAGAGCAAGATTTGCATAATTGGGGATTTTAATGGGGTAATAGATTCAAATAGAGACTATAAGGGGACCAAAGGTAAAAAGAAAAAAAGGAAAAATCTACCAAAACCATTCTTTGATATGGTAGAAGAACTTAATCTAGTGGATATTTGGCAGGTTCTGCACCCACACAAGAGGCAGTATACATATTACTCTAACCCTAAAAAATCTTGGTCCAGGATTGATATGATGTGGGTAAGCAGAGATATAGGGTTAGATATTAAGTAAACAGAAATTATGCCCAACATTTGGGCAGACCATAATCCATTAGAGGTTAAATGGGAATGTATGCACAAGAGAAAAAAATATAAGATGGAGATTAAATAATCAATTTCTAAAGGACAAGCAAAATGTTGAGAAAGTAAAAAAAGAATTAAATTTCTTTTTTGAAGTAAATGAAAAGGAAGCAACATCTCGAGGTATCATATGGGATACAATGAAAGCGTACATAAGAGGACTAGCAATATCGTATAGTGCACATAGGAATAAGGAAAGAAGAGAGAGGCAGAAGACACTGATAGAAGAATTAGGGAAAGCTGAGAGGGAATTACAACAAAAACCAGATAATAAGGCTATTAAAGAAAATTGGATGGTTATACGGCACAAATTAAATATTATCGATCAGGAGGAATTGGCGTACAAAATGAAACGAATGAAACAATATTATTTTGAAAATGCAAACAAACCGGGCAGGTGGCTGTCCTATAGATTAAAAAAAGAGGAAAAAAAAGGCATAATTCATCAATTGGAAGACCCGGAAGGCCATCTTAACAATAAACAGGAAGATAAATTGGAGATTGCCCAAGAGTATTACGCGGCTCTGTATGCGGAAGAACACATTCCTAACGAAAAGGTGGTCCAATATTTGTCAAAAGAAAATCTCCCAAAGATCAGGGAAGAGGATAAAGAAATACTTAATAAATAAATAACGATGACAGAATTAAGGACGGTAATATCTAAACTCAAAAAGAATAAATCCCCAGGCCCAGATGGACTCCCAGGAGAATTCTATAAAAATTCAGATTTGGAGGAAATTTTATTACCAAAGCTGTTAGAAATTTATAATGAGGCCCTAACAGAATCCAAAATTCCAGAATCATGGAGAGAGGCGTATATTACACTCCTCCAAAAAGAAGGAGAGGATCCAAAATTAATTAAAAATTATAGACCAATCTCTCTCCTGAATACGGACTATAAAATTTATATGGACATCTTAGCAGGAAGGCTAAAAATAATTCTGAATAAATTAATACACAGTGGTCAAAATGGATTCCTCCCTGGGAGGCAAATCAGGAACAATACAAGGATGATAATAGACATATTGGAATACTATGAGGAACACCCGCACAAAGAAATGGCATTGGTTTTTGTCAACGCCCAAAAGGCATTAGACAATCTTAATTGGCAATTTATGAAACAACAAATTACCCAAATGGAATTCGGATCAAATTTTGTTAATACGATATCCACAATCTATCAAAAACAAAAGGCTAACATATTACTGAATGGAGAATTAACTAACGCTTTTCAAATCAGAAAATGGGTCCGACAAGGGTGCCCTCTATCCCCACTTTTATTTATTTTAGCACTAGAAGTACTTTTGAGAAAGATTAGGAATAACAATGAAATAAAGGGTTTAACAATCAGAAAAGAGATATATAAGACACAGGCATTGGCGGATGATGTGGCATTAATTATGGAAGAACCATTGGAATCAGGCACTAAAATTCTGGAAGAATGAGCAATTATGGAGAGGTAGCAGGCCTTAAATTAAATAAATCCAAAACTAAATTATTAACAAAAAACATGATGGAGGTAAGAAAAAAAACACTGGAAGAATTAATGGAGATCCAAACCGCCAAGAAGGTAAAATACCTGGGAGTGTGGATTTCATCAAGGTTCTCGGCCCTCAGAAAGGATAATTATTTACCATTGATTAGGAATATTAAACAGGATCTAGAAAAGTGGGGAAGACTACAGATATCACTATTAGGTAGAATTGCAGCAATAAAAATGAGTATATTACCCAAGTTATTGTATTTATTCCAAACGTTCCCTGTTAAATTAGATAAAAAATTCTTTTTTGAACTCAATATTATCATTAGAAAATTTATTTGGGAGGGAAAGAAACCAAGAATAGCAATTAGGAACTTACAGGACAAGAAGGAAAGAGGGGTTTTTGGATTACCTAAATGGGAGTTATATCAAAAAGCTGCAAACCTAGTATGGCTGAAAGATTGGGCAACCCTGAGAAATAAAAGATTGTTAACTTTAGAAGGGCATGATCTCCAGAAGGGCTGGCATGCATATCTCTGGGATACAGGGAAGAAGATGAAAACTTATTTCCATAGGCATAAAATAAGGGAGATCTTGATACAAATATGGGGAGAGATGAGACAGAAGCACTATAGGAAAATTCCGAGATGGCTTTCCACCATGGAGGCTATAATATATCCAAATATATTAGGAATGGGTAAAATGATCAGATACAATGAGTTATTAGATGGGGGAGGGAATCTCAAAACAAGGGAAGAATTGATGGAACAAGGTACTTCTATAGATTGGTGGCCATATAATCAAATTAAATCCCGATATAAAAAAGATAAGGAGGAATTCGGCATAGAGACAAGCATAAATGGATTTGACAAGATATGGATGGGTACAGATGACAAAATACTAGCCAAATTATATAATTATTTATTGGAGTACAATATGGCAGAGGAAGTAGTTAAAGAACCGATGTTAGCATGGGCCAAAAATATCGGACAGAATATAAATCTGAACGAATGGGATTCAATATGGCATAATAATCTTAAAATGACAAAGGCAACGGCTTACAAGGAAAACCAATACAAGCTGTTTTATAGATGGCATACGGCCCCAGCTAGGATAGCGAAGATCTACCCCAATTCGAGCCCTAAATGTTGGAAATGTGATCATCAGCAGGGTACTTTCTATCACTGCTGGTGGACTTGTAATCAGGCACAAAAATTCTGGAGGATGATATGGATGTGGATTAGAGAAATAATAAAATAAAATTTTGATTTTGAACGAAAAGCTTTTCTCTTGGGAATCCTGAAAATCGAATATGCAAAAAAGAAAAAGTACTTAATTATACATATTCTGACAGCCGCTAGAATTTCCTTTGCCCAGTATTGGAAAGAAAAACAAATACCACCTCAAGAACATGTTATTGGGAAAACAATGGAGTGCGCCGAAATGAACAAATTGACTTCAGAAATTAATGACAGAGAAGATTCGGAATTTTATAGCGTGTGGGACATGTGGTATGAATGGATGGGGAAAAGAAATAAAGAAGGAAATAAAGTATAGAGATTAAGTATTAATTAATCAACAAAGTCCATAGAGAAATGAACAGTATTACATCTATTTTTAGAGATTGGAGCACTAATATTCTCAATTGTCTTAATTTAAATTTAGCTTTAAGAAACAATATCAAATAAAAGACAAGTAAAAATGCACGTAGATATATATATGCATTTGCACCATTGAACCGAAAATGTATTGAGTGTATCACTATTTGTTATAATAAAAATCAAATAAAAAAAAAAACTGGGAGTGTCATTAAGAGGGGGTGTCTCTATAATTTGAATCCAGTCCATAGAGCCAGAAGACAGAGTGATACCCATGTCTGGAGTCTCTCGTTCCAGCTGAAAATGGGTGTATCAGGTAGGACCAACACCTGTTTTTTTTTGAACCAAGTATCATCTGATAGCGCAGATTTTAGCTCCGCTGTCAATTTGTCTTTGGGGAGGTCAGAATGGAGTCTGGTTTGTGCTCTAGTAGGTGCTTGGGCTGCTGGTTGGGCTTTGGAGATCATGGCATGTACTATCTCTTCTTGTCGGCTGTCAAATTGGGGTTTCCTGGACAAAGCATTGGCCAATAGGTTTCTTCCCCCCGGTATGTATTTTAGCTTGACATTAAAGTGTTCAAAATACTGAGCCCAGTGAACTTGTTTGGGGGAAAACTTTTGAGGGGTCTTTAGTGCTTCAAGGTTTTTATGATCAGTCCACACCTTGAAAGGTTCCTTAGCCCCTTCCAGGAAATGTCTCCAGGAGAAGAGAACCTATTGCACTGCAAAAGCCTCCTCCCATACCACCCATCTGCGTTCGGTGTCTGTTAACTTTTTTGACACATAAGCACAAGGCATTAATTCATTTTGAACGTTCCTCTGAAGTAGAACAGCCGCTACTGCCACATCCCTGGCATCAGCTTGGACTACGAAGGGTTTGGTTGGATCAGGGTGCTGGAGGATGAGCTCCGCTGCAAACAGTCACTTTAAATTTTCAAAGGATTTCTGACAGTCCATTGTCCAAGCGAGAGGTTGGCTAGGTTTTGGGTTGGTTGGAGATGGACCGGTTTTTAGTAACTCAGTTAAAGGGATCACTACCTCTGGAAAGGAAGGGATAAATTGTCTATAGAAATTTGCAAACCCAGGAAGCTTAGAAGCTGCTTACGTGTTCGTGGTGGCTGCCAATCTAGCACAGCCTGCACTTTTCCTGGGTCCATTTCGAACCTTTGACTAGACACCTGTTAGCCCAGGTAGTCCGAAGACTCCTTGTGGAATTTGCATTTTGATAAGCTTTGCATAAAGTTCGGCTGCTAAGAGATTTTTCAGCACTTGTCTGACTAGTTTGACATGCTTTTCCATATTTTTGCTGAATATAAGAGTGTCATCCAGGTAAACTATAAGACCTCCTTATACAGGTGTTCATGTAGCACCTCATTGATCAGTTGCATGAATACTACGGAGGCCCCCTGAAGTCCAAAAGGCATGACCCGGAATTGGAAATTGCCCAGCGGGCAATTAAAAGCAGTTTTCCATTTGTCTCTCTTCTTTATGCGGACTCGCTAATGGGCTTCTCTTAGATCTAGCTTGGTGAAGACCTTGCCTTTTGACAAGTGGTTCAGCAAGTTCTTCATTAGGGATAGGGGGTAGGTATTTTGTATGAAAATGGCATTCACTACCCTAAAATCAACGTATAACTTGAACCCCCCATCTTTCTTCTCTTTAAACAATACGGGGGCTGCCAGTCTAAATTTTGCAGTCTCAATGAAGCCTCTGGCTAAATTGGTATCAATATACTTCCTCGAGGCTTCCGGTTTGCTTCTCGTAGCCGCCAGACGGTCCCTTGGGGCCGCCAGCCCCTTCGCCTGTAAAGAGCCGAACGGAAAGGCGGCTTTACAACAGAAAGGCGGCTTTACAACGGAAAGGCGGCTCGAAAAACTCCATTTCCAGGAGGAAATGTGAGATAGAGCAGGTGAGTGTAGGTAGAGCTTTCCGCGAAGCCCCCAGAGTTTTTTTTTTACTCTTGGGGGCGAGCGGATGAGGCTCCCTATATCACTCGCCGTTTGCTCCGGGCGTTGGGAGACCTCTGCATTTTTGCAGAGCAAGGCTACGAAAACAAGCTTTTCAAGATAACTAACAGATTAAGCAAAGAGGATGAGATCTGGACCTGGACCTGTGACCCTAAATTGCAAGTATTTATACTTATTTTGCAAAGGATATTGAACAAAGTAAAAAAGAACTTTTAAAATG
This sequence comes from Pantherophis guttatus, assembly GCF_059756535.1. Lineage (NCBI taxonomy): Eukaryota > Metazoa > Chordata > Lepidosauria > Squamata > Colubridae > Pantherophis > Pantherophis guttatus. The sequence goes on from NC_142066.1 coordinate 92,660,736, forward strand.
GCGACTGCTGAAATTTGAGCAGGGAAGCTGAAAAGGGAAAGTCCTTCCGTTCCTTATTAAGCCACAAAGTAGCAGAGTAAATACTTTTGGCTACAATTGAAGAAAAAGCTCCACTTTTGTGTTTTCTCTTTCCTGGAGATTTGATTTGATATTGATCTCATTTGGAAAGAAGCTTTTTTCTCTTCACTTTGCTTTTTTTTCTTTTCTAAAAAAGTTTGCCTGTGTGGAAATATGGCGTTTAGGCTTACAAAGCCGGACAAACAAGCAGTGGGGGGGGGGATTCCCCCATCCACAAACTATATGAATAAGTTCTTAACTTACAGTCTCAGAAAACTGATTTTAATATAATTGAATTTCTCCTGGAGGAGATTGTAAGAAGGGATGAGATTATGAATCAGAACTTTGAGAAATTTAAGCAGGAAATTAAAGAATTGGTGCAATTAAAGTTTGGTATTTTGCAACGAAAGATTATAAAAATGGCTAATGGTTTCTCAGAATTTATGATCAAGTTGGATACAAATATTAATCTATTAGAGTCTAAAATGGAGGAAACTGAGGACAATTTGGAAAATAAAATAGAAAAAATTGAAAATGATTTGATAAACATTCAAGACAATAGTTTAGAAGAAAAACCTAAAATGGAAGCTGATCCAAAGATTTGTAATGTAGAAAACGTACAACAACGGATTGAAAAGGAAGTTTTAATGATGCAATATAATTTTACTGAATATGCGATTAGACTGAGAGGATTACAGGAAAATAACAGAGATGATTTAAGGAAAATATCTTCTGAAGTTCTGGCTGGGATTTTAAAGGTTCAACCTGAGGAGGTATTTTGTAGGATCGATAGAGTTTATAGAATAAACTCCTGGATTGCAAAGCAAAGGCAATTGCCTAGAGATGTGGTGATTTATTTTACAGATAAAGAAATAAGAAATAATATTGTGCAAAAATCTTTTAAGTCTACTTTGCAATTGTTTGGAAGAAAGATTTGGATATATAAAGAACTACCGCCTAAGATGTTATTGGAAAGAAAGAAATTTGGTTTTCTGGTGGCTGAGCTTAAAAAAAGAAATATCTTATTCAGATGGAATGTTCCAGTTGGTATAATATTGAGATATCAAGGAGAAAGATATCAATTAAATACTGTTGAAAAAGCGGAAGAATTTTATCAAAAATTTTTTTAAATGAACTTAACATCTTTATGTACAACACAAGACAAGCAGAAGGAGTTAGAAATAAAGGAAAAATATCGAGTTACAGAGGCCTTTGTAGATGAATTGCCTTTGGATTCTTCAGACACCTCAGCTGGACTATTTATAAATAAGAGAGAAGTGGCATTGGATTCTAACGTGATGACTCACCAAGTCACAGACAACCATGGAAATCAACTAATTGATACACAACTTATAGAAAAGAAATATGAGTCACAAAAGCAAAACCAACAAGATCAAGTCATAAATCAGAATGAAAACCGATCAGTTGATATACAACTTGCAGAAAGGAAATTAGGATGGAGATCAAACCCACAGAAAGAAAGGAAAAAAAGAAACAGGTCTCATAAAAATAAAAATTTCTAAATTAAGCAACAGCGAAGCCAGTTATTTTTAAAAATATATGACTGAATATATGAAAAGATAGTTGAGGCGAAGTAGTGGTTAATATTATCCTGAGGAGAGTGACAGACCTCTGCAATGCCGTAATTTTGGGATGTGAAAAGGGCCTTAAATTGTTGGATTGGAATTATCTATTTCTGGTTTTCTTTTTATTGATCAACGTATTATATCTATGCTGAGCTATAAGGCAAGAGAGTTATGCTGGGGCATGCAGAAGATCTGGCTGTTACCCCATTACGACGATGGGAATTAATAATCTTGAAAAAAGCCACTATTACAGATATTATATGGAATACAATTATAAAGTCACTCGGGTGGTTGTTTTCTTTTTTTATATATACGAAGATATTCATTATTGATGGGGGCAGATGATAACTGAGGATTTTGAATATTCTGTTGCAACTGGGAAGTTATGTTACCCTAATACGGATAATGGAGTCAGCAATCCAGTGGAAAGACATCAAAGAAGATATTATATGGATTATAAGTTTAAAGTCATTGATTTTATCTATATAAGGGAATATTTTTTAGTAGGGTGGGCAGAAGAACAAAGATATTAAGAATTGTTGTGTATGGTAATTTTGCAGGAAAGTGGGTGGAGACAGGCTAGTGTAGACTAAGAAAAGGGATGTTTAAGAGATATATTTATGGGAGTGGAGGAAATGGATAGAGCAGAACAAATGTAAAATTAGAATTTATGGGGAAGGCTGCTTTGAAATGTTATATTAATATACACAAAAGATTAAATGTTAAAGTAGGATTTATTATATAGTTTTAAAGTGGAAGGTTGTTTTGAAATGTTATATTAATATACAGACATAAGTATGGGGGAGGAGAAAAAAGGGCAGATTGGGTGTCATAATAATATTACTGTGTTAAATCAGAAGTTATTATACAGTGTTATAGTAGAATGTTATTTTGAAGTGCATGGTAAGAGGGGGAAGTAATAATATTAATAATATCATTAGAAATAAGGGTCAGTATTTGGAGGAGGGAGTAAGGGGATGGTAAAATATTATATAATCTGTTATGTATTAGGTTTATATTTTGAAGAAGTCACAGGGGGGATGGGGCGGTGAGGGGGGGTTAGGGAGGAGGGGGGGGAAAAGGGGGAAAATTTGTAATTGAAAACTTTTTCAATAAAATATATATATATATATATATATATTTCCTCAACTCGGTCATTTCCACAGGCGTTATGGAGTACATTCTCGGTTTTGGTAACTTGGCCCCAGGTTCTAATTCGATGGCACAATCAATGGCTCGATGAAGGGGGAGGATTTTGCATTCCTCCTCACTAAATGCCTCGGCTAGGTCTCTATACTCTTTAGAAATCTGGGGTTCGCCTGGAGGTAAGTCTGAAATGGCAGCTGCCATTTCTGGCGGTTGGCCCCTATAGTTTGGCAGTTTGGGAGGAGGGACCGGGGGCAGTGGGCTGACGCCAATTATAATGTTCTGGTATCAATCTTCTCATTTAATGGTAGGGGCCCATTTGTCAAGCCACGCAAGTCCTAATATGATGGATTTGGAGATCTTTGATACGACTATAAATCGTATAAATTCACAATGCATCCCCATTTCTAATTTGACCAGTTCGGTTATTTGGGTGACTGGAACCCCTCCAATTAACATTCCATCCACCTGTTCGAACTTAGTTGGGCTTTTCAGGGCTCTTGTTTTTATCCCTAATTGTTCAGCGATTGGACACCCAATTAAGCATCTGGTACAGCCTGTATCTATTACTGCTGATAGTTCTCCTTGCTCAGGCACCACCAATTTCACTTTAACTGAAAAGAGGAGGATGCTGCACTTACCATCAGGTCATCTTCATCGGTAGCCTCGCCGGGAGGGGTTCCTTTGGCTAGAGGTACCTTGCTCTCTTCAGTGGGGAGGGGAACCTCTATGGCCTGTCGGGTGAATCGGCTGGTGTCTGGGGGCTTTCTTGGAGCTCTTCTGCCTCTGGTGGCCATGGGAGGACATGGTTGTGGAACTGGTACAGGGGCCAGACACTTGGAAGCCCGATGATCCATTTGTCCACAATGATAGCACTTAATAGCCCCTGTAGGTTGAGAAGGAGGGGTCTCAGCAGGTTTAGAAAGAGGACATCTAGCCAAAGTCCTTCAGGGTGGCTTCTCTGCTGAGGGTTTGTGGTGTGGGTAAATTTCTTTATCCAGAGCTATGGACATGGTGTACGAGTCCTGCAGTCATTTTGGCACCCCTCGAACGCCACATGCTTTTCTGACTTCCTGATCAATGGCTTCTTTAAAGTAGTGCAGGAGGATGTGGTCCGGCCAATGGGCCAGGTTCCCTGCAACCCATCTAAAGTCCCATACAAAGTCTTTTATGGGTCAGCTACCTTGTTTTATCACTTTTATTGTGGCTTCATTCTCATTCATCCTGTCAGGGTCTTCGAATCTGGCCCGGAGCAGCGCAACAAAACCTTCAGCATCGTTTAGTTCAGCCGCTCCCTCATTGTGCAGCTGGCCTATCCAGTCCGAAGCGTCCCCTTCATTCATGCCATTGGTAATCGCTGATACTAAGTTGCAATCGGCTTCATATTGTTCTCCATACTGATCTATATGGGCCCAGATTTGGCTGAGGAAATAAGCCAATTTGGTATGCTTACTGTCAAATGTGGCTCTAAAACAGGGTGGCGGTGGCCTTGCTGGTGGAACAGTCACAGTGACGGGCGGTGGGGCAGAGACCTGCTGTGCTGCCATGGCGGGCAGTGGGGCATATGCCAGTGGCTGAGCTGAAACCTGCTGTGGCACTGCTGCTGGCTGAAGCCCCTGGACAGGGGTTGGCTACTATGCTGGTTTGTTGAGCTGCAGAAAGAGGGAAAGCCCTGGCTGGCTGATGGATCAGACCCCACTGCTGTGCTGGGATCATTGGGGCATATTGGGCCCATGGGGATGTTGGAAAGAATGGAGCAGAAGGTGTTGGCACTGGCACTGGACCCACCCCTGGCCGGGATAAAATCCCCAGCCTTGGGGGATATATTCTGCAGGGGGTAGCATGAAGGCTGGTTGGCAACGGGGGGCAGCTGGCGGGAGTAGCGGTCCCTATGCCAGATGCGTCTGCTGTCTCCCACCTGCTGCTTGGGCTGGTTGCGCTGATCTGATCCCCAGTCATCCCTGGCGGCATCAAAAGTTGCTGGTTCCACTCTAGTTCCACTGCCAGATCCTGGATCAGGAAAAGTAAACATGGGTTGTGTTAAGCTCCATCTCACTTGAGATTGGGACCACGAAGTATAACTTCCCACTTCAAGCCGCTCAAAATTCTTTCTCTCATCTTTGAGTATTCACAGGCCTTCCTTTCCTGCGCATGCTCGAAGATGGTGGCTCGTGGATGATCCTCTGATACCGGGGGGTAATGAAATGGCCTTTATGGATTCTTGGAGGGGCCGAATGCCAGCTTTAGGCCCTGGCCCAGCAAGATGAACATGAGGTCGGTCCGTGGAGAGCTTCTTTAGCTCTCCAGAATATTTGTGTGGCCGACTGGAGCTGAGGAATGCCGCGGAGGAGCTGAGAAACGTTACGAGGCTCTGGCAGCGCTGGGAGATTCGATTGCGACCGGGGCGGTGTCGACCTTCTCGGCATCCCCTCAGCGGCGGTCGGAATGGTGGGGGGGCGGCAGCAATGGTGGCTTGTTACAACATAGCTGGACCCCCCCCCCAAAGCTTGCGGCTGCTAGCAGTGGCGGTGGTGTTAGTTGCGGCAGCGGCAAGTGAAATGGCAGCCGCTGGAGACGCCGCCAAGGGGAATGGCACTGCCCTGGCTGAATTCTTCGAATGTTTGACTCTTCTCGACCTCGGGTCTATTGGCAGCTGTGGAGGGGAGAGCAGTCGATGCAGGCTAATTAATCTGGAACTGCCCGGTTGGTGGCTCTTCCGAAGATCTGGGATTCAAGGGGGGGGGGGGAAGATCTGGTTGAGACTGGTGGGATTGGGAAGGGCTGGGCGCTGGTGTGGGACTGGCCTGCCGTCCTGGCCCGTCTCCCCCTCCCCCCTCCTCCCCCCATGACCCGTTTGTGGGCGTGGCCGGGGTTGCTACCACCCGGACGGGATCCTGCCTGTATTTGGACTCACCTCCCCCCGGACACTATCACAGCTGATCCCCGGTTCTGGCCATACCATCTGTTCCCATCTGCATTTGCACTTGTACCATCTGCATCTGCAACGCCTTGCTCTGAGGAGAGGTTCCTGCCTGGGCGTGGGCGCCGAGGGAGTCGATTCGTGTTGCTGCTGTCTACCGGACAGGATTCCATCTGCTGAGACCAGTCGCTGTGAGAGGGCGACTAGGTTATTGCTTCTCCAGGGGCAGCGGCCTGAGAGTCCTCTTCACTACCATGAGAGGATAGTGGAGCCCGGTTGTCCCGCGCCGAAATGGTGGACTCTCTCCCTAGGACCTTGTTTAGACTATCACCTTTGAATCCCTGACCTTATTTATTTCTCTGGCTGATTTGGATGTATTCACCGGCCGAGCTCTTTGCGCTGCGAGATTCCCCCCTCTCGCAGGCCTGGCCCTCTATGTTAGCGAGGGCCTACCTCAATGACAAGTTTTGGGACCCCGAGAGGTGGCATGCGGCAAGGAGGAGGGTGAGGGTTTTTTAAAAGAGGGTTTTTAATGAGTTTTTAAGGGGTTTGGGGAAGGGTGTGGGTGGGGATAAAAATGGACCTGGGGGGGTCCATGGAGTTTCAGAATGGCAGAGTGAGTCTGAGGGTCATGGCGGGAGGAGGGGGGAGAGGGTTTAGAAAGGATGCCGGGGGAAGAGGTGAAGGACCAGTCCATTAGCACAGTGGGTGGGAGGGTTAGATATGGCGGGCGCAGGGGGCTGTATTATGTTCGGGGGGTATGCACCGCTACTTGCGAGAGGTGGCACTTCCTGTAACCCCGGTTGCGCAGAGCCTCAGGACCCGAGCCTTTGGCTGATGTTGTGCAATGTCAGGTCTGTTGTAAATAAAGCCCCCCTCATTCATGATCTAATCCAGGAGGGGGGTGCGGATCTGGCAGGGATTACGGAAACCTGGTTGGGCCAGGAGGGGGGTTCCCCTAGTTGAGATGTGCCCACCAGGTTTCCATGCATTTCATCAGCCGAGGGTCCAGGGGACGGGGGGTAGCGGTGATTATTAAGGAAAGTCTGGATCTGAGAGAGGCCACTTCCTCAGGTAGCCGGTTGTGAGTCCCTCCTTGTGAAGTGGGGTCATGGGGTGCAGATGGGCCTGCTGATCACGTACCTGGCTCCCTGCCACATGGCAGCAGCCCTGCCTGAGCTGCTCGATGTAATAGCTGGGGTGGCAGTGGAGACCCCCAGACTTATGGTCATGGGGGATTTCAACCTGCCATCCGTCGGTGAAATGTCGGAAGCAGCTCGGGAGTTCATGGCTTCCATGACGGCCATGGACCTGACCCAGTTAGTTCATGACCCCACTCACATCAGGGGACACACACTGGACTTGATTTTTTCCTCTGGTCAGTGGCTGAATGATCTTGATTTAGGGGAGTTAATCATTAATCCCTTGTCATGGACAGATCATTCGCTCCTTCGGATAGACTTTTGGGCCACTTCCCTTCGTCGCAGGGAGACGGAACCGACCAGGTGGTTCCATCCCAGGCGCCTGATGGACCCGGAGAGGTTCCTGATGGAGCTTAGGCTCTGGCTCATGACTCGGCTGAAGAACTGGTAGCCTCCTGGGACAGGGTGGCTGCCAGAGCTTTGGACCGCGTCGTACCTTTGTGGCCTCTGACTCGGTGCCGATCTCAATTAGCTCCTTGGTTCTCCGAATTGCTGAGAGAGATGAAGCGCCGGAAAAGACGCCTAGAGAGTGATTGGAGGGCCAGCCGCACCAAATCTGACCGGACACTGGTGAGGTCTTATATCAAGACCTACCTAGTGGCAATAAGAGTGGTGAAATCTAATTATTTTGCCGCTCTTATTGCATCTGCAGAGAACCGCCCAGCCGCCCTGTTTAGGGTGACCCGCTCTCTACTGCAGGTGGGAGCACGGGATGATCCCTTTCTGGGTAGAGCTGAGGATTTTGTGCAATATCTGCATGATAAAATTACTCAGATTCAGGACGGCCTGGACTCCAATTGGCTAGCCTCAAATGGGATGATGGGGCGGATCTTGAGAGTGTTATCTGGGCGGAGTTTGACCCTGTGGCTCCCGAGGACATGGACAGGATTTTGGGGAGACTTAACGCTAGCACATGTTTATTGGACCCATGTCCCTCCTGGTTGGTGCTGGCCTCCCGGAAGGTTACATGAGGCTGGTTTCAGGGGATTATAAATGCTCCTCTGGGTGAGGGTGTTTTCCCAGTCGCCTTGAAAGAGGCGGTGGTGAGGCCCCTCCTCAAGAAGGACGTGGTGGCTCAGCAGACTGATAGCGTTGTGATTAACACCAGCTGTCTGCAATTGCTGTAAGTTCGAATCTCACCAGGCTCAAGGTTGACTCAGCCTTCCATCCCTTCTAAGATAGGTAAATTGAGGACCCAGTTTGTGGGGGCAATAAGCTGACTTTTTAGGATAGCATTTAAATCAAATTTTAAAAAAAAAAGCCTTCCCTGGACCCAGCTGTATTAGCTAATTACCGTCCGGTCTCCAACCTTCGCTTCGCGGCGAAGGTTGTTGAGAGTGTGGTGGCGTGACAGCTCCCTCAATACCTGGATGAAGCTGTCTATCTAGATCCGTGCCAGTTGCACTTCAGGGCGGGATACAGCACGGAAACGGCATTGATCACATTGGTGGATGATCTCTGGAAGGCTCGGGACGGGTTGTTCCTCAGTCCTGGTCCTCCTCGATCTCTCAGCGGCCTTTGATACCATCAATCATGGTATCATGCTGCGTCGGTTGGGGGGACTGGGAGTGGGAGGCACCATGATGTGGTGGTTCTCCTCCTTTCTCTCTGACCGTACTCAGTCTGTGTTGACGGGGGGACAGAGGTCGACGTCGAGGCACCTTACTTGTAGGGTGCCGCAAGGGTCAGTCCTCTCGCCCCTCCTGTTCAACATTTTTTTTTCCTTAAATACTTTATTGATTTTTGAAAAAAAAGGTTTTTTAAAAAAGAAAATATCAAATCTCAGGTAACATCTGAGGTATCGTGCAATTACATATATACATTATATACATATCAAGTATCTTCAAATCTATCATTATTAGAAATAGGCATATCCTTATAGTCTTATTCTATTATTCCACCATTTATACCACTTTTCCCATACTGCCTTAAATTTGGAATTCTCATCGTCTTTAAGAACACTAGTTAATTTTGCCATTTCTGCACATTCTAGAATTTTATTTGTTATTGTCATCTCTGGAGGGATTTGTTTATCTTTCCAGTATTTTGCGAAGGTTAATCTGGCCGCTGTTATAATATGTATAATTAATTGTGTCTTGTCCTTAGAGAGTCCATCTCCCGTCATTCCTAGTAGAAAAATTTCCGGAGATAATTTTATATCTTCTTCCACTATTTCTCGCAGCCAAGTTCGTATTTTTGTCCAAAACTTTTTTGTCTCTGAGCAGGACCACCACATGTGAAAGAAGGTGCCAACCTCCTTTCCACACTTCCAACAAATTCCTGAGGCGCTAGGAAATATTTTTGCTAATCTAGCTGGGGCTAGATACCATCTGTGAAATATTTTGTGGTGGTTCTCCCTATAAGTTGTTGATTTAGTAAGATTATAGTTTCTATTCCAAGCCTCCTCCCAGTCGTTAAAATTTAGTCTGTGGCCAATACTTTTTTCCCAAATGCTTAATTGATTCCTGGCTATCCCTTCTGCTCTGTCTTCGCCTAATAAGAGGTTATAAAATCTGGCTAGCATTTTCTTTTCAATCCCCAACATAATTTTGTCTAAATTGTTGTACTTCGTCTCTATACCAAATTGATCCCTAACTTTTTGATATCTAGAACTTATCTGCATATAGCTCCACCAGTCCAAATTAAAGCCTTGATTACTTAGTGTTTCTCGTGATCTAAGAATACCATTTTCATCTAATATGTCTTTGTACGTGCCAAATTTCACGATATCCCTTTTGTTAATAGTAATCAACGCCTCCATAATTGAGAGCCAAATCGGTACTTCCGTATAAAATCTTTGTCTAATTTCTTCCCATGTTTGGATCAGAGTCTCCCTTAATTTGTGTCTGTGGAAATATGATTTCTTTTTGTTCTTTGGGCCCCATAAATAAGCGTGCCAGCCTGCCTGTAGATCGTGGCCTTCTAGCGTCAGGATTCTCTTATTTTGTAATGAAACCCATTCTTTGATCCATACTAATTTGGCCGCTTTCTGGTAAACTTGCCAATCAGGTAATCCGAAGTCGCCCATGCTTCTTTTCCCTTGCAGTGTTTTATATGCAATTCTTGCCATCTTCCCTTCCCACAAAAAGTCTTGCACCTTCCTTTCCAAATCTAGAAAATATTTTTTATCAAGATTCACTGGAATGGTTTGAAATAGAAATATAATTTTGGGGAGAATATTCATTTTAATTGCTGAAATCTTACCTGTAAAGGACAGTTTTAGTTTCTTCCATCTATCTATGTCCTGCTTTATTTTTTGTAGTAATGGACTATAATTGTCCTCTTTTAAGGAGGAATACCTTACAGTGATCCAGATTCCCAAATATTTTATTTTCTTTGCTATTTGAAGTTCAAGAGACTTTTCTAGCCGCTTCTTATTTATCTCCGTCATATTTCTCGCTAAGATTTTAGTTTTAGTTTTATTAAGCTTAAAGCCAGCGACTTCTCCATACTGTTGTATTTCCTGGAGTACCTTGGGACCAGATTTCAAGGGATCTTCCATTATTAAGGCCACGTCATCCGCGAAGGCTTGTATTTTAAAAATTTCTTTCTTAATTTGTAATCCTTTGATTTCTTTGTTGTCTCTAATCTTTCTGAGTAGGATTTCCAGCGCCATTATAAAGAGTAGAGGGGACAGGGGGCATCCCTATCTAACTCCCTTTTGTATCCAAAATGTCCGTGTCTTACCCCCATTTATTAATATGCTTGCTCTCTGTTTATAATATATATTTTCAATCATCTTTCTAAAATTTGTCCCGAATCCCATCAAATCAATTTGGTTAATCATGAATTTCCAATTTAGATTGTCGAACGCCTTTTGGGCGTCCAAAAACACTAATGCCAGCTGTTTTTCCGGGTGTTGTTCATAGTATTCTATAACATTTATTACTGTCCTCACGTTATCCCTCATTTGCCTCCCTGGGAGGAATCCTTTCTGATCACTATGAATCCAGCCATTTAGAATTTTTTTTAGTCTCTCCGCAATTATACTAGTAAATAATTTGTAATCTGAATTTAACAAAGAAATCGGCCTATAATTTGCTATTTGTTTTGGATCAGCACCTTCTTTCAATATGAGGGTAATATAGGTTTCTTTCCAGGAGTCAGGGATTCTTGTACCAACTAGTACCTCATTAAATATATCTAACAATTCTGATTGTAGTTCTTCCTCAAATTTTGCATAGATTTCCCCCGGGAGGCCGTCTGGACCTGGTGTTTTATTCTTCTTTATTTTGGCGAGAGCCAATTTGAGTTCTTCTATTGTGATTTTATTATTTAACATTTCTCTCTCTTCTTCTGTTATCTGTGGCAAGTTAGCTTCCATCAGGTATTGTACAATTTTGTCTGGGTCAATCGCTTCCTCTTTATATAAGGCTTCGTAAAATTCTCTTGCTCTTTCTAACTTATCCACTTCTTTTGTCAAAATATCCCCATTAATGTCTTCTAGTATAAGAATTTGATTTTTTTCCTGTTCTTTTTTAAATCTATATGCCAGCCATCTTCCCGACTTGTTGGCGTTCTCAAAGTGGTAGTGTTTTATTCTCTTGATTTTTTGCGCCAACTCTTCCTGATCCAGAATGTTAAGGTTATGTCTTGCCATCATCCATTTTTGTTTGGCCATCTCGTCTCCCGGGTTTTGTTGTAGTTTACTATCTGCTTCCTCTAAGTTCTTATTATAATCCTCTCTAACTTTCCTTTCTTCCTTATTTTTGAACGCCATATACGATATCACTACTCCTCTCAAATACGCTTTCATGGTATCCCATACAATTTCCTTCGCCGTACCTTGCTTGCCATTCTCAATAAAGAAGCGCTTAATTTCTTCATTTAATTTTATTATAAACTCTTTTTCGTTCAAAAGATTGGACCTTAGACTCCATCTTTGTTGTCTTCTCTTGTTAATATGGTGCCAATGTATTTCAAGAAGTTTATGATCTGTCCAGGTATTTATACTTATATCCGCTTTCTTAATTTCTAAGCCTAATTTTCTAGTAGTCCATACCATGTCAATTCTAGACCAAGAATTCTGTGGGTTTGAGAAAAAAGTATATTGGGAATCGTGAGGGTGTAAAGTGCGCCATATATCAATTAAATTAATTTCATCGACAAGATCAAAGAAGCTTTTTGGTAGAGGTAATCTTTTATTTCTTTTTCTCTCCCCACTTTTATAATCTTTCAGTGGATTAACAACTCCATTAAAATCGCCTAACATACATATTTCAGCATGGGCCCGACTCCCTAATTGTTCGTGTAGTTTTTTATAAAATTGTCCCTGTTTCTCATTTGGAGCGTATACTCCCACCAACATCATTTCTACCTAATTTCTAACCTAATTTCTACCATTAGAATTCTCCCTTTAGTATCTTTATACTTTAATTCTGCCTCGATTCCTTTTTTCACATATATCGCCACACCCCTTTTCTTTTTCTCCGTTAGTGACACAAACAGTTTGCCAAATTTAATAAATTCTAAGCAATTTGCCTCATCTTCTTTTATGTGAACCTCCTGTAAACAAATTATATCTGGGTTCTGTTTTGCCAAATTTGATAGGATTATCTTTCTTTTTTTGTGGTCATTCAAGCCATTGACATTTAAGGATAAGATTTTTAGGCCATCCATTTCTTATGTTGTGTACAGGTTCTAGTTCTTATTTGTCTTTAGCGTTACTGCTCTTACTGGTCTGGTCTTTTTTCCTTGTCCTTCCGCTTCTTCTTTTTTCTTCTCCTCCTCTATATCTTCTTTTGTAATTTGCTCTTGTGAGATTTCTTCTTCCGTGTTTACCGTATCGATCTCTTCTTTACTAATCTGTTCTTTTTCCCCTCCTCTTAGTTGATCTAGGAAGTCTTGTGCTTCTGATAAGTTATCGATTTTAACTTTTCTTCCTTGCCATGATACTACCATCCTCTCTGGCAGGATCCATCGAAATATGACATTCCTTCTGTTCAAGTGGCTCGCCAGAAACCTATAGTTTTTCCTCACTTCCCTCACCCTTCTAGGTATCTGTTTCGGGATATTCACCTCCTTTCCTTGGAATTCAATCTTTTCTTCTCTCGCTATATTAAGGAGAATATCCCTCACTTTCTTCCTGGCGAACTTCACATGGACCTCCCTAGGGAATCTGTTTCTTCTTACATAGTTCGTTTGAACCCTGTAGACCTCATCAAGTTCTTTGATAAAATCTTGTTTGTCCTGTTGAAGGACATCTGCTATCAACCCGGCTATTTTATCGCTTAAGTCCTCTTCCTTCTCTTCGCAGATGTTTTGGAGGCGAAGGTAGTATGAAGCCTTATCCATTTCCAGCTGTAACAGGGACTCTTCAATTCCTTTGTTTTGTATCGCATATGTTCGGTCCACCATGTCTAGTTTTTTCTCGCTTTGTTCCATCCTTTGTTCTACATCTTGAATTCTTCTCTCATTATTCGCGATAGAGGCTTGAATCTCGGTCATTTTTGCGTCCAAAACATGAATATCCGTTTTTAGTTCAGAATGGCTATTTAGCAATTTCTCCTGCATTGCTAACATGGTCTCTTGAATCAGGAATAGAGAAGATTGTACTGTTTGAAGAGTTGGAGTTGGTGGTGGCTTATCTGACTTTTGTATACCTTCTAAGGGTTTCTGGATTACCGGGGACAGTGTTGTTAGAGTAGGGTTAGATGGAGATTTTTTGACAGATTTCAAGATTGTCAAAGTCATTGTTGCCATTTCTTTCAGCGTTATCTTTTGTTCTTTTATGATTTTCTCAATATTTTTCCAAATGACCGTTCAATAATTTTGCCCCTATTTGCTCTATCAATTCCTCTTCTTAAATCTATTAAGAAATTTGCTATCTTAATTAATTAGGATCAATTCCTCAATTCATCAAAATATCTTCCTTAAATCAAATCTTATAAATGTTGTAATTATTGTATAGCTAAATTCAGATCTTAACCCTTAATATAAGGGTTAATATAAGTAAATTAATAAATGCTGCAAATAATTCTTATATGTCAATATTCAAAACTTGATATATGAAGTTAATATAGATAAATTAATAAATATTGTCTATAGAAATAAGTAATCTAAAATAAATAAATGTAGATAAATATAACTAGATAGGTATAAATTTAAATAACTATATATATAAATATGAATATAATAGATGTGATTATATAATTAATTTGTTAATTTTATATCCGAGTCCTTATAAATAAATATATAAATATATAAATATACTTAATAGCAGCAAGATAAGATCAGCGTTTGAATTCTATACTCTATATTCCTTAACCATTTATAATTAATTCTCATTAATACTATTGTTCAGGAGATAATCAAAGTTCCAATATTAGAGATCCAATTAATCAGTTAATCAAAAGACGTGGAAAATGGAAATCAGAATGTCACCAATTATATATATCTTTAGTTGTACATGAGTAATGTCAGCCAAATCATAAACCTTCTTCTCTCTGCCCTCCACCTGCTCCCAATACGTTCCGGCAGTTCTCTATGGTGGATCCTGCTCCTAGATCGTCCTCTTGTCAATCTTCTGCTAACTCCTTCCTTCGGCTCAATGATGGCTGCACTTCCTGTTTCTCTACGGTACTCACAAGAATAAAAGTTCAAAGGATCAGAAGCTCAGTCTCTTGTTTATTTTTCGCTCCGCTTTTAATCACAGCGCCAGCCGCATCAACACTCGTCTTCCTCTCCCTCTCACCACGACCTCCAGAGCTCTTTATACAAGTAAAACTACTCCCTGCGTATTCCTGGCCGGCTTGCCGGGTCTCCGCCAATACAATCCGCTCCCCCTCTCCGTCGCCGCCTCACACCATCGAGCACTCCTCACCCGACTCCGCCGACCTCTCTCTCCACGCCAAACGCCTCAAAGTATGGAAAAGTGGTATCCAATCTGGCACGGCACCTCAGATCTTCCTCTTAGCTCCCGTCTTTTTTGCTGGCTATTGCGGCTTCAGGCCAGCCATCAGATGGCCGGCTCACCGCGTTGGCTTGACAGAGCTGCCAGGTCCAGCGGGGGGTGGTTGCGCCCCACACTCTCGTTCGCCCAGCTCTCTCTCTTGTCCGCAGGTCTCTCCGGGACCTGCGCCCCTAAAGGGTCCCCAAAATGCGGTGATAAGGGGTGTAGGGGAGCAGCGATCGCTCACCCAACACCCTGTTGCCTCAAGTCGCCAAACGGAAGTCCTCCTGTTCAACATTTATGTGAAGCCCCTGGGTGAGATCATCCGTGGTTTTGGGGTGGAGTGTCAACTGTATGCAGATGACACGCAGCTGTACATTTCTACCCCAGACCACCCCAATGATGCCCTTGACGTGATGTCCCATTGTCTGGAGGATCTGGATGGGGAGGAACAGGCTCAGACTCAACCCCTCCAAGACTGAATGGCTGTGGTTTCCGGCGCCCTGATATAGCCAACTGATACCATCGCTGGCTAATGGGGAGGAGATCTTGTCCCCCTCAGAGAGGGTTCGCAACTTGGGTGTCCTCCTGGATACGCGGCTGTCTTTAGATGATCATATGACGGCCGTGGCCAGGGGGGCTTTCTATCAGGTTCACCTGATTTCCCAGTTTGGTGTCCTTTCTGGATTGGGATGCCTTACGCACGATCATTCATGCTCTTGTCACTTCCCGTCTGGACTACTGTAACGCTCCCTACATGGGGCTCCCCTTGAGGAGCACCCGGAGGCTCCAACTGGTCCAGAATGTGGCCGCACGAGTGGTTATGTGAGCGACTCGTCGCTCCCGGGTAACATCTCTCTTGCACGAGCTGCACTGGCTCCCAGTGGTCTTCCGGGTGCGTTTCAAGGTGCTTGTCATCATCTTCAAAGCGCTCCATGGCTTAGGACCAGGATACCTACAGGACCGCCTTCTACCACCGAATGCCTCCCACCGTCCGATACGCTCTCACAGAGAGGGCCTCCTCAGGGTGCCGTCGGCCAAGCAATGTCGGCTGGTGACCCCCAGGGGGAGAGCCTTCTCTGTGGGGGTTCCTGCCTTATGGAATGAGCTGCTCCCGGATATAAGAAGGATCCCCGATCTCCGCGCCTTCCGTCGTGCTCTGAAGACTCTATTGTTCAATCAAGCCGGCCTGACCGAATAAATTAATGTTAATGGTTTTTAAATTGGTTTTAAAGGGGTTTTAGCTAAGGGTTTTAATTACGGCCAAATTGCTTTAATTATTTTAACGGTTTTTAATTTTTGTGATGGGTTTGTTTTAATATGGCTGTACACCACCCTGAGTCCTTCGGGAGAAGGGCAGTATAGAAATGTAATAAAATAAATAAATAAATGAAATGGTCCGGGAGACCGGTCAACGATGGCTTTAAGACGGAGACAACAGGTTCCAGTCTCGGGAGTTTCCGGACCCCAAAGCTGGCACATCTCTCCATTCTGGCTCATGGGGGGACTTCAGTGGGCTGGAAGCAGCATGATATTCAGGTGGTCTTTCTTCCAGTCCCATCTCTGGAGTTGGATCAGACTGGCAGCTTTTCCAGGAATCCAACCTCTTGGGCCAAGTGCCTAGCCTTCATGTCATTCTGCAGCTTCAAGGGCTTGTACCACTTTCTCAGAAGGAGAATTCTGGGTTTCGATGAGTCCTTCAGTATCAATCCCCATGGCTCCCTCAGCGATCACTTCTCTCTCTTCCATCTTCGCTGAGTCTTCCTGCCACCCGAGGTTTAGGTGGGCACTGGGGCTCAGCACCCCGGACAGCCCCAGTTGATTGGATAGGATAAATATAACCTCCCCTTTGCATAGGAAACCTGTTACAAGTAGTCAAACATGTTACATATTTGTATCCAATATCACACATGTTCATTTTCAGCACAATGAGGTGAGCTGAAAGACTGACTGGCCCAAGGTCACTTAGCTGGCTTTCATAGCCAAAGTGTCACTTAAATTCATGGTCTCCTGCTTTCTAGTCTCGTGCCTTAACCATTAGAACAAACTAGCATCAGACAGTAGTACTGGAATACTACAGTTTGAAAATCAATATCTCAAATATATAGTTTAGGTGGCCCTAATGGACAGAAGCTTTCCAGAGAAAATTCCAAGGACTGAGGTTTTTATTAGCTTTTGTTAGTTGGGTTGATTTGGAACAGTCCTTAAGAATCAATGAAACAGCTCAAGGAGAAAAAAAAATTAACTAGACTCAAGTACCCATAGAAACCAAACCTGTCTCTAATTGTAAAACAACATTCTCCATTGTGGGTGGAGACAGCAGCCAGGCATGGGTTCTACTTGTCTGTTCAGATTGGTGGACTGAGTATGTCAAGAAGCTAAATCCCGCCCCTGTTGCTAGGGGCCTCCCAGCTTTTGACTCAGTCCGTCAGACTGGATAGTCGTGTGTGTTTGTTTCTCCAGCTCTATAGCCTAATTTCATTTGCTTCTCCATTCAGTTCTGATCTCTGGACTTTGTATTTGACTTCTCCTTGGATCTTGGACTTTTGGACTGGTATCGTTCTCTATTACTGGCAAGTTGTTGGTGTTTTTTCGCCCAGGAAGGGGGCGAAAAAACCCGTAGCTAGCTCTAGCTGGCTCTGTTCTGTTTGTTCCCAGCTCTCTCATTTTTAATATTTTACCACCCTGCTGTTTCTGGATATTCTGGTGTGTGTGTGTTTGTGGAGTTTCGCGCTCCCGGTAGGAACGGGGACGTGGCTAGTCGGAGCTTTGTGCTCCAAACAGCTGGTAGAGGTTTGGTGGAGTTTCGCGCTCCTGCTGACAGAGGTGGCGGCTGTTTGAAGCCTGAGGCTCTGACTCATAGCTCGGCTGAGGAGCTGGTGGCCGCCTGGGATAGGGCGGCCGCTGACGCTTTGGACCGAGTCGTGCCTGTGCAGCCTCCGTCGCCGAGTCCACCTTGTTCCTTGGTTCTCCGAGGAATGAGGGAGATGAAGCACCGGAAAAGACGCCTAGAGGGCAGTTGGAGATCTAGTCGCTCCGAATCTGACTGAACACTGGTAAGGTCTCATATTAAGACCTACCTAGTGGCGATAAAAGCGACAAAATGTAACTATTTTTCCGCTTTTATCGCATCGGCAGATAACCGCCCGGCCGCCCTGTTTAGGGTGACCCGCTCCCTCCTCCATCTGGGAGTGCGGGAGGATCCCTTGCAGGGTCGTGCTGAGGATTTTGTTCAGTATCTGCACGATAAAATCACTCAGATTTGGGAAAGCTTGGTCTCTGACTGGGTAGGTACAGATGGGATGATGGGTACTGGTCTTGGGATTGCCATTTGGGAGGAGTTCGACCCTGTTGTTCCCGAGGATGTGGACAGGATACTGGGGCGGCTGAATGCGACCACATGTTTATTGGACCCGTGTCCCTCCTGGTTGGTGCTGGCCTCCTGGGAGGTTACGCGAGGCTGGCTCCAGGGGATTATCAACGCTTCCTTGAGTGAGGGTGTCTTGCCATCTGCCTTGAAAGAGGCGGTGGTAAGGCCCCTCCTCAAGAAGCCTGCTCTGGATCTGGCTGTTTTGGCTAACTATCATGCGGTCTCCAACATTCTCTTCTTGGTGAAGGTTGTTGAGAGTGTGGTGGCACGACAGCTTCCTGGGTACCTGGATGAAGCTGTCTATCTGGATCCGCTCCAGTCCGGCTTCAGGCCTGGTCACAGCACGGAAACGGCATTGGTTGCGTTGGTGGATGATCTCTGTAGGGCTCGGGATAGGGGTTGCTCCTCTATCCTGGTCCTGTTAGATCTCTCAGCGGCTTTTGATACCATCGACCATGGTATCCTGCTGCGCCGGTTGGAGGGGTTGGGAGTGGGGCACACCGTTTTGCGGTGGTTCTCCTATCTCTCCAACCGGTCGCAGTCAGTGTTGGCAGGGGGGCAGAGGTCGACCCTGAGGCGCCTTGTTTGTGGGGTGCCACAGGGGTCAGTCCTCTCGCCCCTTCTGTTCAACATTTATGTGAAGCCGCTGGGTGAGATCATCTGTGGCTTTGGGGTGGAATTCCATCAGTACGCTGATGATACTCAGCTGTACATCTCCACCCCAGGCCATCCCAACTATGCCCTTGAAGTGATGTCCCGGTGCCTGGAGGCTGTGCGGGTCT
The DNA here is from genome assembly GCF_059756535.1 of Pantherophis guttatus. Lineage (NCBI taxonomy): Eukaryota > Metazoa > Chordata > Lepidosauria > Squamata > Colubridae > Pantherophis > Pantherophis guttatus. Next base: position 92,679,690 of record NC_142066.1, read on the forward strand.
GGATGGGGAGTAACAGGCTTCGATTCAACCCTTCCAAGACCGAGTGGCTGTGGCTTCCGGCGTCCCGATATAGCCAGCTGGTGCCATCGCTGGCTATTGGGGGCGTGTTATTAGCCCCCACGGATAGGGCTCGCAACTTGGGTGTCCTCCTGGATGCACGGCTGTCTTTAGAAGAGCATATGACGGCCGTGGCCAGGGTGGCTTTTTATCAGGTTTGCCTGATTCGCCAGTTGTGTCCCTTTTTGGATCGGGACTCCTTACGCACAGTCACTCAGGCGCTCGTCACTTCCCGCCTGGAATACTGCAATGCTCTCTACATGCGGCTCCCCTTGAGGAGCACCCGGAGGCTCCAACTGGTGCAGAATGTGGCCACGCGGGGGATTATGGGAGCGAGGGGGCGCTCCCATGTGACACCTCTCCTGCGTGAGCTGCATTGGCTTCCAGTGGTCTTCCAGGTGTGCTTCAAGGTGTTGGTCACCACCTTTAAAGCGCTCCATGGCATAGGACCTGGGTGTTTGCGGGACCGCCTTCTGCCGCCGATAGCCTCCCAGCGACCAGTACGCTCCCACAAAGAGGGACTCCTCAGGGTGCCATCAGCCAGGCAATGTCGGCTGGCGACCCCCAGGGGGAGGGCCTTCTCTGTGGCAGCTCCTGCCCTCTGGAACGATTTGCCCCCGGAGATACGAAGGATATCGAATCTCCGGGTTTTTCGCTGTGCCCTAAAAACTTTTCTTTTCCATCAGGCAGGGCTGGCGTGAACCCCCCCCCCCTTTTTAGCCTTTTTTAGCTTTTTAAATTGTCAAATGGGTTTTAGTTTCAATGTTTTAAATTTTGGGCCACAGTTATATAATTTTTTAATAATTTTCAATTTTGTATTGGTATGCGTTTTAGTTCTGGCTGTGCACAGCCCTGAGTCCACTAGGAGAAGGGCGGGATATAAATTGAATAAAATAAATAAATAAATAAATAAAATAAAATACACAGTTCCAGTCTCTCGCTGTTCCCTGGAGGCAGGATTGCCCGTGAATTGTTATTTCTGCCTATTGTGTCCTCCCAGCCCTAAGCCACTGGCTTCAGGAGCTTCACGCTCTAGCCATTTTTATTCTGAGGCATTGGCCGGCCATTACGTGGACCTTCGCACTCCTGATAGCGGCGGAGGCTGTCATTTCCACTAGCGCCCGCCATTTTGTTTGCCAATTGGGATCGTAACTGCCTCAGACCGTTGTTGCCCTGGTAATTCGCGCCAAGTTGAACCACTTCTGCAGGAGTCTCATGCTCCCTGATTGATCGGCTGGTGGAGAGCGGCCATTTTGTGAAGGTCTGCACTCCTGTCGTCAGCTTCCCGGTGCTCGCCATTTTAAGGGTTTTTTGCCCATTGGGACAGCATTATAGAGCTCCCCAATTGGGTTGAAGCTGATTTGAATGGCCATTAAAAAGGGCCTGATCCTGATATTTCTATCAGTTGGCCTTGTTGATTACTGGACAGTTGAGGAGTGTTTCCCTTATCCACTTGAGTGGCAATCATTTGAACTTTGCTGTTTTCTGCTGGCTAAACAGACAATTTTAATCACCACATATTTGTGACTTCCCTTGTCACTGGCACATAATAACCTTTTTGGGACAGTTTCTCTACCACTTAATTATGCCTAAGGCCTTGGCCAAATCAAAACATGGCCGGAAGGCCAGAATTGCTGACCAGTTCCTTCCCAATTCTGGGGATGCTGGATCAAAATCTGCTCCAAGGACTGACCCTTTGGACACAGGTCCTAACAAAAAGGACTCAAGTTCCCCCCACAAGCATAAATTTTCTTCTACTACAGACAGGGCGGAAAAACGCAGAGATAAAGTTTTTAAAAAGCTGTGTGACAAGGCTGGCTCGCACCTACCTTTGGTTACAACTCTCAGAGATGATTCTTCTCTGGCCAGGGAGCAGGGTGGGACAACAAGGGGGTCGTTGACTCTGGATCAGATGTCTCTTCAGGACGGCCCAGTGTCCATTCAGCCAGCTTGTCTGTGCGGATCAGCAGTTCCTTTGGTCTCTTTGCCAGTTCTGGACACACTTCCTGCACCCAACAAGGGTCCTTTGCCTCAGTCTTCTTTGAATGCACAGGTTCCTACTGCGGTAGGTCCGTTGCAGGGATAGGGTCACAATTTCCTTTTGCTGGAAAGTATTCAACACATTATTTCCGCTGCTGTTCAGCAATCACTATCAGCTAGATTTCGCCCTCCAAGTCGGGGTGCTTCAGTACAGTCCTTGGCTTCGAATTTTCAGGGTCGAGACTATCGGGACGATGCAGTTTCTATGGGTGATCCTGATTTCCTGGTTCCCTCTCATGCGAGCCGTCTCTCCTGTCTTGAGGAAATGGAATCTCGAGAGGTAGAATTGTCAGAGGATGAGGATCTACTTCCACAGCAACCTGCCTTTTATTGGTCTCTTTCCTCAGGCCATTTTTAACTCCTTGTTACACAAGGCTATTAATACAGCTCAGCTTGGCTCGAGTTCTACAGAAACTGCTCCCTCATCTTCTCACGATGTCATTAATCCTCTCTTTGCGGAGCTGTCAAGGCCAGTGGACTCCATTCCTATTCCGCCGCTATTCCTTGATATTGTTAAAAAACAATGGACAATGCCGGGGTCGGCTCCGGTTCCTTCTTCTACGGATCGGAAGAACTTCAATGTGGCTCCTGCTTTGACCTCTCTTCTCTAGGTCCCGATGGTAGACGCTCCAGTGGCCGCTTTATTACCTAACTCTTCCGTTCCTGGGGATCCGGATGAAGGTCTTTGTTAAGGATATAGTTGTGAGATAACCAGGACTGGTTATGAAGCAGAGCGTAGAGTTTTGCACACAGAAACGGTTCTGAGAGTAATTGTGAATAAACTGCATACAAACTGGTTTTTAAAGTATTTTACTTATAGAGCAATGCAAAATCATAGTCCTTTTACCAATCCAAGTCTTAGCCATGCATAATCAATCCAGAGATACAAAACTTCTTACCGGTTCATAGAACAATACATGAATCATTCAGGAGCAATATTAAAACAGTTCATAAAAGCAGTAATAAATAAACCATGATCAAATTGACCTTGTAAAGAGATCAAAGATATTTACAACATAGCAGCAGGGAACAATATGGTGTAATGTCCACACTGACCACAATCAAGCTCTCCTTAAATACAGTTGCTACAGAGCTCATCCAATCAGGATGCAGAATGACTCAGCAATACTCTTAAAGCTATATTATACATATTCATACTATAAACATATAATGTTGGCTTATATATTTCCTGGCCAACTAGTTAGGCAATGACCATTTCCTAACAGTCTTCGACCAGAGGAGCATCGGGCGGACCAAGTGCTCCAACGCGCTCATCAGGGAGCATCATGGGCGATCCGGTCATCTACAACCGCTTCATTCTTCAATTGTACGACCCTGTTGTGGCTTTGTCAGCTGCAAGATAAACTATCTCCTGGGGACACTAGAGTACAGCAGGACTTAAACAAGATCATTGCAGCGGTCCAATTTTCCCTCAACGCCGCTCGTTTCACTGCCAAGTCCCTAGTATCCTCTGTCACTGCCCGTCGCTTGGTCTGGCTCTGCCATTGACAAGCAGATGCAAGGCACAAGTGGCGTCTTGTGTCTGTTCCCTTTACAGGATCTAAATTGTTCGGTGACCAGTTGGAACCATTTCTTATAGAGACTAAGGATAAGCGAAAGATCCTTCCTACAGCACGATGCAGAGGGGAGTTGAGATTTTTCCCTTATTTCCAGTGCTCACAGTTTCGAGGACCTGAAGGTGTGTCCCGTTTTACTGGGAATTCCCCCCCCCCCAGACAGCGTGGTTACCAAGACACGTCATCACAGGGTAGACCATTTTTGGGTAAGCGGCCCTTTCGTGGGGGAGAAGGTCGTTCATTCCAATGCCATCGCTAGCTGCATTTCTGGTTCTCCCATTGGTGGCAGATTAGCCCTCTTCGCTTAAAGACTAAAGCTTGCACAACATTATTGATGTCCATGGATACTGAACAGCAGGTTACCTTTCCGCCTGATGCAACAGCCCAACAAATTTGGGTCCAATTGGAAAATTGCTACAGGCCTGTTTCAATTGAATCTTCATGTTTGCTCATGTCTGAGTTCCATGGTTTGAGATTGAAACCTGGTGAACAAATTGGAGGACATTTAACCAAACTGAAAGGAATGAGAAAAGAATTGAAAGAGGCTATCTTATTGATGATATTCAAATGATCAGCATTATTATTAACTCATTGAATTATGAATGGAAAGATGCCATTACAAAGATTAATCCAGTGCCTATTGCTCAATGCACAGTGGACCATGTATGCAGACTTTTAACTGAAGAAGCACTCATGTTAGCCACGCCACATTTGCGAGGATCATTCGCATCAAGAGCTCCAGCGAGGCGTCCCTTACGAGGAAGAGCCTACATTCCAAGGATGCCAAGATGCTACATCTGTAATCGTGTGGGACATGCCACCCAGGATTGTCCCCAACGAGTTCCAGCTCCCGTCTCGTACCAGCCCCAAGGAACAGATTCCAGAGGAGGCAGAGGCAGAGGCGGAAGACAAGGTCGTCGTGGTTCCAAGCATGATCTGCAACCTCCACCCACCACATTGGCTTTAACCAACAATCCACAACCTCAACCAGAGTACAACAGATGACTTATGTGGACTTTGGACAGTGGTGCAGCGTTGCATGTTACCTACAGAAAGGAACTTTTCACAGAGATGCACAAGCCTGAACCTGAACTACGTGAACTTTATTCTTTTTCCAATCATCCTTGTCAGGTCAAAGGAAAAGGAACTGTTTATGTTGAAGAGCTTGATGCATTCATTCCTGATGTTTATTATATACCAACAGCAAATAGTAATTTGCTTAGTCAGAGTCACTTGCAGATTTTATAGTCTGCATTTAACAAAGATAGAGGCCTATAGTTTTTGATTTGTTGTGGGTCTGTTTCTTCTTTATGAATCAAAGTGATATATGCCTCAGTCCATGTTTTGGGTATTTCTTTTTTTATCATTACTTCATTCAAAACTTCCAGCATTGGGATCAATAATGATTCTTGTAGCATCCTGTAGTATTCAGCTGGCAGTCCATCCGGACCTGGTGCCTTTCCATTCTTCTGTTTCTTAATTGCCTCAGTTAATTCCATCATCATTATGTTTCTGTCCAATAATTCCTCGACCTCTTTGGGGATTTGTGGTAGTTTAGCTTTTTGTAGATACCTTGCCACTTTATCTTCTTCTATCACATCTTTCTTATACGATTGTGTATAGTATTCCTGAATTATTTTCCCCATCTCTTTATTTCCAAATCTACTTTGTCCTTGATGATCAATTAGTTGCGTTATTTTTCTTGATTCTCTTTCTTTTTTCAATTTATATGCTAACCATCTACCTGATTTATTTGCATTTTCAAAATAATTCTGTTTAGCAGTTCTTATTTTTTGAGCTAATTCTTCCTTCTCTTGTAGATCCATTTTGTGCTTTATAATATCCATTTTAATTTTTACATCTTTCTTACATGGATCTTTCTGGAGTTTTTTTTCAAGTCTTTTATGATAATCTGTCAGTATTTTGAGGGTTTGTCTTTTCTTCACATTTCTTTTCCATGTATAATCAATAATTAATCCTCTGGCAAAGGCTTTCATTGTATCCCAACGATTTTGTGTCGATGTTTCTTTCTTATTCTCCTTAAAAAAAAAGTCCAATTCTCGTTTCATTATCTGTGCAAAGTCTTTCTCTTTTAATATTGTATTGTTCAATGTCTATCTAGATCTGCCTTTTCGACCTTTCCAAATAGCAATCACCGGATTATGATCCGCCCATGTGTTGGTATCTATATTCACTTGTTCAATATTTAAAGTCAATTCCATTGTTGTCCATATCATATCTAATCTGGACCAAGGTAAGTGTCTATCGGAGTAGAAAGTATATTGTCTATTTTTTCCATTTCTCTCCCTCCAAATATCTTTCAAATTTATTTCCTCTATCATTTTAAAAAAGGTCCTCGGCAATATCTTTCTGCTATATCTTGTTGTTCTACTTGTTTTATAGTCCAGTTTTTCATCTACGATTCCATTAAAATCCCCCATCATACAAACATTTTCATACTCCATTTCAATTATCTTATTATGTAATTTCCTGTAGAAGTCACTCTGATTATTGTTAGGGCCATATATTGCTACTAAAAGCAATTTTGTATTGTTGTCAATTAATTCCACAATCAAAATTCTGTCTTCTGAGTCCGCATATTTCTGCTCAGCCATTATGCATAACTCAGCATAACTTTGTTATGTCCCATGCCTGGCTGCTGTCTCCACCCACAATGGAGAGGGGGCGTTTGTCCTACCTGATATGCACCTTCTCGTTGGGTGGAGACAGCAGCCAGCCCCACTCTTTGTCAGTCTGGTTCAACTAACTAACTAACTTACTAACTTTCTTCTTTCTCACACACGTCAAGTGTGTTTTCCATCTTCGCCAAAAGCTGGAAGACCCCTAGCAACAGGGGCGGGATTTAGCTTCTTGACAGACTCAGTCCACCAATCTGAACAGACGAGTACAACCCATGCCTGGCTGCTGTCTCTACCCAACGAGAAGGTGTGTATCAGGTAGGACCAACGTCCCTTCTTGGTGTATCTTGGAACTACAAGTATTGTTCCTATAAATTTGGACTGTACAGCTTTCAGGAAATTAAACTTTGTAAAAATGCAATTTTGAATGCCATAAAGAAGCTGAGAGAGAACCTTAGCAAGAAAAACCATACAAACTACAGAAATAAAATGTTCCTACTTTGAGCAGACTTTTAAGATAGCTAGGGAGCTTTGCTGGGCCATGCTTACCTGATAAGAAAAATGTGCACTCCAAGATTAGGAAGCCTTGAACTGCACCCCCAAGATATTTATAAGAACATGCTTGTTTTATTGGGGTTAATTTGCCATTTATATAACCTTCTTTTGTATTGTCAAACATTAATGCTTTAGCTTTTTGATAATTTACTATAAATTGTTATTTTAGGCAAAAGGAAACCCAAGGATCAAAATCCAATTTTTGTACAGGCACTGAATTTATATTAGTAATGATAGGTTACATTTTTCCAAAATTTAAATACAGTTAAAATGGATGTCTACTGTGGTAGAATTTATGAACACAAATCATCCTGGGGCTGAATGAATTATATTGAACATTAATGTTAACATTAAAATTGACACGGTTTCTAATTGACAAGGGCAATTTTTATATACACAATTATTAAATTATATATTGCCCTCCACTGTTGGCAAATTAAAGTTTTTGTCTTTCATAGGTTACATCCCAGAGAAACTTTGAAATTGATTATGCTCGCAACTGTTTCCTTAAGGATGGGAAACCATTCCGCTACATTTCAGGCAGCATCCATTATGCCCGGATTCCCCGTTTCTACTGGAAGGACCGTCTCTTGAAGATGAAAATGGCAGGCCTTGATGCTGTTCAAATGTAAGTAACACTGAAACTCTCAGACCCCTAAAGACAGGAATTCACCTGAGGTTTATGGTTGCAGTCATTGAAAATGTAGCATCATAAGATGATGATCAGAAATGTCAAATGTTTGCAGTTCAGGTAACAATTATTTTCTTCAATAAAGAATAATAGAGAATATTCTGTTGTCTATATCAGGGGTCCCCAATCCCTGGTCTGTGTCACCAGCACCGGACCATGGTATGCCAACAACTAGGCTGTGCAAACAAACAAGGGCTCATCCATGGGATGCAGGTAGCTCACAAAACCACATCCCCTCCAGTCCTTGGAAGAACTTTCTCCATGGAACTGGTCACTGGTGCCCAAAAGGTTGGGAGCCACTAGTCTGTATAATGCATTTGTTTATCATTTTATTCAGGAACATGCTTTTGGTAAGCCAAAATCAGTTTTTAACAGATTAACAGAGTTAGAAGGGACCTTGTAGGTCATCTAGTCCAACCTCCTGCCAAAGCAGGAGACCCTTTTTGACAAATGGCTTTCCAGTCTTTTCTTGAAAGCCTCCAGTAATGAAGCTCCAACAACTTCCGAAGGCAAACTGTTCCATTGGTTGATTGTTCTCACTGTCAGAAAATTTCTCCTTATTTCTAGGTTCAATCTCTCCTTGGTCAGTTTCCATCCATTATTCCTTGTCTGGCCTTCAGGGGCCTTGGAAAATAGCCTGACCCCTTCCTCTCTGTGGCAGCCCCTCAAATATTGGAACACTGCTATTATGTCTCCCCTGGTCCTTCTCTTCACTAGACTAGCCATGCCCAGTTCCTGTAACCGTTCTTCATATGTTTTAGTCTCCAGTCCCCTAATCATCCTGGTTCCTCTTCTCTGCACTCTTTCTAGAGTCTCAACATCTTTTTTATAGTGTGGTGACCAAAACTGGATGCAGTATTCTAGGTGTGGTCTTACTAAGGCTTAGAGTGGTATTAGTACCTTACTTGATCTTGATTGTACCCCTTTGTTAATACAATTTAGGATTGCATTGGCTTTTTTGGCTGCCACCACACAGTGCTAACTCATATTTAACTGCTTATCCACTAAGACTCCAAGATCCCTCTCATAGTTACTGCTATTAAATCTGGTTTCACCTAGTCTATATGTATACTTTGGGTTTTTCAAGCCTAAGTATAAGACTTTTCTCTACATTGAATTCCATTCTGTTAGATAGGGCCCAGTGTTCAAGTCTGTCAAGTTCCATCTGGATCTAGGGTGTTAGCTATTCCCGCAAATTTGGTAAGCTCTCCTTCTATTCCCTCATCTAAGTCGTTTATGAAGATATTGAAAAATACTGGGCCTAAGACGGAACCTTGTTGTATCCCACTGCTTATTTCCCTCCATGTAGATATAGACCCATTAAGGACTATTAGTTGTGTGTCAGATGTGCTTCCTTCAAATTCCAGGAAAGAATGACCCAAACTCCATTGTTTATAGAGAAAGGTACTTTTACTAGAAAATGAAGTGAACGCAACCAAAGGAAAGCAGAATCTAAGGCAATAAGTGTGAAAATTGCATATAGAAAGCATCCCCTCCCACTGTCTACCGTAAATCATCCAATCCAAAGGTCTCCGAGGGGTCAGGTGGAAACACACATCTGGCAGCGTCATCAATCAGGAATGCCACGACCGTTGACCCAACGGCAGCTTCAAAGATACAGTCCGGTGGCTTAACTATCGCTTTCGATTCTTCCAGCACGCTTCCCCCCCCATGCTACCTAGCTCTCCCCCCTCCCGTTACTATGGCAGCCAAAGCAGTAAAGGCGGAGGCTGACATTTGGCCCCTCTGCAGAAGAGATTTTAGTCCTAAATAGGGAAAGAGAAAAGAACACAACACAGAAATTAGGGTTTATCAGGATATTTCGTGTGAAACAACTGAACTTTCTTTGGCGCCCGGACATCACATTTATTTACCCATTCAGCTTGAGATAATGGGAAATTCTTCCAGGCCACCCAATTATCTTGGCTGTTCACCGCCCTGAATCCTGCTGGAGAAGGGCGGTATAAAAATCAAATCAAATAAATAAATAAATAAATGCTGCACTTTACTGTGATGCTTCCTAGAATCCAAGATTTCTTTATCTTCAAAATGATGTTCCCCTTCTATCAGTATGGGGACCAGAGGAGAGTCCTGGTTCGGACGCAAAGGGGACGAATGTTCCGGTTTCAGTAAGCTAACATGAAACACAGGGTGGATTCGTCTCAAATTTTTGGGCAATTCCAATTCAACTGTGACTGGGTTGATGAGTCTAGTGATTGGGAAAGGCCCCACTTTGGTCCGAGCTTTTTTGATTTCTGGGAGGTCTGTAAATATTTGGTGGAAAGATAAACCATATCACCCACTTTGTAAACATGTGCCGGGCACCTCTTTTTGTCAGCTTGGGCTTTATGTGCTCGGTGTACGTCATCTAAAGCTTTTCGAGTTACTGCCCAAGTACCCCGTAGTTGTTCCATCCACTCAATTAAAGAGGGGTTCTGTGGATTATCCTGTGGTAGCTCTGGGATTGGCACAAACTGTTGGCCAGAGGCCACTTTAAATGGAGTGAAACCGGTGCTGCTATGTATGGAGTTATTATACACCACCTCCGCCAATGGCAATAGGTCCACCCAGTTACCTTGCTGGTAATTTATGTAACATCTCAGGTACTGTTCTAACACGGCATTGGTTCTCTCACAAGCCCCATTTGTCTGGGTGTGGTGGGCGGAGCTTAACCCCTGGGCGGAGCCTATTAACCCTAAAAACTCCTTCCAAAAGTTGGAGGTAAATTGCACACCCCTGTCCGAGATTATACATTTTGGAGCCCCATGTAATCGATAAACATGTTGAATAAACAATTTTGCAAGGATTTTAGCTGAAGGGATTTTAGAACAAGGGGTGAAATGCACTTGTTTGGAAAACAAATCCGTTACTGCCCAAATGACTGTGCACCCCCCCACTCTCCGGTAGGTCTACAATAAAATCCATGGATATTTCTTTCCAAGGAGCATTTGGCCTTGCCACACTCTAAAGTAAACCAGGTGGCTTCCCCAGAGGTTTCTTACCTGAGGCACACACCGGACAGTTAGCTACATATGCCTCTATATCCTTTTTGAGTGCAGGCCACCAGAATTGTCTTTTAACGAGATGTAGAGTTTTAACAAATCCAAAGTGTCCCGCCGTCTTGGCGTCATGAGCGTGCTGTAACACCGCTACTCTTAAACTGGCCGGAACATACAATTTGGCCCCAATCCAAGCTAGTCCATCACAGAGTGTACATTCATTCAAGTGGGTTCGAAACCACTCGTCAGTCTTTAGAGCTTCTTATAGTTTCTGAAGCAAATTGCCCGAGAGGGCTGGATCAGCCCTCGTCTGTGCTCTGGTAGTTACTGGCGCTGCTTGTTGTGTCACAGGTATGATAGGCCGAACCACTTCCTCCTTGGTACTGTTGTATTGAGGCAATCTGGAAAGTGCATCCGCCATGAAGTTCTTTCCACCAAGAAGGTAGCGTAAAGTGAAATTAAAATGGTTGAAGTGTTGAGCCCAGTGAGCTTGCTTTGGTGATAGCTTACGCGGTGTTTTCAAAGCTTCCAAATTTTTATGGTCAGTCCAAACTTCAAAAGGATGCTTAGCTCCTTCAAAAAATTGTCTCCACGTTAACAATGCCCATCGCACTGCAAAAGCTTCCTTCTCCCATAATGGCCCATCTCCTTTCGGTCTCTGACAATTTGCGGGATATATAGGCACAGGGTTGTAATTTCCCTTCTGCATTCTTCTGCAGAAGTACCGCTTCTACTGCCAGGTCGCTCGTGTCAGCCTGTACTACAAAAGGCTCTTCCATGTCCGGATGTTTGAGGACTGGTTCAGCAGCAAACAACCATTTCAATTTTTTGAATGCCGCCTGACAGTTCATAGTCCATTCAAGGGCTCGTGAGGGCTTTGGTCTTACTTCACCTTTTGTTTTCAGAAGATTTGTTATTGGCAGCGCAATTTTGGCAAACGAGGGGATAAACTATCTATAGAAGTTAGCAAATCCGAGGAAACTTTGTAGTTGTTTGCGGGTGCATGGCGCGGCCCATTCCAATACTGCCTGAACTTTTCTAGGGTCCATCTCTATTCCCTCATGAGATATGCGATATCTAAAATAGTCAATTTTGCTTTGGTGGAACTCGCATTTAGAGAGTTTGGCATATAGTTCAGCAGCCCTGAGTTTTTTCAGGACAATTCGCACCAATTTCACATGGTCGTGCATTCTCTCAGAGTAGGTAAGAATGTCATCCAAGTAAACCAGCACCCCCTTATACAGATGCTCATGCAGTACTTCGTTAATCAATTGCATGAACACAACAGGGGCTCCTTGTAGTCCAAAAGGGAGCACTCAAAACTGGAAACATCCCAGTGGGCAGTTAAATGTGGTTTTCCATTCATCCCCCTCCTTAATTCTCACTCTGTAGTATGCCTCTCGTAAGTCCAATTTGGTGAAAATTTTCCCCTTTCCTAAATGTGCTAGCATGTCCTTCATGAGCGGCAGGGGGTAAACGTTTTCCACGCAAATAGCATTGATATTCCTATAATCAACTACTAAACGAAAGGAGCCATCTTTCTTTTCTCGGAACATTACAGATGCCGCCACCCTTGGTCTGGCTAGTTGGATAAAACCCCGTTCTAGGTTTTTATCAATGAAGTTTCGCAATTCCCCTAGTTCTCGAGGGGTCATGGGGTAGATCTTTGGCTTAGGGAGCTTCACCCTGGGGAGTATTTCAATGGTACAGTCCATAGCTCGGGGGGGAGGGTAGCACATCCAAGGCCTTTTCACTAAAAACTTCTCAGAGATCCCAATACACCTTTGGAATCTTTTCCTCCCCTTCGATGTGGCCTATTGCCACTTCCCCCCCATTCGTGTTCTATTCCGTCCTCCAGGGGTTTTTCTTCCCTCTCTAGTCTCGGTTTTCCGGTGTGAATGCGCAAAACCCCCGTTTTCCAGTTAACCGGTGTATTCCATCTACAGAGCCAAGGCAGTCCAAGTATGAGGGGTCGTTCCATGCCAGGGGGCACAATAAACCTGAGGGTCTCTACGTGATCCCCCAATTGCATTTCAATGGGTTCAGTCACAAAGCTGGCTGGGCCCTCTCTTGCAATCGATCCGTCCAACTGACAGAACGCAGTGGGCCTTTTTAATGTTTTTAGCCTCAGGCCCATTTTCTCCACCACTTTCGGGCTGATTATGCACCTGGTGCATCCAGAGTCTAATAGGGCTAACATCTGCGCATGTGCCCCTGTGGACGGCACCCTTATTTCTATGGGGATGAGCATGGGGCCCTCAGTGGGCCTCACCAGATCATCGGAGTCGGAGTCTGTCCCGCTGTCATCTGTGGTGGTCGGAGTTCCCAACTCACCCTGGTTTCAGGAAGTGAACTCAACGATTTCTCCTTTCAGGGCGGTTTTGCGAGCTTATGTGGATACTTTGTCAGCCTTCTTTGGTCCCGAGCCAGTAGATTTTGGCACTGGCTTGGAGAAACATTCGGCGGCCCGATGACCTTCCTTTCCACATTTGAACCACGTGAAGGGCTTCGATTTTGGTTTGAATTCCGCTCTCCCCGTGCCCACCTTTGGCACTCCTTTGCAGTAGAAGGGGGATGACGGGTCCCCTGCACAGCCCCCTCAGAGTCGGCTTCGGGCCAGCTTGATTTCCACATCCTCAGCTACTACGTACCAACTCTGCAAGTCCCGTGCTCTACAGTCTTTGTATATGTCTTCATTCAGTCCGTCCTTGAAACTCTCCAATAGGGCCGTTTCTGACCACCCTGTCATGTAGGGTGCCAGTTCGCGAAATTCTTGGGTGTATTCTGCCACCGATCTCCGGCCCTGCTGGATACTCTTCATTCTGAGTCTCGCTTTCCGCTCAGCTAGGTGGTCTTCAAACCGCCTCCTAAGAGCCCCCATGAACAGGTTGTAATTCCTCAGCAAGAGAGAGTTATTATTGTGGAGGACCACCATCCATTCAGCTGCTACTCCCTCTAAGACATTCATGACACATCTCACTCGTGCCGCATCTGATCAGTAATCCTCCCCCCAGTCCTGGATGTGGTTCCACACTTGGGTCAAGAAAAGCCCCAAGGTCGTCGGATTCCCATCATATTTTCCAGTTAGGGGGGGAATTTTTAGCTTTTTGTGTCTGCGGGGTGGGGCCTGCAAGGCTGGGGGTCCCTGGGTTTCTGCATCCCTCGCTTGAGCTCACGAAGCCTGAGATGTTTCTTCCCCAGCTTCCTCTTCCTCTCCCCCACAGGCTGTCTCTTCTGGATCCACCCTGGGGTAGTCTCCTCCCTTCCCCACAGGGAATACATAAGACTCACAGTTTTTCCGGCTTTCCTTGGCATCGCGGAGGAGTTGCATCGCCTGAGCAATCATGAGGCTCTCCTTTTGCTCTTGCAGCCACACCACCTCTCCCTTACTAGGTCTGGAACTGGTTAGTCCTTGGAGGGTCCGCCCCAGGTCCGGCAACCTTCTTACTCCCCTCGACCATCTAGCTTCCTCTGGCTCCTCTCTCAGCCGAATTTTTTCCATCCATTCTGCAGCTTTCTTCTCCGCTTAAAGTGAAGTTATAGTAGAGCCAGAAGCTCCCATCTGGTCTTCTTTACTCTCTTGGTCAGACATATTTTGGGTTCAGCCCCCTCGGTGTTTATCCGGGATGGCTGGAGAATAGATTCTGCTTAATGTCAGGTGTGCTTCCTTCAAAGTCTAGGAAAGAATGACCCAAACTCCATTGTTTATAGAGAAAGATACTTTTACTAGAAAACGAAGTGAAAGGAAAGCAGAATCTAAGGCAATAAGCGCGAAAATTGCATATAGAAAGCATCCCCTCCCACTGTCCACCATAAATCATCCAATCCAAAGGTCTCCGGGGGGTCAGGTGGAAGCACACGTCTGGCAGCATCATCAATCGGGAATGCCACGACCGTTGACCCGACGGCAGCTTCAAAGATACAGTCCGGTGGCTTAACTATCGCTTTCGATTCCTCCAGCACGCTTCCCCCCCCATGCTACCTAGCTCTCCCCCCTCCCGTTACTATGGCAGCCAAAGCAGTAAAGGCAGAGGCTGACATTGTGTATGATTTGTCAGCCAGTTACAAATCCATCTGGTGGTGATGCTATCTATTCCACTTTTTTCTAGCTTGCCAAGAAGAGGGTTGTGATCTACTTTGTTGAATATCTTGCTGAAGTCTAAGTATATTATGTCCACAGTATTTCATTGGTTTACTAATTTAGTCACTATGTTGAAGAATGAAATAAGATTGGTTTGGCATGATCTGTTTTTAATAAACCCATGCTGTCTTCTAGTTATTATTTTACTTGTTTCTTGGTGTTGGCAGATCTGTTTATTATCTTTTTCAGTATCTTCCCGGGTATTGATGTTAGGCTGATCGGTCTGTAGTTTCCGGGTCTGTTTTTTTCCCTTTTTTGAAGATGGGAACCATGTCAGCTCTTTTCCAGTCCTCTGGTAGTTCCCCTGTGCTCCAGGATTTTTGAAAGATGTGGTACAGTGGTTCTGAGATGACATCTGCCAACTCCTTTAGAACTCTGGGATGTAATCTGTCAGGTCCCAGTGATTTGTATCATGAAGATCAAGATAGTAAGATTCTCTTACAATTTTTTTGCTTATTTTAACTTTTATTTCTAGTCTGTCTTTTACAGTTATGTTTTTGGTATGTTGGGCTGTAGTTTCTTTTTGTGTGAAGACCCGTGCAAAGAATGAGTTAAGCAGCTCTGCATTCTCTCTGCTGCCTGTAACATCCTTGCAGTCTTCTCTCTCTAGTGAACCAGCTGTTTTCTTGATTGTTTTCTTGTTATTTATATGAAATTTTTTAAAATTATCTTTGACTGTTATTGCAAGTCTTTGTTCATTCTGAGCCTTTGCTTTCCTGATTTCATCTTTGCAGATTCTGGCTATCTGCTGATATTCTGCCTTAGTTGTGTGTCCCTCTTTCCATTTTTTGTACTTGTCCTTTTTGTCTTTCAATTTGTCAGAGAGATATTTGTGCAGCCATGCCAGCTTCTTTTTTTGGATTTCTTGTTTTTCTTTTTCAGTGGTATTGTGGTGTCCTGGGTTTTTAGGATCATATTTTTCAGAGTTTCCCAAAATTCGTGAGTTGTTTTCCCCTTTAGGATTTTCATCCAAGAAATCTTTTCCAAGTTCTCTCTGAGTTTATTAAAATCAGCTCTTTTAAAATCTAAAACTCTGGTATAATTATATTCTATTGCTTGTGTTTGCGTTATGTTGAATTCTAGTATGACATGGTCACTCTCACCCAAGGTTCCTTCAATTTCAACTTCCTCTATCACTTCTTCTCTGTTTGTAAGAATTAAGTACATTATGACTATCCCTCTAATTCCGTCCTCTACCTTTTGGACAACAAAATTGTCAGCAAGGTTGGTTAGGAACCTATTTGATTTTTCACTTGGTGCAAAATTAGTTTTCCAATTGATATCAGGGTAATTGAAGTCCCCCATTACTATTATAGTATGTTTCCTACATATGTTTGTTAAGTTGGTTGGCAAAAAGGATATCTATTTTTTCTGCTTGATTGGGTGGCCTATAGTATACACCTATGGTCATGTCATTCTTTTTTTCTTTCATATTGACCCATAAGCATTCTAGGAGGTTTTCCTCTTTGGTTTCGTTCATTTCTGTAACAATGTAGTGGTCCTTTACATACAGTGCAACTCTGCCTCCTCTTTTATGGGGTCTGGTTTTTTTGAACAGTTTGTATTCTTCTATCAGTATGTTCCATTCGTGGGTTTCGTCCCACCAAGTTTCTGTTATTCCAACTATATCATATCTGTTGAGATGAACTACCAGAGTGTTTTAATCTGGTATAAACATCATCAATATAACAGTTCTATTTAAACTAGATGTCCCATAATGAAATGTTCCACTCCCCCCTCCCACCTGATATAAAAGGTACTCACTTTCTCTTTTCCCTCACTCTCATCTGTGTTTCAGTGATGTAATGTACTGAGATAGAATATTTAAGGATTGATTTATTAGTTTAGTTATAAAATAAAACATATATACTGATTCTAATCATATGGAGTTGTTTGGTTTGATCATTTTTAATATAACAATTTGGTAGCAAAAAGATGGTTAGCCAAACTTAACTCACTAAAGAAAAAAAAAGATGTCAGAATCAGAAAAAAGAGGAATTAACACGAGAGCCTTCACCCACAAAATAGCGGCTCAATTGACTCCCGTAAAGACAATAACAGGAGCTGTTCCGGATGAAGAAAATATAAATACATCCACAGAAGAAATTGAGAAACAAGATGAAACACCTTTTAAAGGTAACGATATAGATTCTACTATAACTAAAATAATTAATATATCTAAAAGAAGTAAAAATTCAAAAGCGGAAATAAAATCGCTTTTAGAAGATTATATCAAAGCTAATGATGCTGACCCAACGAGCCCCTCAGGAGACAATTTGATGTTGTCGGAACATGATAATGAAGCTAAGGCGTCATTTTCAGAGCAACAGACTTTTCAAACTCAATCCATCAAAATAGCCGCCCAACGACCAATAACAATGAATGCATCTCAGACAACCCAAAGGCACTCCAGAAGTTTAATACAGACAACCGAACTCCAAAAAATCAAAGACAAAAGCTTACCTTCAGATACAGAAATTGCGAAGGCAATAGAGACTTTAGAAGCCGCATTTGGCAGCATTTTAAACCTCCTGATCTTTAAAAACACTGAAGCAGATCACTATTCAGGTACCTCACTAACAACAGCTCAGAAGACAGAAGAAGCAGCCAGGTTTTTAAAGAAAACTCAGACAGAAACGTCTTCGAAAAGCAACATTGTAAACAACGACCCAGCTTCAACTGAGGTTCTTGGGATGAATACAATTTTTACTGAAGATATCTCTCAGTTTTATCGCATTTTTTCAACAAAACCTCAAGCAATGACTGCAACTACTTCAGGAGATCAAACCATTCATGGAAGCATACCTAACAATACTGTACCCATGATGTCATCCAATCTACAACATCAACAGGGCGATTATTATATGCAAGGATTCTACCCTGCAAAACAAAGTCAATCTTCAGGCAACAATCCTTTTCTACTGAATTTGAAAGGTGAGAATCCAAATGTTCAACAATCTTCTGAAATGCCACATCTGACAGCAACCGCACAGAGAGCATCTACAATCAGTGATCAACACAAGATAAATCATTGTTTACTTCAACAAAATTCGATCACCTGTCAAGAAAGAAGATAACAGAATTTTCAAACCTTACTACATGTATACCCATACACTTCTGTCAATATTCTCACATTCAGGGTCCCCTTCAACAACAATTTGTGAATAACAATGGTACACAACCTAACATTCTGCCAAACGGTTTCCCTAAATTATGTGCCACAGGTAATAATTTAATAGAATGGGCCCAACAATTTCAAATCGCTTTAATGAGAGAAAACACACTTTTCCTCATATTGAGTCCACCCAAAAAACCGTGGTCATTAGAAGTGGATTGCATCCACCATAAAGCATTCTGTTTATTGCTAAGCTCACTTGAACCAGCTATTTATTAGTACTATTTACTAGTACTACTATTATTTATTAGTAAATGTCCTACAAGGGTGCTATACATGTGATTCAAAGGATCATTTTAAGAAAGATTGCCCAAGAAATTTTAGAGAAAGACCAATTAATGAATATGTCCGAACACACAATATCAATGCCCATAGAAAGAGATCTAATTCTGGGCAGAGATATTATGACAGGACTCATAGTAATCAAAGAATAAGTATTAGCTCAAGGGGCAAGAAATCACCTAATCCAAGAAGGGGTAGAGTATCCGAAAGAGAAAAAGATAGGAACAATAGTGAATATGTAAACGGATTCAGGGATATTGATCCCATCCTTAACAGGGGTAAGAAAGGAAATTACTGGTTATTAGACTCTGAGGCTACGTCACATACTTCATGTGTCAAAGAATTGTTTACCTCCTTCACCAAAATGTCATTCAACATTAAAGTAACCAATCAAAAACTCATAAAAGTTGATGGGAAGGGAAATGTTCATACTTCAGGTATTGGCAATGTAAGCGATGTCCTTTTCGTACCAGAAATACCTTACAATGTTCTTGCTACAGTAAAGTTGAGTAAAGAAACAAAAATAGAAGTATTATTCCGAGATGGTAATGTATTGTTAACTAACAATGGAAAAGAGGTAGGAATCGTAGTTATATCAGGAGGACTACCTTACTATATACCATCTCACAAATCTATTGAACAGATAAGTGCTAGCTTTAATAACGAAGATGATGATAGTGATTGTGTAGAGAAAAAAGAAGGGGAAGAGAACATAGATGATGATTAAAATACTGATGTCTATGGAAAAGAAGGGGAAGAGAACATAGATGA
Organism: Pantherophis guttatus; assembly: GCF_059756535.1. Classification (NCBI taxonomy): domain Eukaryota; kingdom Metazoa; phylum Chordata; class Lepidosauria; order Squamata; family Colubridae; genus Pantherophis; species Pantherophis guttatus. The sequence goes on from NC_142066.1 coordinate 92,698,617, forward strand.
TGATTGTAATACTAATGAATATAATACAGAAGGGGAAAATAGTAACAATGTTAATAACATTGATATTGAACATGTAACTGAACCAATCAATAACAAATGTATTTCTATCGGTAAACCTATACATGATAATTGCGCCCACCTATTACACCGAAGATTGGGACACATTGATTTCCCGATTATAAAAAAGATGTTAAACTGTTCTAAAGATCTTAAAGTAAACAACTGTGATAATTATTTAGAGTGTTCTATTTGTAAAAGCTCAAAATTAAAAAACAGACTCCGACCGAAGAAATCTATAAGGAGTACCACACACATTTTTCAACTGGTGCACATGGATTTAGTTGGCCCATTGAAGCCTTCAATTGGCAACAAATGTTTCTTCTTTTCGATTGTTGACGACCATAGTAGATACGGTTTCGTGTACACTCTCAAACGCAAAAGCAAAACATTTGTAAAATTCAAAGAATTTTATAAGAGAGTTGAAACTCAACATAATATCAAAGTCAAACAGATAATGACAGACTGAGGTTCTGAATTCATGTGTAAAGAATTTAGTAATTGGATTAACAAAAATGGTTTGATACATTACAAAACTTTTCCGTTTTTGCCATATCGAAATAGCATAGCTGAACGCAGAAACAGTGTTTTACAGACTATGGTTAGGTGTGTTTTGGAAGATGCAGGATTAAGTTTTTCATACTGGGGAGAGGCCGTTCTATATTCAGATTATACATTGAATAGATTATGGTCTAGCATAATTCAAAAAAAACCATATGAAATCATGTATAACTTCAAACCCAAATTATCTCACCTTCATGTCTTTGGGGTAATGGCCAACGTACATATTCCCAAACAACTTAGAAGAAAGGGGGACAAAATTTCAAAAAGGCTAAGATTCATAGGTCCTACTGTCAGTCCAAAACCAAAGAATATAGATTTATGGACAACAATCATAAAATAATAATTTCAGGATCGGCGAATTTTGATGAAAATGCTAATTGGAGCAAAATACATTCAAATGAAATCATATTAGATAAACACACATATAAAGATAATCAAACACAATCAAAACCTCACATACACATAACAAATCAATCAAACATAAAGTAGCTGTTAAGAATTGGAAAGAAGACCACCACATCATTAATACACGAGACATTGATGAAGAGAACACCAACAAATCATCTGAAAATACTAATAACGCAGAAAAAAGCATCAGAAGATCACCTAGATCAAACAAAGGGAACACGCCTAAAATCTTAAAGGGCTATGTGATGTCCATTAATTGCAATGTCACTACGCCCAAAAACTATGAGGACATTTTGGTTCTTCCCAAGGAGGAACAGATAAAGTGGAAAAACGCTATGCAAAAAGAGATGGATAGTTTAAGGGCACTAAAAGTGTATACACCAGCTAGAGTCCCCAAATACACACACACACACACACACACAAAAACCAATTAGAATGGGATGGGTATTCAAGATAAAACATTTAGAAGATAACAAAAATTTATATAAGGCAAGAATTGTAGCACAAGGATTTTCTCAAAGATTTCCAGATGATTACAGAGATACCTATTCTCCTACTGTCAGGCCAGAAAGTGTAAAAACCGCACTAGTTGTTGCATCAATTCTAAATGAACATGTGTTTCAATTTGATGTACAGACAGCGTACTTACACACACAACTAGATAAAGAAATTTATGTCAGAGCACCACCAGGAATTGACCAAGATGAGGGCAAAACATGGTTATTAAAGAAAAGCCTCTATGGTCTGCGACAATCAGGTAAGCGTTGGTATGATTGTCTTTCTGAAACAGTTGGGCTGATAGGTTTCACTGCCACATCAGCTGACAAATGTGTATTTGTCAGGAGAGATCAGGGTTCCTATGAAAAGGTATTAGTATATGTTGACGATATTTTATACATCAGTAAAAGTAAATCCAAGTGTGATCAATTTGCTCAAAAACTCAATGAACATTTTTCACTAAAATCATTGGGAAAGATTGACAAATACCTGGGAGTTCAAATTACCAAAACTGAGAATGGTTTCATACTATCACAAAAAGAAAAAAAAATTAGAATTGTTATTAAAATGCAACATGACCAATGCTAAACCATTTGATACGCCTATGCAGGCTGATTTTATAAGAAATATGTATAATGATGAAACTTTTAATGAAAATACACTATATCGATCAACAATCGGTTCATTGCTCTATATAGCTAATTGGACCAGACCCGATATATCTCTCCCTGTCAATTTACTATCTAGACATGTAAATAACCCGAAGATATATCACTGGAAAGCTGTTAAAAGGTTGCTAAGGTATCTGAAACATACATTGAACGCCACATTAACACTCACTCCAAACATATCTAAGTCACCAATACTCTCATGTTATACAGATGCGGACTGGGCTAGTGACATTAAAACAAGAAAAAGCACCTCAGGTTATGTCATATATTTAAATGAAAGCCCAATACATTGGTACACGGGTAAACAAAAGCTTGTATCAACCTCAACTACAGAGGCAGAGTTCATATGTTTGTCAAAAGCAGCAAACAATTTAATATGGTTCGATGATTTAATGATAGACATTTGGAAAGAGCCTGTATATCCAATAATCATACGGGAAGACAACAAAGCCGCCATTGACATATCTAAAGCTGACGCAATTGGTCAAAGATCCAGACATATAGACATTAAATATAAACATGTGAGACAGTTATCAGAAATGGGATTTATAAAGGCGGTATGTTGTAAAACAAAAGAACAAAACACAGATATATTAACTAAACCACTCCTATCAAATCAGCATATTTATTTAACAAAGAGACTGTGTAAATATATAAATAGTATATTATAGTTACAGTACTTGTAATTATTTTGATTAAACCAATCTGGTATTAGAAGGGGTATTGTTGAGATGAAATACCAGAGTGTTTTAATCTGGTATAAACATCATCAATATAACATGTTCTATTTAAACTAGATGTCCCATAATGCAATGTTCCACTCCCCCCTCCCACCTGATATAAAAGGCACTCACCTTCTCTTTTCCCTCACTCTCGTCTGTTTCAATGATGTAATGAACTGAGATAGAATATTTAAGGATTGACTTATTAGTTTAGTTATAAAATAAAACATATATACTGATTCTAATCATATGGAGTTGTTTGGCTTGATCATTTTTAATATAACAATATCTACTTCATGTATTAATAGTTCAAGTTCACCCTGTTTCTTCCCCAGATTTTGTGCATTTGTATATAGGTACTTGAAATCTTTATGTCTGACTCTGGGTATGCTTCCTGTCTCGAATTTGGTATTTGAGTTTGTCTTCCTTCCCATCCCTCCTTACTTCATTATTTGGCTTGCTTTCTAGTGGTTTTTGCTTAGAATTAGGTCCTGAAAATCCTAAAGATTAATCACCCTACCACCTCAATTTTAGTGTAAAGCCCTCCTGATAAATTGAGCCAGTTGTTTTCCGAAAACATTCTTTCTGGTCTTTGTGAGGTGCAGCCCATCCCTTGCCAAAAGCTGATCAATGAGATAGTACATATCTTTGTCCAGGAATCCAAAGTTTTTTTAATGACACCAATCCTTTAGCCCGTGTTCCCTTCTAGAATTCTTTGTTCTCTTACTGGATGTTGTCCTTTCGTTAGCAGTACAGATGAAAAAACTACTTGTGCACCTAAGTCCTTGACTTTCTTGCCTAGTTGCTCGTAATCACTCAATATTGTTTTCAAGTCCTTTTTTGTGTCATTCATCCCTACATGTAGTAGTAAAAAAGGGTAGTAATTGATGGGTTATATTATTTTGATTAGATTCTCAGCCACATCTTTGATTTTTGCTCCAAGGAGACAACATACCTCTCTGGATTAATTGTCTAGACAGGCAGCTGGTTGTTACCTTGAGAACTGAATCTCCTATCAACAACACTCACCCTTTTTTTTCCTAGGGAGGTTTTGGGTATTTTTCTATCTATCACAGAAACATTTGGTGGTGCTACTATTTTAGGGACATTTGATGATGCTTCTTTTCTATGTGTCTTCATGTTTTCTACTAGGGAGTGTCCATGAAAACGATTGCTTAGCACCAGTGGGGCTGCATCGGAGTGGGTTGGGTTGGGTTGGACAAGGGTTTTGTATTAGGTTTGTGTTTTTTTCTATGAATGACATGCTTCCATATGTCTTGTTCTTCCTCTAAGGGGTCAATTCTTTTAGAAGTTCTTTGATCCTTATTATATTCAATTTGGGCATATTCTTGCAAGGTTTGGAATTTCTCATTTTGTAGGTTGAGTTTCAGAGTGGTTAGAGTTTCCTCTCTAGACCCTTTACTTTTTCTTCTAGTAACTTGCTTAGTTTACATTTGGTACATACATAGGTTGGGTATTCTATCAGCATAAGTGTATACATGGAACATATTTTGCAGATCACAATAGTATCAGTTTCTTTTTCCATGAGTGGATTTTAAAAAAATTGAAAATGAATGTAGAAGGTTATACCATAGATTTTTAAAAGGGAAACATGTCCAATTTAGAATTTTGATATTCTAACATCATTTAAAATTTGTGGAAAATAGTCTAGCTAAAAATTTAAAATCTGAACAGTTAAAAATTGTCTAGTTTAAGGATTTAAAGTTCTAGCAGTCCAATTTTAAAATTTTCAGTGTTGAGTGGGCATAAGTGCAAGGTTTGTTCTTAGCCTGTAATGGAATGTTCTATAATTATCCCTTTCCTCCCTACCTTCTTATAATCCTTTCCTTCTCTGCCTTCTTGTGGGCTTTATTTATCTCTTTCTTTTCTGCCTTTATATGTTCCATACTTGCTATTGTCTACTTGCCTTTGATTTTTTTTTTTTTGCCTTGTGTCCTACATTGTCTTTTTCTCCTCTCTTCCTACTTGCTTTTCTCCTGTCGCTGCTGGGTATTCAGCTCTTCCTGCTTCTCAGTTCATGGCTGCCCCCCACTCCGGGTCTGTTGGTCTGTCACGCTGTTCCGTTGCTGCCGTTCTCAGTCACCAGCTTGTTGGTCTACTGTGCTATAATGCTTCAACTGTTGTCCTACCATCGCTTTCCACGCTGCTCTCTGTGTTGCTTTCAGGATCTGGTTCGCTGTGCTGCTCTTTGCTGCTGGCTCTCCTTTCTGTTGCGCTGCTGGTGCTCTTTGGTCCTCAGTGGCTCACTTTGCTTGTCTGTCGTGCAGGTGTGCTGCTTCTCCCAGCAAACAGAGCCTTCTGAATGGCCTACAGTAAGCTCGCCTCTTGTCCCGTTTGCACAGCCGGTTCTCCTCCTCCTCCCTACTTCGCTCTCTCACCGGCTCACTTTTTTGTTCTCTGCTGGTCGTTGAATAAGATAGATATTTCAGAAACTGAAAAAAGAATTTTATTGTAGGTAAGAGGGGCCAATGATGTGAATTTCAAACATCATGCTATAATTAGCACAAACGCATAGTTACATTATTTGCATGAAAATCTGATGAATTAATCATTTTTGATACGGGATTTTTATAGAGGATTTTTTTTCCGTTTTTTATAAATTTTTATTGAGTTACATTGTAGTACAATACAAGTGAAATTGGTTAGACAGTGGTAGTTTATATACAGATTGGATACATTCTTTTATTATAGTGTCTCCTAATTTACCCATTTATTCTAATATTTACACTATCTCTTATCCCTCTTTTATGCGATCTTCCATCCAATTATACCAAAGTCCCCACACCGTATAGAATTCCGAATCCTCTTTCTCATTTATCTCATATGTTAGTTTGCTCATCTCGGCACATTCTAAGATTTTCTGAATTGTGTGTTCTTCCAATGGTGTTCCCTTTCCTTTCCACTGTTGTGTGTATGCTAATCTAGCTGCCGTGGTGATATGTATAATTAAGTACCTCTTTTTTTTTCTCATACTTCCTTTTTCGTACTCCCAGGAGAAAGGTTTCGGGCGCCAGGTCTATTTTTTCTTCAATTACTTCTTGTATCTAATTTTGGATCTTTTTCCAATACTTCATTGCTTCAGGGCATGACCACCACATGTAAAAGAAGATACCCTGGTGGTAATCGCATTTCCAGCATTTAGGGCTTATTTTTGGGTAAATGTTAAATGATGCTGCTTTTGTCAATTTATAATTTCTATTCCAAATTGTTTCTCACTCATCCAAATTTATATTGTGTCCTATGTTTTTTGCCCACGCAATCATTTGCTCTTTTACCACCTCTTCTGCCCTATCATATTCTAATAGGTAGTTATGTAGTCTGGTTAGTATTCTTTTTTCCGGGCCTATCAATAATTTATCAAATCCATTTGTTCCCATCTCTATTCCAAATTCCTCCTTATCTTTTTGATGCCTAGATTTAATCTGCAAATATGGCCACCAGTCGATATGGATGTCCTGTTCTAATACCGTATTTTCCGGCGTATAAGACGACTGGGCGTATAAGACGACCCCCTACTTTTCCTGTTAAAATATAGGGTTTGGGCTATACTCGCCGTATAAGACTACCCCTCTTCCAACGCACACCAAATAAAAATTAAAAAACATCAGATTTGATTTCAATATGGTAATTTTAATTAAAATGCTTATGACACGCAGGTACTTAGCAGGAAAACTGTCACTTATAAACATAAGGCTGTTTGTCATCAAACATGTCAACATAAAACAGTGCAATTGGATTAAACTTTTCCTAATTCACTCTAAAGCTGAAAGGAAGGATAAGACAATAAACCCATGGGAGCTGCCATGCTGTTTGTTTTCTAAGCTGTCAACCAAACTGGAACTGATTATGATAGGAGGAAGATAACAAACAATAGAGAGCCAGTGCCGGGCAAGTCCCTGGCGAGTCAGTAACGCCCATCATAACTGCAAGCTATTTTTACAGGTTTTGCTGGCGTGACAGTTTCCCTTTAAAAGCCTTCAAAATCCTCCTGTTCGTCATCTGATATCATAAGTACATCAAGGACATCTTGTGATACATTTGTAAGGCAGTCATCATATGGATCTAATTCCGTATCAGATGGTGTGGTCTCAGCTTCGGCTTCCTCTTCATCTTGCCACAAGTAGTCGTCCTCCATACCATCTAATGAATTTGATATGCCACACTTCTTGAAAGACTTGATTACTGTTTCTGCATCAATATCATTCCAGGTTTTTATGACAAACTTGCACAAAACATCCAACTGTGGAGCACGCATATTTCCTCCTTTTGTGAATGACTTTTCACCGCTAACCATCCACTCATTCCACTGTTCTCGAATGCGATCTTTAAATGGCTTGTTTAGGCACACATCCAGTGGCTGTACCAACGATGTCAATCCTGCAGGAATAACTGCCGCATCTGTGTTTATTCTTGCAAGCCTTTGCTTGGTGCTGGGAGTTAAATGAGCCCTGAACATATCCCACACCAGTAGACTATGTTTTTGAATAAGTCCACCTGGTCGCCTGCTCCATATATTATCAAACCATAGCTTTACCCCTTCTTCATCCATCCAGCCTTTTTCATTCACATGTACAAAACAACCAACAGGGAACTTTAGTTTCGGCATTGTTTTTCTTTTAAAAATAATCATTGGTCTCAGTTTGGAGCCATCAGCTGTGCATGCTAGTACCACTGTAAAACTGGACTTCTCATGTCCTGTTGTTTTAATTAAAATTGTTTTTTCACCTTTTGGATGGACAGTTTTATTTCCAATCATATCAAAATTAATTGGAGTTTCATCCATATTTCCGATACTACTTAACGCATAGCCATATTTCTTGCGCTGTTTTATTACATATCGATGGAAACTATTTACTTTGGCATCAAGATCTGCAGGTAATTTTTGTGCAATTTTTGTCTTTTGCCTCAGAACCAAATTATGCCTTTCCAAGAATCTAGTACACCAGGATTCAGTGGCCTTAAATCTGTTGCTGTGATCTGGGTTAGATTTGGCCCACTGAAGTGCAAACAAGCGTATTTTATTTCGTGTCACTACATAACCGTTTTGGCGATGCTCATTCACCATGTCTGCTACATGTTTTTCGAGTTCTGGCCAATGTGGGGTGCCTCTTCTTAATGCACACTTACCCCTTGGCATACTCTTTAATGCTTTTACATTTGCTTTCCAGTCCCGAACCATCTTTTCTGTTACTCCATATTGTCTTGCAGCAGCACAGTTATTATGTTCCATGGCAAAGTTTACAACTTTAAGTTTAAAACTGGCTTCATATTTCTTTCTTCTTGCTGGTGGAGCCATGATGGGGTCTTGACTGTTATATTTGTATACTATACTGTATGTACTGTTGCTGTACTGTATGTATTGTTGCTGTACTGTAGAGAAAGGTAATGGGCTACGCTACGTGTAGTGGCAAGAGGGCTATTTTGTACCAGGTTTTTTTCCTTCACCCATGCAGCCTTGTCGAGATCCGCACAGCTTCATGAATCTGAGTTGCTGCACTGACTGATGACGCTACGGAAGCACCGACAACATTGACAGGAAGCTGTGCCGATCTAGTCAAGGCTGCATGCTACTGAATGCTGGAACCAGCTGGTTGCTGAGCGGAGCTTCTCTCAGGCATCTAGGGAGATATTACCGACACTCTGATTTCCCCAGCTGACCCCCACTGATGGCGAGCCCCACCGGTCTGGGGAAGTCAGAGCGTTGGTAATATCCCCCTGGATGTATGGGGGAAGCTCCGCGCAGCAACCAGCTGGTTCCAGCATTCCAAGGCGATTCCAAGGAGGTCCATGGTGAAAGCGGCGCCGCGGTCGACCTGGGCCAGTGCCTTGCACACCTGGCTCTGCGTCTCCATTATGAGAAGCTCCATGCGACTTCGCATGTCTCCGCCCCAGTCGCGCAGCTCTCACAATCCGCTCACCGGAGGAGCCATGAAGTGCTCGCACCGCCTTGCCAGATCTTCCTCGTCCTCCTTTCCCCACGGCTTTTCCTGTTGTAATTGCTGCTGCTGCCGCCGCTGAGGCTGCTCCTTCATCTCCGCCCACCGCACCAGACCCAGCCCGGCCAGCACCGCCGTGGCTCCCGCAGTCCAAGTGGATCGGCGCCCGGGCTCGCAGGCAAAGGGTGGGAGTGCGCAACGATCGACGCCGATCGCTGCCACCCACCATTGCCCCAATGGGAAGAACCGCCCAGCAGCGATTCCAAGGAGCCTGAAGCGAACATCCTGGAGCAGCGCGGGCCGGCCCGGAGGCTTAAACCCTGGGAGCCCAGGTGCCGAACCCCACACAGCAGAAAAGACAAGACAGCTGGTGCCCAGTTCCTTCTGCAGCCATCCGGATCAGCGCCCGGGCTCGCAGGCGAAGGGTGGGAGTGCGCAGCGCACTTTCCTGGCTTGGCGCCGATCCGGACGGCTGCAGAAGGAACTGGGCACCGGCTGTCATGTCTTTTCTGCTGTGCGGGGTTCGGCACCTGGGCTCCTGGGGTTTAAGCCTCTGGGCCAGCCCGTGCTGCTCCAGGATGTTCGCTTCGGGCTCCTTGGAATCGCTGCCGGGGGGTTCTTCCCGTTGGGGCGATGGTGGGTGGCTGCGAGCCTGGAAGAGGTGGTGAAATGCAGAGCAATACCTCGTGGGGAAGGAGTCCGCCGTGGCTCCCGCAGTCCAAGTGACGCCGATCGCTGCCACACATCATCGCCCCAACGGGAAGAACCGCCCGGCAGCGATTCCAAGGAGCCCGAAGCGAACATCCTGGAGCAGCACGGGCTGGCCCAGAGGCTTAAACCCCAGGAGCCCAGGTGCCGAACCCCGCACAGCAGGAAAGACATGACAGCCGGTGCCCAGTTCCTTCTGCAGCCGTCCGGATCGGCGCCAAGCCAGGAAAGTGCACTGCGCACTCCCACCCTTCACCTGCGAGCCCGGGCACTTCCGGATTAAAGGTTAAATTAAAACAATGAAATTCAGAATGAACTTCGAGAGAATGATAAAAACAATTTATAATCAACAAAAGACAATAATAATAATAAACGGGGATATGACCAAAACATTCCAAATCAAGAAAAGAATAAGACAAGAGTGCCCACTATCACCATTACTATTTATCATGGCTTTGGAAATTTTGTTAAACAGGATCAGAAATAATAGTGAAATAAAAGGTCTAAAGATCAAGAGAGACGAATATAAAACGCAAGCCTTTGCTGGCAATGTAGTGCTGATTATGGAGGAACCATTAGAAATGGGCCAAAGAATTCTGGAGGAATTAGGAAGATATGGTGAGGTGTCCGGGTTTAAATTAAATAAAGCAAAAACTAAGATGTTGGTCAAAAACTTGACAGAAAGGCAAAAGGAAGAACTAGAAAAGACACTGGATTTACAAATTGTTAAAAAAATTACATATTTAGGAATTTGGATAACATCAAGATGTTCGGTCCTGAAAGAGGATAATTATATACCTTTGACCAAAAAAATCAAACAAGATCTGGAAAGATGGGGGAATTTGCAGCTATCACTTTTGGGCAGGATAGCATCAATAAAGATGAACATCCTGCCCAAGCTATTATATTTATTCCAAACCGCACCGGTAGAATTGAATAAAATTACCAGGAAATTTATATGGGGCGGGAAAAAACCTAGAATTTCACTTCGATCATTACAGGATAATAGAAGTAAGGGAGGCTTTGGACTGCCAGCCTGGGAAATCTATTACAAAGTGGCCAACTTAGTTTGGATAAGGGAATGCGTTACCTTAGAAAATAAAAGGATTTTAAACCCTGGAAGGGCATGACCTACAAAGAGGATGGCATGCCTTCTTATGGGACAAGAAAAAGAAGAAAAAAACATATTTCCACAGACACAATATAAGGAATACATTAATACAAACCTGGGAGGAAATTAGACAAAAACAATATATGAAGGTCCCGAATTGGCTTTCAATAATGGAAGCCATGATATACCCCAACACGCTAGAAATCGACAAAATGTTTAGATACAAAGAGCTCTTAGATAGCTGTGTAAAATCAATGAATTACCGTATTTTCCGGCATATAAAATGACTTTTTAACCCAGGAAAATCATCTCAAATGTCGGGGGTCATCTTATACGCCGGGCACCTGAATCTGAGTTGCTGGCGCTGACCGATGACACTTTGGGAGCACCGGCAACATTGAGGGGAAGCTGTACTCCGAATTAGTTCCAACCTGCAAGAGGTGCCAGGAAGTGCGCGGCCCACGATAAAGGAACGCGTCCCCACTCTACCCCGGAATTCGGGTCACCTTCCTTCCTTTCCCAGCAGTCCACGGTGAAAGCGGCGCTGCGGTCGACCTGGGCCAGCGCCTTGCACACCTGGCTCTGCGTCTCCATTATGAGAAGCTCCATGCGACTTCGCATGTCTCCGCCCCAGTCGCGCAGCTCTCACAATCCGCTCACCGGAGGAGCCATGAAGTGCTCGCACCACCTTGCCAGATCTTCCTCGTCCTCCTTTCCCCACGGCTTTTCCCGTTGTAATTGCTGCTGCTGCTGCCGCCGGGGCTGCTCCTTCATATCCACCCACCGCACCAGACCCAGCCCGGCCAGCACCGCTGTGGCTCCCGCAGTCCAAGCGGATCAGCGCCCGGGCTCGCAGGCGAAGGGTGGGACTGCGCAGCGCACTTTCCTGGCTTGGCGCCGATCCGGATGGCTGCAGAAGGAACTGGGCACCGGCTGTCATGTCTTTTCTGCTGTGCGGGGTTCGGCACCTGGGCTCCTGGGGTTTAAGCCTCTGGGCCAGCCCGTGCTGCTCCAGGATGTTCGCTTCGGGCTCCTTGGAATCGCTGCCGGGGGGTTCTTTCCGTTGGGGTGATGGTGGGTTGTTGAAAGCTTTTTGGGCGTCCAAAAAAACTAAGGCCATTTGCTTTTCTGGGTGGGCTTCATAATATTCTAAAGTGTCTACAACAATTCTTATATTATTCCTAATTTGTCTGCCGGGAAGGAAGCCATTCTGGTCTGTATATATCATAGCATTTAGTATTGTTTTCATTCTTTCGCCATTATGCTCATAAAAATTTTATAGTCCAAATTTAAAAGGGAAATTGGTCTATAGTTTTTAATTTGTTTTAGGTTGGTACCTTCTTTTGGCAGTAATGTAATGTATGCTTCCCTCCATGAATCAGGTATTTTAGCTTCCAATAATGCCTCGTTGCATATCTCCAGTAATTTTGGTAATAATATTTCATCTAATTTTTTGTATGTTTCTCCTGGGAGACCATCCGGGCCTGGTGATTTATTGTTTTTTAATTTTGAGATTGCCGCCTTTAGTTCCTCTATCGTGATTTCTTTATTCACCACTTCCCTCTCCTTCTCTCCTACCATTGAGGATTCTTCCTCTGATATATATTGCTCAATCCTTTCTCTTGGGACCTCCTCCTCTTTATAGAGCTCTGTATAGTACTCCCAGGCAATTTCAAGCTTATCTTCCTCTTTATTTTGTAGATTCCCCTTCATATCTTCCAATTGTTGAATAATCTGTTTTTCATTTTCTTTCTTTAACTTGTAGGCCAGCCACCTACCCGGTTTATTGGCGTTTTCAAAATAATATTATTTGGATTGTTTAATTTTATTAGCCAATTCCTCCTGGTCTAGTATATTCACTTTGTGTCTCAACATTTTCAAATTCTCTTTTATCACTTTATCTCCTGGGTTTTGCTGTAGTTTCTTTTCCATATCCCCAATGTCAGCACTTCAACCTGCATTTACTCTAGTGCTGACATAAGAAGGAGAAGAGGGGGCAGCTGGCAAGAGGACGCTTGACTTCTCACCTACTTATTTTCCCTGAAGATAATATCCCCTAGGAGATGAGATGGGAGGGGGGACATTCCTGGGAGCTGAAGTAGTAGATATGGGGAGAGTGATTTGGGAAGAGGGCCAATGAGACGCAGAGAATTGGGGAACGGAAAGGGAAGGTTTGGGGTTAGGAAGTCAGTATTGGCTACGCCACAATTGGGGACAGGTTGTCGTGCTTAATAAAATGAAAGATTTCTTCAAAGACTATTTGTTTGGAAATGCAATTTATTTTATTTGAGATGACATCGAAACCTGACAGATAGCCAATACTCCTTTCCAAGCCAAGCTGGCTGATCTCCAAACCTCCAGCTCCCTTCCAGATGTATGGAGTGAATGGAGACGCAGCCCGGATGTCATGGCAGAAAGTAAGCTGTCTGAAGAGAGCTTAATTCAGGCAACTGGAAAAGAGCTAGTTCTGATCCCAGCCAGCTTCGATGCTATGGGGCTTCAGGATATTACGGAGCCTCAAACCCCCCCCTCCTCCATCGAAGCTGCCAGACAGCCAAGATCAGACGATCATGCCACAACCCAAGAAGAGAATAGATGAGTATTCAGGGGTTTTGCCAAAAGCCGCAGAGGCTGAGTTTCCCGTCCCGAGCGTTCAGGGGAAGGGGAAATCCCTAAATGAATTGGGGAGGGCAGACTGGCTATGGGACTAGCAGCAGGCCAGGCACAAAAAAGCTTCAGGGAAGCCACTCGAGAGCCCCATAGATGAATTGAAAGAGAAATTTGACCGTGCCATCCTTGGGGAGGAGGGGCCATCATGCAGGCCAAAGGAGAAGAGGGAGCCAGTTTGGGCTGATGAACCAAGAGTCTGTAGACTGAAGCACAGCCCTCCCTCCCCCAGCAGAAGGAGAAGAAGCCCAAAGATGCATCCATGGGTTCTTCCCTTACATAGCAAGCAGAGAAGTCTGGATAGGACATCATCTCCCCACCCTAGAATGACCCACCCCATTTCAGAGGGAAGTTCGATGGCGATCCAGACCAGTTAGCCCAATTCCTCGACACAGCTGAGATCTACATCAAGCGCTATGGACACCTCTATCCATTTCCCAGAGCCCTAGTGAGTGCCATTTCAGAAGGGCTGGAGGGAGAAGCAAGGAGGTGGTCAGCAGCCCTCTAAAAGAACAGGGCCCCCAACTGCAAGATGCAGATGGGTTCTTACAACTACTACAAGCCCGGTTCGAGGAGGCAGAGGAAGACCCCTATGTGGAGGATGAGCTCAGGAACCTAATGCAGAAGGGGAGGCCCATCAGAGAGCATATCCGTGAATTCAGGAGAGTCATTGGGACCTTACCTCCCTTACCAGAGCGACTACTGGTGTATTTCTTTAGAACAAGCCTAGACAAGCGAATCGCCCAAGTGACCGCTTATCGGGACATCCCGAACCGACTCTCCAAATGGTTCCGAGTAGCGATAAAAGTCAACAGAGGGTTGCGAGCCAATGCCATGTGAAAGCAACCAGATGGCAAGCAGAGGGGCTAACCGGACTAGGGACCACCCATTAGACGAGAAACCACAGCACCACAGCCGACCCAGAGGCCTGTCGTCCCACGGACCCCACTGAGGTGCTACAGGTGTGGGGGGATTGGTCACCTGGCCGCAGCGTGTGGAACCCCGAGGCCGAGATCAGACCCACCACCCAAGGCACGACCAGAACGAGGGCCCAAGTGCGCCACCAACGCGCCACGGAAAATCCCCCATGGTCCAGAGGTCTTCGCCCACCTAACTGAAACAAGGGGGATCCCAGATGATGGAAATCAATCCCCTGAATCGTATGACAGCAAGGACGAGGGTGAAGACGACCCAATGGTGAGTGGACCCATCCACCCTTTTCTTTTCCCTATACGCCTAACGGCCCCAAAAACAGGGACCCAAGGGACTTTCCAAGCCCTTATAGATTCGGGCTGCACAAGGTGCCTGATTAACTTACCCACAGTCCTAAAATTAGGGATCCGAGTCAAAAAGCTCAACCACCCAATTCGATTTGAACAAGTTGATGGGTCTCTTGTGGGGGGAACTTACGCCACACACCTGACTGAACCAGTGAAGCTGGAGCTAGCAGATCACTGGGAACGATTCGGTTCATAATAGCCCCCAAAATGACAGATCCAGTCATACTGGGACTCTCTTGGCTAGACAAATGGGACCCCATCATCTGGTGGCAAAAGGGAACCCGCAGACTGGGCATAGCAAGGGGCCCCCAACCCCTGCCGCTCCAACCAGGCGAGACACCCCCCACGCAGGGGCCCCAATTCCTCCCACCGCAACAAGGGTCCCTCCCTAAGGGTATACCAGAGCACCTGGCGGCTGCATCCGACAGCTCCCATGAGACAGAACAAATCCCAGAGGAGTACCAAGACCTTGCAGAGGTGTTTAGCGAGGCCGAGTGTGACATTCTGCCACCCCACCGCGAGGCCGATTGCGCCGTCAAGATCATCCCTGGGGCGAAACTACCTAAACCCAAATTGTATGCCATGACGCCCCGTGAAATGCAAGAAATGCGGAACTACGTAGACAAGGACCTACAAAGGGGTTTCATTGAGCCAGCCAAACCATGGGTCGTGGCACCAGTCCTCTTCAAAGAGAAGAAAGCTGGCTCTATGTGCCTGTTGGTTGATTTTAGAAATATCAATGCTGTTTGCGTACACAACTTATATCCCCTTCCCCTCATGAAAGACATGCTAGCTCACCTGGCCAAAGGGAAAGTTTTCACCAAACTAGACCTCCGCTAAGCCTACTATCGGGTATGCATCAGGGAAGGAGATGAGTGGAAAACAGCATTCAACTGCCCCCTAGGGAGTTTCCAATTTAAGGTGATGCCATTTGGACTACAGGGAGCCCCGGCGGTGTTCATACAATTGATAAATGAGGTTCTACATGAGCATCTCTATAAGGGGGTCCTCGTCTACCTAGATGACATTCTCATTTACACGGAAACCATAGACGAACACATACCCCTCATCCGCCAAGTGCGGGAAAAACTGCTGGGGGCGAACCTATATGTCAAGCTATCAAAATGCGAGTTCCACCAGTCACGGCTAGACTACTTAGGCTACTGAGTGTTGAATGAGGGGATAGAAATGGACCCAGCCAAAGTACAATCAGTTTTAAACTGGCAATCCCCTCGCACCCGCAGACAACTGCAAAGCTTCCTGGGGTTCGCGAACTTCTACAGACAATTCATCCCCTCTTTTGCAAGAATTGCCAAACCTTTGATGGACCTCCTAAAAACTGGGAGTCCAGCAACAAAACTCCACCCAGGACAACCTCTACAGTGGGACCTAACCTGCCAACAAGCATTCGAAACACTAAAAGAAATGTTTGCAAAAGAACCGGTCTTAAAGCATCCTGACCCCAAACAACCCTTCGTCATCCAAGCAGATGCCAGCGATGTGGCAGTGGGGGCTGTGCTACTCCAAAAGAACAGCCAAGGGAATCTACAACCTTGTGCCTACACGTCCCGCAAACTCACCCACACAGAAAGACAATGAGCGGCATGGGAAAAGGAAGCATTCGCAGTGAGATGGGCACTGTTGACCTGACGACACCTGCTAGAAGGAGGCCAGAGACCGTTCAAAGTTTGGACTGACCATAAGAATCTGGAGGCCCTCAGGACCCCATAGAAGTTGTCGCCCAGGCAAGTCCGGTGGACCCAATACTCCAATTGTTTCAACTTTGAGCTGAAACACATCCCGGGGGGAAAAACTTTCTGGCCGATGCCCTCTCCTGAATGCCTTAGTACAACAGCGAGCAGGAGCAGGTAGTGAATGCCATCATCCCCTCTGCCCAAGGAGTAGGTCAAGTAATCACCAGACAGCAACGTCGCAACCAGCAAGGCCAACCTGCAAGTGACTTAACGACAAGACTCAAAACTGAAACATCGGCGGACCCCTCATCCAAGATAACCAACATCTCTTGACAAACAGGGATGACCTAGCATGGAAGGGAACAAAACTCTATGTCCCAGAGACTCTACGCACCCTGATCCTCAAGAGAAGCCATGACGTTAAACCAGCAGGACATTTTGGCTTCCTAAAGACTCTGCACTTAGTACGAAGACAGTTTTGGTGGCCCCACATGAGAAAAGACATAGACAGTTATGTGAAAAGTTGTACCATCTGTGCCACAATGAAAAAATGACCAGGAAGACCTCCCGGGCTGCTGCAGCCAGTAGCTGAATCAACAAGGCCATGGGAGGAGATTGCAATGGACTTTATAGTAGAACTACCTAGGAGTGGTGGAAACACAGTGATCTGGACTATAATAGACTTATTCTCCAAACAGACACATTTCATACCCTGCAGCGGGCTACCCTCCGCCCGTCAGTTGTCCAAACTGTTCCTGAAACACATCTACCACCTTCATGGAGTACCCAGAAGAATCATCTCTGATCGAGGTGTCCGGTTCACAGCAAAATTCTGGAGAGAATTCCTACGGTCCATAGAGTCATCCCAAGGCCTCAGCTCAGCATTTCACCCAAGCACCAATGGGGGGGCGGAGAGACTGAATGCCATGATAGAACAATACCTGAGGTGCTACGTCGACTACCAACAATCTAATTGGGCGGACCTCCGATCTTTTGCGGAGGTCACGTATAATAATGCTGTCCACAGTAGCACAGGACTAACCCCATTTAAGGTAGTGAGTGGTATGGATTTCATCCCCATGTCAGAGAACCCAAGGGAGCCCCCTTCCTCAGTCAGTTTGACTGATTGGATGGAAATGTTGAAAGAAACCTGGGAGAACGTCAAGAAGGCATTAGCCAAGGCGACACAATCCTATAAGAAACAAGCAGATAAGCATCGAACTCCCCAAAGACCATTCCGAGTGGGAGAGAAAGTCTACCTCTCCACCAAGTATCTGAGACTCAGACTCCCGAGTAGGAAACTGGGCCCGAAATTTATAGGACCATTCCCTAAAGTAAAAGTAATCAACCCGGTTACAGTACAACTGCAGCTGCCCTGATTACTAGGGAGGATACATCCCGTTTTCCACAGTAGCCTCCTGAAACCTGTGGTGGTGTCAACTTTAAGGCCGGTGCCACGTGACCCCCCCGTGCCCCTGGTCATTGGGGGCCATACTCACTATGAGGTACAGAGAATTCTCGATTTGAGGTGGCACAGGGGTCACCTCCAATACTTAATCAAGTGGAAGGGTTGCCCCTTGTCAGAGGCTTCCTGGGTGAAACGCAGAAACATCTAAGCTGACTGCCTTATAGCCAAGTTCCATGCAAATCACCTGGGCAAGGTGGGAGGCGGCGGGACACATACCTCCGGACGGGATAACGGTACTTAACTTGTTGTTTGTCTTACACAGGCCACCCTGGAAAAATGAAGGGGGAGGGGCTGGATGTCAGCACTTCAACCTGCATTTACTCTAGTGCTGACATAAGAAGGAGAAGAGGGGGCAGCTGGCAAGAGGATGCTTGACTTCTCACCTACTTATTTTCCCTGAAGATAATATCCCCTAGGAGATGAGATGGGAGGGGGGACATTCCTGGGAGCTGAAGTAGTAGATATGGGGAGAGTGATTTGGGAAGACGGCCAATGAGACGCAGAGAATTGGGGAACAGAAAGGGAAGGTTTGGGGTCAGGAAGTCAGTATTGGCTACGCCACAATCGGGGACAGGTTGTCATGCTTAATAAAATGAAAGATTTCTTCAAAGACTATTTGTTTGGAAATGCAATTTATTTTATTTGAGACGACATCGAAACCTGACACCCAATTTCTTCCTGAAGGGCATTTTGCACCTTCTGTTTTTCTGTATTCTTGTGTGCATTGTATGTTATTGTTAACCCTCTTAAGTATGCCTTCATTGTGTCCCATAAGTTTGTTCGGGATGTTTCTTGGTTTTCATTTTCTTTAAGAAATAGTTTCAATTCTCCCGTAAATATTTCCATATATTCCTTATTTCTTAAAATTTGTGTATTTAGTTTTTATTTCTAGGTGATTGTGATCTGCCCATATATTTGGAGTAATTTCTGCAGAATCAATTTCCAATCCCAATTTTTTGCTAACCCACATCATATCTATTCTAGACCATGATACCATGATGTCAGAGGCAATCAGCCCCGTTACCTTCCTGGGGTAATTGCCTGGATCGTGGCATTTTCCTTGTGTAAAATTTTGAAAAATAAAACCGGAATACATCTTCTAATTAAACTCATATTTATTGTAAAGAAGAAAATAAAACACCTAACTGATCTAATAAATTACATTTTGAATAAAATTCGTGCCAGCTGCTTCTCAGCAGCTGGACCCTTCTTGGCAAGAGAACAAAAGGAAAGTGGTGTGAAGGAATGTGGGTGGAGAGACTTGCGCAGTTTAGCTTACTGATAAGGATTCTTGGTAAGCTACGGAAAGTCTGATAGTCCAGAAATAATGAGCTCAGCTGGTAAATACAAAAACGCAGTGACAATCCCCTTCTTTTGCCAGTTGAGCAAATATCAGGTACATCATCAAATAAGGCACATCTTCTTACGCAGATACTGGTGTTGAGCTGCTGGAAGTGGTTTGTTGAGCATATCAGCAATTTGATCATGTGTAGATACATACTGCATTTTAAGAAAACCTTTTTTCACTAAATGTTTTATGTTTTGATAACGGATGTCAATGTGTCTGGACCTAGAACCTGTGAAATGTAATTCAGAAATATAAACCACCGATTCATTGTCTTCCATCACTGTGATCGGTCGGATCGGGTGTGTCCAGATATCTGTGACTAAAGCATCAAACCAAGTTAGAGAATTACATGCATCTGAAACACAAGCATATTCAGCTTCAGTAGATGAACAAGAAACAAAGTTCTGTTTACGTATTTGCCAATAAACAGGACATCCATTTAAGAACATCATATAACCTGAAGTACTTTTACATGATTTCTTATCACTTGCCAAATCAGAATCTGCATAACAACATAATTCTGCATAATCAGTATCTGTTGGTTCTAACAATAATTTCATGTGTTTAGTGCATTTTAGGTATCTCAATAATTTCTTAATACATGTTTTGCCTTACCTACGTGTCGAGACAAGAGATTAACACTAAGTGCAATGTCGGGTCTGGTCCAACTACTAATGTACAACAGTGACCCAATAACTGAATGATAAAGTGTTTGATCCTCGAACTCAGGACTTGCTTCTTGTGTCAAGTTGTGAAAAATCTCTTTGCATGGGTGTCTTTGTTGTGTTAGCATCTTTCATGTTGCAATGATGCAAAATTTGTTCAATTTTATCCTCTTGTGAAAGACTAAACCCCTTCTGTGTTTTTTCAATCTGAACACCTAAATAAGTGCTAATATGACCCAATGATTTCAATGTGAAGTATCTCTGCAAAGCTTTGGCAAAAATTTCACTCATTTGCTTATTTGGACCAATATAAACAATATTATCAACATAAACAAGAACTACCTCATATGCATTGTTAGATCTTTTTGTGAACACGCACTCATCAGTTTTGGACTTAATAAAGCCCATTGAATTTAGTTTGCCAGTAAGACATAAGTACCACATTAAACCAGACTATTTTAGACCATAAAGACTTTTGTTTAGAAACCAGGTATCCTCTTCTTGCTGTCGGAATCCTGGAGGACTTCTCACGTAGATCTCTTCATCTAGGTCTGCATGTAGATAAGCCGTGTCAACATCGAATTGGAAAACTTCTAAACCAAGGATAGTTGCAGTTGCTAAAACAATTTTTACACTCTCAATTCGAACTGTTGGTGAGTAGGTATTTGTCTAGTCCTCAGGATAATGTTCAGCAAAACCCTGAGCTACAAGTCTGGCCTTGTACAGTGACTCACCATTTGGCTTCTTTTTGATTCTGTAGACCCATCAAGTGCCAATGACCTTTTTGTTTGCTGGAGGTTTTGCAGGTGTAAACACTTTAAGTTTCTTTAGACCAGCGGTTCTCAACCTGGGGGTCGCGACCCCTTTGGGGGTCGAACGGCCATTTCACAGGGGTCGCCAAAGCCCTCTCTCGCCCCCCCCACGCCTTCACTCACCCTCACCCTCTGCCTCTGTTGGATCGCCTGGTCGCTTACCCCGCCTACTCCCAATCTATTGCTGCCTTCGGAGTCCCAGCTGGTGGCTAGAGGGAAAAAAAACTTTAAATTCTTGCCGCGGGGCTTCAAAGAGCTAGCTGCAAAGAGGTAAATTCCTGGAGCAAATTTTTTTCCCCCTACCTATGCTGAAAAGCGAAATTGAAACTAAAGAAGGGTCTTTTCTGCAATGTGACAAAATGAGGCAGAGAGATTTCTTTTTCTTTTTCCTCACCAAAAAAGGTAGGTACAAAACTGCAAACAATGGGAAATTTAGGGCAAGATTTTAGGGCAAGATTTTAAAACACAAAAGAAAAAAAGCTCTATTTAGGGAATTGTAATAATTGAGATACTATTAATTGTATATTGTGTTGAAAGCAGAAATGGTTGTGGTTTGGAGGAATATATGGGGGAAATTATTTGGTTTATTAGTATTGGTAAATATAATTAATTGATTTGTAAGAAATTGGATTGCATGGAAATAATTGGAATATTCATGTTCATATTGATTAATATACCAAAAAGATAGTTATATAACTAATTGATTTATATTAAAATGTTGAATTTGTATTAAACAACTGTATTACATAATTAACCAATGTGAGGATGGATATAAAAATAGATGACAATGGGAAGGGGTATAATATAGAATAGAAGGGAAAAATTGAATTTAATTAAGATTAGAGATGAGGATGAAGGGTAATATTGGGTTTTTTAAAAAATAGATGAGGAATAAATATGGCAAAAAGGAAATATAGAAATTGTAAATTTAATTGAAATGACTAAACACTGTTTAAATTTGTGAACCGGCCAAATACTCTGTTCAAAGAAAATACATTGTATGTTTGTATGTGTGTTTCTAATTATTGCTATTTATTCATATTTGTTCTCTTTTATTCTTTAAAGTTTAACAATTCATTCTTTATCTTAATATCTTTATATTTGTTTGGGGTTGCCTTTTTTCCCTTTCATCTTTTTTATTGTACAGCAATCTTTCTCCTCAAACCTACCACCTCTGTCTTTTCTTTCTTTCTTACTTTCTCTTCCCCCCTCTTCTTCTTCTCCCTACTTCCTCTTTCTTTCTCCTTCTCCTCTCTTCCTCCCACTCTTACCTTCACTCCTCCTCTAATTTCCCTTCCCTTCCCTCATCCCTCTCTATTGCTGTATCCTTTTATGCATATGGACTACTCAGAGGGCTGAAAAAGTTATTTTTGACTGGTCCTCGCACTTTTGACCAGTCCTCGAACTTACGACTGTCCTCACAATTTATGTTTTTGCCCTATCTTGTCACCATGGTGAAGAGAAGCAGTTATGAAATGAGTGACACAGTTGTTAAGAATGGTACAATGGGCATAAATGATGACCAGTCATAAGTGCGAAGACCGGTCAAAAGTGCGAGGACCTGTCAGAAATCACTTTTTTCAGCCCTCTGGGTAGTCCTTTTGTGCACAGGGACTACTCAGAGGGCTGAAAAAGTTATTTTTGACTGGTCCTCACACTTTTGACCAGTCCTCGAATTTACGACTGTCATCACATTTTACGTTTTTTGCCCTATCTTATACCATGTTGAAGAGAAGCAGTTGTGAAATGAGTGACATGGTTGTTAAGAATGCTGCACAGGCATAAATGTGAGGATGGTCATAAGTGTGAGGACCAGTCAAAAGTGCAAGGACCTGTCAGAAATGACTTTTTTCAGCCCTCTGAGTAGTCTCTATACACATAGCCATGGCCATCCGGTCACATGACCAGCTAGCCACGCCCACCCAGTCACACGACCTCCAAGCCACGCCCATAAAATAAGCCACGCCCACAGAACTGGTAGTAAAAAAATTTAGAACCCACCCCTGGTTGGGGGTCACCACAACATGAGGAACTGTATTAAAGGGTCGCGGCATTAGGAAGGTTGAGAACCACTGCTTTAGACTGTCCATTTCAACCTGCATTGCCTCATACCATTTGTCTTGCTCTGAATCAGGAAACTGCTTGATTTGTGTGAAATTATCAGGTGGAAGTGTAACATTGCAAATCAAAGACAAGGGTGTTTTTGTCAGTTGCCAAGAATATCGTTGTGGAGGGATCCCTTTTGTGGCCCTCTTGGAACGTCTCGGAACAACAGTCCAGTCTTCTTCTGCTTCGTCCTCGTCCTCACATTTGTCACTAGCGTCAGCATCTGCGGCTTGCGAAGACGGAACATTGGGTTGAGAAGAATTGGTGGAATCTTGATCTTCAATCTGCGTGGCATCAGCAGTATCATCTCTAGGAAAATAAACTCCACGATCATTGGAATGAATCCTGGACCAGTCAATATCTTCCTCAAAATTAGCAGATTGGGAAATCACAATTACATGTTTAGGGTCAATAAATTTGCTCCATTTTGAATTATCATCGATACCCATAAATCTCAGTCTCTTTGCTGCTGGACCTCCTTTTCTTCTTTGAACTAAGGGAATATTCACCATAGCATATGAACCAAAAATATGGATGTTTTTAAGATCGGGCTTGTAGCCATACAACATGAAAAAAGGAGTCTGATTCATTACACTGCTCCAAGTATGGTTGACAATGTAATTTGCATATTTTATAGCTTCACCCCAGTATATCATATCAAGGTTGGCGTCTTCTAGGAGACAACGCATCATGGTTTGCAGTACCCCTCCGTTGTGAGCCGGTGTGTAAGAAGCCGACGTCTGATGAATAATTCCATTCTTACGCATCCAGTCCTGTAAATGCTGAGACATGAATTCAGCACCACGATCATTCTGGATTCTGGTGATGCGAACTTGGTGTTGAGTAGAAACAAGGGCTGCAAAGTCTTTAAAGATCTGAAAAGTCTCAGATTTTTCTTTCATAGAATATCCATATCCATATCTAGAGTAATTATCAACAATTGTTAGAAAATATTTTCTACCACCAAATGATGGCGGAAAAGGACCAACTATGTCAGTATGAACCAAATCAAAAATGCATGTTGACAGGCGTGTAGCGTGTTTGGGAATGGCTGCTGCTTTGGATTTGGCCTTTTTGCAGACAGCACAATCAAAAAACACCTTACACCCCTTTAAATCCAAACCTTTTGCGAACTCTGGCATCTTCCTAAGAACACGGAAACTGGCATGCCCCAATCTTCTATGCCATTTATGGATACACCTGGAATACAAAGGTTTACCAGTTAGTGAATTCTGACGACCTTGTCTACCACCTCTGCCTCTGGAGTCTGTTCCTCTGGGCTGGTATGTGACAGGAGCTGGAACTCGTTGGGGACAATCCCGGGTGGCATGTCCCACACGATTACAGATGTAGCATCTTGGCATCCTTGGAGCATAGGTCCTTCCTCGGAAGGGGCGCCTAGCTGGAGCTCTTGATGCGGGTGGTCCTCTCAAGTGTGGAGTAGCTAGCATGAGTGCTTCTTCTTCAATTAAAAGTCTGCATACATTGTCCACTGTGCGTTGAGCAATAGGGACTTGGTTAATCTTTGTAATGGCATCTTTCCATTCATAATTCAACGAGTTAATAATAATGCTGATCATTTGAATATCATCAATGTTATAGCTTCTTTCTCTCAATTCTTTTCTCAGTCCTTTCAGTTTGGTCAAATGTCCTCCAATTTGTTCACCAGGTTTCAATCTTGAACCACGGAATTGAGACATGAGCAAACATGAAGATTCAATTGAATCAGGCCTGTAGCAATTTTCTAATTGGGCCCAAATTTGTTGGGCTGTTGCATCAGGCGAAAATGTAACCTGCAGTTCAGTATCCATGGACATCAATAATGTTGTGCAAGCTTTAGTCTCTAAGTCTCTTATTGCAAGGGGACTATGGCTGAGCAGGGGGGTTAAAAACCATACAGTGAGTGCCTTCTGTACGAAGTAGCAATCCAGTCTCACTGACCCAGGCCTTATAATTCTGTCCTGACATCTTTAATTTGGACTCACCAACTAGTGGAGCAACAGAAGATGCCTGTTGAGGAACATGCATTTGAGGTGCTGGCTGTGGAAGTAAAGGCACTTGTTGTGCTGGAGGTGGACCAGGAGCAGGCCCTGGTTGTTGTACTGGAATCTGCTGTGTTCCAGCTGCCATTTGTGCTTGAGCTACAATATTGGCAGAACCTGCTGGAGACGCAGTCATTTGCTTTTGCTGCATTAAGCTTTGTTGTGCTCCATCTAAAAGGACACCAGCACCACCAGGGGGTGCTTGAGTTTGGGCTTGTGGAGACACTTGTGGGATTGCAGCCTGAATCTCTGAGTGAGTTAGAGACAGGTTTGCCAGAGTCTGCTGTAATAATTCAAAATGTTCATGTAGACTACGTTGCCTTTCAGCTTTCTCTAGTAAATTACTTTCACCAGCAGATGGTGCTGCACCTTTAGTTTCGGGCAGCTCAGATAATTTCTGTGCCTTCGTGGCATGTGTAATCTCAGAAGGGAGGACTTTGTGTGACATGTGCACTGCTCTCTGTTCTGATTGGCCTGACACAAAATCCACCAGGGGGAGTGTCTTTGGCTCCGAAGAAGAAGGAGCCAAAATGGCACTTTTAGAGATTTTGAAGTCACGAGATTCTCCCTTATCTTGCTCAAGCATAGATAAAGCCATTTTTGCCTGAGATAGCTCATGTTCATAGAATTTTATACGGTCATGATAGGCTTTCATAGCCAGTTCATCCAGGGTGAGCTCAAGGGTGCAAGGAGAATAATGAATTATTTCTCTCTCTGCGTGGGGGTGAAAATGCTCAGCCGTTTGTGAATGCTTTGGCCTTGCACCAAGCGTTACAAAATCAGAAGGCTCTGGGAGGACTGTTTGAGAGCATGCATATTCAGAAGGAGATCCTACTGACCTCAGTTGTAGCACGTTATCTTCAAAAGCAGTTTCTCTCTTATCTCTCTCCTGATGCCTTTTTAAGAGCATTTCGTCTGTTACTTCTCCCACGGCTTCTAGTTCCAGGCGTGTGGCTGTAGCAAGGGGCTGAAATCTTGAGGGTCTTTCTATCTCCTGCTCTTCATCCGAAGAGGATAAAGCTCTGGGCTTCATTTTGCCCTTTTTCTTCATTTTGCCCTTTTTCTTCTTTCTCGGCATTTTTGCAAAAAAATAATTAGCGTACCTCAGTAGCTAAAAACTAATTGCCTATGCGCTTATCATCAAGAGTAACAAGCAAGGAAAAAAACCATAAATTTCAACCGCCCTCTGCTACCATTGTCAGAGGCAATCAGCCCCATTACCTTCCTGGGGTAATTGCCTGGATCGTGGCATTTTCCTTGTGTATACTTTTGAAAAATAAAACCGGAATTCATCTTCTAATTAAACTCATATTTATTGTAAAGAAGAAAATAAAACACCTAACTGATCTAATAAATTACATTTTGAATAAAATTCGTGCCAGCTGCTTCTCAGCAGCCGGACCCTTCTTGGCAAGAGAACAAAAGGAAAGTGGTGTGAAGGAATGTGGGTGGAGAGACTTGCGCAGTTTAGCTTACTGATAAGGATTCTTGGCAAGCTACGGAAAGTCTGATAGTCCAGAAATAATGAGCTCAGCTGGTAAATACAAAAACGCAGTGACATGGGGGTTTGAGTAGAAGGTGTATTTTCTCTCATTTGGATGCAGGGTCCTCCAAATATCTATTAAATTCAGTTCCTCTATTAAGTCAAAAAAGGTTTTGGGTAGCTTATCTCTCTTTTTTTAACTTATTATCTTTGCTTCTCTTATAATCTTTATCAATATCGTTATCCCATTGAAGTCGCCCACTATGCGGATATTACTATATTCCATTTTACTTATTCGTTCATGCAGTTTTTTGTAATATTCTCCCTGATTTTTATTTGGAGCATATATGGCTACCAATAGTATTGGTGAATTTCCTCTTTTTATCTCTATCATTAGCATTCTTCCTTTGGAATCGGCATATTTTTGTTCCGTGACAATCCCTTCCTTAATGTATATTGCTATTCCCCTCTTTTTTTCCCCCGCTAACGCTGTGAAGGTTTTCTCTAATTTGTTATATTCTAGATATTTTTCATCTTGCTTTCGTATATGGACTTCCTGGAGGCATATAATATCAACATTTCGTTTGGCTAATTTTGTAAGTATCTGTCTCCTCTTTCTGCACTCATTTAGTCCATTAACATTTATCGATATTAATTTCCAGTCTTCCATTTCTGGTTTCCCTGAGCGGAGTTAGTTTTTGTTTGCTCTTGTGACTCTTTGAGTTCTTGGTTTCTTCTCTTTTGTGTCCTTGCCTTCTTTTTCTTCTGTTCCCTTCTTTTCCAGGGACCCTTCTTCGGAATCTCGTTGATGGGGAATTTCCTCTTCTTGGGCTGCCGTTTCAGTTTCTTCCTTGCTGCTCTTCTTCCATCCCTACTAATTGGTCTAGGAAGTCTTGTGCAGTTACCAGACTATCTATCTATCTTGATTTTTTTCCTGAGCCACGTAATTAGCATTCCTTCCGGTAGGATCCATCTAAACAAGATGTTTCTTTAGTTTTGTTGCATGGCTAGAAAGCGGTAGTCTCTTCGTAGTTCCCTTACTCTCCTAGGAACTTGCTTCAGCGTTATCACTTCCTTCCCCTTATAAAGCATTGGCTCTTCCCTTGTTACATTGTACAATATGTCTCGGACTTTTTTTTCTAGCGAACCTAATGTGGAGCCTCCCTTGGCAGCTTATACCTTCTGGCGTATTTTGTCTGCACCCGGTACACTTCGTCCAATTCCTTTATTTCTTGTTTATCCTGTTGTAGGGCCTCAGCAATCAACTCCTCCATCACTTGTCCCAAATCTTCTTCTTTACCTTCCATTACGTTTTGGAATCGCAAGTAGAAAGCCACCTGGTCCATCTCCAACTGAATGATTGAGTCCTCGAGTTCTCTGTTTTGAGCCATTTTGATAGCTTAGCATACAGTTCAACAGCCCTTAAGTTTTTTCAGGCTGGCTCTCACCAGTTTAACGTGGTCGTCCATAAGAATGTCATCAAGGTAGACCAGCACCTCCTGCACAAAGGTGTTTGTGCAGTACTTCATTGATCAGTTGCATTAACACTGCAGGGGCTCCGTGCAGTCTGAAAGGGAGCACCCGAAACTGGAAACATCCCAGCGGGCAGTTGAAGGCAGTTTTCCATTCATCACCTTCCTTAATCCAAACTCTATAATACGCCTCCCGCAAGTCCAGCTTAGTAAAAACCTTTCTTTTGCCCAGGTGGGATGTCCTTCATGAGGGGCAGGGGGTAGACGTTTTCTATTGTGTTCTAATTCCAATAGTCAACCACCAGGCAATAAGACCCATCCTTCTTCTCCTGAAATAGTACTGGGGCGGCTACACGCGGCTTAGCCGGTTGGATGAAGTCACGTTTTCAGTTTTTATCAATAAAGTCTCGTAGTTCCCCCAACTCCTGTGGGGTCATGGGGTAGATTTTTGGCTTAGGGAGTTTTACCCCAGGAAGGATTTCTATACTACAGTCTGTAGGCCAGTGGGGGGGCAGGACATCTGATGTCTTTTCACTGAACACCTCCCGGAGGTCCCAGTACTCTTATCGGATCTTTTCTTCCCCCACAATGTGGTTCGTTGCAGTCGCCGCTCCCTCGCTCGCCACTTTGGCCACACAATAGGGGTCCTCTCTTCTCTTCCCTTGTTGATTAGAGTGGATGCGCAACACACCCATTTTCCAATTTATACGCGGTTTCCATTTTTGGAGCCAGGGCAACCCAAGTAAGAGGGGTCGTTCCATGCCAGGGGCCACAATAAAACTCAGAGTTTCTAAGTGATCCCCCATCCTCATTTCAATTGGTTCGGTTACAAAATGGGCTGGGCCCACACAGCTATCGATCTGTCTACCTGACAGAATGCGATGTGCCTTTTCATCGCTTTCAATTTTAGACCCATCTGTTCCACAATGTCCAGGCTGATGACATACCTGGTGCATCCCGAATGTAGAAGGTCTAGCATCTTTCTTTGGGCCCCCGTGGATGGTACCTTTAGTTCTATTGGGATGGTCATGGGTCGGAATCTCTTTTGGTTGTCTTTTGGTTTGGCTGTCATCAGCGAGGTTCGGAGTTCCCAAATCACCCTGGTTCAGGGGAGTGAACTCAACGACTTCTACCCCTTTTAGGGTGGCTTTGCGGGATTTCGTGGGCACTTGTTGGTTCTTTTCCCTCCACTAGGGGTCGCCTTGGGTCCAGACTTAGAGAAGCACTCAGCCGCTTGGTGCCCTTCCTTTCCACATCTGAAACACGCGGAGGACTTTGGCTTGGAGCCTGCTGGTCCCACTGCGGCCTTTGGAGCCCCCTTGTGGGATGAGGAGGGTGGTTGGTTCCAGGTGCGCCCACTGCGGAAACGATCTCTGGCCAAGTCGATCTCCACATCTGCGGCCAGCATGTACCAACTCTGCAGATCCCTACGGGCCCCTCGGGAGCAGCAATCCTTGTAGACATCCTCATTTAGTCCATGTTTATAGCTCTCCAGCAGGGGTAATTCTGACCACCCTCTCATGTAGGATGCCAACTTGCGGAACTCCTGGGTGTACTCTGCCACCGATCTCCGCCCCTGATGTATGGACTTCATTCTAATTCTCGCCCTTCACTCAGCTAACGGGTCCTCAAATCGTGTTCTGAGGGCTGCCATGAATTGTTCATCATTCCTGATCAGAGGAGAATCTTCATTATGGAGTCCCACCATCCACTCAGCTGCCACCCCCTCCAGGGCCCTGGTAACGCACCTCACGCGTGTGGCATCTGACAGGCCTCCATGGCAAGGCCTGTCCCGCAGGGGGGTCCTGGGCCCCAGCAGCAGCTTGAGTTCTGGAGGTCTGAGCTGTCTCTCCCCGGCCTTGGTCTCTCTCTTCCACACAAGCAGCAGCCTCCATTTCACCCCCGGGGCATTCATCCTCCCCCCTGGCAGGCAATCCATACCTTTTATGACTCTCAGCAGTCTCTCTCAGTAGTTGCAAAGCATGAGAGATCAGAAGGGTTTTTTTGTGCTCTTGCTGCCAGGCAGCATCTCCACCTCGGCTTCTGATAGTTGTTACTCCTTGGGGGGGTCTTCTCCAGCTCCGGTAACCTCCCCATGCCCAGCAACCATTTGGCTCTCTCCGCTTTTTCCTCCAGCTGTAAATCAGCCATCCATTCTGAAGCTTCCCAGTCGGGGTGTGACGGGGAGGTTGCGGAGCCAGCAGCTCCCATTTGCTCCTGGTCGCTGTCTTGGTCAGACATTTTTTGTTCATCCCCCATGGTAGTTTTCTGGGATGGCTGTTAATTGCAGACTTTGCTTAATGACTCGGTGTGCCTCCTTTCAGTACTCAAGAAAGAAAACCCCTGAACTTCGAGTTGGCGCTGCGGCGATTCAGATGGGGAAATAGCGGGGCTCCTAGGAGCCCCGCGAAAACTCCGTCTGTCAAGCCGCCACCGGCAGGTCTGTGGATCTACCCTGTCCTGTAGGGACAGGGGGTTAGAGAGGGACCCCCTCGGACGGCCGAGAGGAATGGGCAGGTTTCTCGGGGCTGGAGGATTGCCCTCTGCGCCGGCAGCAGTGGGAGCGGCAGCCATGGCAGCTGCCTTGAGGCTGCGGCATCCGGGATAAGCGAAGTGCAGGAGGAGAAGCAGGAGCAAGGTGTTTGAAAGCTGGGTGAGTGGGATCTACCCTGCCGTGAACAGCCTTTAAATAATGGTCATCAATAAGTGTGCCCTAGCCTTTATAGCGGCTAAGAACTACTTGGGCAAAGGATTTAAAATAACTAACAAAAGGAAGATCCGTTAATGGATTATAGCACCTATTGATTGCTTTGGAATTACCGTTCCTTTGGATGGATATAAAGTTTGACATTTTTTCCTTCTGTTTAATGAGAATGGATTATTTTTGAAGAGAGAGAAAAAGAAGAGAAAATAAACAGAAACCTTTTGAAGCTATGAGAAAAGACAAGCGGAGGAAGGCAAAATGGTTGCTAGCGGAGAAGAAGTGAAAGTGCAAAGTGTGGATTGCTTGCCATTTGAAGGGGAAACTTTGTTTCTTGTTTCCCAAACTGGATTGCTTTGAGAAAAATCTAAGGAGGCTTGACTTTGGATGAACCTAATCTGTCTATTGGAGAACTTATTGATATTTAGAAAGAAGAAACTAATTGGAACAATTAAAACTGCTGATTAATGGCGTGGCAACAAAAGGGAAGGGTGTGGCAACAGAAGAAGACATGATGATACCATATATGGAACACAAAAGAACTAAATCTTTTAATCTTTATAACTATGATGATATTGAAACTGAAAAGAAAAAAAAGTCTGGACAGATTGGAGAAAGGAAAAAATTAGAATATATTGGGTAGCAAAACGAGAAAAATACTACAGTTTGATTAAAATGGATGTAATATTTTCTATGTAATTGAAGGTTAAATAATGTTAGGAGGAGTTTTCCTCCTTTTTCTTTTCTCTCTCTTGTTTTTTCTTTTTTTTTCCTTTCATTTTATTCCTCTCTCTCATCTTCTTTTCTTTCTTTTAATTTTTCTTTTTAATCTTTCCTGCTATATTTTTATTCTCTCTTATTTCTCCCTTTCTGGTTCTTCTTTCATTTTTCATTATTAATATTACTATTGTAATTAACCTGGTTAGGCAATAAGAGTACAGATCACAGAAAATCGATTTTAAAGTCATTTAAAATGTTGTTTTCCAGTGCGCTGCGTCTACACTCCATAGCTGGGGTTAGATCTGTCAGAAGAGGATCTAACCCCGGCTATGGAGTGTATCCGCAGTGCCACAAAAATGAATGTTGAGGTAAGACAACGTCTGTTCTTTATAGAAAACTAAGAGAATCTAAATGAATTTTTGAATATTAATAAGAATTGTTTATGGATTTTATAACTATTTTCAAGGCGGGAAAAATGTGATTATAAAAAAATTACAAAAAATTGAAAGACTATGAACTGAGCCTTTAAATATTAATAAGAGATTTAATGTTTATAGAAAATTGACCTTAAAGTGGTTTAAAATGTTGTTTTTTCCATAGAAAAATAAGAGAGTGGGAATGAATTTTTGAATATTAATAAGAATTGTTTATAGATTTTATAATTACCGAAAATTGCTTCTCAAAGTGGTTTAAAATGTTGTTTTTCATAGAAAAATAAGAAATAAATATGAAATGGGAGAATTTTAAAGAAAATTTATAGTTCAGGAGAGAGTAGGTGAGAAGATATTTGTTATAATGCATTATTATTTCAAATTGGTAAGTTAAAAGAAAATGCTATGAACCAGTCATATAAATGAAAAAGTTAGAAGTGAAGAGAAGTATGATTTTGGTGATTAGATGGAATAAAGCTGTGAACTAGCCATGAATAGGAAGGAGTGAAGAAAGCTTTGCTGGAAAACAGCCAACCGAGTTGTGAATCAGCTCAATAAGAGCCTTTGTAGTACAGTGGACTAAAGCACTGTTATTAACATCTGCTGCTTGCAATTACTGCAAGTTCAAATCTCACCAGGCTCAAGGTTGACTCAGCCTTCCATCTTTTCAAAGGTAGGTAAAATGAGGACCCAGATTGTGGGGGCAATAAGCTGACTTTGTATAAATATACAAAAGTATGAAGGCTATTGCTTAACGCATTGTAAGCCGCCCTGAGCCTCCGGAGAAGGGCGGCATATAAATTAAAGCCAAAAAAAAAAGATTTAGGAGGAATGGAGGTGATAATGCTGGAGAGCAATTAAAGTCAAACTGTGAATCAGTTAAACATAAGGTTAGGAGTGGAGGAGAGCATCCCTGGGAAACAGCTAATTAAGCTGTGAACCAGCCTAAAATAAATTTAGGAGGAATGGAGGTGATAATGCTGGAGAGCAGTTAAAGCTAAACTGTAATCCAGCCAACAAATAAGGTTAGGAGTAGAGGAAAGCATCCCTGGAAACCAGCTAATTAAGCTGTGATCCAGCTAAAAATAAACCTAGGAGGAGTGAAGGAGATATCTTTGAAGAACAGTAAAAGCCAGATTGATAGAAGTGGAGGAAAATATTGCTGGGGAATAGCTATTTAAGTTATGAACCAGTTAAATACCAGAATTAGTTGCAATGGAGAAGAAGCTCGTATCTAGCAAAAACAAAGCATTTTGGGAATAATAAATTATAGAGGGAAATGTAGAATAAATTTTAAGGTGAATTGATTCTGAAAGGATTTTAAGAGAGGAGTAAAATATTTTATGTTAAAACTACGGACATTAGATGTGATTTAAGAAAAATACTGATTTGATTTGGGTCTTAGAAGTAAGGAACATATATGAAATACTGATTGTTAAAATGATAAATGAATATAGCAAAGAGCTGTCTATAGCTGGAGGTTATTTAGGGTGATATAGCAGAATGCCAAATATTTAGAATAAGATGTTAGATTGAGTGATAAAAATTGAGTTTGGATTTCTTTGTGTCTTTTTCTTTTTTCCTTTTTAAGATGTTTATGGATGAAATTTGGAAGGGAGTGTGAGCAATTGTACTTATTTTATACTGGATCAAACCCTTGCTCTAAAAAGATGTATTTTATCTATGTTTAAAAATAAAAAAAAAAATTCAAAGAAAGAAAGAAAGAAAACCCCCAACTCCATTTTCATAGAGAAAGGTATTTTTACTGAGTATGAACTAAATGCAACCAAAGAAAAGCAAGGTCTGAGGCAATAGGCGTGAAAATCACATATAGAAAACATCTTTAAAACCTTTCACCCAATCGTCCAGTCAGGATTATCCAATCCACCTCCCCTCCAGGGGTCATGTGGGGTGCAGCTTCCGATGGTGCCATTCTCCTGGTATGCCACAACCGTTGACTTTGAGTGGTTATCAGCGCTCTCCCAGCTTCAGAGAAAAGCTGAGGAAAACTTTCTCCCCTCTTCTCCAACAGCTCACTTCCCCCATCCCAGACATTCAAACAGCTCCTGTTACAATGGCAGCCGAGCAAGCAAGCAATAAAAAGGTGGAGGCTGACAAATACATGGATGGATGGATGGATGGATGGATGGATGGATGGATGGATGGATGGGTGGGTAGAGTTCTGAACCCCTTAATGTATTTTTTCTAACATTCCATGGGGTTGGAAAGTATATAAAAAAGGTAATATCAGACTTTCAGAGATACTTATTAAATCCAATTTATTTTTAGTCAAAGCATGTTATATTGTAGGCAATTCCATCAGCTTTTTTCAACAAATTAACACAGAGGGATGCTAGGGTTTTGTTTCCTTGGTCACCTTGGTCTGTTATAAGATAAAATTCTTTGAATTATGCAGTCTCTTCTGAGTCTCTTAAGCTGGCTATTGTGTCAAGACGTCCATTATTCCTATCTGGTACAATTTTTTTTTTAAAAAAAAACATGTTTTATTTGCAGTTTTCTTTTCACACCATACATACTGTATTTTGTGGACAGTGCATTGACTGGGTCAAACTTTTTTAAACAATGCTAACAATAATAATACAAATAAGTATGTTTAATCCTAATCTTCCAACTTCAACAATACTATTCTCTTTATAATTCTTTATAGTTTTTCCCATTAATTAATTTAAACATAAATAACATTTCTTTGCGTCATGTATTTGTTATCCCCTACTAAATTACTAATATTTAATGTTTTAAAAATTACTCATTATTCCACCATAACTTCAATATTCCAAATGTGTAAGATAATAAAGCCAAATATTAACAATATTTAATCAATCCCGGGAGTGTATCTCAAAATCCCCACAATTTCTAATTCTTAATATTTTAAATTCACAATATACTTTAACACACTATTAATGTTGATAATACAATTAGATTACCTAATCCTAAATTCCCATCTACTAAACTTAATTTATTTTTACTTATAATAAGTTGTATTATCTGTTAATATATATACTACTATTTTCCCTATTTGTATTTTTCCATTTTATTAATATATTTTCTCATCCATCATAACCTTTTTGAAATTCCATCATTTATTGACTTTTTAGTCAGCCTTTTATCTCTCTCTTGGAATCTTATAGCTCTTTTTTTTTTTTTTTTTTGCGCCTACTGAACATTCCCTTCTGGGTGCTCTCTGTCTCTTTTTGCTGTATTATTTGAACTCCCATCCACAAAATTTCCTTTTTTAAAAAAAGAGATTTTTCTTTTTTCCCTCTAAATCTTTCTTCTTTTGAAGAGATTTTTCTTTTTTCTCTCTGTTCTATTATAAACTTTTAAGGAGTTATTTAATTGATTCCTACTTATTAATCCTTTCTCTTCTTTATTTTTAGCTTCTTGCATATCATTTTGATTTTCCCCTTCCACTGTTTCTTTTAATTTCTCATCTATTTCCTGAATATCGTATTGCTCTTCCCCACCCCCCCAGTTGGTGTGTGACTTCTACATTCATTTCTGTGTCTTTAAACAATCCCCTTGCCTCCTTATTGTTCTTTATAATTTCACACACACTTTTTAACATCAAGAATATTTCTTCATATGCCTCTATCATCCCCTGTAAATCCATTTTATAACAATTTAATAAAAATTACTCAGTATATTTCTATAGTTCCAATGTCTCAATATTTAAAAACTCCTGCTTAATAAAATTTAATCAATCCCATTATTATACCTCCAAAATCCCTACATTTATGATCTTTAAAATTCTTTAGTAATTTACATCTTATAGTTTTCCAATTATATATCTTCCCAAGTGTCCAAATTTTAAAGTCTTATTTAACTTTCCTTCTTTTCTCTTTTCTTCTATCACCTTTCTTCTTTTGTCTTGTAGAATGTTCTGTTAAATAACATTAATAGTCCAAATCCAAATTAATCCACTAGATTCCTCCAATCTTTCAGATCCATAATCCAATAGCTAATTTTAATAAAACTTAGTTATTTGCAAGTTCCTTTTAGAAATCTTCAGAACGGAAAAAAAACCTCATTAAGTATTCTCAAAATATCCAAGTCGTCTTCTAGGTCATGCCCTCTTCCAAATATTGTTACTTCTATTCTGTGTATTAGACTTTGTGGGTATTGGGTTCTCTTACACTGAATATACTACGGCTATAATGCTGTAGTACTTCTTTTCTTCCAGTAGATGGCACTCTTGTTCCCAAATCCAACATTAAACAATCTGTCAAAAACAGCTGCTCATCTGATAAATCCAGGGGGTTTAGAAATACAAATAAACAAGACAATTTCTCCGAAAATCACCTTTCAAATTGTTTAAGCTTTTTTCAGGCTTTCTGTGTTTTAAAGCTTCCCTTGGGCTTCTTTCGCCTTTGAGTGTTAGTTTTTCCCCCTCTGTGTATTTAATTGCCACTTTCTTAGGCTTGGAAGTTCTCTTTTAAAATTCTTGTAACATTGGTTAATATTTACGCACCTAATGAAAAACAAAATGAATTCCTGATGAGAATATCAAAACTACTGCGGAAAGAAAGTAAGGGTAGACTGATTATGGTGGGTGACTTCAATCTTATTCGAAGTAAATATGATACTACTAATGTAGCCCGGTATGGTGATAATGTTCAAATGAGTATATTAGATAATTGGATGATAGAAAACTGAATATTTAATACATGGCGGGAAATTAAAGGTCAAGAAAGGGCTTATACTTTCTATTCTAAGGTATATAATACATATTCAAGGATTGATTATTTATTTTATTTATTATTTATTTTATTTATTTAATTTGTATACCGCCCTTCTCCCAGAAGGGACTGAGGGGGGTGAACAGCCAAAATTAAAAAACATACAAATACAAAAGTTAAGATAATTAAAAAGAATTAAATCACTAGCTTCCCAATTTAAAACCCCCAAATCCATAAAATTTAAAATCCCAATTTAAAAAACTATTTAGGCTAGGCCGGCTTGATGGAATAAAAACGTCTTCAGGGCTTTACGGAAGGTACGGGATCAATCGTATTCCAGGAGGTAGCTCATTCCACTGGGCGGGTGCCCCCACAGAGAAGCCTCTCCCCCTGGGGGCTGCCGGCCGACATTGCCTGACCGACGGCACCCTGAGGAGGCCCTCTCTGTGAGAGCGTATTGGCCGGTGGGAGGTTATCGGTAGCAGCAGGCGGTCTCGCAAATACCCTAGCCCTAAGCCATGGAACGGTTTAAAGATAAGAACCAACACTTTAAAGCGCACCCAGAAGACCACCGGGAGCCAATGCAGCTCACGCAGGAGAGGTGTTACGTGGGAGCGCCACGTCGCTCCCACAATCACCCGCGCGGCCGCATTCTGCACCAGCTGGAGCCTCCAGGTGCTCCTCAGGGGGAGCCCCATGTAGAGAGTGTTGCAGTAGTCCAGACGTGACGTGACCAAGGCATGAGTGACTGTGCACAAGGGGTCCCGATCCAGAAAGGGG
The DNA here is from genome assembly GCF_059756535.1 of Pantherophis guttatus. Classification (NCBI taxonomy): domain Eukaryota; kingdom Metazoa; phylum Chordata; class Lepidosauria; order Squamata; family Colubridae; genus Pantherophis; species Pantherophis guttatus. The sequence goes on from NC_142066.1 coordinate 92,735,679, forward strand.
CGCAACTGGCGTATCAGGCGAACCTGATAAAAGCCCCCCTGGCCACGGCCGTCATATGCTCTTCTAAAGACAGCCGTGTGTCCAGGAGGACGCCCAAGTTGCGAGCCCCCTCTGTGGGGGTCAGTGACTCGCCCCCAATAGCCAGCGATGGCACCAGCTGGCTATACCGGGATGCCGGCATCCACAGCCACTCAGTCTTGGAAGGGTTGAGCCGAAGCCTGTTCCTCCCCATCCAGACCTGCACGGCCTCCAGACACTGGGACATCACTTCGAGGGCATCATTGGGGTGGTCTGGGGTGGAGATGTACAGCTGAGTGTCATCAGCGTACAGATGGCATTGCACCCCAAAACCACGGATGATCTCACCCAGCAGCTTCACATAAATGTTGAACAGGAGCGGCGAGAGGACCGACCCTTGCGGCACCCCACAAGCAAGGCGCCTCGAGGTCGACCTCTACCCCCCTGCCAACACAGACTGCGACTGGTCAGAGAGATAGGAGGAGAACCACCGCAACACGGTGCCTCCCACCCCCAATCCCTCCAGCCGGCGCAGCATGATACCATGGTTGATGGTATCAAAAGCCGCTGAGAGGTCTAACAGGACCAGAGCAGAGGAACAACCCCTGTCCCAAGCCCTCCAGAGATCATCCACCAATGCGACCAATGCCGTCTCCGTGCTGTACCCAGGCTTGAAGCCGGACTGGCACGAATCTAGATAGACGGTTTCATCCAGGTACTGTGGGAGCTGTCGCGCAACCACACTCTCCACAACCTTCGCAACAAAGCGAAGGTTGAAACCGGACAGTAGTTTGCCAAAACGGCCGGGTCCAGAGAAGGCTTCTTGAGGAGGGGCCTCACCACCGCCTCTTTCAAGGTGGGAGGTAAGAAACCCTCACTCAGAGAAGCATTTATAATCCTCTGGAGCCAGCCTCGTGTTACCTCCCGGGTGGCCAGTACCACCAGGAGGGGCACGGGTCTAATAAACTTGTGGTTGCGTTTAACCTCCCCAGAATCCTGTCCACGTCCTCAGGAGTCACAGGGTCGAACTCATCCCAGGTAACATTCTCAAGACCAGCCTCAGTCACCCCGCCGGGATCTACCTAGTCAGAGTCCAGGCCTTCCCAAATCTGAGCGATTTTATCGTGCAGATACTGTGCAAAATCCTCAGCCTGCCCTTGCATTATATTATGGTGTCAAGAGATTTACTTAATAGAGTTGGAAAAGTTGATGTAGGGATATTTAAGGAATTAGATCATGCAAATGTAATTATGGAGTTGAATATATATACTGAGAAAAAAGAAAATAATTGGAGGTATGATGCTAAATTGTATAAAAACGAAGAAGACAAGAAAAAGAATGATTGAAATTTGGGAGGAAAATTGGAAATGGAATGATAATGATGAAGTGAATTATAATGTGGTATGGGATACAATGAAGGCGATTTTTCGGGGTGAAAGTATAAAACTGTCATGTAAAAAATATAAAGATAAAAAAATGTAAACGGAAGGGAAAAGAATACAAGAATTAGAAAATGAATTTTCAAGAACTAAAAATAAAAAAATTGGGGAAGAACTGAGACAATTAAAAGATAAGCAGGTAATTGAAGATATTGAAGTTGTTAAAAAGAATTTAATGTATTTGAAAAGAGAATTTTTTGAATTTGGTAATAAGAACTCTAAATTATTGGCAAGGATGGCTAAAGATAAGAAATGTAGAAGAGAAATTGGAATATTAATAGATGAAAAAGGTAAAAGATGTAATAAGAAAAAAGATAAATGTGAGATTGTTAGAAATTTTTTTCAAAAACTTTACTCTAAAAAGGAAATAGTAAGAAATCGAAGGACTTTTTGAAAAAATATGATCATAGAAAAATAGAAATGGAATATAAGGAAAAAATGGAGGGAAGTATAACCCAGCAAGAAATTATAGGAATGATCCAAAAATTAAAATTGGGGAAGGCACCAGGTGAGGATGGGTTGCCGGCAGAATTTTATAAGGAATTTAAAGGCATAATAGTGCCAAAATTAGAAAAATTGTATAATAAAATTTTGCATGGTGCAGATATTCCAGTGTCTTGGAATAGATCACTGATTTCTTTGATTCCCAAACCAGGAAAAGATTTAGAATTGGTAGAATCTTATAGACCTATTTCCCTAATAAATCAGGATGCAAAAATATTTACAGCTATTTTAGCGAATAGATTAAATAGCTTTATAGACAAATATATAAATGGTAATCAAGTAGGTTTTGTGAAAGGTAGATATATGTCAGACATAGTTAGGAGAGTTTTGAATATTATAAATATTGCAGAATATAATAAGGATAGAATAGGAATATTAGCGTTGGATATATTTAAAGCATTTGATTCAATTCAGTGGGAAACGATTATAGAATTGATTAAGGCTTATGGATTTGGAGATAAATTTACTCAAGTTATTTCAAAATTATATCAAAAAGGGGTTGCTAGGGTAAAAGTGAATGGGATTTTAACAAAAGAGATAATTTTGGAAGCGGGTACAAGACAAGGGTGTCCTCTATCCCCAATATTGTTTTTACTAGCTATGGAGATCTTAGCAGTAAAAATAGAAGAAGACGAAAATATTATTGGATATAAAGGTGTTAAAATTTATTTGTATGCCGATGATACCCTGATTGTAATGAAAAATCCAGAAAAAGATATCAAAAAGATTAAGATGCATTTAGAGGAATTTGAAGAGTTTACTGGATTATCTATAAATTGGGCTAAATCAGAAATGTTATTAAATTGGGATATAAAAAAAGGAAAAGAGAAATTTAAAAATCAATTCGGAATAAAAGTTAAAGAAAATATAAGATATTTAGGAATAATATTATCAACAAAGATAAATGAAATGAAAAAGTTGAATTATGACAGACTGATAAGAGAAATTGATGAGAAAATCGGGAAGTATAAGAAATTAAATTTCTCTTGGTTTGGGAGAGTGGCATTAAGTAAAAAGATGTTATTACCGAAATTCAATTTCCTATTTGAAATGCTCCCAATATATATCTGAAAAGGATATGGAATTATATCAAAAGAAAATTGACAAATTTTGTAATGGTGATAAAAGGTCTAGGATAGTTTAAAAATTAATGTATCAAAATCAAAAGGAAGGAGGTCTTGGGATATCTAAATTGATTAATCCTTTCAAGTGAGAACTGTAGTTAAAATAATTGTTGGTCAAAACGAACTATGGGGAAAATTGGAGTTGGGAGAAATTGAAAAATGGGGAAGAATATATTTTATGGAGAATATAGCGGAAAAAATTAAAGTTAGAAATGATTTGTTAAATAGTTTGTTGAAAACTTGGAGTAAATTTGACAGAAAATTGATTCCAGACAGATTACAATTGGGGAAGTTGGAAGATGGGGATTTTCCCATAAATTTAAATAGGGAGAGGAAACAGGTGTTAAAAGAGGAAAATCTGGAAGGAATAAAAGAATGGATAAATGTGGTAAGAGATGATTTTAAAAAAGAGGAAATATATGAAAAGTGGAAATTGAATTGGTGGGAGAAGATACAGGTTAATAATTGGAATAAGAAATATAAGGATAAAACGAGGGCAGAAAGGTTAAAAATGGAATTTGAAGAAATAGTATCCCAATTAGGAATGGAAGAAATTGGAATTAAGGGATTGGTTAGTAAGGTATATAAAATTATTAATTTGGATAGTAATTTACAAATGGTGATGAAAGATAATTGGGTAAAAGATTTAGAAACAGATATTACAGAACAGGAATGGATTTTGAATTGGAATAGTAGAATAATGAGGACCTTATCAATAAGACTAAAAGAGCATAGTTATAAAGTTATCTGGAAATGGTACCTGTTCCCAATAAGATTATATAAAATGAATAAAAGTGCTAGCAAATTATGTTGGAGATGTAAAGTGGAGAATGGGATATACGAACACATGTGGTATGGATGTCGTAAAGTGAAGAATTTTTGGTTACGAATAGAAGAATTTAGTAAAATAATTAAAAAGAAGGTAAAGTTGGGAGTAGATACCATCCTTATATTAAAGTTGAATGATAAGGTGTTAACAATTGATGAAAGAGAGCTTGTAAGGATATTGGTCATTATGGGACGAATTGTGATTGCAAGATACTGGAAATTGAATATTGAATACAAAATAAATGAATGGTTCAGAGAAGTTTGGAAAATTGCTCTTAATGATAAGTTAACGTGTGATATAAAATTCAAAAAAGGACTATTGAAAGAAAATATATTTTGGAGGATATGGCAACCATTTGTGGACTATGCAATCGGGAACTTGGAAGAAATAATGCCAGTGCCAATGCAAAGAGAATTTTGGAAGATCTGAAGATGAAGAAAAAATTCTTCCACTTCTCCCTATTTTGTATTATACACTGGGTGTGGTTTTGTGTTTTGTGTTTTGTCTTTAATTAAAAAAATTTTAAAAAAATATTGTACTTAAATTAGGGCTTTAGAGTAAAAGTTGGTAATTATCTCATCCAGTTTCAATGCTCTGTCCACAATCCATTCTAGTGCAAATCTTACAGTCCTATTTGTCCCAGCTTTGTGACTGCCAAAAATGGCCGATGTCCCTGCTGCTGTTTAGGAGAGCTAGCTTCGGACCTAACAAGGAAATTGCGAAGCCCTCTCCTTCCTTCACTGCCCCTACAAGGCGGCTATGACCCGTAGGGTCTCCTGACAGCAGTTACCGGCTGGATTTCACGAAGCTCGGCGGAGCTCACTATTTTCCAGCTACTCTCGCCACAACATCAACTGGAAGCCTGGTACAATCTGTACAAGAGTGAACATGGAAATTATAAATTCCCAATCTCTGAAGTTTTTAAAGCAAAACATCAGAGATTGGTTTTCCATCATCATCATCATCATCATCATCATCATCATCATCATCATCATCATATCTTCATTTTTAAAATGTATATGCTACCCAACTGACATTACAGAGGATTGGACCAAATGATTCTTGTAATTCCTTCCAAGTCTACAATTATGTGATTATGTGATTTCTATTTGATATTTGCTTCAATAGCATCCTCTACTAAATGTTAAGGAGTAAGCTTTGTGTACAGTTCTTTACATAGATGATCATCTGAAGTCCTCCAAAGTCGGCATGCTGAGATTTTTTCCTCCTGCCGACAAACAGCTGATTTTGCCACCAAAGCTGGTTCTTTGGCAGTATGCTCCCAGATTTGAACAATAGCAACCAAAGACAATCTTCAGACAATCATGGACATACCTGAGAAGAAAAACCTTGATCATTGCAATTTTCTATACGAACAGCCGGGGGGTGGGGAGGTGTTGGGTCTCCATTTTTTCCTTTAAGTATTTATTTGTTTTAAGCACACCTCAGTTTTAATTGCTTATTTTTACATTTCCTTTTTTAGATTGATTTTTACTTTTAAATGTTAATTGATTGAATGCTGATTTATTTGAAACCCTTACTGGATTTCAAACTGATTTTTTTGTGTTTTCTTTTACTGCTTTATTATGCTGCTGTAATTCACTTTTGCTTTCTCTGTATGGAAGTTGACAGAGATTACCTGGATAGTAAAAGTGATCTGATGTGATTTAAAATTGTATTGGATTTTCACTTCATGGATTTTGCATGTTATTAATTTTTAAAAGTTCTGATCTATTTTTTTTCCTTTGATGGAAATTTACCTTTCCCCCCACTTATTTTTATTGGGGAAAGATTATCTCAAAATTCTCTGAGGCTATTTTGTTATGATGCTTCTCCTGTTCTTGAGAGTAACTGTTTGAGTCTGGCTGTAAAAGATCAATTACATAAGAGTTTTGGATTGTATCTAAAATACTAACAATGTATCAATTTAAGGATAAAGCTTTTGGGAAGCCTTTGGAAAAAAACGCTTTTCAACTTCCAATTTCAAATTGAAAATTTAGATTGAAGGTTTGATAAAATAACAATGGTTTTAAATAAACCTAAAGATAAACTGAACTTATAATTGGCTGAATTGGAATTTAATTTATTGCTGTCAGATTTGAAAGAAAAGGAGTTTGGTCTGAAAGCTGAAAGCTAGTTAGAAAAGTCGGAAAGGGGCATGGATTCTAAAGTTGACAGAAGCGATGAATGATGAACTGGATTTTGCTAAGATGATTGATGGAGGTTGTGGAATATATTTATTATATCTAATTTGAAAACAAAGAGAAGTTGCATTTTAACATGTAGAATGGTTTTTTTAACAATAAACAACACAGTAGCCACAACACCGACTTATCATTTAGGGGAATGGAATCCAATTGTTGAGAAAACTCCCAGTTAAAATTTTAGGGAAAAGCATTCTTATTAAGAATCAGTCGAGAATATTTGATCCTGGACAGACCAGAGACAATGATTTTGGTGGTTTAGGTTAGATTAGAAGCCGTTATGGAATTTCTGCAAGTAAAATACAATAGAGTGTTGACAGAGGGCTTTGAAGTTTAACTCTGTTGTTGCTTGTACCTACTAATTTTGCATTTATAGTAGATAGATGTCAGGTCAAATAAGTGGGGTAAGCAGAGTTGTAGAAGTTCATAAATTATGTGCCTGTTTTGCTGGGGAGGTAACTATTATTCTTGAAATATATTGATAGGTTTTCAACTAGAAGAGACAATTTATGTGTATGTCTGTTTTTTTCTTTTTATGCACATTTATTTTCTTTTTTTGTCTTTAGTTTTGCTTTATTTTTGTATTTGTTTTTCATTTCTTGGAATTTGTATTTTAACATTCTGAATAAAAATAAATTATTTAAAAGATGATCATCTGTACATTACCTGTAGTTAATAAGAGCAGTATTCAATATGTATGAAAGATTGTGTGGTGGGCTGGTTAAGTTACCAAACCTTGAGTAGGAAGACTTTCTTGTTCTTCATTAGGCAAAGAAGCATTGGTGACTTTGGACCAATCAGTCTCAGATCAAATCAGCATTAGTTCTGTGATGAACCAACTGAAGAACAAAACCCCTTGAGTTGTGCATTGACAGCTTTGCTTATGTGAACCAAGCAACCCAATGCAAATACACAGGCCTGTAACATAGTTTTATATGTGAAAGAAGTTCTCTGAAAAAGGCCTGAAACATTTTCAGAATTATTTTTTAATCATTCTTTCCGTGTTTATTTGCAAAAAAAAAAAAAAAGGAATATAGGTAGTAATTGCAATAATTTTAAATGCAATTCTATTGCTGTTGAACTAGTGAGCTTTTTGAAAATTTCAATTAAAAACATGATAGTAACATATGGGGTATTTGCAGGTATGTTCCATGGAACTTTCACGAACCTGAGCCAGGAGTTTACAACTTCAGAGATGACAGGGATCTGGTGTATTTCCTGAAACTTGCTGATGAGATTGGCTTGTTGGTCATATTGAGAGCGGGGCCTTACATATGTGCAGAATGGGACATGGTAAATATTTTCCTGCTTATTCGTGTTGACTTGCCCTTACATGGTAAAATCTGAAAAAATAATTTCTAAATCACAAAAAATTCCTGTTGAATGTAAGGAAATTTCAAAATCAATATTTTGAAATACCCTAATTACACTAAATCAGTGGTTGTAAAATATGTGATTTTCAGTTTTGTCTAACTGAAATATTGAACCTTAAAGAGAAATTTGGAATACAATTTTATGTAGTTTATGAATTAGACTTTACTTTTGCAATAGGCTTCTCCATGGAATCAGATTCACTTAGATGTATGGAAGTATGTATGTACTACAGTATGCATGCATTTAACAGATTTATATGCCAGCCCTACTCATACACAGTAATTGTGATTATTGAGTGGCTGGATAGAGATATATGGTTATTTATTTAATAATCATAAGCTATAAATATTGACATTTTCTTTTCTAAGGAAGAAATTGCAATAATTATTTACTTGGGGCAAATTAAGATATGAACTAAAACTATTTTGTATCCTTTGTTCCAGTTGAGGTGGGAAGGATATCTTAGATCTGCATTTTTTTAAAAAAAAATTTTGACAAGAACCACATAATGTTAATCCAGGTCATTTTTATGCTCAACTGTAATTTTTGAATTATTTTGTATATTTGGAATGAGGGAAGGACCTAAAAAATTCAATATATGCTTAATCAGTTCTGCTGACATATGTGTTCTGCGGCAATATATGCCGATATATATTGATAAGTTTAAGAGAAACTTTGTTTAATAACATATTCTGCTAAACATGAGAATTACTTATGAGAACAGAGCTTATGTGGTCTTAGAATTGTTCCGTCTTCCCATTTTTATGGATTTATTAGATTGGATACTCTAGGAAGAATATATATATATATATATTATTCTGACTTTATAGGGTGGTCTGCCTGCCTGGTTATTAGAAAAAGAATCAATTGTTCTTAGATCTTCTGATTCAGGTAAGAAAATAAAATAACAAAATATATTATGATATCTGTAGTTATATGTGATGAAAATAAAATTAGGTCCTGGAAATTTGTGTTTGTGATCCCACAATTTTGCGACCATTCAGATAAATATAATACAGGTAGTCCACAATTTACAATTGCAAATTGGGATTAGAGCTTTCATCACCAAGCAATTAGGTTGTTAAATGAGTTGTGTCTGATCTTTCAAACTTTTTTGCCATCATTAAGCAAAGTACACAGCTGTTAAGTGAATCTAGCTTTCCCCATTGCTGCTTGTTAGGAGACCCCTGGTTGTAAGTATAAGGGCCGGTCAAAAGTCACTTTTTTTAGTGCTGCCATAATGGTACTTCCAAGAATTTTGGTTTACTTGCATCTGAACCTTCTCTGGAATGATCTAATGAATATGGTATTTTAAATTAGGAGCCTGAGTGGCATAGGAGGCTAATGCCTCCTACTAAGGCAGCATTTAACATCCAGCTGCCAGCAATTACTGCGAGTTCAATTCTCACCAGGCTCAAGGTCGACTCAGCCTTCCATCTTTTCTAAGGTGGGTAAAATGAGGACCCGGTTTGTGGGGGCAATAAGCTGACTTTGTATAAAAATATACAAAAGTATGAAGGCTATTGCTTAACGCATTGTAAGCTGCCCTGAGTCTCTGGAGAAGGGCGGCATATAAAAATAAATAAAAATAAAATAAATAAATAAATAAATAAATATGAATGGATTACTTATAATATTTTATAATCAAATGAAACAAACAAAATGTTAAAAATTATGATATTTATGTAGTTATTTACCAAGTACATCTAAATTATATTAAAGTAACCAAAATATCTTTACAATCCCCAAGGCATGTCACAACTTTTGAGCACCTCTAATATTTGGAAATTGAAAGTTGAAAAATTTGACACTTCCTAAAAATTGCTTTGAGATGTATGTGTATAGACAGCTACAATGAAATATATAAATACTCTGTTATATTTTTTTCAGACTATTTAGCAGCTGTAGGAAGATGGATGGGGGTCTTATTACCAAAGATGAAGCCTCACCTTTATCAGAATGGGGGCCCCATTATTATGGTGCAGGTAGAATTTTGTTGAATAATGTTAAGTTCTACAACTTTCAAACTTAAGAATGTTTTGTTTTTTTAAAGAAAGATACTGAATAAAATTAGTGTATTTATTTGGAAATGTAATTCCTAAACCAGTCTCTTAGAGTTTTTGGATTTCAGTCCTGTAAAAAGTTGGGTAGACTCATCTGATAAGCATCAAGTTAGTAAATATTGCACTAAAACTTTTACCATTTTAACTGGATACTCATTTTTGATCACTTACCCATTTATATAATTAATATACAATCTTCATGCTGAAGTGGTTATTTAGAAATCCTTTAGACTTATGAATTGATTTTTGTTTAAGCAGCTAGTGCTGAAAAATGCTAGGTCCATTAGTGTCATATCTGCAAATTCATACCAATTCAGTTCATTTTTTATTTTCTAGATTTTATTCATACATTAATTCATCGTAGTTTCTAAATTATTAGGTCTCATTCCAGTGAAATAGTGGGTATAATTTCTACAAATCTGATCTACAATCTCTTTCATTGCTATAAAATGTGTTCATTTTTCTTTCTCAAAATTAAAGCTTATAAATTAGGCTGATGTCTGAAAAATTCATACTCTGATAGATGAACTTTGATAATGTCTGCAGCTATGAAATTCTGAGAAAAATGTCTTCAGATCTGCATCTGACTAACAAAACCTTAATATGGCATTGACCTCATAACAAGAAAGCATTTCAGGAGAATTCAAACTTAGCACCTTTTGAAATTAGCTCAGATCTGTGATACATTCTCACCTATTTCTCACCTTGGATTGGATCTCACCGTATGGATTGCCTGCCAGGGGGGAGGATGAACACCCCAGGGATGAAACGGAGGCTGCTGCTTGTGTGGAAGAGAGACCAAGGCCGGAAAGAGACAGCTCAGGCCTTCGGAACTCAAGCAGCTGCTGCGGCCCAGGGCCCCCTGCTGGGCAGGCCTTGCCACGGAGGCGAAGCAAGCCCAAAATTCCCTTACTATCAGTAAGATACGGGGGAAATCCAAAAGGACTGGGATTCTTTTTAACCCAAGTGTGGAACCACAGGCAGGACTGGGAGGAGGATTTCCCCTCAGATGCCGTACGCGTGAGGTGCATTACCAGAGCCCTGGAGGGGGTGGCAGCTGAGTGGATGGTAGTACTCCATAATGAAGATTCTCCTCTGATCAGGAATTATGACCAATTCATGACAGCCCTCAGAACATGCTTTGAGGACCCATTAGCCGAGCGAAGGGTGAGAATTAGAATGAACTCCATACATCAGGAGTAGAGATCGGTGGCGGAGTACACCCAGGAGTTCCGCGAGTTGGCACCCTACATGAGAGGGTGGTCAGAAGTACACCTGCTGGAGAGCTATAAAGATGGACTAAATGAGGATGTCTACAAGGATTGCTGCTCCCGAGGGGCCCATAGGGATCTGCAGAGTTGGTACGTGCTGGCCGCAGACATGGAGATCGACTTGGTCAGAGATCATTTCTGCAGTGGGCGCACCTGAAACCAACCACCCTCCTTATCCCACAAGGGGACTCCAAAGGCTGCAGTGGGACTGGCAGGCTCCAAGCCAAAGCCCTCCGTGTGTTTCAGATATGGAAAGGAAGGGCACCAAGCGGCTGAGTGCTTCTCTAAGTCTGGACCCAAGGCGACCCCTAGTGGAGGGAAGAGAGCTGACAAAGCACCTGTGAAGCTGCCCTAAAAGGGGTAGAAGTCGTTGAGTTCAGTCCCCTGAACCAGGATGAGTTGGGAAATCCGAACCTCACCGATGACAGCGAAATCAAAACCGATTCTGACGAGGACCTCCTGGTAAGTCATGGCCATCCCAGTAGAACTAAAGTTACCATCCACTGGGGCCCACCGGAAGATGCTAGCCCTTCTAGATTCGGGATGTGTGTGTCAGCTAGACAGATCGGTAGCTGGAGGGGGGCAGCCCATTTTGTAACCGAACCAATTGAGATGAGGATGGGGGATCACTGAACTTTATTGTGGCCCCTGGCATGGAACGATCCCTCCTACTTGGGTTGCCCTGGCTCCGAAAATGGAACCCATATAAATTGGAAAACGGGCGTGTTGCGCATCCGCTCTAATCAACAAGGGAAGAGAGGGGAGAACCCCTATTGCATAGCCAAAGTGGCAAGCGAGGGAGCAGCGACTGCAATGCACCACACTGTAGGGGAAGAAAAGATCCCAAAAGAGTACTGGAACCTCCAGGAGTGTTCAGTGAAAAGGTGTCAGATGTGCTGCCCCCCCACTGACCTCCAGACTGTAGCATAGAAATCCTTCCTGGGGTAAAACTCCCTAAGCCAAAAATCTACCCCATGATCCCCTGGGAGTTGGGGGAACTACGAGACTTTATTGATAAAAACCTAAAACTCTGCTTCATCCAACCGGCTAGGCCACATGTAGCCACCCCGGTACTATTCCGGGAGAAGAAGGATGGGTCTTATTGCCTGGTGGTTGACTATCGGAATTTGAACACAATTTGCATAGAAAACATCTACCCCCTGCCCCTCATGAAGGACATGCTATCCCACCTGGGCAAAGGAAAGATTTTTACTAAGGTGGACTTGCGGGAGGCGTATTATAGAGTTTGGATTAAGGAAGGTGATGAATGGAAAACTGCCTTCAACTGCCCACTGGGATGTTTCCAGTTTCAGGTGCTCCCTTTCGGACTGCAAGGAGCCCCTGCAGTGTTCATGCAACTGATCAACGAAGTACTGCACGAACACCTTTACAAGGGGGTGCTGGTCTACCTTGATGACATCCTTATTTACACTGTGACCATGCAGGACCATGTAAAACTGGTGAGAGCCGTCCTGAAAAAAACCTAGAGCTGCTGAACTGTATGCTAAGCTATCAAAATGCGAATTCCACCAGACTAAAATTGACTATCTGGGGTACTGCATTTTGCATGAGGGGATAGAAATGGATCCAGAAAAGGTCCGGGCCATGTTGGAATGGCCTCCCCCACACACCCGTAAGCAACTACAAAGTTTCCTGGGTTTTGCTAATTTCTATCGACAATTCATCCCCTCATTTGCAAAAATTGCCTTACCGATTACTAACCTTCTAAAAACAAAAGGAGAGGAGAGGCCAAAACCCTCCCAGCCTCTTGAGTGGACTATGGAATGTCAGGCGGCTTTTGAAAAACTGAAACATCTGTTTGCTGCCGAACCTGTCCTTAAACATCCTGACATGGAAGCCCCGTTTGTTGTTCAGGCTGACGCCAGCGATGTGGCCGTCGGGGCGGTGTTACTCCAAGCAAATGCTGAGGGGAATTTACAATCCTGCGCCTATACCTCTCGGAAATTATCTGAGACCAAGAGGAGATGGGCCATATGGGAGAAGGAGGCTTTTGCTGTTCGTTTGGCGCTGTTAGCCTGGAGGCATTTCCTGGAAGAGGCGAAGCACCCCTTTGAAGTGTGGACTGATCACAAAAATATTGGCTTTAAAAACGCCACAAAAACTGTCGCCTAAGCAAGTTTGCTGGGCCCAACACTTTATCCGATTTAATTTCTCCCTGCGCTACCTTCCTGGAGGGAAGAACTTTATGGCAGATGCCCTCTCAAGACTGCCTCAATACAATAGCGTTCGAGAGGAAGTAGCGAGCTGCCCCATATGTGCTTCAGCAAAGAGGCCTCCTGGGAAACCATCTGGGCTGCTTCAGAGTGTAGCCAGGCCGGGAGCCCCATGGAGGGAAATCTCCATGGATTTTATTGTTGAGTTGCCTGAAAGTGAAGGGAATAAAGTCATTTTTATTCCAAATATCCTTATAAACCTTAATCTTGGAGCTGTAGTCATGTTCCTGGATCTGTAATTATCTGTTACCTTATTCTGTTTTTCTTGTAGGAATAATGTCTTTCTGCAGGAGGGCTGAATGTCAGCCTCCACCTTTTTATTGCTTGTTTGCAATAAAAGGAGGGAGGGGGGAGCTGTTTGAATGTCTGGGAGAGGGGAAGTACGCTGGTGGAGAAGAGGAGAGAAAGTTTTCTTCAGCGTTTTCTCTGAAGCTGAGAAGAGCGCTGATAACCACTCAAGGTCAACCGTTGTGGCATACCAGGAGGATGGCACCATTGAATGCTGCACCCCACATGACCCCTGGGGGGGAGGTGGATTGGATAACCCTGACTGGATGATTGGGGAGAGGGTTTTAGGGATGCTTTCTATATGTGATTTTCGCACCTATTGTCTCAGACCTTGCTTTTCTTTGGTTGCATTCAGTTCATACTCAGTAAAAGTACCTTTCTCTAGTTGGGGTTTTTCTTTCTTGAGTACTGAAAGGAGGCACACCTGACATTTACAACCTTAATGTTGTCTACAAGCCAGGACGTGAAATGTATATTAGTGATTCCTTGAGTATACCTTGAGTGATCATGTGACACTCGGAGGAGAACATGAGCATCAGACAGTCTGCTGGTTGCAACAAGGAACAAGCTTTTTTCACCGAAGTTAATCAAGCAGGCTATTTTAATGTCTTTCAGAGATGAGATCGCCGTACAAAACGGGATCTTGTACAAGGGCCCAAGAGTCATAGTGCCTAGGTTAATGAGAGCAGAGATGTTATTGCGCACACACTCAAGCCATATTGGCGGAGGGGCATGCTATAGATAAACCCATGATACTGGCCCAACATGCAGGGTGAAATCAAGGACTTTGTTAGCAATTGTTCCACCTGCAATGAATATGCATATTCACAACAAAGAGAAACCATGATGTCAAATGAGATACCATCACATCTTTGGCAGATTGTTAGCATGGACTTATTCAACTATGCAGGAAAAGAATATTTAATATTAGTTGATCATTATTCTGACTTTTGGGAAATTGAAGTCCTCACGGACTGTTCGGCTGAGACTACCATTAAGAGATGCAAAACTCAGTTTGCACGTTATTGCCAACCAGATAAAGTGATCTCAGATAATGGTTCTCAGTTTACGAGTTTACAATTTAGGAAATTTGCCGCTGAGTGGGAATTGGAGCATGTGACCTCTTCACAGCATCATCCACAAGCTAATGACAAAGCTGAATCAGCTGTGAAGATCTCTAAGAATCTATGTAGGAAAGCTCACAGTGAAGATAAAGATCCATGGAAAGCCATTCTACATTGGAGAAGTACTCATCTGAGGGCATGGACAGTAGTCCAGCACAGAGACTGATGGCAAGGAGACTAAAGACATCACTACCAGCGGTCGACAGGCTGCTTGGTGATACAAGGGATTCCAGAAAAGTTAAGGCTGAAGAGAGACAAGCAGTCAAGGCAAGATATGACAACTTAGCTAGAGATTTGCCAGAATTGAAGATTGGGGAATGGATTCATATGAAACCACCGCCTGGAGATTGAACAGATCACTGGAAAATGGTAGCTGCTTACAACAAGTAGCTCCATGTTCCTATTTAGTGGACATTGAAGGAACCTTATATTGTCATAATCGGGTAGACTTGTGTGTAGCTGAGCGGCCAGATTTTACATATCCTGTGAACAGGCCAGATGTATCTGGTATTACCATGCTGCACTTAACCCATGGACAATGAGGAATGCACAGGGATGGGGCCTCAGATTAATGTTGATGAGAGCTTGGAGCAAGTGGGTATACCTGATAGCAGTCGAGCGCCGGACACTCTAGTAAGTGGCGAGAAGAGCCCAGCGGTTCCAGTGAGGTCAGAGAAGCCCATAGTGCAAAGAAAGCCAGTCGGCACAAGAGAGCCAGTCGTCACTCGCAGCGGCCGATGTTCGCAACCACCTGACAGACTTAACTTGTAGAAAGTGTTATATTGTTTCTTTTTACAATTTGAACTCTTTTACAATGTTTTATAAAGTTTAATTATGTGATAGTTGTGTTAATATGAAAAGGGAAGATGATATAGTTGCTTGCATCATAACTTTGTATGTTTCACAATGTTTTATAACCTTTATAATGTTTTAATAAGGTTTATAATGTTTTAATATGTGATAGTTGTGTTAATATGAAGGGAAGATGTTACAGTTGCTTGCATCGGAACTTTGTATGTTTCACAATGTTTTATAACGTTTATAATGTTTTAATTAGGTTTATAATGTTTTAATGTGTGATAGTTGTGTTAATATGAAGGGAAAATTTTACAGTTGCTTGCATCGGAACTTTGCATGTTTCACAATGTTTTATAACGTTTATAAGGTTTTAATAATACAGTGCTTTATATCATTTTAATGCATATATATAATGCTTATAAGGTTAATAAGGTTTTATAATGTTTTAAAATGTGATAGTTGTATTAATGAAAAAGGGAACATGTTACAGTGGTTATGTCTGCAGTCTTGGCAGGATTAGTTTGAGATGTATTCCCTGACTCTCAAGGAGCTGCCTTCAGATGCTCCTGTGAGGTATTTCCGGTTCCTGTCTTATGTAGATATATACCTGTAATGATGGCTTGTTGGGCATCCTTCTATGATTAAAACTACTTGAAACAGCAGCAATGACTAAAAATTACTCTGAAATCTGTTAGAAATAAGAATAACACACACAATTCTATTTAAAGGAAAACATTTATGTGTCATCTCTCTTAAGAAAATAAAATCCCACAGTAGGCTAAAAACTGAACAAATAAATGTAATCTGACATTTATTTGCCATTTGATGTTTTCCAGTTATAGTTAATAGAGAATTGGGGATGGATGTATTTTGAATTTCAAGTTACATTAAGCTTTGACCCTGAATTTAAGAGTTCATTTTTGAATTGATCTATTCTCATGAGGACTTTTCTCCAGTTTTTCCCATAAATAAATAAAAAAAAAACATGTCCATGCAGGTGGTGTAATTAAAACAGCCACATTTTGTATGTTACAGGAATGCATACTGGAAAATTTATTTGTTTAAGTAAATATTGATTTATCATTGAACTTTGTTTGCCATGACAGGTATTTTTCTATCTATAATATTGTTTTAGAGAGTCCATATTGGGATAAAAAACCATATTTTTCAGAGTATAAGATGCACCAGAGTATAAGATGCATCTTAAATTTGGGGGAGGAAAATAAGAAAAAAAGAATTCTACCTTTGCCTACCAGCATTTAAGGTGGTGCTGCTTTACACCGCCCTCCTCTTCCTCCTGCAAGCGAGAGGTACCTCGGAGATTCGGCTGGGAAAGAGGGCGTCAGTTACTGAGAAGTTCTTTTCCAGAAAACTTATCGGGATACTCCTGCGATCTGCAGGGACTACTCGCTTTCCCCCAAAGAGACCCCTTGCATGCTCTGGGGGGAGGGTCAGAGCACAGCCTGAGGAACAAACCTCTTTGGGATGGTCGGGGGGGGAATCTGCCCTGCGACTTTGGTGAACAAGGCGGGCCCCATGATTTGCAGCTGGTCACCATCCCGATTCCAAAGGAAAGCGTTTTTGGGTGGCAGACCCACGATCCCCTTCCCAGTTCCAAACATGGGGTGTGCAGAGGCAAAAAAGTGCATCGCGTTTCAGGCGGCAGATTTGGCCAGGAGGACAGGGAAGGTGAGTCTGCTGAGAAGGAAGATGAGAGCACGTGGCTCTGCAATATGCAATGGGAAGAAAAGCATTTTCAGGCGGCAGTGCTGTAATCCCCTCCCCGAATCCAAAACGGCTCCCGGTTCCCCATTGCACACTGGCCGCAGGCTGCAGGGGAACTGGCCGCCACCTGAAATGCGGCTCTGAGAATTGCATTGGGGAATCTGGCCAATGGGCAGTGGTAGCTGGAAAGGAGGGACGTTTCACTTTAAGGGCTCCCGTTCGGCTTGGCTCGGCTCCCAGGCACGGAGAGAGCTTAGGTGGTGGTGGCAGCTCCTCACATTGCTGGGGAGTGAAGTCATTGCGACCATTGTCTGCCCCGAGCTGCCTGTTGGGTAGCCAGAGGGGTGACCAGCTGCAAACCGTGGGGCCCGCCTTGTTCCCCGAAGCTGCCGGGCAGATTCCCCCCCACAGACCATCCCAAAGAGGTTTGTTCCTCAGGCTGTGCCCCTACCCAGATCCCCGCTGTCTGGAGCTGCCCGAAAATGTCTGAAGGGTGGGGGCTGGTGGGTGGGCAGGGATACATTCGGACTATAAAATGCACTCAGATTTTCACTCTCTTTTTGGGGATAAAAAGGTGCGTCTTATATTCAGAAAAATACGGTAAATGGTCAGCCTAACTTTAATGTTCATTCTGTTCACATCAGACTGCACTACTTTTATTTCAAAGGATAACCCAACAGGTCACAGGATTATCTTAATTTCATTTAAACTTCACAGTTGCTTAGTATTTCTGATTCCTTATTACTATCTAATAGGCAGTAATAGTCCAAGTCACTATAGCTAAATTGCAGGTAGCAGTATATAAAGCCTGATGGAAAGGCCTCTTTTTAATATTCTTATAAAATTAGCAAATATGGTTGTATGTTGTTCTGGTGTAATTACAAATTAGTACTATCTGGTACTTTTTGTCCTATATTTAATGTTACACTTTTTGACCAGAGTACAGGTAGTTCTTGACTTACAACCACAATTGAACCCAAAATTTATGTTACTAAGTAAGATTTGTTAAGTGAATTTTGCCCCATTTTATGATTTTTCTTGCCACATTTGTTAAGTGAATCACTGCAGTTGTTAAGTTAGTAACACAGCTGTTAAGTGAATCTGGTTTCCCCGTTGACTTTGCTTGTCAGAAGTTTGCAAAAGAGGATCACATGACCCTGGGACACTGCAACCATAATAAATATGAACCAGTTGTCAAGCATCCAAATGTAAATCACATGAGATAGGGATGCTGCGATGGTCATAACTATGAAAAATGGTCTTAGGATACTTTTTTCAGTGCTGTTGTACTTTGAATGGTCACTAAGTGAACTGTTGTAAGTTGAGGACTACCTGTATTTTTTTCTTTACATTTGAAGTTTCATATTGTTTTGTGGTCTCCATCTTTTCTTACTGAACTTGTCTATATGTGGGTGTTTTTTAATTAGGTTGAAAATGAATATGGAAGTTATTTCGCATGTGATTTTCATTACCTCCGTTACCTGAAGAATCTTTTTCGCCAGTACCTTGGGAATGAAGTAGTCCTGTTCACAACAGATGGTGCAACAAAGATTTTTTTGCGCTGTGGAACTCTTCAAGGCCTTTATTCAACCGTGGATTTTGGACCACGTGAGTGGCAATTGAAGTTACATTTTATCTTGAAAATAAAAGATTTTTAGATAATTTATTAGTAAACACAGGAAGCTTCCTTAAACTGATTCAGGTTTTTTTTCAGATGATCTGTACATTGACTGGTTATTTGCTAGGTTGTTGTTTCCCAGCTAAGAATCTGGAAGTTAAATTTGGGGCCTTTTGTACATAGAGTATCTACATCAGAATGGGACTTTTTGGCTTGAACTTAGATGAAGCCCTTCAAGACAGATTGGTCTGTGGGGTTTGGGATATTCGGTTACAGAAACGATTATTGGTGAAACCAACGTTAATGCTACAGACAGCAGTACAGGAGGCGCAAGCCGCCGAATCATCAAATAGATTGAAGGAAGAGATACAGAAGTCAGGCAGCCCCCTGGCAGCTAGAAGCGGGGAAACCGTCCATTGGGGAGAGGTGGAATTAAGGGAGGACACTGAAGATAAAGGAAATAATCATGATGATGTCTATCGGTTGAGAGCGGCTAGCAAGGAGCGCAGATGGACAGAGGATCAAAAGTTGTTCTCCTCATATATAGGGTGCGGCAGAAACCATCCGAGAGCTATGTGTCGCCATAAAAACACCATTTGTAGACGGTGTGGGAAGAAGGGTCACCTAGCACAAGTTTTCCGTGCTGCGTTGCCTGCCCTCTCCCCCAACTGGACAGACTTCAATTCGAAATATGGAGGTGAAGTGTGGCCCACCAAGGCTAATAACCCCAGAGGATGAGTGTTTTACTATTAACACAGATGCTTGTCATTCAGAGGGGGTGAGCAATCAAACCGGGATTCTGGGAAGTAGTAAAATTTACTTTACTGTCCTTATTGCGGGATCTCCCTGCCAGAAGGAAGTGGATACGGGATACAACAATTGTATCCTGGCAGATTCTACAGCAATTGGTACCACACAGAGCTGAGCGGAAGTTTATGCGTAGTCGTATGCATTTGAGAGATTATCAAGGAAATATCATCCCCATTAAGGGTAGCGGAACATTCCACGTAGAATATAAAGACTTCTCCAGGCCACTTAAATTGGTTGTTGTTGAAGGTGCACTGCCTAACCACCTGGGACTGGATTGGTTTGCAGCATTGGGGTTAGAGATTACCGGGGTTAATAAAATCCAGGGTGAAACCATTGGAGAGTTGAGTAAAGAGTTCGCCGATGTGTTTGATGGAAAGTTGGGAGAATATAGGGGTACTCCGATATCCTTCAGTTTGGACCCCAAGGTGGCACCAATAAGAATGAAACCGAGGAGGGTGCCATTTGCACTAAAGCCAAAGGTTGACGAAGAACTAGATAAATTGATTCAGCAAGGCGTACTGGAATTGCTGGACCACGCCAAGTGGGAGACCCCTATTGTTACGCCACTGAAACCAGACGGGTCAATATTTGTGAATATTGTGCGGACTATAAATGTACGTTGAATAGGGCTCTTCAACATAATGCTTATCCGTTACCAGTGGTGCAGCACTTGTTACATTCGTTGGGGGGGGGGTGAATAAGATCTTCGCAAAGTTAGATCTTGCCCAAGCATATCAGCAGCTCCCTATAGATGACTCCACTGCCAAAGCCCAAACAAACATAACACATTGGGGGGGTGTTCCGTTGCCACTGCCTACAGTTTGGGGTGAGCATGGCCCCAGGGTTGTTTCAAAGCCTGATGGAATGTTTGTTATATGGCATCCCGGGGGTTGTGCCCTATTTCGATGACATGCTCATCTCCGCTACCAATAAAACAGAATTATTTGAATGACTACGACTAGTGCTACAAAGATTTCAAGAGGCTGGACTAAAGGTAAAGGAAGAAAAGTGTAAAGTAGCAGTAAATCAAATCGAGTTCCTGGGATACCTGGTCGATACGTTCAGATTGCACCCCACCAAGGAGAAAGTACAAACAATACAGGCTGCACCAACACCAAGGAATAAGATGGAACTCCAGGCCTTTTTAGGGCTCCTCAATTTCTATAGTGTATTTTTGCGACAAAAGGCATCTGTCGCTGAACTATTACATCAACTATTGGGGAAAAAGGTGCCATGGGTATGGGGGCACAGAGAAGCAGCTGCATTGGTGGGGGGGGGGGAATTAAGTTCCTCAGATAGCATCTTAGTTCAGTTTAATGAATGTCTGCCATTAGTTCTGACATGTGATGCATCCCCATTTGGAGTCCGGGGAGTTTTGAGTCATCGCCTTCTAGACAATCATGAGGCTCCAATAGCATTCTTTTCCAGGACATTATCATCTGCTGAGAGAAACTACAGCCAATATGACAAAAAGGCATTGGCTGCGGTGGCTGGAATTAAGAGATTTCACGAATATGTTTATGGAAGGAGATTTGATTTAGTGACAGATCATAAGCCACTTTTGGGACTAATTGCGGGGGACCGGCAAACACCGTAGGTCCTGTCCCCAAGAACGACGTGTTGGACAGAGTTCTTAGCAGCATATAGTTATCGACTTATACATCAACCCGGCATAGAACTGGGCCATGCTGACAGCCTAAGCCAATGTCCGCTACCTAATCTAGTGGAGGATCCAGCTCCAGCAGCATCAGTACTGATGATTGAGACCATGCCATCCGTTCTTGTTACGATTGCAGAAGTGGAAACCCAGTCGAGAAAAGACCGAACAATCATGCAAATGTTAAACTGGGTGTGGAGGGGATGGCCTAAAGAGACAGGGAGTGTAGAGTTTAAGCCATTCTGGGCAAGGCAATACGAACTTTCAGTGGAGAAGGGTTGCCTATTGTGGGGGAATCGGATAGTGATACCCTCAAGGCTAAGGAAATCATTATTAGAGACTCTACACAAAGGCCACCCTGGAATTATAAGGATGAATGCGTTGGCCCGTAGTTATCTGTGGTGGCCAAATATAGATAGAGATATTGCAGAGTGGGTGGCGTTGTGTCAAGCATGCCAGGAATCGAGACTGGCACCTCCTGCAGCATCACCACGGGACTGGGAAACACCGAAAGGCCCCTGTCTAGAATACATCTCAATTTTGCAGGGCCAATAAAGGGGTTGTCCTTCCTGATTGTTCTGGATGCCCATTCCAAATGGCTGGAGATGGCCATAATGAGGTCAACCACGACGGACGCTATTGTTAGGGTATTAAACAAAATGTTTGCGACACATGGGTTGCCGGACATGTTGGTATCAGACAATGGGCTGCAATTTACGGCAACGTCATTCAAGGTATTCCTAGTAAACCAAGGAATACGTCATGCCCTGGTCACGCCATTTCACCCCGTGAGTAACAGGCGGAGCGAATGGTGCGAGCGACGAAAGAGGCCTTGACTCGAATGGGTCCAGGGGACTATCAAGAGAAACTTGATAAGTATTCGTTCAACCAACATGTCACTCCCTCTGTAGTCACCAGAAAGTGCCCAGCCTAATTACTTATGGGTCACCAGCTGAGAACAAATTTAGATAGAATATACCCTGATTATTCGACAGAAACCCTCATAGACTGGGAAAGTACGGCCAGAACCTTTGAGCAAGGTGATCTAGTATACGCCCAGAATTATACCGGTCAACCCATATGGGTGTCGGCACAGATTACAGATGTTATGGGTCCCCATTCGTACTGGGTGGAGCTTGAGGATGGGCACCTGTGGCACCAACATATCAATCAGCTTCAGAGCCAAGTGAGGGGGACAGCCATTCGGGAGCTGGAAGAAATAAATTGGGGTGAGAATCCAGAAGAGCAAGAGGGACAACGCAGTGAAAGGGTATCTGAAGGGCTGAGACCAGTGCAGAATGAAACACCTGTTATTGAGGGTCCATTGCCGCAGAGCTCCTCTCGCTTTTCCCCATCTCCGACTGAAGGATATGTTCAGGGAGGCAGGGGGCAGACAATATATGTAAACCATCTGATGTAGTTGAAGAATCATCAAGAATGCAGTCGACGTGTGAGGGCCCGACAGAAATACAGGAGAGCCAGTTGACACGAAGCCGCCGTAGACCAATGTATCTGGATGATTATGTTTGTGATTTACAAAGTTTCCCCGAGGAAGGGAGAAGGGGTGTTATGTCCGCGCAGGCGTGTGCAGAGACTTTCCTTCTGCCATGCAGGTGCAGGACATATTTTAAAGTTATTGGTTAAAGGCTGACAGTTTTCCTTTAAAAGGGGCTCTCAGCCGGAAATTGCATGTTGGTTTTACTGAGTCATTATCTGCAATAAACATTGCTACTGGAAGTTTGGTTTCTCGTCTGTGTTCCTATTCCTACACATTCCACTTAGAGTCAGTTTTTCACCAGGATCATGCCAATTTGATATGTCCCAATAAAATGTTCATTGAGGAATTTGCCTGCCTCCGAGTTCTTATTAAATGGGATGTATTACTTGGAACCCTGAGATCTATAAGTAAAGCGCTCTATGTATTATATCCATGTCCTTTCCTGCTTATTAAGGCTTTCTGTGAGATGATACATGTTTGAAACCAGGCAATGGTAACTGCACTTTTGAGGAAAAGATCATTAAAGAAATGGTTGTCTGTTGTCCCCTTTGGATCTAGTAATACTGGACAATTTTTGTCCCATCTTCCTTTTTCAGGGAAGGTTGTTGAGAAGGAGATCACTTTGCAGTTTCAGAGTATCTTACAAGAAACAGATTGTCAGGACCCTTTTCATCCAGTTTCAGACCAGGTTAGAATCTAGAACCGGCCCTGGAGGAAGTAGGAGAACCATTGCAACATCTTTACCGCAGTCAAATTTTAGTAGGAAAGGAGAGTCCTAGCCAGAGAGTTGAAGAGGCCATTTGAAATGGTTGGAAATAGAATACCTGATTGGTCTTAAATTATAGATTGTGTTGCTTTTTGCTTTGCTTTGTTTCTGATTTTAATTAAATGTAATCCACTGAGACTTTCTATTTGCAAGGTGGACAGCTATATAAATTATTTAAATAAATAGGCTACTGTTTAATGAAAAGAACACATTGGGCAGTATTTCTTAATGTTTTAGTATATCATCAACTTTGAATGTTCTGTTGCAATAGAATGTAACAGGACATTCTTGCTGTTTCTTTTTCCTTTCAGAGTTATTATTTTTTTTCTATTAGATAATGTCTACCAAAGAGGAAAGGAATGAATTACAGGTAATTCTCGACTTACAACAGTTCAAAGTTCAAAGTTATAACAGCACTGAAAAAAGGGACATTTATTTTTTATATCATTTATTTTATATCAAATTTATATACCGCTCTTCTCCCTGAGGACTCAGGGCGGTGTACAGCCAAATAAAAACACAAACTACAAACATTAAAATACTATTAAAAAGATATATATAAATTTGGCCCCGTAATTAAAAAACAATGACAAACCAGTTAAAAATATTTAAAAGTATTAAGCCAGCCCTGCTTGCTGAAAAAAGAAATTTTTAAGGGCATGGCGGAAGGCACTGAGGTCTTGGATTCTCCTTATCTCTGGGGGCAGTTGGTTCCAGAGGGTGGGTGCCCCCACAGAGAAGGCCCTCCCCCTGGAGGTCACCAGCCTGCATTGTTTGGCTGATGGCACCCCGAGGAGGCCCTCTCTGTGGGAGTGCACAGGTCGATGGGAGGCCGTCGGTAGCAGCAGGCGGTCTCGAAGATATCTAGGTTCTATGCCATGGAGCGCTTTAAAGGTGATAACCAACAACTTGAAGCACACCTGGAAGACCACTGGGAGCCAGTGCAGCTCACGCAGGAGAGGTGTTGTATGGGAGTGCCATGCAGCTCCCATAACTACCCGCGCGGCCGCATTCTGGACCAGTTGGAGCCTCCAGGTGCCCCTCAAGGGGAGCCACATGTAGAGAGTGTTGCAGTAGTCCAGGCGAGAGGTGACGAGGGAATGAGTGACTGTATGCAGGGAATCCCGATCAAGAAAGGGCCGCAACTGGTGTATCAGGCGAACCTGACAAAAAGTCCCCCTGGCCACAGCCGTCAGATGTTCCTCCAAGGACAGCTGCATATCCAGAAGGACTCCCAGATTGCGAGCCCTCTCCGAGGGGGCCAAAGACCCAATAGTTAGAGATGGAGTCATCTGACCATATCGGGATGCCGGGAACCACAGCCACTCAGTCTTGGAAGGGTTGAGTTTGAGCCGGTTTCTCCCTATTCAGATCCGCACAGCCTCCAGGCACCGGGACATTACTTTAAGGGCATCGTTGGGGTGGCCAGGGGTAGAGATGTACAGCTGGGTGTCATCAGCGTACTGGTGGTACTTCACCCCAAAGCCACGGATGATCTCATCCAGCGACTTCACATAAATGTTGAACAGAAGGGGCAAGAAAACTGACCCCTGAGGCACTCCACATATGAGAGGCCTCAAGGTCGACCTCTGCCCCCCTGCCAACACAAACTGCGACCGGTCGGAGAGAAAGGAGGAGAACCACCATAGCACGGTTCCCCCCATCCTCAACTCTTCCAACCGGTGCAGCATGATACCATGGTCGATGGTATCAAAAGCCGCTGAGAGGTCTAACAGGGCCAGAACAGAGGAGCAACCTCTGTCCCGAGCCCTCCAGAGATCATCTACCAACGCGACCAATGCCGTTTCTGTGCTGTGCCCGGGCCTGAAGCCCAACTGGAACGGATCTAGATAAGACATTTCCTCCAGGAATTGTGGAAACTGTCGTGCGACCACACTCTCAACAACCTTCGTCACAAAGCAAAGGTTGGAGGCAGGACGATAGTTGGCTAATACTGCCGGATCCAGGGAAGGCTTCTTGAGGAGGCTTCTTGAGGCTTCTTGAGGACATGATTATTTTTTCACACTTATGACCATTGAAGCATTCCCATGTCATATGATTTGCATTTGGATGCTTGACAACTGATTCCTATTTATGCCGGTTGCAGTGTCCTGTGGTCATGTGACCTTTTTGCAACCTTTTGACAAGCAAAGTTAGAAGCTGAACTCACTCAACAACCATGTTACTAATTTAACAACTGCGGCGATTCACTTAACAAATGTAGAAAGAAAAGCCATAAAAAGGGCAAAACTCACTTAACAAATTTCTCACCTAGCAACATAAATTCCGGGCTCAATTGTGATCATAAGTCGAAGACTACCTGTAATTCATAAAGCCTTTTTACTTTATTAGCATTAGGAACTATTTTTTTAAAAGCAGTGCATACACACCAGAGGTGGGTTTCAGCAGGTTCTGACCAGTTCTGGAGAACTGGTAGCGGAAATTTTGAGTAGTTTGGAGAACTGGTAGTAAAAATTCTGACTGGCCCCGCCCCCATCTATTCTCTGCCTCCCAAGTCCCAGCTGATAGGGAAGAAATGGGGATTTTGCAGTAACCTTCCTCTGGAGTGGGGTGGGAATGGAGATTTTACAGTATCCTTCCCCTGCCACACCCACCAAGCCATGCCCCGCCCACCATGCCACACCCACAGAACCAGTAGTAAAAAATTTTGAAACCCACCACTGATATACACATGTATATATTTCTAAAATAAGTGGTGGGGAAAGTAACTGAATATAAAGGTTTTATTAAAAAGCTTCATTAAATGTAGAATAATGTTACATACCTCAGTTTTAACACAAATTATATTTTAGTTTATTTTTACCTATTACTTGAACTAGTTTCTATTGAATTAGGTGGCACAAAGGATTCATGCCTTAATACAAAGTACCACGCATTTTCTTTATGATTACACTTTTCTGCATTTTATTTTAAATTTTCATTCAGCAAAAATTCCTGAATTCAAAGACATCCTTAAAGGAATATTATTGTAATCATCATCATCGTCGTCGTCATCATCATTATCATCATCAGCATCAAAAAGTAATACTTTCAAAATCTTTTACTTTCCCTGTCCTACTCATACCCACAAACTATTTTGAACTAATTAACCTTGCCTATGAAAGGAAGTGGCAACACAAAAATATATTGGGGAATGTATTTTGCTGGTATAGCATGCAGAATTAAGTGAACATAGCTTTTTTTCCTTCTTACTTTAGTAATATCTTGATAGGGTCATTTTTTTCAGAAGGTTCCATACTACTTGGACAGTTTGAACCAGACTAGAAACCATGGATTTTAGCTTGCCTTAAGCACAAATCTAGCAGGATAACATTGACCCAGTTATTCTTTTTCAGCCTTAATACACAGGCAATGGCAAATAGCTTCCAAAATCTTTGTAAGAAAACTTGTCCAGGCAGCTGCTGGGCGTCAATGCTGACTCAAAGGCTCATACACCTATACTATTATGTAACTGATCATTTTTTATTCTCTGCTTCTGATTTCACAAATAACATACATGTATGTAATAAAGTGTCATTGTACCTTTTGTTAAGGGTAATTTCTCTGTGTACCATAAGAATAGTCTTTAAACAGAGGCCTGCAGTTAATAAATAAGATTTGACTCTTTGTTTTATTGATTTGCAGATACCAATGTCACTGAAGCCTTTTTAACTCAGAGACGAACTGAGCCTCAAGGCCCCTTGGTATTATTTTTTCTTCATACATTCATACTTTACTGCTGATATAAGTACAAAGATAGTAATAATGAATTAATATTGAACAACCCAATTTGAATTGGTAATGTATATTGTTTGGGTTTTTTTTTTTAACAAAGATGGAATGCCCTTTAATTTAGGAGTATTATGTTAATTCCTTGTAGTCACAAGAGTTGGATATGTTGCACATAAGATATATCAAGCATCAGGCATATGAAAGTGTAGAAGATGAGTATATATGGGTAGGAAAAAGAATGTCTGTAGCATATTTTTAAAAATCTTAAAATTGTTGCCACGTACAAAAATGTATGCATTGCCCCTTTATATGTGTAGTCTGCATCTAGGAACTATAATTGGGACAAGCAACTTGGTCAACAGAGAGACAGAGAGACAGACAGAGAGAAAGAGACAAAGTGAAAGAGAAAGAGAGAGACCGAGACAGACAGATAGACCCAGGGAGAGAGAGAGAGAGAGACAGACAGACAGACAGACAGAGAGAAAGAGAGAGGAGAACCAGACCCAGACCCTGTAAAGGTTGTAAATGTGGGCAGAACAATAACTGATGACCACCTTTTATCAGTCCACAATAGAAAGCGTCCTCACTCAGTGCATTACGATGTGATATGCTGACTTGACAGTCGTGGATAGAAAAACATTACAGAGGGTGATAAGCACATACAAAACATCATGAGCTGTCCCCTGATACCACTAGGTGACATCGCTAGGGCTTGCTGCCTTAGAAGAGTGAGGAAAATCCTCAGGGATGACTCACACCCTAGTCAGCACTTCTTTATTCTCCTTCCATCGGGAGCATAGGAGCTGCACAAATAGGCTGAAGAATTGTTTTTAGCTGTGGGCTCTCAGACTTCTGAATGAAAAATAACTACAACAACATAGTACGATTGACTTGTGGGTCCGGCGCAACATGCAATAAGTTCACATGGTGCAGTAGGATTGGGTGATTGTTAGCAGGATTCACTGGGATAAGGTTTTTTTTTTTTTGTCTTTCACTGTGAGTTGCATTGTGCTGGGGGGGGTGCAGGAAGGGAGGCTCAGCCAATCTCATAGTACACATGTTATAGTCTGACAATAAAGGTTTGAATTTTGAACTGAATTAGTCCCAGAGTTACTTTTTCATACCATTGTAATTGCTAATGGTTGCTGTTTGAGGCAGTCACTAAATGAGAACTATCTGTTGTAACCAACTTTCTGTAAAAGTTCTTGGGTACCTTTGTTCTTGAATATAGCAGGGAAGTTCAAACACTTAGAAGAAAGTTGGTAAGCAAAGTAATGAAACGTGAGACAGAGCTGGCGAGGGCAGTCCACAGAGGCAGTCCCCTCTGCGAAGTCCCCAGAGTTCTTTTTTACCTCTGGGGAGGAAGCAGTATGAGGCTCCCTATTTTCCTCGCCGCTGCTCCGGGCTTCGGGTGAACTCTGCGCTTTGCAGAGCCAGGTGATGGGACCAGACCAACCAACGAAAACTAACAGACTTTCTGAATAAGAAGGATGAAATCTGGACCTGGGACCCTAAACTGCAAGTACTTCTAACAACTGACTTTAAAAGCAAAGAAGAGTGGAAGGGGGGAAAAAAGAAAGTTTAAAATGGCGACTGGCTGAGGCTTGAGAAGAGCTGAAAGCGAAAGTACTTCCGTTTGACTAGTTTAATATGTTACAAAGTAACTGAGATAACAGTGCTGGCTAGAAGTGAAGAGAAATTTTTTTATTTCATGCTTCTTCCTTCTTAGAGGCTGATATTGGTATTGTTTGGAGAGAAGTCTTCTTCTTTAAAGGGGAAAAAGGAAAAAAAAATCTGCTTGTGTGGCAGGATGGCGTTAAAACTCACAAAGCCAGACAACCAAGCTGTGGGGGGGCTCCCCCATTCATAAACCACATGAACAAGTTTTGAGTTTGCAGATGCAGAGGAATGGCTTTAAAGATCTAACGCAATTTGTATTGGAGGAGATGGCAAGACATGATGAGATTGTGAACCAAAACCTTGAAAAATTTAGACAGGAAATTAAAGAGTTGGTTCAACAAAAGTATGATAAATTCAAGCAACATATGATAAGTTTCTTAGACGCAATGATAAAGATGGATGAAAAGTTTAATTCAGAAATAGAGTCTAATATGAAGGAAGTTGATTACAAGATTCATAATTTGGATAATAAAATACAAAGAATTGAAAATGATTTAACAACGATTCAAGAAAATAGCTCAGAAGTAGAGCTAAAAATAAAGGAAGCTGACTACAAGACTTACAATGCAGATAATACAAAACAAAGGATTGAAAATGAAGTCATAATGATGCAATTCAGATTTATGGAATTTGCGGTCAGAATTAGGGGAATACAGGAAGATAAAAGAGAAGATTTGAGAAAGATGTCTGCTGAAGTTCTGGCGGGGATTTTAAAAGTTAGTCCTGAAGAGGTATTCTGTAAGATTGATAAGGCCTACAGAGCAAATTCTTGGGTGGCAAAGCAAAGGCAGTTGCCTAGAGATGTGGTGATTTACTTTACCGATAAAGGAATAAGAAATGATATCGTGCAAAAGTCTTTTAACTCCACTCTTGAAATGTATGGAAGGAAGATTTGGATATTTAAAGAGCTACCGCCCAAGATGCTAAAAGATAGAAAGGATTTTGGTTTTTTGGTGACTGAGCTAAAGAAACAAAACATCCCATTTAGGTGGGATGCTCCAGTTGGAATAATATTGAGATATCAAGGAGAAAGATACCAACTAAATACTGTTGAAAAAGCGGAAGAATTTTATTATAAGGTTCTTAAAATGGACTCAACATCTCCATGTATAACATACGAGGGGAATAAAGAAAAGCAAAGTCAACAAGAGATTGAAACCCAGGCTAAGCAGATGGAGGCGGAGGTAATGGAAAAACAACAAGTTACAGAGGCTTTTGTGGACGAGCCGCTTATGGATTCTCCTTCAGAGGTTGTAGTTGGATTACCTATAAATACAAGAGAGGCGGCTTTGGATTCTAATGTGATGACTTATCAAGTTACAGACCAGCATGGAAATCTATCAGTTGATATACAACTCCTAGAAAGGCAACCAGGATGGAGATCTAAGCCACAAAAAGTTAAGAAAAAAAGAAGCAGGTCCTACAAAAATAAAATTTTTTAGACTGAACAACAGTGTAATGCCAGTTACTTAAGAGATGATTAAAAACATGAAAATATAGCTGAGGCAAAGTATTGGTTTATACTATCTTAAGGAGGGTGACAGATCTCTGCAGTGCTGTGTTTCTGGGATGTGGAAGATGGCCTTTAACTGAGTGGATTGGAACTTTCTATTTTGGACTCTTTGACAAATGGATTATGTTTATGCTGAGCTATAAAGCAAAGAGAACTATGGGACTGGGGCTTGCAGAAGATCTGGTTGTTACCCTAATATGGTGGTTGGAATTAATAATCTAGATGAAAGACATTACAGAAGACACTATATGGAATATAA
Organism: Pantherophis guttatus; assembly: GCF_059756535.1. Lineage (NCBI taxonomy): Eukaryota > Metazoa > Chordata > Lepidosauria > Squamata > Colubridae > Pantherophis > Pantherophis guttatus. The sequence continues at coordinate 92,766,207 of NC_142066.1, forward strand.
ATATTAAGTCACTCGGGTGGTTTTTTATATACGAAAACATTTATTATTGATGGGGGCAGATGGTAATTGAAGATACTGAACATACTGTTGGAACTAGAATTTGATGTTACCCTAGCATGGGTGATGGAATTAACAATCCAGCTGAAAGACATTACAGAAGATACCATATGGATTACAAGCTTAAAGTCATTTGAGGATTTTATCTATATATGGAAATATTTTTTAGTGATGTGGGCAGAAGAACAAAGATATTGAAAATATTATGTATGGTAGACCTGCAGGAAAGTGGGTGGAGATAGGCTAGCTTAGTGATTGTTTAGTTTAGGAAAAGGGATGTTATGTTATATTAATATACGTAAAAGATTTGAATTAAGAGATATATGTATGGGGGAGGAGGAAATGGATAGATTATGAGTTGAAATTGCCAAATTAGGATTTATTATATAATTTTATAGTTGAATGTTGCTTTGAAATGTATAGTATAAGGGGGATATAATAATATTGTTAGAAAGAAAGGGTCAGCATATGGGGGGTGGAGTAAAAAGGATGGTAAAGTATTATATAATCTGTTATTAATTTGGGTTTTATTCTGGAGAAGCCACAGGGGGAGGGGAGGGGGAGGGGGGGTAGGGAGGAGGGGAAAAAAAAGGGGGGGGGAATTTGTATTTGAAAAACTTTTTCAATAAAAAAAAAAGAAAAGAAAGTTGATTATTAAATTTTAAACTAGAGCATAACTTAGTGTTACACAATAGGAACAATTAATATGAATATCTAGAACAGACTGCAAGGTTCAGTGACCACTGAAATAGATCCTATTGTCTACAGACCTAATCAGAAGTTTGACAAATCTTTCTTTTAAAATCTATCCATCTTTAACATAATGGGAAAATACTATGAAATGTTTTCATTTTACACTCCATAGTATTTCCCTTTTATGTTAAAGATGGAGCATGAGAAACTGTGTGTTAGGATTTGCTGGGTTTTGTGATTTTTTTTAAATGTTTTGAACGTTTTGAATGTTGACATATTTCATGTGAACTATATTGTGAAAACTGGAGAGAAATAAGGATAGTAAATGTGAATAGTAAAGTTTAAAGTTATTACTAAAAAGAAGCTACCAATGAATAACCCAGCATTAAAAAAAAAAGAGGGAGAAGAACCGTTCAGTGTGTTTTAGATCAGCTCAGTCTTGATTGTGGAGTAGAGAAAGTGAAATGGCTACTATATACTGGGAAACATTGGCAGTAACAAGGAACACGTAGACCTTGGCCTATGACCATTCAGTCAGTGACCTTCCTAAGTTATGATGGCGTTGAATGAATGTTGATTACAATGTTCTCAATTTTCCAAATATCCTGATCTCGGTGCTTGGCAAGTTTCCTTGGCATCCTTGCGCACCCTCCCTGATTTGTGCCATAATTCTTGTGTATTTTCTCGTGACTATGAACTTAACTGGAGACACCAATCTTTACAGGAAGGATAAATTTAGATGGCTAGCCCAGGCATCTATTATTTTCACAAGGTTTCAGATGGGTTTTGGGGAATTTCCTAACAATCTAGGAGGAAGGCAATTCTGTTGAATAGTTTGTTTACCTCTGGAAAAGAGAGAAGGCCAGGATGTCAAACAGGATTGTCCTGAGTGGAATCTGCTGCTGATTTCAGATGGCTCTTTGAGCCATCTGAACTAAAGAGTTCTGGAAAGTGAAGGGAGTACTTGCCCCTGTACTTGCCATATCTTGGAGGCGCTTCTTCCGGCCCTTGTTGGTGCTGTGCGCACCTCAGTCACTCGGAGAGATGCGTGACTTGCTCTCTGCCCTGAGACACTGGCCCAGCGTGGTTGCAGCCGATGCTCTGCATCGTAATGGGCTCCAGGAGGAGGAGGGGACACCATCTTTCCCATCTCTCCCATTGTGAAGCACACTAAACTTAACTGTGCTACTCAAGGTGCTGTGAGAGCAATGGGTAGGCTATGGAGGTGGCAACAACAGTGGTGTCGGCTGCAGCTATGCTGAGGCAGTGTCTCAGAGCGGAGAACAAGTTACGCGTCTCTCCAAGCTACCAAGGTGTGCGCAGCACCAACAAGTGCCAGACGAAGCACCTGCAAGATAGTAATAGCACAAGCAATAACTCTGTAGAGTGGTTTACAGAGTCAGCATATTGCTCCAAACAGTCTGGGTCCTCATTTTACTGAACTTGGAAGGATGGAAGGCTGAGTCAACCTTGAACCTGGTGAGATTTGATCTGCCAAACTGCTGGCAGCCGGTGATACTGCACTCTAACCACTGCACCACCGCGGCTCTTATAGATATGGCAAGAACAGGGGCACTTTGCTCCCGCTCTAGAATATGGAGCGAGTCTCCATCACTCGTCATCATCCTTACCTTTTCAGGCCAGGCGAGGAGTGACTGGGAGGGGAGGGCGAGGGGTGGGTCCAGTCAGTGGTGGGTTCAGTTGATAGGGAGCCATGGCAGGGGGATGAAAGAGCTTCATTTATCTGGTAACCTGAAATGACTCTTGATTTAAATATGGTAAAAAGCACCCAGAGAAGAAGAAAGAACAAGCAAAACAACAACAACAACACCTGTTTTTGGAAATGGTTCAAGAGGGAACACACACACACACACGAGACAGAGAGAGAGAGAGAAAGATGGGGGCGGAGCCTGACAGCCTGATGAGCCGGTAAGAGTTTTTCCCGGCTCCGGAATAGTGGGCCGATAAAATTTATCATCTAACTAAAATGGACAGAAAGTTGTAAAGGTCTATTTATGATTACCTGGGCCAACAGCGGAGGAAAAAAGAGAGTTGTTTGGGACAGTGAAAATCCGATAAAGAGTGTTTAAAGTGTGGGGCCTAATCGCTGTTGTTGGAATGCCACAGAAGAATGTTTGGAATTGTTTATAGACAGCAGCTAGCTTCAAGGAGTGATTAATAACTTTACAACCTCACACGGTTAAGCAGCCCATTTTATTACGGACAAAAAAGAAAAAAAAAATACCCGCTGGAAGCAGAAGATTTATTTGATTATTGCCCAGGCTTTGAAGATTTATGCCACCGAAAAAACAAAAAGGTGCTAGCAAATATAAGTGGCAACGTATCCATCCTTCAAATCACACCGTGGCACGATTAAAAAGACAATCTCTGGGTGAATCGGAGCAAGAGAGCTCAGAAAGTGAAACAATAATGGCGGCGAAAACTGGCTCACAGCCAGCAACAGTTGATGAACTCAGAGAAATGCTGACCAGCACTAAAGAGGCAATATTCAAAAGAATGGATGATTATGCAGAAAAAGTTGACAAGCGCATGGACCAATTAGCTATAAATATTAGTCATAATGATAAACAGATTAAGCTTCTTAGAGTGGAAACTGACCAATTAGGGAAACAAATGAGGCAGTTGGAAGAAAAGCACTCTCTGGAGTTTGATGAGCATGAGAAAAGGCTGATTTCTCTGGAAGATCAAAGCAGAAGATCATCAATACGAATTCGAAATTTACCAGAGATGACAGGAGAGGACTTGAGGAAATTGATCCCACGATGGTTTAAAGAAATAATCCCTAACTTGGCCACGGGAGAAGAGGACATTGAACGCGTCCACAGAGTGGGCGCTTTCAGAGCTGGATTTCGCCCCAGAGACATTTTGGTAAAATTTTCTAATTATTATAAAAAAGAGCAGCTGATGATGAAACTGAGGTCGTTAGCTGTGCTGGAGTTTCAAGGATCTACAGTTCAAGTTTATAATGATCTTTGTTACTAAACAATTAAGTGGAGGCGTAGCGTTAAATCAATCACCGAAGAGCTCAAGAGAAGGGAGATAAAGTACGCATGGGGATACCCAGTATTTATGAGGTTTATGTATGATGGGAAACAATATAGGATTACCTCTTTGGAGCAAGGCATTGAGCTACTTAAAAGTCTGGGGCTGGAATTGCAGGACGATGCTGTTCCTAAAAGTGCCAATGGTGGAGGAAGAGGAGCCACGGCAAGTGGGAAGTGAAATCGACAAGACTGAGATGATAAATCTGTAAAATATTAATACTAGAAGGCTTGCTGGTTCTGGACTGTGGGCTTCATCTCCCCCCACCTTTAAGGGAATGGCTGGAGCATTAGGCTACTGGGGATTTAGTGGGGGGAAAAGAGTTTGGGGAGATTTTGGGGTGGGGGGTGGGGAAGGGGGGTAGGTTATGAGGGTTATTTAGTTGAGGTCGTTTTGTGTTTTCTTATATGTTGGTTTAAGTTAAAGTGCACAAGGGATCGTAAAGAATTTGTATGTGCTGAATATGGATAAAACTATAAGAATTACAATACTCAATGTCAAAGGTTTGGGGGCAGTAGTGAAAAGGAGGAGAATTGAACAATTGTTAAACAAGGAAAGATCTGACATCATTTTCTTGCAGGAAACTTACCAGGATAAGGAGGGAATAAATGAAGTGCGTCTGAAGTGGTCACTCCATTATGAAAAGTCACTGGGGACTTCAAAAAAAATGGGGTGGCCATATTGATTTCTAAAAGAACTGGATTTATTATGGAGAGTATAAAAAAAGATGGGCATGGTAGATTTATTATGATTAAAGGTCAAATTGAAAGTACAAAATATACGTTGGTTAATGTTTATGCCCAAATGCGGGACCTAGAGAATTTTTTTTAGAATTGTTTAAAGTAATAGAAGAATTTAAAGAAGGACATGTTATTTTAGGTGGAGATTTTAATATGGTTATGAATAATAGATTGGACAGGACCAATTCCACAAGTGCTGAAAGGAGGAATAATATCACCATTTAAAATAAATTAATAAAAGAAAAAGATTATGTGGATGGGTGGCATTTTCTTAAAGATGGGGAGCCCGGTTTCACATATTATTCCCCAATCCTATTCTAGAATTGATTATGTTTTTGTTTCTAGGGATATGGCAACTAAGTTGTGTAGAATGGAAGTGGGACTAATTAAAGTAACAGATCATGCGGTGGTTAGTTTAGACTTTATGGTAAAAAAAGACTATAGAGAAGCGGTTAGATGGAAGGTGACTACAAGGATTCTTAAAAATGAGAAAGTGGTTGAGAAAATGCAAAAGGAGATATCAGAATTGTGGGAAATTAATGAAAAAGGAGAAATAGCAACGAGAATGGTATGGGACACCATGAAGGCAGTGACACGGGGAATATGTATTAGGGAAGCCTGTAGTGTTAAAAGGCAAGAAACTGCATTACGGGAAAAATTAGAGGAACAGATTAAGAAATTGGAAAAAGAGTACTGGCATACAAGAAATAAACAGAAATTAATAGAATTACAAGCTAAAAAAAAAGAATTAGAGAATAAAAATTTAGAGGAAGTTCAGAATAATTTAATATACATGAAAAGATAATTTTTTGAAAATAGCAATAAAAATTCTAAGATGCTTGCCAGGCTGACACAAAAGGAGAAAGCTAAAAATTCAATAGATATAGTGAAAGATAAATTGGGGAATTATTGTAGTACAATGAAAGGAAAGTTAAAAATATTCCAGGAATTTTATCAAGAGTTGTACAAGGGTAAGGAGGTTAAGAAGGATAGAATGGAAGCTTATATTGGGAAATATATAAAAAGGGCTGTAGAAACAGAGCATAAAGAATTAATGGAAAGGAGTATATCGCAAAGGGAAATTGCAGAAGTAATTGAAAGTTTAAAGGTGGGTAAATCACCTGGGGTAGACGGATTAGGAACAGAATTCTATAAAACATTTAAAACATTATTAGTACCGAAATTATTAAAGCTGTATAATGCAATATTAGAAGGGGAAAAGATTCCAGAATCATGGGAGCAGTCGTTAATAATATTAATACTTAAACCAGATAAGGATCCGATGCTCCCTGACTCGTACAGACCAATATCATTAATAAATCAAGAAGCAAAAGTTTTTTCAACTATTTTAGCAAGAAGAATGAATAATTTTATAGGTAATTATATAAGGGAAGATCAATGTGGATTTGTAATGGGCCATCAAATGCATAATTTGGTAGGAAGAGTGTTAAATGTAATTCACAAGATCAAAAATCTAAAACTTAAAGCGGGGATATTAGCGTTAGATATCTTTAAGGCCTTCGATTGTGTGAGTTGGCAAGCATTAAAGATGGTAATAGACAGAATGGGATTTGGAAATAAATTTAAAGGTGTAATAGATCAATTATACTCCTGGAATTCTGCTTTAGTGGTAGTGAATGATGGAGTTACAGACAAGATACAACTCGCCAGAGGAGGGAGGCAAGGGTGCCTACTCTCACCTGTCCTATTTGTATTGGTTATGGAACTATTGGCCAATGCATTAAGAGATGACGGGGAGATAGAAGGGATAGGTAAAATAAAACTAAATATGTTTGGTGATGATACATTGTTAACAGTTAAGAATATAGTGGATAAGATAGAAAGAATTGGATGGCATCTAAAAGAATTTGAAGAAATAACTGGATTAAGAATAAATTGGTCAAAATCTAAGTTGATGCTGTTTAACTACACTAAAAGGGAAGAGAAGGATTGGGAAGGGAAGCAAAGCGAAATGAGAATTAAAGATCATATTAAATACCTGGGAGTTAGAATTACCAAAAATTTGGAGAAGTTAGAAAAGGAAAATCTAGGCAGCTTAAAGAAGGAGATTTTGGAAAGTTTGAATAAATATAAAAGGTTGAATTTATCATGGTTTGGAAGAATTGCCTTAGTAAAAATGAAGATTTTAGCAAAGATCAATTTTGCTTTTAGGATGCTACCAATAAAAATATCAGAATTAGAGTTAAACAGTTGGCAGAATATACTGAACAGCTATTGTAATGGGAATAAGAAAGTGAGGATAAATAAAAATAAGTGGTATCTAAGCCAAAAAAAGGGGGGTTTAGGACTCCCAAATATTAAATTATATTATGTCGCTAACAGGCTCAGACATGTTATAGAGGCAATTTTAGGAATAGGGGAATTGGAATGGTTGGAAGTTAAATCTAAAATTAAAACCAAATTAGAATGGAAGTTGGAAAATATATTTTTTATGGAAGGTGGAAAGAAATGGGCTGAGAGCATAAGCAATCCACTCCTGAAGTTTCATTGGGAAATTTGGAGTAAATATAAAGGGAAGTTGCTTCCGAAGAACTCTCCATTATCACAGGTAGTAATTTTGGAAAAGTTCCCAGGGAATTTGAAGAATAAAGTGAATGAAATTCTAAAAGAGAAAAATAAAATGAAATTAAGGGAATGGTTAGGAGGAATGAGGACACGTGGGGAATTGGAAGAGGTTCTAGGAGGAAAACGGCTGTCTTGGTTAAATTATAGCCAAGTGGAACAATGGACTAAAAATGGACTAAAAGAGAAAATGGAGAGTGTAGAGAGTTAACAAGGTTTGAGGAATTAATTGAAAAAAATCAAACTGTAAAGGAAGAAAATAAAGGGATAAAAGGCTTAATGAGTGGAATCTATAAAATATTGTTGGAGGAAGAGGAGAGGGGAAATTTAGGAAAGATGGTATGGGAAACCGATTTGAAGATACAAATAGGGCAACAGAGTTGGGACAGAATTTGGCAACAAGGAGTGTTGAGAAATATGTCAGTAAGAATAAAAGAGAATTACTACAAAATGGTATGGAGGTGGTACTTAACTCCGGTTAGATTAAGCAATATGAATCAGCACTATTCAGATAACTGTTGGAGAGGCTGTGGGGAAAAAGGAACGTATTTACATATGTGGTGGGATTGTAAATTTGTGCAAAAATTGTGGAAGATGGTGTTTAAGGAGATAGAAGAAATTGTAGGAATAAAGGTAGAAGAGGCACCAAAGGTAGCATTACTTTCACTATTGGAAGATATAAAATGTAAAAAAGAGACTAAAGAATTGATAATAAATTTGTTGACCGCAGCAAGGTTAATGATTTCTAGGAACTGGAAGACACAAGGGGTTTATAGTTTAGAAGAATGGTATAAGGAAGTATGGGATATTGCCATAAATGATAAATTGACTTGCAATATTAAAGTAAGGAGGGGCATAATGAAGGTAAACGAATTCAATGGAATCTGGAAACAGTTCCTAATATATGTGTTTTCTGGAGGAAGAGGGATACCACCACCAGAAGAAGCCTTAAGATTCTGGAAGCAGGAATGATCCCGAGGGGTGGGGGAGCACTCGTTGATTGTTTGTATTCTGTATATTGTTATATATTATATATTATGATTCATGTATGTTATGTATGTTAATTTTTTTATATGTTAATATAAAATATGGAAAAAAAAGAGAGAGAGAGAGATGAGAGAGAGAAAGATGAGAGAGGGAGAGAAAGAGAGAAAGAGAGAGACAGAGGGAGAAAGAGGGAAAGAGATCTGTTTCTCACAGAAAACATCAGGAGCCACAAAACCTGGGGAAGCATGGCTGGGGGGGTCATCGTGTGACTGGGTGGGAGTGAGTGACGTCGAGTTGGCCATGGCCACCCAGATTTTGTGGCTCCCGGTGATTTCTTTTCTGTGGGAAACGGGTCCAAATGGCTCTTTGAGTGTTTAAGGTTGCAGACCCCTGGCCTAGGCTATCTTTATAACAATTTGTTTTTCAGATCCTCAAATTCATTGCATGAAGTGCCATGTTGAACTTCAGTGACCGGTATGAGAGAGTGAGCGTGATAATACCAAATTTAACACACCTGCTCCCCCTTCACACCTGAGACCTTGTACCACTAACAAGTCACATGACACCAGGAAGGGAAAACGGCTACTTGGGCCCTTTTTGGACATTATCACTTAAGGGTGTACTCACTTTTGTTGCCAGCAGTTTAGACATTAATGGTTGTGTGTTGCGTTATTTTGAGGGGACAGCACATTTACACTGTTATACAAGCTGTATGCTCACTACTTTACATTGTAGCCAAATGTCATTTCTTCAGTGTTGTCACATGAAAAGATATTCTTAAATATTTACAAAATGTGAGGGGGTGTATTCACTTCTGTGATATACTTTATGTAGTTAAATGTGTAGCAGATAGATCTCTTGAGAAGCTTTTTATTGTAGATTGTTATGCATTAGTTCTTTATTTCTAATATACATTTTTTAAAAAAAGCTTTTCCATTTTTAGGTCAATTCTGAATTCTATACTGGTTGGTTAGATCATTGGGGCCACCCCCATAATGTTATACCGTCACCAGCCATAGCAAAAACTCTTAGTGAAATCTTGGCACATGGAGCTAACGTTAACCTGTAAGTTCATTGATATCTGTTTAAAAGAAAAAACAAGGTTCTTCTGCAGCATCCTCGATTGCTTTTCTACTTCTTTTTTCAGATATATGTTCATAGGAGGCACTAATTTTGGCTACTGGAATGGTAAGAAGTGTGCATGTAACTGCTTATCCTATAATTAAAAGATTTTCTTTTTTCTAATCCTAAAAACAAGAACATGTACTATATGTCTTCTTAAACAGAGGAGTAGAAGAATTTTGGATGGAAGAAAATAGAAAAGTCATCGAAGGGAGTTCTTTTTGTTGGGGTTTCAGTTTCCAGAATATAGCACAAGTATCATCGGATTACGAGAGCAATTGAAACAAGAATTTCTATCACTAAGCAATGTAGTAATAAAGTGCTATGTTATGTGAGTCAATCACTTAGCAATGGCAATCCTAGCTGCCATAACCCCAGGGCTGCACAAGTGTGCATGTGCCATTGGTGTGCTCTAGGCAGGCTCTGGAGTATGGATGGGGGTGCTTTGGGCAGGTGCTACAGAGTGCAATGGACAAAAATTGGCAGGAAGGAGAGTGAATTCTGACTTCCCGCTGATATTGCTTATGGAAGCTAGCAAAGAACATTGGAAATTGTTATCTCATGACTGTGGCCTGCTGAGATGTACTCACATAAGCCAGGCATCAAGTGCCAGCTCACAGTCACGTAACTACAGGGATGGTCAGAACTCCAAAGACCTGTCATAGGCCTATTAGTTCAGCAGCACTGTAATTTTGAATTGTTGCTGAACAACTGGTCTTAATCCAAGGACTATCTGTATGAGTAATATCTAGCTGCCAGGCACTTAGGCTAAAATTACAACAGGGACTGACTCTCTTATTTAGATGAAGCCAGAGAGTTAAATAGAGTGAGACATTTTATTTGGAACATTGTACTCCCCCACCCCCGAAGTATAGGCTTTCACCTACTTGCTCTATATTTTGCCATTTGAAATGGTTCACTCCTTTTTCCTTGACCAATAAGATAGAGTCAATAATGACTAAAGTATGATTTTCTTTGGTACATTTTCTGATTCATAGTTCTGTATCATACAGTTTGACTAACATTTGCTGAAAGTTATCAATGTTTAACTCCATTTTTCACACAGAATATCCATATTTCAAGCTTGGTAATTTTTGTCATGCACTTTGTCATAGTCAACAAATGTATAAATATGAAAAATTTGTCTATTGAAGAGCAAAAATATAATCTGCACATATCTACTACCTGGTGTAAACTCCACCATCTTATCAAAATTTGCTCATAGTCATTTCTTTCAACCATAATTTTGCTAAAACCTGTCCCAACACTCTTGCAATCTAGATCCTATAGTTCTGATATCACTCCTTCTGTATATGAGAAAGATAATGATGTTCTTCTCTACTATCAAATATGGCTTTAGTCAATCAAGGTTTTTAGCACAATACCTCTTAGTAAAAAAAGAAATAAGAGCAAACTAGGATTTCTAGTCATATCTATGATTTAAGCAATTATTTTATATGAATGATAAGGACAATATTCATCACTTTGGATGCTTTTGGGCCAGTATTTTACAAATCCAATCAAAGTTTAATTTTATTCTAAACATGTTCGTGCTTTTACACCAAGCTAGTATCTAAAATATAGCTATTGCCTTGCAAGTCAATATACCAAAGCAGGTATCTTATCAGCTATGAAGTACATGCAATCTATTGACACACTGAGGACATTATAAAGTCTCCTAAACCTATATAATTCATTGGAGGCAATCAAATACCCAATTTACAATCTGCTTTTTCTCACAGGAGCCAATATACCATACATGGCACAACCTACTAGTTATGATTATGATGCCCCATTGAGTGAAGCAGGGGATCTTACAGAGAAGTATTTTGCTCTCAGAGAAGTTATTGGCATGGTGAGTTTCTTTTTGAAACATCACTTCTATATCTTACCCTGGATTTATTTTGACTTCTAATTTAGTCACGAACCTAAAGTACCTGCTCTGGGCTCCATAGTAGTCTGATTCAGTCATTAGATTTAATGACAAAAATTCAGGTGAATGTATATGCATGTGCTGGGCCTTAAAAATCCCAAGGCCCAATAGATTGCAGCAAATAGGCACAGGAAAAAAAAACTAACTTTTTTCTGCCACCAGGTGGTTTTCTGGATTTTTCCATCCTAAATGTGGGATGATTATTTTTTTTCTACAGAATAATCATTTTGGTGAGATATGTGTAAGAAACATCTCCAAAGTTGGTCCTCAAATTATTAAATTAGTCTAGATTCTAGATTTAAAGTCATCATAGCAGAAATGAAAAAAAAATGGAATTCATGGCAGCCTCCTCATTGTATATAATTATTACCAATGTAGTGAAGATGTAGTGAGACTACAATTGCCTTAAATCCTAACCATTTTGGCTAGGAAGTGATGGTGCTGGTAGATTTAGTCCCAACAAATTTCAAGGGTTCCAGATTGAGTAATGATACCACAGCAACCCAAGATCATATAAGCTTATTTACACAAAAATGAGAAAATTGATTCTTCAAATTCTGAACACTATATATATAGTGTTATATATAAGAATGACACCAGACCCACACTCACGAAAACCACACAGGATGTCACCACCACACATCAACGCAAAAAGCAAACTCAAACCCACACTGATGATGAGGCATGACCACAAACCAGAAGCCAGACCACAGCTGCATCATTAGCCACTTTAAACCCCTCCAATCCATACATGAAGCAAACTGACACCCACCATGAAGATGTGGCACGACCACGAACACGAAGCCAAACAACAGCAACACAGCTCACCAGCTCAAATCCCCCTGCAACTCAGACTAACCCGAGCACAACCAAGCCCCCACCCAAACAGAACACACCCCCATCCAGAGCACAGCCAATCCCCCATCCAATCAGAGCATAGCCAAGCCCCCAACCAATCAGAACACACCTCCACCCAATCAGAACACAGCCAAGCTCCCACCCAATCAGTTCACACCCCCACTGGCAGTTAAAAGGAAGAAACAGCTGCGATCACACATTGCTCCTAGAAGCATGAAGCCGAAGACACCAGCCTGAAGATGACAAGTGAGACTTCGTCGAAACGTCGCCAAAACACTTCCAATTTTATGCGGGAGAAAACCCAAATAACCAAAGACCTACATATATATACAGACAGACAGACAGACATACTAGCTGTGGCCCAGTCTTGTGGGTATACAATATTTTTTGACCGACTGCCAATAATGTCCTTCTGTAGCTCAGGTCACGCCTACTTTGTCTCCATCATAGTTTGCCGCGGGTGTAAGAGCTGGTTTCCCGGCTTGCCGGTATAACCGCCTTCACCTTCACAGCTCTCCACACCACAGGTGGCATCGGAGTCCCTGGCAAAGGTACGGCATACTCTGTTAGTCAGGAGGACACTTGGTGGCGGTTGACATTTCCCGCCATTTTGCTTGTGGGTTTGGCGGCGGCGGCACTGAGGGGAAAAGACCCGGCTCGCGCCTACCATTGTGGTGCTGCAACGTTAAAGTCCAAAAAGATAGTATAACGTGTTGCTTTTACGTCCAACAGATGGCGCTGTTTTTCAAAAAATGCAACGTTATGTCAAAATTTCAAAGCAATCGATGAAGAACTTTTGGAGATTTACGATTTTGAACAAACGAACATTTATATATATATATATATATATATATATATATATATATATATATGACACTTCACGTCTTCCTACTATTTGGAAACCTGCTCTCATATATAGACGAATCTTAACACAAAATATAAAACATAAATCAAGTGTTAATCAAAAAGCCTGTATGGCCACAAGTTCCAGCCAAATCACATTCCAGCCAGCCACAAAGATGAAAAACCGACCATACACCCGAAGCCAAGCCAATAAACACAAACTGAGACTCCCAACCAATCAGAATGAAAAGGTGAAGCCATCCCAGACTACCAGCACCAGATTTGAAATAGTAACGGCAGTTACAGCAAAAGACCCTTCACATAAGCCTGATGATGGCAGATGAGATTCTGTCAAAACGTCGCTTCTACCCTTTTAGGGATATGTTCACAATTACACAGGAAGAAATGAAATATTAACTGTACACACACACACACACACACACATATATATATATATATATATATATATATATATATATTTCATTTATATTTCAGTACAAGGATTTGCCAAAGGGGCCTATACCTCCAACAACTCCTAAGTTTGCATATGGAGAAGTTAAATTGATGAAGGTAAATGTATATTACATAGTAATTTTTTTTATTAAGTTTTTATTGTTAAAGAATTATAGTACAATTCCACCTTTCCGGTTTCATGGTGTTGATATACACATACATATACACATACATAATATTTGCTTATTATTTACATGGTATAGCCTCGTTATCTTAATTTAAAAGGTACTGCCCATAGGATTTCTTACTTATGTTATCCTTAATACCTATTATTACATTTTATTTACATAAACTTGCATCCTTACTCCATTTTATTTCCTACTACCGGTAGTACGACTCCTTTCAATATACTCATTTAGTTAATCATCAAATTGAACTTTAGCTCTCTCCGTCTTCACTTCAATTTTCTTTTCTCTAATCACTCATACCACATATCCCACACGCTATAGTAGTCAGTTTCCTCTCTATCATTAATTTCTAATGTCATCTTATTCATTTCGGCACATTCCATTATTTTCCTAATTATGTGCTCTTTGGATGGCAACTTTTTCCAATGTTGAGCATAGGAGATTCTTGCTGCTGTTATTATATGTGTGATAAGATACTTCTTCTTTCTTGCAAATTCTGTCTTCAAGATTCCCAGGAGAAATATTTTTGGTTCTAATTCAATGGTATCTCCTATTATTTCCGACACCCATTTACAAATCATCCTCCAGAATTCTTTGGCTTGTGGACAGGTCCACCAACAATGATAATAGGTACCTTGCTGGTGGCCACACTTCCAACAGTTTGAACTCGTGTTTGGGTAAATTTTGGCAATCCTGGCTGGTGCTAAGTGCCACCTTATATTGATTTTCCTTGTAAGTTGTTGCTCTGGTCATTTTGAGATTGTTATTCCAAATTTGGTCCCACTCATTCAAATTTATGGTTTATCCGATATTTTGGCCCATGCTATCATTGGGTCCTTAACCACCTCCTCTATCAAGTCATACTCTACCAGATAGTTATACAATTTAGCCAATAATTTATTATCTGTACCCATCTATACCTTGTCAAAACCATTGATGCCTGTCTCTATGCCATATTCTTCTATATCTTTTTTATATCGCGATTTAATTTGTGCATATGTCCACCATTCTACGTGGGTGCCCTGTTCTTTCAATTCTTCCATTGTTTTGAGGTTTCCTACCCCATCTAGCATCTCTTTATATTTTACAGTTTTGCCCAGTTCCAGAACATTGGGGTATATTATTGCCTCCATTGTGGATAGCCATCTGGGAATTTTAGTATATTGTTTTTGTCTTATTTCTCCCCATGTTGACATTAGTGTGTCCCTTATTTTATGTTTATGGAAATAAGTTCTTGTTCTTTTCCCTGTTTCCCAAAGATAAGCATGCCAACCCTTCTGGAGGTCATGGCCTTCCAATGTCAGGATTCTTTTATTTCCCAGAATTGCCCACTCTTTTAACCATACTAAGTTTGCTGCTTTGTGATAAATTTCCCAGATTGGAAGTCCAAAACAACCCCTGTCTTTTTTGTCTTGTAGATTCCTGATTGCAATCCTCGGTTTCTTCCCTCCCCAAATAAATTTCCTAATGGTAGAATTAAATTCCCAAAAAAATTTCCTATCTAATTTGACTGGAGCAGTTTGGAATAAATACAGCAATAGTAATATTACATAGCCATTAGATTTGCATAGTCATGAGTTGGGAAATTTTGATTTAGCTATTATGAAGTTCTATTTTTAAACAAAAGACAAACAATCATTTGCTTTGTAGTGGTGCTTTAGAGATTGGAGGTGGAAAATTTGAACTTTGTCATGAAGCTTAAAAAAATGGAGCTCTTCTTTTACAGTGTATAGTTGAAAAATGTGCAAGAACCCTGAAAAAAAGTTTAATTAGAATTAACACATCAGGGAATTTAGTCTCGGGAAAGAATCGTATCTTCAGGATAAGGTTTACATTTACATTATGGCAATAAAGTTAATTATAAAATAGCTCTGGAGGAATGATATTTTTTTTCACTGAGTTTTCACATTATTCCTACATGGAACTGGCATCATTCAACATGATTGTGTGAGAATTCAGTTAAGAGTATGAAAACAGCTACAGGCAGGAGGCTGAAATGGTTTCTATACATACTGTATACTGTTGTATATCTTAAATAGATATCTTCAGAACAAATTCTGATAAATATTTATGTAAGCATTGTTTAGAATGTGTTGTTGTTCTGCATTTATTTCAATGCAAATTATACTCTGTTTTTGCTCCATTACAGGTTGGAACAGTGACTGAACTGCTGAATGATTTTTCCCCATCTGGACCAATTAAAAGCATGTATCCTTTGACATTTGTTCAATTAAAGCAGGTAAAAGTTGATATCATTTTCTTGGAAATAGTTCCAAATTTCATTAATTTAATTTGACTAATCATAAATTGCCAGTTCAAATTGTTGAAGACTTTTTGGGCATCCAGAAAAACAAGGGCCACTTGTTTCTCTGGATGTGCTTCATAATACTCCAAGGTGTCAATTGGAGGTCAATACTCCAAGGTGTCAACAATACAATTATTCTTGTATTGTTTCTTATTTGTCTGTCCAGAATGAAACCATTTTATTGGGGTGTATAATAGTGTTTAATATTTTTTTCATCTTCCCTGCAATTATACTCATAAATATTTTGTAGTCCGCATTTAACAAGGATATTGATCTGTAGTTTTTAATCTGACTTTTATCTGTACCTTCTTTCGGGAGTAGTGTAATATTTGCTTCCCTCCATGATTCCGGTATCTTCGCCTCAAATAGTGCTTCATTACAGATCTCCAGTAATGTTGGTTGTATAATTTCATCTACTTTTTAAATATTTCTCCTGGGAGACCATCCGGGCCCAGTGTTTTATTATTTTTAAGTCTCGAAATTGCCGCTCTCAACTCTTCTATTGTTATTTCTTTGTTAAGCATTTGTCTTTCATCTTTCCTATTAGTATAGTCTTTTTTTCCCTTAAGTACTTATCAATCTTCTCTACTGCTATTTTTTCCTTATTATAAAGATCTGTATAATAGTCTTGTGCAATTTTCTTTTTCTCTTCCTCGTTATTCTGGATGTTTTCCCTCACATCTTCTAGTTGTTGAATGATCCGTGCTTCTCTTTCTTTTTTCAGTTTGTAGGCTAACCACCTACCGATCTTATTAGCATGCTCAAAGTAAAACTGTTTGGAATGTTTTAGATTTTTTGCGATTTCTTCTTGTTCTGATAGATTCAACTTATGTCTCAGTAGGATCAGCTTCTCTTTAGTTGACTCATCTCCTGTTTTTAATTGAAGTTTCTTTTCCAAATTATCTATTTCTTCCCGAAGAGTGTTATGCATTTCCCATTTTTCCTTGTTTTTCTTTGCATTATAGGTTATTGTTATCCCCCTTATGTAGGCTTTCATGGTATCCCATAGATTAGGTAGGGAAGTATGCTGTTTTTTATTTTTTTTGAAAAATAATCCCAATTCTTTCATTGTCCTTTCTACATACTCCTTTTCATTTAATATTTGTGGATTTAACATCAATCTTCTAGTTCTTCTTCTTGGGCCTTTCCATGTTACCTCAAGGAGGTTATGATCTGCCCATGTATTGGGAGAAATCTCAATTTTCCCTACCTTAATCCTAGCTCTTTATTCATCCATAACATGTCTATTCTAGACCAAGATGCATGGGGATTAGAGTAGAAGGTATATCTATTTTCTTTGGGATGAAAGGTTCTCCTTATATCTATTAAATACAATTCCTCTGCCATGTTAAAAAATGTTTTGGGTAATGTATTTCTTTTCTTCTTATTGTCTTTGCTACTGACATGGTCATTTTTAATATCTATTATCCCATTGTAATCACCTACTATACATATATTTCTGTGGCCTGTCGTAATTACCTTTTCGTGTAGTTTTTTATAATAATCCCTCTAGTTTTTGTTAGGCGCATAAATAACTACTAACAAGATTGATAAAAACCCTCTCTTTATTTCCACTATAAGTGTTCTTCCTTTAGGATCCGCATATATTGGTTTAGCTATTATTCCTCCCCTCACATATATTGCCATTCCCTTCTTTTTCTTATCAGATAGGGCTGCATATAGTTTCCCTAACTTGCTGTACTCTAAATGTCTTTCATCCTGTTTCTGGATATGAACCTCCTGAAGGCATATTATATCTACTTTTTGTTTGACTAACTTTGCAAAGATCTGTTTTCTTTTTGTTGTCACATTTAATCCATTCACGTTTATCGAAATAAGATTCCAGTTTTCCATTCCTTAGGTTCTCTGCCTAATATATCTCGATATCTATCTGCCTTTATAACCCTTTGAGTTCTTATTTTACTACCCTTTGTATCTCGATTATCTCTCTCTCTCTCTTTGTTCTTCTTTTCTGGGGCTCCTTCTTTAACGTCTCGTTGTTGTGACATTGTTCTTCCTGGCTTGTAGTCTCCACTTCCTCTTTGCTGCTCTGCTCCTCTTCATTTCCTGTCAGTTAGTCCAAAAAGTCTTGAGCCGTCACTAAACTATCTATTTTCAGTTTTTTGCCTTGCCAAGTGATAAGCATCCCTTCCAGTAATGTCCATCTGAACATGATATTACGTTTGTTCAACTGTACGGCTAGAAAACGATAATCTTTACGCAGCTCTCTTACTCTTCTGGGAACTTGCTTTAGGGTTATGATTTCTTTCTCCTTATATATCATAGGTTCTTCTCTTGTTATGTTATATACTATTGCACGAACCCTTTTTCTGACGAACCTAATATGGATCTCTCTAGGCAGTTTGTGTCGTCTGGCGTAATTTGTCTGGATTCAGCATATCTCGTCTATTGCTGTTATAATTTCTTGCTTATCCCTTTGTAGGGCTTCCGCAATAATCTCCACCATTACTTGTCCAAGGTCTTCCTCTTTTGCCTCAGTCACGTTTTGGAATCATAAATAAAACGCTGCCCTGTCCATTTCGAGTTGGATTACTGAATCTTCGAGATCCTTGTTCCATGCCATCATCTTTTAGTCTACCTGTTCCAATTTTCTTTCGTTTTGCTCCGTCTTGGCCTCTACAATTTTTATCTTTTGTTCGTTTTTCTGGATTGCTTCTTGTATCCCATTCATTTTGCTGTCTAAATTCTGGATATCAACTTTCATCTCACTATGACTACTAGACATCGTTTCCTGCATTTTAATCATAGTCTCTTATATTAGTGTTAGGGTGGCCTGCATAGTCTGCATAGTTGGGGCTGTGGTGGATTTTTCCATCTTTAATGACCCTTCAATCGATCTTTGATTTGAGGGAGACACCATTGTTATTGTTGGGTTCAAAGCAGTTTTCTTCCCTGCCTTTAAGGTTGTAGTAGTGAGACTAGTTATTTCTTTCAATAGTTTACTCTGCTCTCCCAAGATCTTATAGATATTTTTCCACACTATCATCCACTGTTAACTGCTTATTTTTCCTTGTTATTGTTTCTCGTGATTGTTTTTGATATCACAATAAAAAGTGCCAATATAATAAAAAAGAAAAAACAGGTATCTATACTCTATATATTCTATATTAATATATTAAATTAATCACGATGTCTCAAGTCACTGCACAGATCTGTCTTTATCACAGACTCAAAATCACTACTGACAATATTAAAATTCCTATTAACAATTACATAAATCTGTATCTCAAATTAACTCAATCCTCTGAATCTCAATTAATACTGTAATAGATCTGATAGATAACTAGTATCTAAATTATCTATTATCTCTATTATCTAATTTTTATGTCTGATTATTCGGTTTGAGACCCATTTGTGTTTTCCAATTGCAATTGTGAGATGGCTATATAAATTGATATAAATGTAGCTACATTATAAAAATGCAGTGCTTGCTTAAAATAATTTTTAATGTTTGTCTTTATTTTATTCTTCAAGTATTTTGGATACGCATTATACAGAACAAAGTTACCAAGAAACTGTAGTAAGGAAATTCTTTCTTCATTTGATGGCATTCATGATCGGGCCTACATCTCTGTGGATGGGGTAAAGCACCATATCACAACTGCTTTCTTGTGGTTATAGCTATGATTACATCATCATCTATCTATCTATCTATCTATCTATCTATCTATCTATCTATCTTCTATTTATTATTCGCTGAGAGATTATTCTGTCTCCTGTATGTAATGTAATAATAATTATACAAAAAGAATGTCAAATAAGTACTGTCTTCTAAGTAAGATCAGTTCTGTAATGCTTGGTGAAGGCTGTTTATTTCCTGATATGGTCACTGATGGATAAATTTGCTTATATTGTTATTCATACATAGTTTAATTTTATAGTGGTTTGTTAACAATGTTAACACTGTTCTTAACTTCATTTTGCTCTGTTAGGCAAAGTCCAAGATTCAGAGGCTGCTTCTTCATTTTATCTAGTAGTCTCCTTGTAGAAATGTATTAAAATAGTTTCTTAGAAATATGCCAATACTGTGGATTAGTATAAATTCAGATGGATGGGTCTTATGATTCTACTGTCACAATAATTTCTGTTTACTTTCCATTGCTATGAAAAGCAGTGCTATGGATCCTAGATTTATAACTGCAAAATACTAATGTTAGTGTATCAAGGTATTCCTTCTCTGCAGATTTAGGGCACCTAATGAAAATAATGTCGAGGTCATATAGCCATGACAATATACTGTACTCATAAAATAAATGGCAGTAAACTTAAATTGTTTACTTATCAATATCATAGGCAATTGTGTTCTAAATGATCTGTTCTGATTGTTTCCTAAAAATTAGAAGGAATGCATTGAAATGCATATTTTCTGAGATGGTGCTGAGCCAAAGCCATGTGTGCTCTCATGTCAGTGTTTTAACTAAAGATACATGAAGAAGATTCTCTCTTGTCCTTTAACATTGTGCTAGCAATGAGAGAAGCAAGGAAGTGGTGGATTGATTTAGACTGTATTTGATTTCAAATATGGTTATGTAACTTTGGCTGGCAATAGGTTTGAAATTGATTTGAACAGTGACTATAAGTATTATTATCAAAGCAGGTTGTGATGCTACACTATGTTTTCTCTGAGATTAAAAAACAATCAATGGAAGGAGAAAAAAAAGAGGATGTGAACTTGGCAAGTGTTCATTATCCTTCAATCCTGGTTGAAATCATTATGTTTGGAATCTGTGTGTTTTTGCTAAGCATCGTATCTATTCACTGACTGGTCCATTGCACTACTTTGCAGAAGGCAGTTTTACCCTCAACACACCCCCCTCCAAATTTCTTCTTTTAGTCCCTGGCTCCTCTAACTATTGTTGCTGAAAATCGGTGGTACCGTTTCTCATCAATTTGAAGCAGAAGAACCGAGAAACCGTCAGATACAGTACAGATGGGAAGTTCCAACTGGACTAGGGGTGAACTATTCAGGAGAAAGATATTGTCTTAACTCAGTGTGGAAGGCAAGAAATTTTTACACCAATGTACTAAAGGCTGGATGCCCCCAGCCCCCAGAAGCTAGAAGGAAGACTGAAGCAGAGGGGGCAACAAAGGGGGAGAAGGAAGAATCGCTGGCACAGGCCCAAAGGGGAGCTTTGATTACTCAAGAAGATTTAATACAACTTTCAACTACTGCTCAAGCTTTGGAGGTATTCGACAAAATAGAAGAACCTAAGGATCAAAGACAGACCCGAGCGGCAACCAAGCGTCAAGAAGAATTAAGATTGCAGCAACTACAGATGGAAGGAGGAGGGAAGGGGGGGGAGGAGGGATGGGAAAAAATTGTTGTAATACTTGTTAAAACTTTTTAATTAAAAAAAATGTTGAAGCAGAAGCTAAAAGTGTAGTCAAATACTACAGTAGAATTAATAGATTTTTTAAGAGCTAAGAAACACCCAAATCCTCTCTTCACGTATAGCGCTATGCATTTTGCATCACTGTTCCACCTATGTAGTTCTTTTATTTCTCAAAAATGTTAAAGTGAGCCCAACAACCTAAAGATTTCCATCCTTTTTTTATCAAGGAATAGTAGAATATACTAAATCCAATAAAGAGGTCTTGATATATACCAAGAGTGGTTTATGACATCAGTTAGAAAAACAAAGATGAATTTTTGACTTTAAAAAAGAACAAAACAGTTTTTTATATTTTTTATACACCCACCATGCTTATTTGTTTTTTGTCAATTATTTAAACTTTCTGACCACAGAGGGTGGGAAAATTTGAATTTCTTCAGAAGTACTCATTTTATTTAAAGAAAACACCTGAATGAATTATATAAATGACTATTATAATTTTGATTCAAGTCATATGAATTAACACAGTTGTCAGCGTTTCAATGCTGGCATAGAGAGGAGAGCGAGAGATAAACTCTGAAACTTTTGCCTGCTAAATCCCTTTGAAGTCCGGTTGTCGTGGAAATGAGGGGAGGGGGCACATTCCTGGGAAATGACGAGGAAAAGAAGTCTGAAGAATGACTTGGAAGACAGCCAATGAGAAGCAGAGATTTGGAAAGGGAGGGATTGGGGGGCAAAAGGTCAGTCTTGTCCGCACGGAGTCATGATCCGGTGGCTGTTCTCAATTAAAGAAAGATTTCCTTAAAGATTGGCAGTTTGGAAATTCATTTAATTTTGAGATAGCATCGCAGTCTGACAAGTTGGGGATAGGCACTTTCTAAAACCTCCCATCAAAATGCAGATACCTCTGAAAAAGACCCTAGTGGATAATGATATAGCTTTTGTACTGTGTCTTGTTTTGGGTTTAACTTTAAAATATATTGTTCATTTAGATTCCTCAGGGGATTCTTGAAAGAAGGAAATCCTTGAAATTGAACATAACTGGGAATGCAGGTGCCAATCTGGATTTGTTGATAGAAAATATGGGTCGAGTCAATTATGGACGATACAACAATGACTTCAAGGTATAGTTTCAATTGTCTTAAATATCCAGTCAACTATAAACTTGCTGGATTATTTGAACATAAAGCAACACTTCTAATACTATTGAGTGAATATTATAGAGGTATAGTATTTAAAGGAAATAATTTGAGTTTATAGTTTGAGAAGAAAAGAAAAAGTTTTGAGATACTATTGTATCTCTTTAATTAAGAAGAAAACTATACTTGACTAGTAGTCCAAAAATCACTGCTGTCTTTGGCAGATATGTGAGGGTGATTTGAAATATGCATAATAAACAATTAACCAAGCCTTATATGCCACTGGCATGGATCTAATACAGCCAAGATGCAATACAATGTTTTATGAAGAGGTGTCAACAGGTAGCTTCCTTTGGAAATGTGAACAGTTATTCAGATAATGTAGTTCTTACAGGCTTGCTAGAGGAGTACAGATCCTCCCTATCATCCTTTGTATTTACATTATCTAAAGTAAATTTGAAAGTATCAGTAGGTGTGTTCTTCTGGTTCTAATTGTATTCTGAAGATTTGCCGTCTGTACCAACCAGTTTTGGTGCTGATTAGTTATGAAGTAATTTTCTCTTTCCAGCTCCTTAGTGTCTTTCAATATCAGGGAACAATCTCCCAGTAAGTTTGGCATAAAAGTTTGAATATAATTTATTTTACAATCACAGAAGTTTATTTTCTCCACGTCAATCCTTTTATGGATTGCCTTTGAATGGATTTATTATTCAGAATGTAGTCGGCTGCCAACTCTGACTTTGATGGCAAGGAGAAGTATATTACTTTTATCAGTTGAATTATGTACAATTTGATATTTAAATGTTTTACATATGCACCAGTATTATTATTAAGGAAAATATAAAATATAAATTAGTCTTAGTCTCTCTCTCTCTCTCTCTCTCTTAAAAACTCTTGCCACTTTTGGAGGCAACCTTGCTGTGATACCACAAACTACAGTTTTAGTGAAAAATAGAAAAAGCAGAAAAAGAGAACTTAATGGGTTTCTTTAAGGAACATAGCTTTCATGTGTTCAACTGCTTCACTACAGGATGTGGAAACTTGCAAATTATATTGTACCATGAAACTTAAAATGTAAAGGTGAGATCAAAATCCTAGATTAAATTTATTTTACAAAGAATCTTTAAAAATGGAGCTTTAGAGGAGATGCTCAGGTATTGATAGCTTTTGCACTTGAGCTATTTCTGTTAATGTTGTAAGCTGCCTTCTAAAGTAACATCTTTGATGTTACTTGGATAAATAACTTAGATAGCTTGAAGTTTAGGGTGGTTCTTAATTTTAATTTAATTTAATTTCCAATTTATATACCGCCCTTCTCCCTGAGGACTCAGGACGGTGTACAGCCAAGATAAAAAACATAGAATACAAATATTTAAAAACATTTAAAAATATATATAAATTTTGGCCCGAAAGTTAAGAAATCACAGACTGATTAAAAGAATTTAAAAATTTCTTCTTAAGCCAACCCGGCTTGCTGGAAAAGATGGGTTTTAAGGGAACAACGGAAGGCATTGAGGTCATGGATTCTCCTTATCTCCGGGGGCAACTGATTCCAGAGGGTGGGAGCCCCCACCGAGAAGGCCCTCCCCCTGGGGGTCACCAGCCTACATTGTTTGGCTGATGGCACCCTGAGGAAGCCCTCTCTGTGGGAGCGTACGGGTCGATGGGAGGTTGTCGGTAGCAGCAGGCGGTCTCGCATATAGCTAGGCCCTATGCCATGGAGCGCTTTAAAGGTGATAACCAATACCTTGAAGCGCACCTGGAAGACCACCGGGAGCCAGTGCAGCTCGCGCAGGAGCGGTGTTACATGGGAGCGCCATTTTGCTCCCATCACTACCCGCGCTGCTGCATTCTGGACCAGCTGGAGCCTCCGGGTGCTCTTCAAGGGGAGCCCCATGTAGAGAGCATTGCAATAGTCAAGGCGAGAGGTGACGAGGGCGTGAGTGACTGTGCACAAGGAATCCCGATCGAGAAAGGGACGCAACTGGCGAATCAGGCGAACCTGATAAAAGGTCCCCCTGGTAACAGCCGTCAGACTGTCATACAGGTATTGTCCGAAATCCTCCGCCCTGCCTTCTAAGGGATCCTCCCACACTCCCGGATGGAGCAGGGAGTGGGTCACCCTGTGCCCTAAACAGGGCGGCCGGACGATTCCCTGATGATGCAATAGAGGCGGAAAAGTAGTTAGACTTTGCCGTCTTTATCGCCACTAGGTAGGCCTTAATATGCGACCTTACCAGTGTTCGATCAGATTCAGCGAGACTGGCCCTCCAACTGCTCTCCAGGCATCTTTTCCGGCACTTCATTTCCCTCAGCTCCTCAGTAAACCAAGGAGCCGCACGGGATCGGCATTGGGTCAGAGGCCGCAAAGGCACAACTCGGTCCAAGGCCCCACCAGCCGCCCGATCCCAGGCGGCTACCAGGTCCTCGGCCGAGTCATGTGCTAGATCCTCAGGAAATGGCCCAAGCTCCGTCTGGAACCTATCAGGATCCATCAGGCGCCTGGGGTGGATCCATCTAATTGGGTCCGCCTCCCTGCGGCGAGGGGTCGCGGTTCGAAGATCTAGGCGAAGGAGTGAGTGGTCAGTCCATGACAAGGGTTCCATGTCTATATCCCCTATAACAAAACCACTCAACCACTGGCCAGAGACAAAAATCAAGTCCAGAGTGTGACCTCCCCTGTGAGTAGGGCCATGAACTAACTGGGTCAGGTCCATGGCCGTCATGGAAGCCATGAACTCCCGAGCCACCTCAGACGTTTCACCAACGGATGGTGAAATTCTTAGTATATGTAGTAGGATTTTTCCCAATGATTGTATCACTTTGACTCAAGAAATGCAGCCACATTACATTTCTGAGAGAGAATATGCCATTTCAGATCAAGCTATTCCCCAAATTCTCATTCCCTTGAATCAGTGGTGGTTGCTACCGGTTCTCCCCGGTTCTTGCAAACCAGTAGTGGAAATTTTGAGTAGTTTGGAGAACTGGTAAATACCACCTCTGCCTGGCCCTGCCCCCAATCTATTTGCTGCCTCCTGAGTCCCAGCTCATCGGCTAGAAGGAAAAAATCAGGGCTCACTTGACAAAGATGAGGAAAAAAAAACAAGACACCTTAACTTTAAATTGAGAAACCAAGAAGCCTCCCAACTGATTGGCTAGAACCGATCCGCTCCTTGTAAACCGCTTGGTGGTGGTAGATTGGCAATTTAGGCCAAGCTGCCTGAAAGCAGTTTTCAATGTTCTCGTGGTGGCAGAGCAGCAAAAAAACTGTTTAAACTCTTGCCGCGGCACTTCAAAGGGCTGCCCTACAGTTGATCAGCGGTAAAAGGCAGTGTGATGGTAGAGCAGTGCGCTCCAAAAACAAATGGGTAGACCGGTGCCTCCAAAAATAAATAGGTAGACCAGAACGCTCCAAAAACAAATGGATAGACCGGTATGCTCCAAAAATAAATGGGTAGACTGATACAGCTCTTCAAGCAATTAAAAGCCTGGTAGACCAGTACCTCTGCTAAATCCTAAAGAATTGCTTGTCACATGACCATCAAACCATGCCCACAAAATAAGCCACGCCCACAGAACCGGTAGTAAAAAAATTTAGAACCCACCCCTGCCTTGAATCCACCGACCTACAAAATCTCCACCTTATCATGATTCATTTTTAGTATATTAAGCCACATTTATCCCATCATAGCACTTTTCTGACCTTGCTCAACTTTTTCTGATGCAGATACAGTATTATGAAGTAGACCTGAGTGTTATCACTTCAACATATTAATGAAAGTAGCCTCAAATTCCTAATGAATATCTCTTTCCCAGTGAACTTATATATTTGTCAGCCTCATGATGCTTGCTTGCTTTCAGCTGCCATTGTAATGGGAGGGGGGAGGTATTGTAGGTATTTGGGAGTGGGGGAAGCGAGCTGGTGGAGATGTCTCGAAAAAGGGAGGAAAATTCTCACTGTCTTTTTAGCAGCTGCGGAGAGAGCTGATAACTGTCAAGGTCAACCATCCTGGCATACCAGATAGATGGGGCCGCCTAAAGAAGTACCCCATATGACACCTTGGGGAGATGTGGATTGGACATTTACCTTGGGACTGTTGGGGGAGGGATTTGGGGGATGCTTTCAATATGTAATTTTCGCGCCTATTGCCTCAGATTTTGCTTTTCTTTCACTGCATTCAGTTTATACTCAGTAAAAGTACCTTTCTCTACAAACATGGAATTGGGGTTTTTCTTTCTTGAGCTTTGAACGGAGGCAAGCCTAACAATATTTGTTAAATCACATCAGAGAAAATATGCCTTGCAACAATCTTGCACAAAGTTTTCAGATATCAGAAATATACTGTGTTTCCCTGAAAATATGACATGTCCCGAAAATAAGGCCAAGCCTGATTTTTGGGGTGGGCATATATTTACCCGAAAATAAGCTCTAGTGAAGGGGTGGGCATGGCCAGCACAGGAGGCAGCCCTTCCCTTCCCTGGTCACCTCTGGGCTTCTCGGCCCCTTAATCGGATCAGCTGAGCCACTCAGGCCACCATTCATGAAACAGCTGATTCATGGGTACCCGCTCAGGCCACCGCCTCCAGCAAGCGCAGCCACTTTTGCAGTCAATTGTGGCTGCAAAAGAAACTGGAGGCCAAGAGATGCACCCCACACGCCTCGCACCCTCCTTACCTAATGGTGACAGTCACAGCAGGCAACCCTGTCCAAGGAACAGCTGCCTTATGGGTGCCGCTCTGGCTGGCGCCTTCAGCAAATGCAGCCACTTTGCTATCGATTGTGGCCACTTCTGCAACAGGAGGCCAAGCGATGCACCCCATGTGCCTCGCACCAGCCTTCCGAAAGGTACTGTAGCAGCAATTATCCAGCAGCTATTTACAATTCACAATTTTTTAACCCTTATTTCATCCCGACCCATTTTATCACTGGGCATGGCAGGGTTTCTCGCGTCTCGCATCTCGTATTTCCCTGGCCCCACCCCTCCCCACCTGCCATCCCCAAATTGCATCCATGCCTGGCGAGGGGGCAGAAGAGATTACAAGAGGAGCCCTATCATGCTCCATGCGTCTCGCTTCTCCTCCACCCCATCTTCCACCTCTCTCAATAAAGAGCTGAGCACTGTGGAAAAGAGAGCCGGGTGGGCCCAGGCTTTGGGGATCTGGGGCTGCTGGGGGTTGCCCGGCGGAGAGGCGGGAGCGGGGCAAGAGTTTGCAAGTGATTGCTTCCCCTTTGTCTTCTCTCTTAAAAGCACTCCTTGGGCGCAGCCACTTCTGCAGCGGGAGCTTCACGCCGGCCTTCCGAAGGATACTCTGGCAGCAGCTATCCACAATTTTTAATCCTTATTTCGTCCTGACAGTACTGGGCCATGTGAGTCGGGATGAAATAAGGGTTAAAAAATTGTGGATAGCTGCTGCTACAGTACCCCTCAGAAGGCCGGCGCAAGGCTCCTGCTGCAGAAGTGTTTGCCTGCAGACAACGGCGAGACATATGACAGAGCTGCAAGGCAGGTAAGATGCGCGTCTCATGTCTCCCTGGCCCCTGGCGAGGGGGGGAGAAGAGACGGCAAGAGGAGTGATCCCCATCTCACTCCATGCGTCTTGCTTCTCCTCCGCACCACATGCCACCCCCCTCGATAAAGAGCCGGGTGCTGTGGAAAAGAGAGCCGGGTAGGCGCAGGCTTTGGGCGTCTGGGGCTGCTGGGAATCTCCTGGTGGAGAGGCGGGAGCGGGGTGGGAGTTTGCAGGCGAGGGGGATGGATAGATGGATGGATGGGAGGTGGGCAAGTGCCAAGAACGCTGGGAGATTCCCACCTTTGGTTGCCCCGGCGAACAGCTGACGAGCGGCTGTGTTGCACTGCCACAGCCGCAGTCACGAGGTGGCCACGCTTGCCGCCTCCTGCACCCCCAAAATAATAAGACACACCCCCCCCCCAATAATAAGGCCAAGCCCTTATTTCGGGGTTCAAAAAAATATAAGACAGGGTCTTATTTTCAGGGAAACATGGTAATCACCCATTTGAAACAATTTCCATGAATAGAAGTAGTATCATTGTGCAACATCAACCATAATTGGGTCGCAGATTTAAAAAGATCCAAATGATATGTGACCAAAATAGTCACCTATAGATTTCCCACCCCAGTAGATTGTAAGACCATGGCTGTCTTCATCCAAATAAACTGGTTTAAAGTGATAAATTAAGTTCCTTTGCAGGAATTCCTGTGCCCACATTCTTTTCCATTTTAATAAATTTTGTTAAAGAGAATTCTGTAAGAATTGTGTAATATAAAAAAAGAACATCTTAAAAGAATCAGTTGCTTACAGTTATGCAACTTTGAATACAAATCATATTTAACCACATTGAACTCTGAGAGAGGAAACAAGATCAATACAGTACCACTCCCTTTATCACATATGCCATTTATCTAAGCAGAGCAGAAATCCAATTGAAAAATATGAGTATAATCTATGTTTTTCCAGAGCTCCCAAATATCTACTATTCTCATGCATTCACCTGCATTAAATTATTTGAGTCTATGTAGTCACTAGATTGAGGGCTTCCAAATAAAGCTGTAAGAGTACAAAAAACCCAGACAGAAGGAGAGAGAGAGAGGGACAGACAGAGGAAGGAGGAGGGAGGGAAGGAGAGGGGAAGAGAGGGAATTGTAAAGCAGTAAAACTCTTTTTTGACATATTTATTAAACATTTATTTTCAGGGTCTGATTGTGAATTTAACTCTTGCTCAAGATATCCTTTTTGACTGGGAAATATATCCCCTGGACATTGACAGAGCAGTGCAAGGAGGTTTCAGTTATAAGATATCTGGAAAAAATGTACCAACGTATGAAGGGCCGAGTGTTTATACTGGCAATTTTTCCATTCCTAGTGGAATTCCAGATTTGCCTCAGGACACCTATCTCAAATTTCCAGGTTGGACAAAGGTACAAATTCTTTATTCATAAAAAGTTCATGTACAACTTCAAAATTCATAACAGACTTAAAGTATTTCTCATCAACCTCATTTATGGGTAAAAGTGTAAAGCAGCTTAATTGGAGTATATTGACAGTATTGGGATTATTAATTTCCAGTGCAAGGATTGAACAGCTGCTTAATTATAGAAATATTTAGTAGGTCAGCCACAAGGATTGATAAAGTTGGCAATATACAAGAAAGCAATTTGTCTTCAGGCTGTTACAATCAAATTAAACTAAAGCAGGGGTGAAATGCTACCGGTTCAGACCGGTTCGGGAGGACCAGTAGCGGAGATTGAGGCTAGTTCGCCGTACCGGTAGTAATTGCTGGCTGGCCACACTCCCAAACCGCAGTCCTGCCATGCTTCCCTGCCTTCCATGCAGCCTTCCCATGACCAGCTTGTGAAGGCAGGCAAGCGGAAGGCCACCTGGAAGGCAGGCAAGCTTCGCAGGGCTGCGGGGAAGGGTGCTAGCAGCTTACTCCCTTCCCAGTGTGCCCGCCTTCCACGCTGCCAAACTCATTCTTCAGAGTGTCAGCGATCTAAGGAAACATCTTCCAACTCTTCAAAATTGACTTTAAGAGCGCTGAGAAGCCGACAGGAAAAGTAGCGGCAGCAGGAGCGACTCTGTGTGTGTGTGTGTGTGTGTGTCCATCCACGGTCCTCCTCTCCCAGGTGACAGCCAGGGCTTCGCCGCCTCCTCTTTTCCTTAGAGGGGCAGACACACACACACACACACACACACACACACACACACACACACACACACCTGTTGCCCCCCCCAAACACTTTTGCTGTTGGCTTAAAGTCAATCTTGAAGAGCTGGAAGATATTTCCTTACATCGCTGCCAAACTCATTGTTGGGAACGTCTTCTTACACCTTCTCCTCCCCATTCTCCCCTCCCTTTTTCCATTTCTTTGCCTGGATTCTGCTAGTTACACCTTCTCCTCCCCATTTCCTCCCCCCCCATTTTTCCATTTCTGTGCCTGGATTCTGCTAATTACACCTTCTCCTCCCCATTTCCCCCCTCTCGTTTTCCATTTCTGTCCCTGGATTCTGCTAATTACACCTTCTCCTCCCCATTCCCCCCCTCGTTTTCCATTTCTGTGCTTGGATTCTGCTAATTACACTTTCTCCTCCCCATTCCCCCCCTCGTTTTTCCATTTCTGTGCCTGGATTCTGTTTCTGCAAGAGAAGGCTCTGATGTTCCTTGGGTAGTGGAGGAAAACCCAAAGCGTGGGGGCTTCAGAAGGGCAAAATGAGCTTCAAAATGTGCAGCTCCTGGCTCTAACAGTGAGTGACGTCAAGTTGGCCACGCCCACCCGGTCAAATGACCACTAAGCCCCACCCATCAAGCCACACCCACAGAACCGGTAGCAAGCATTTTTACATTTCACCCCTGAACTTAGACACATTACAATTATATGTTTTCTGATATCTAACTCTTGCAGCTGATGGACTTATAGATGCCTACTGACTGAATTGTGTTAATGTCAGTTAATGTCATGGAATTTTTAGTACTTGCCTCATGTTCAGATTAATATTGAAATTCATGATCTGTTTTCCACACATATGTTCCAGTGCCCAAGACTTGTGTCCAGTTGATACATTAGTATTTAACAGCTCTCATAACATAACACTTCTTATAATTTTTCACTTGAGAATATCAATGATTAGAATGCACAAATTGTGAAAATTAAAAAAGTTATTTGGTCCATTATTTCTAATAATGGCTTGTCTAAGATTGATATTATCAGCACACTTTCTACCTTAACATTTCAGACTTGTATTACATGGGCATCTTCCTTCCGACATTTTTCATTCAGAATTTGTCAACAACATAATTATGGCATTAAGCATTGTTAAGCAACACTCTTCTAGGTAATTAAGAATATTAAACAATTCTGTGACATGAATATAGGCAGTGTTATTCTCAGGATGGTTTCTCAGGATTCCATTCTGGTACCAATTCTGATAAACATGTATATTACATTGGTGGTGTCCTTGGAAAACATTTCTTATGATATCTGAGCTAATTTTCTGTAATTGAATCTGTGCTGTTGTATCCCTTGTTCTTCATTTATTCTAGTTTTATTCTTTTAGTCCACTTGTGAGATTTTTAGATTTTAAGTGGCTGCATAAGGTAACATAACATAAGCCCGTTGTCAGATTATGTTTAGGCCATGTGAAACTCATATTCATTCTGGAGAATATCTATCTCTATCATTATAAGAGTTATAACTGACTTGTTGGCACCTTATTTGCTATTAACTAATTGGAGAGGTTGTTATGCAACTCCATAGAGGATGGAGACACTGTAGAAGACACTGTTCAGCACTCCTTCCTGTATAGAAGTGAAAACTGTAAGATAATATTAAAAACAGGGTTTCTAATAAGAGCTGACACCGGCTAATTTTGAATAGAAGAGAATATTTGTAGCTCATGGTTGAACCATGGAGTCCTTGATGCTCTCTGTCCTTGTGTCAGGGTTCTGACCAGTGCCCTAACGCAATTAAGAGTCCCAAGCCATCTGGCAATAAAAGGCAACCTATGCAAAGCAAAAGCAATTTGAGTACAGGTATATCATTTACGGGTGAGATCCCCCCCCTTCCAGGTTTGGTTGGGTTCTTTTCATGGAATCTAGCTAGGAGACGGTCAGCTTGGATGTTTCTGCTCTTTACCAAGGGTGCCTCTGATAGACCGTAGCCTCTTCACTTGATTAGTTATTGGAGTTGCCCCCTGTGCCACCTAGAGTCGAGGATGCGTTGCACCTCATAATGGGTTTGGTCCCCTATGACCACTGGATCTGGGGGCTCACGGGGTGAGCCAACCACAGGCTTTAAGAGGCTGTTATGGAACACTGAATGTATTCTCCCCAATAGCCAGGGCAGCCCCAGTTGCATTGTGACCGGGTTGATGGTCTTTACTATGGAGAATGGCCCCATGAACTTAGGTCCCAGCTTCTTGCTGGGAAGCTTTAGCCTTAAGTATTTTGTGGATAGATAGACCTTTCCCCCCACTTGGAACAGCCGTTGTGGAGCTTGGTGTTTGTCTGTGCCACCTTAGCTAGCACTTTCCCATGACACTTTCAGTATCAACAGCCAGTCAGTCAAACTGACTGAGGAGGGGGGTTCCCTTGGGTATTCCGGCATTGGGACAAAGTCCATACCACTTACTACCTTGAAAGGAGTTAACCCTGTGCTACTGTGTACAACATTATTGTAAGCAACCTCTGTAAATGGCAGACAGTCAGCCCAATTGGACTGTTGGTAGTTCATGTAGCAACTCAAATATTGTTCTAGCATGGAGTTCAATCTCTCTGCCCTGCCATTTGTACTCGGATGGAATGCCGAGTAAGGTCCTGGGACGATCCAATGGACCACAAGAACTCCTTCAGCTTAGCTGTGAATTGGACTCCACAATGTCCAATCCACGAGATGATTCTATGCGGTACTCTATGCAGGTGGTAGATGTGCTTCAGGAAGAGTTTGGCTAGTTAGTGGGCTGAGGGTAGTCCGCTGCAGGGTATGAAGTGTGCCT
Organism: Pantherophis guttatus; assembly: GCF_059756535.1. Lineage (NCBI taxonomy): Eukaryota > Metazoa > Chordata > Lepidosauria > Squamata > Colubridae > Pantherophis > Pantherophis guttatus. The sequence continues at coordinate 92,799,035 of NC_142066.1, forward strand.
GCTTGGAGAATAAGTCAATCACTGTATTCCTCCCGCTCTTTGGCAATTCAACTATAAAGTCCATTGTGATCTCCTCCCACAGTCTCGTTGGCTCTACCACCTGTTGGAGCAGTCTGGGTGGGGGGTCTTCTGCATCTTCTTTTCATGGTGGCGCAGATGGTGTAGCTTTTTACATAGCAGTCTACGTCTTTCTTCATGCCAGGCCACCAGAATTGTCTCCTTACCAGGTATAAAGTTTTTAGAAACCCAAAGTGGCCCGCTGATTTGACATCATGGCTTCTGCAGAGCTTTGAGGTGCGTAGGGACTTGGGGACATAGAGTTTTACCCCCTTCCACGCTAGGTCCTCCCTTTTTGTCAGGATGTGCTGGTTGTCATGGAACCAGGGATCTGTTTCCAGTTCAGTTTTAAACTTTGCGATTAAATCACTTGCGGGTGGGTCCTGCCGGTTGCGGCATTGTTGGCAGGTGGTCACTTGGACTGCGGTTTGGGGAAGTGGAATGATAGCATTTACTACCTCCTCCTGCTCACATTTGTATTGGGGCATGCGGGAGAGGGCCTCTAGGAAATTCCTCCCCCTGGGATATGTTTTAGCACAAAGTTGAATCAGTTGAAGTATTGAGCCCATCGGACCTGTTTGGGCAATAGTTTCCGCGGGGTCCTATGGGCCTCCAGATTCTTATGGTCAGTCCAGACTTCAAACGGTTTCTCCCCCCCCCTTCCAGAAGGTGGCACCAGTTTAGTAGTGCCCATCTTAACACAAAAGCCTCCTTTTCACACACTGCCCACTGTTTCTCCGTGTCAGTAAGTTTATGTAATGTATAGGCACAGGGTTGTAGGTTCCCCTGGGAATTTTTTTGGAGTAAGACATCTTGCACCGCCACGTTGCTGGCATTGGTTTGGATGACAAAGAGTTATTCGGAGTCGGGATGTTCCAGTACTGGTTCTCTTGCAAATAGCTGTTTTAGTGTTTCAAATACCCCTTGGCAAGTGAGGTCCCACTGGAGGGGCTGCCCAGGGCAGGGCTTCGCTCCTGGGCTCCCAGTTTTTAGGAGGTGTATCATAGATTTGGCAATTTTTGCAAAAGAGGGGATGAATTGTCTGTAGAAGTTTGTGAATCCCAGGAAGTTTTGTAGCTGTCTGAGGGTGTGAGGGGACTGCCACTCTAGGAGAGCCTGAACTGTGACTGGGTCCATCTTTATCCCCTTGTTTGACACTCAGTAGCCTAGGTAGTTTAGCCCTGAGCGGTGAAATTCACATTTTGGCAGCTTGACATATACCTTTTTAAGTATCTGAAGGACTAGGGATATGTGGTCCTCCGTGGTCTCGGTAAAAAATGAGAATGTTGTCCAGGTAGACGAGGACCCCCTTGTAGAGGAGCTCATGCAGCACTTTGATTATCAGCTGCATAAACACCGCAGGGGGCCCTGCAGCCAAAAAGGCATGATTTTGAATTGGAAACTTTCTAGGGGGCAGTTGAAGGCAGTTTTCCATTTGTCTCCCTCTCTGATTTGGACCCGGTAATAAGCTTCCCTGAAGTATAGTTTAGTGGAGACCTTTCCTTTGGCTAAGTGGAACAACATGTCCTTCGTGAGGGGAGAGGGTATAAATTGTGCACACACACACACACCGTTTATCACATGAAAGTCAATGCACAATCTCCTAGTCCCATCTTTTTTTTTTTTCTTTGAATAGGACCGGGGCTGCGACTCATGGCTTTGCCGACTCGAACCCCCTTGCTAGGTTTTTGTCTATGTATTTGCATGTTTCTTTCATTTCCTGAGGTGCCATGGCATATAATTTGGGTTTGGGAAGTTTGGCCCTGGGGATGATTTCGATGGCACAGTCCATTACACGGTTAGGGTTACGGCATTGCACTCGGTCTCACTGAACACTTCTGTGAGGTCCTGGTATTCCCTAGAGATCCTTCCAGCTTCTGGGATCTGTTCAGAGGTGGCCACCAGTTGTTCTGGTGGGGCCCTGGTGGAAGCTTCCTGTGGGGGTGATGCCTCTGTTTGCTGGTGGGGAGGGGGTTGGGGGCCTCTTGCTGTTCTCAGCCTCCAGCTGCCTTCTCTCCACCAAATGGTCAGGCCTCACTTAGCTAGCCAAGAGAGCCCTAGTATGACCACCTCTGTCATTTTGAGAGCTATTACAAATCTAATTGATTCCCAGTGGTCTGCTAACTCCAGCCTCACTGGTTCGGTTAAGTGGGTGGCGTGGGCTCCCCACAATAGGGACCCATTGACTTATTTGAACTTAATCAGGAGCATCAGTTTCTTTGCTCTGATCTCTAGCTTCAGGACCGTGGGCAAGTTAATCAGATATCTGGTGCAGCCTGAATCTATTAGGGCTTCAAACGTGCCCTGGGTCCCTGTTTTTGGGGCAGTGAGGCATATTGGGAAGGTGAAAGGTGGATAGGTTCACCATTGAGTCCTTTTCCCCCTCATCCTCACTGTCATAGGGTTCCAGGGATTGGTTGTTGTCGGCTGTGGGTCTCCCCCCTTCAGCTAGGTAGGGAGGGACTCTACAGTCTGGAGGGCTTTTTGAGACTTGTTGGCGGCATGCCTGGGCTCCTGTCCTGATCGCGCCCTGGGTGATGTTTCTGGTTTGACTTTGGGGCTGGGGTTGCACAGGCTGATGAAAAGTGGCCTGCCCCTCTGCATCTGTAGCATTTCTACTGGCCTCTGGGGAGGGTTGGCCTTGTGGCTGGCTGGTTGCCACAGCTTTTGATCAGTCTGGTTGTCCTCTCTTTCTAGGATCTGGTTGCCTCCGCATGTCATTTTCACGCAAGCTGCTGTCAACCTTAATTGCCACTTGAAACCAGTCAGAGAGCCGGTTAGGAATAGATGGTGATTTCGCTGATCTGCTTATCCAGATCTCTGAAAAAATGGACTAGTAGCTCCTCTGGGCAGGCCAGTAGCTTCTCTATGACCTTTCTGAACTCACAAATGTCTTCTTTAATGGGTCGCCCTCTCTGCTTTAAACTTCAGATCTCATCCCCACCTGCAGGTCATCCTCCACTTCCTTGAACCTGGTTTCCAGTTCTTGCAAGAATTCATCAATGTCTCTTATGGAGGGCTGCCAACCACTCTTTTGCTTCTCTCTCCAGTCCCATGGCAATGGCATTCACCATGGCTCTATGAGATGGGTAGAGATGCCCATAGCAGTCTAAATGGATTTTAGCAGAGTTGAGGAATAGAGCCAATTGGTCTGGGTCCCCATCGAACATTCCCCTGAATCGGGGCAGCTCATTCAATCCTGACATTCTCCCTTCTTTTTGGGCCCCATCTCCCTGTGTCTGAGCACTTGGCGTTTCTGTCGGCTCTGGCTTGTGGAGGGGGGGGGTGTTGCCTCACCTGGACTGGTTGTCTGGGCACGAGGAAACCACTGGCGGCTTTCATCTAGGGCAGCGGTCACCAACTGGTGGTCCGTGGACCATTGGTGGTCCGTGAGAAAATTTTCGTGGTCCACAGAAAAATTATTTGCCTTGTTTATTTTGCACTAAATCAGGGGTCCTCAAACTACGGCCCATGGGCTGGATACATGCAATGAATGCTTGTACTGCTGCAGAGAGTCTCCACCTTTGGGGTCTTTTTGTATGGGTTGTAGGGGGGCAGAAATTCCAACTTGGGGTCTGCTTCAGCCTCCTGGTGCGGGTCTTTGGGCAAGGGCTGGAGGGAAGTGCCACTGGTGGCAAAGAGCCAGAGGGCCTTGTTCCAGTGGGACTGTATCATGGCCTGGAATTGGCTGACCATCTCAGCCTGCTGAGCCTCCGGGCGCCAGTACCTGGCCTTGCACTTCCCCAGGTCTTCCCTCTGCTTGGGAAGCCTATGCTCCTAGTCCTCAGTGAGGTGCTTCTGCTGAGCCTCCTTATTGGTCAGATCCAATTTGAACTGAGCCAGCTGTTTTGCCAACTCTTTCTCATGGTGGCTGCTTAGCTCCAACAACTGCTTCCTGTTGGGGCACTAAGAAGCCTGGGTGGGCAGGTGAGGAGGGGCTGGGAGGGGAGGGGTGAGAAGAGGCTGGTGAGATGCCCCTCAATGTGAGTGACGTTGAGTTAACTACGCCTACCCAATCACATGACCACCTAGCCATGCCCACCCAGCCGGTCATTAGGCAGATCATATTAGTGATCCACAGGATTTAATATTATGAATTTAGTGGTCCCTGAGATCTGAAAAGTTGGTGACCCCTGATCTAGGGCAGTGATGATTAACCTTTTCAACACCAAATGTCAAAACTGGAGTGTGTGTGTGTGTGTGCACGCGCTGGAGCTCTGGAACTCAAGAAAGAGCAGCTGGCCGGTGCACATGCACGCATTGGCCAGCTGCTGTTCCGGGTTCCATCGTCTGCATGCGCACTGGACAGCTGGTCCGGTGTGCATGTGTGACAGAACCCGGAAGAGCAGCTGGCCAACGCGTGCATGTCCACAGAGAGGGCTCTGCATGCCACCTCTGGCACATGTGCCGTAGGTTCGCCATCATGGATCTAGAGTGTTAGCTATTCCTGCCAGTTAATATCATCTACAAATTTGGTAAGTTCCCCTTCTATTCCCTCATTTAAGTCATTTATGAAGATATTGAAGAGTACTGGGCCTAAGATGGAACCTTGTGGTGCTCCACTGCTTACAACTCTCCATGTAGATGTAGACCCATTAAGGACTACTTGCTAAGTACGGTTTGTCAGCCAGTAAAGAATCTATCTGATGGTGATCCTATCTATCCCACTTTTTTCTAGCTTACCAAGAAGTAGGTTGTGGTCTACTTTGTCAAATGCCTTGCTGAAGTCTAAGTATATTATGTCCACAGTATTTCGCTGGTCTACTAACTATGTTGAAAAATGAAATAAGATTGGTTTGGCATGATCTTTTTTTTACAAACCCATGCTCTCTTCTAGTTATTACTTTACTCATTTCTAGGTGTTGGCAGATCTGGTTTTTTTATTATCTTTTCCAGTATCTTCCCAGGTATTGATGTTAGGCTTATTGGTCTGTAGTTTCCTGGGTCTGTTTTTTTTTTCTTTTTTGAAGATGGGAACCACATCAGTTCTTTTCCAGTCCTCTGGTACTTCCCTGGTGCTCCAAGATTTTTGAAAGATATGGTACATTGGTTCTGAGGTGACATCTGCCATCTCCTTTAGAACTCTGGGATGTAAGGTCCCATTGATTTGTATTCATCAAGATCAGACAGTGTTCTCTTAGCATTTTTTTTTTTGCTTATTTTAACTTTGGTTGCTTGAAAGAATGTGTTTTAATCTTTTTTCCTTCCTTTTGAATAATGCTTCTTGATCTAGGGTGCTGACAGTTTTTGAAAGAAAAAAAGAAATGGACTTCCTCTACAACATAGTCCATGGGTATCCTTGCATCTTTAGCAGAAAATGCCTAACCTGTCAAATATTTACAGTACATCTAATGCAAGCTATAAAAAGGACAATACTGCAAAACATCAAAAACATCTCAGAACCACATCAGACTATCACAACCACATGGCATCACCAGAGTAAACCATAGTTTCAATTGGGAAAATGTGAGAATCCTAGACCAAGCTAAATCCAAAAACTGATAGGAAATTTTTGGAAATATGACATTCAGACAAATCAGCCATTAATAGATACATAAAGGTAGACTATATTTACATACTTCAAAAGTTTAAATAACTGCATTTTTAAATTCCTACATTTCCCCCCATAAATGTCTATTTCAAAAATCATAAGAGCTTTGCTGGATCAGATTAAATTAAATAACTTTTCCAGTATTTTGTACCCAACTGGATGCCTATAGGATCCATAAGCAAGGCTTGTGTAATACTCTTTCTACATTTTTCCTTACTTTCCAGCAACTGGAAATTTTACCATTGAAATAGAACTGGGATATAGTCATCCTGGGTAGTGACCACTGATTAATTTATCTTTTCTATGTTCTCCCTTTAAGGTCAGCTAAAGTGCCATTGCATAAAGTGCAATGAAGGTTACCTTTTATATGAAAGTATTATATAGTTCTTTATCTAAGTGCAATCTTAGAAATTTTGTCATCAATAATTTGTTTTTGAAATAAGAGAGTCGGAAATACAATAATTAATTTTACATATTACAACAGCAGTGAGAATAATTTATGCACAAAATTGGAAGAATAACAATCTACCATCAGAAGAAAATGTAATAAGGAAAATCTTAGAGTGTGCATAGACTCACGAAAGAAATAAAAGATAAAGAAGAAACAGAATATTACATGGTATGGAATAAATGGTATAAATCAGCGGTTCTCAACGTGGGGGTCATGACTCCTTTGGGGGTCGAACGGTCATTTCACAGGGGTCGCCAAAGCCCTCTCTCGCCCCCCCCACGCCTTCACTCACCCTCACCCTCTGCCTCTGTTGGATCGCCGTTCGCCGTTCGCTTACCCCGCCCACTCCCAATCTATTGCTGCCTCCGGAGACCCAGCTGATGGCTAGAGGGAAAAAAACTTTAAATTCTTGCTGCGGGGCTTCAAAGAGCCGCCCTACAGCTGATCAGTGTTAAAAGAAAACAAATGAATAGACCGGTGCCTGCAAAAATAGAAAAAGCAGCCCCTTTCAGCTTCAGCATAGGTTAATTACCATAAGTTGATTTGATCAGCCTCCGGACTCTCAGCTGATTTGCTCTCAGCTGTTTTGCAAAGGGCTCTGTTGCTAGCTAGCTGCAAAGAGGTAAATTCCTGGAGCAGATTTTTTTCCCCTAGCTTTGCTGAAAAAGCCAAATTGAAAGTAAAGCAGGGTCTTTGCTGCAACATGACAAAATGAGGCAGAGAGATTTCTTTTTCTTTTTCCTCACCAAAAAAGGTAGGTGCAAAACTGCAAACAATGGGAAATTTAGGACAAAAGAGGAGGTTCAAGATTTTAAAACACAAAAAGAAAAAAGCTCTATTTAACTAGGGAATTGTAATAATTGAGATACTATTAATTGTATATTGTGTTGAAAGCAGAAATGGTTAAGTTGTGGTTTGGAGGAATATATGGGGGAAATTATTTGGTTTATTAGTATTGATAAATATAATTAATTGATTTGTAAGAAATTGGATTGCATGGAAATAATTGGAATATTCATGTTCATATTGATTAATATACAAAAAAGATAGATATATAACTAATTGATTTATATTAAAATGTTGAATTTGTATTAAACAACTGTATTACATAATTACATAATTAACCAATGTGAGGATGGATATAAAAATAGATGACAATGCGAAGGGGTATAATATAGAATAGAAGGGAAAAATTGAATTTGATTAAGATTAGAGATGAGGCTGAAGGGTAATATTGTTTTTTTAAAAAAATAGATGAGGAATAAATATGATAAAAAGGAAATATAGAAATTGTAAATTTAATTGAAATGACTAAACACTGTGTTGGAAGAAATATCCTTCTGGGTTCTGCTCCAAGTGGGGAAAAAGACACTGGAAACATGGAGACTGCTTGGAAAGATGGTTTAATGGTGAACAGGATCACATGGCTTGAGTTCCTGAACAGAAAAGGGGCAGATACAGTAAATCCTCGGGTTTTTATGCTCTCTCTGGCTTTGCATTTCTTGGGGCCCCGAAAGAGTATCCTGATTGGTTGTCAGACTCCCAGGGGGTGGGGGTCTTAGCTAGCCTTGCTGGCTGATGGTCACATGTACTTCCCAGGTCACATGCTTCCCAGGTCACGTGTGGTGAGTTTCAGTTGCTAGATGGGGTCCATTGTGTTAGTTTCTGTTGCTATTGTGTTGCAAATATCCTTTGACAAAGGATTGACTTTCTGCCTCTGGCCCATTAACAAAGGGTGGGGGGCAGGAAGGTGGGAGCTGCTTTGTCTGTAAAATATGCTTCTCCATTTCTCATCCAGGGAAATATAATATTCTGCCTTTTTAATATTTCCCAAAATATTTCATTCTTCTAGGAAAGGGATGGGTGCTAACCTCCTACAACTGTTTAAATTTGTGAACCGGCCAAATACTCTGTTCAAAGAAAATACATTGTATGCTTGTATGTGTGTTTCTAATTGTTGCTATTTATTCCTGTTTGTTCTCTTTTATTCTTTAAAGTTTAACAATTCATTCTTTATCTTAATATCTTTATATTTGTTTGGGGTTGGCTTTCTTCCCTTTCATCTTTTTATTGTACAGTAATCTTTCTCCTCAAACCTACCACCTCTGTCTTTTCTTTCCTTCTTACTTTCTCTTCCCCCTCTTCTTCTTCTCCCTACTTCCTCTTCCTTTCTCCTTCTCCTCCTCTCTTCCTCCTTCTCTTACCCTCACTCCTACTCTAATTTCCCTTCCCTTCCTTCATCCCTCTCTATTGCTGTATCCTTTTATGCATATAGACTACTCAGAGGGCTGAAAAAGTTATTTTTGACTGGTCCTCACACTTTTGTCCAATCCTTGAACTTACGACTGTCCTCACAATTTACGTTTTTGCCCTATCTTGTCACCATGGTGAAGAGAAGCAGTTGTGAAATGAGTGACACAGTTGTTAAGAATGCTACAATGGGCATAAATGATGACGAGTCATAAGTGCGAAGACCGGTCAAAAGTGCGAGGACCTGTCAGAAATCACTTTTTTCAGCCCTCTGGGTAGTCCTTTTGTGCACAGGGACTACTCAGAGGGCTGAAAAAATTATTTTTGACTGGTCCTCACACTTTTGACCAGTCCTCGAATTTACGACTGTCCTCACATTTTACGCTTTTTGCCCTATCTTATCACCATGTTGAAGAGAAGCAGTTGTGAAATGAGTGACATGGTTGTTAAGAATGCTGCACAGGCATAAATGTGAGGATGGTCATAAGTGTGAGGACCAGTCAAAAGTCCGAGGACCTGTCAGAAATGACTTTTTTCAGCCCTCTGAGTAGTCCCTATACACATAGCCATGGCCACCCGGACACATGACCAGCTAGCTACGCCCACCCAGTCACATGACCTCCAAGCCATGCCCACAAAATAAGCCACGCCCACAGAACCAGTAGTAAAAAAATTTAGAACCCACCCCTGGTTGGGGGTCACCACAACATGAGGAACTGTATTAAAGGGTCGCGGCATTAGGAAGGTTGAGAACCACTGGTATAAATGGTTAGAGGATAGATGTAAAGGTTAAGGAAAGACTAAAGGAGGAAGATATAGGAGTTAGAAACTAGTAACAAACTTGTAATTATGGAAATGACACAAAATGTATGATTGTAATTTAATATATTAATATATCAATATATATATAAAAATAATGGAACCACATGTATAGTTAAAGGTAAATTGAAGGGGGAGGGGAAATGAACACACAATAGAAGTATACCGATTTGGAAATGTTGTAAAGAAGAAAACTGTCAAAAAAAATTTAAAAACTGTTAATAAAAATTATTTTTAAAAAAGAAATAAGAGAGTCAGATTCACAATGAATATAGTAATGGAAACAGGTAAGCCTTTTTTGCAGAGGTCATTTTAAATTCAGGGTTATCTTTTTGGGAGAATTGTTACTTTCAGCTTCTATTTTTTTTTTTTATGTATTAATTAGTAGAATGCTACATATTTTAGCCTAATGCTGCAAAAGTCTTTTTCTTATTCTCTCTCTCTCACACACACACACAGACTAGCAATGGCAATTTTGCCAAAGCCTCAACAAGAGATAATTTTGATAAGAATGTTCTGAGGTTGAAACTTATTTAACACTTTGTGGAATGTGATTTATCATATCTCTAGAACTGTCTTAAAATGTTTTCTACTTTTTAAAAGGCATAAAAAATGCATCAAAAATGAGTTGCCAAAAATTAAAAATGTGATATGCAGAGACAGTTTGCGTAACTTGGTTGAATTCATTTTAAACTGTTTAAACTGTTCCAGTTTTTCCTAACCAGCATAATACCCTTCAGTGATTCCAAGAATGTATATTAGCATAGAGTTTAAGGAGATTACCAGATGGATTTCATTTCTGTGTAGGAAGTGAATTGAACTCCAACAATGCCTTTATGGGCACTTTCCATCACTCCAACTCCCAACTTTCTCCTGCTTCAGTGGCAACTTTGGGATGTGTGATCATCCTGATTGTGGAATCTGAAATGTACACATCTTAAAGTTGCTAAGATTGAGAAGCTTTGTCCATAGATTGCTCATTTGGTTTTCTGATCATATTTGAAGCCATATCCAGTAATGCCCCATATAATCTTGCAGATATTCCTCTGGTTGCTTGTTTAATAAATGCTCCAAACCCAAATTCTTATGTCACTGCTGAGGTGGGGAATTTTGAATTCTTAATTTGATTGCTGTATAAGGGGTCAAGAGATAAGTACCTTGATCTATATATTAAACGTATGGCCCAGTGGGAGACTCATATTAAAACAACATACCTCATATTTATTTATTTTTATTTTATTTATTTATTTATTAGTTTGTCAAACATTTACAAGATAGCAGGTTTGAATATGAACATGGACATGAACGAAGGAAATGAATACAAATAAATGAGGACAGTAGGACAGGGACAGTAGGCATGCTGGTGCACTTATGCATGCCCCCTTTACGGACCGTTTAGGAATCGGGTGAGGTCCACGGTAGTCAGTTTAAGGTTGAAGCTGTGAGGGTTTGAGGATGTAACAACAGAGTCAGGTAGAGCATTCCAGGTGTTGACCATTCTGTTGCTAAAGTCGTATTTTCTGCAATCAAGTTTGGAGTGGTTTATCTTGAGTTTGTATTGATTGTTTGCAAGTGTATTATTGAAGTTGAAGCTGAAGAAGTTGTTGATAGGTAAGACATTGTAGCAGACAATTTTGCATACTATGCTTAGATCAGACCGCAGGCAGCATAGTTCCAGATTGTCCAAGCCCAAAATTTCAACCTGGTGGCATAAGGGATTCTATTGTGAGTAGAGTGGAGTACTCTTCTCGTGAAATACCTCTGGACCTACTCAATCGTATTAATGTCTGATATACCGTGTGGATTCCAGGCAGACGAGCTGTATTCGAGAATTGGTCTGGCAAAGGTTTTGTATGCCCTAGTTAGCAATACAATGTTACCGGAGAAGAAGCTTAGCAAAATTAGGTTAACAATTCTTAGCTCTGGGCTTAGATCGTTTGAGATGATCCTCCTAGAATGAGGATTAATATGATTGCATAGGTCATTGATGTAAAGCAGAAAAAATATGGGTCCTAGAACGCTGCCTTATATATACATATGTATATGTATGTGTATGTGTATGTGTATGTGTATGTGTTTGTGTGTATATATATATGTGTGTGTGTGTGTGTGTGTGTGTGTGTGTGTGTGTGTGTGTGTGTGTATATATATATATATATATATATATATATATATATATATATATATATATATATGTTTATGTAAGCTTTCACAGGTATGTATGTGTGTATGGTTAATATTTCGGGTTTCTTCCCGTGTAATTGTGGATATATCCCTAAAAGGGTAGAAGCGACGTTTCGGCAGAATCCCATCTGCCATCATCAGGCTTATGTCAGCAGTCATTTTGCACTAACTGACATTGGTATTTCAAATCTGGTGCTGGTATTCTGGGATGGCTCCACCTTTTCATTCTGATTGGTTGGGAATCCCAGTATGTGTTTATTGGCTTGGCTTCGAGTGTATGGTCGGTTTTCCTCCACTAGGTGGCAGGGCTTCATCTTTGTGGCTGGTTTGAATATGATTTGGTTGGGATTTTTTTTGTGTAATGTTTGGTTTATGTTTTATATATGGTGTTAAGATTCGTCTATCTATGAGAGCAGGTTTCCAAATAGTAGGCAGACGTGAAGTGTCATCCCGTTTATTCATGCAATATAGTCTTTTTTCTATTTCTATTGCTTCTCTGATTATCCTGCCATTGAGATGTTCTATTTTTGCAACTGTTTTTGTTTTATTAAAATTAATGTTGTGTCCTGTTGTATTTATATGTTGAACTAATGATGATGTGTGTTCTTGCTTTTGTATTGAGTTTTTGTGTTCCTCGATGCGCACACTCATTCTTCTGTTGGTCTGTCCAATGTATGTTGATGGGCAGGAAGCACACGGGATTTCGTATATGCCTTGATCTTCTAATTCTATTTTGTCTTTGGGGTTTCTCAGAATGGACGATAACTTTCTATCTGTGCAAAATATGGTTTTGATGTTGTGTTTATGTAGTACTTTGCTAATTTTATCTGTTGTTCCCCTTATATAGAGCAAGATGGCTTTCCCATTGTTTTGTTCCTCTTGTTGTTTTTTATTCTGTCTTGGTGTTGTATGTTTGATCATATTGATGATTTTATTTCTACAGAACCCATTTGATGTCAGTACATTAGTTAGTGTATATAATTCTGTTTGTAAATGTGCTTCATCAGCCAAACATTTAGTTCTTGTGGCTAATGTTTTGGCAACAGAGTTTATTTGTGTTGGATGGTGGTGTGATTTGGCGTTGAAATAGCGGTTCGTATGTGTCTTCTTTTGATAGATGGTATGTCCTAAGGTGCCATCAGATTTTTTATAAATTAATACATCGAGGAAAGGTAACTGGTTTTCTGATTCTATCTCCATGGTGAACTTTATTTTGGGATGGAGGCTGTTCAAATATACTAAGAAGTTTTCCAATTTATCTCTTCCATGTGGCCAGATCACAAAGGTGTCATCAACGTATCTGAGCCATAATTTTGGTTTGTTAACAGTTTTTTCTAAGGCATTGGATTCGAATTCTTCCATGAAAAGATTAGCGATGACTGGTGATAATGGTGATCCCATTGGTGCACCTTCTACTTGTTTATATCTCTGTCCTCTGTGTATGAAATATGTGTTGGATAAACAATGTTCTGTTAAGTTTGTGATATGTTTTGGTAGTTGATATTTGTTTTTAATTGATGACAGGGCTTCTTTGACAGGTATTTGTGTGAATAGTGATACAACATCAAAGCTTACAAGAAGGTCACTTTCTTTTATGTGTTGCTTTTTTATTATTTGTATGAAATGGTATGAGTTCTGTACATATGAGGCAGCAGATTCTGCGTAAGGTTGAAGATGTTTTGCTAAATATCTGGCTAGATTTTGTAAAGGTGAGCCTATGGAACTTACTATGGGTCTGAGAGGTATTCCATCTTTGTGTATTTTTGGGAGGCCATACAGTTTTGGGCATTTTGATGATTTTTCTCTGGGGATAATTTTTTGTTGGATTTCTTTACTTATTCTGCCGAAACGTCGCTTCTACCCTTTTAGGGATATATCCACAATTACACGGGAAGAAACCCGAAATATTAACTATACACACATACATACCCGTGAAAACTTACATAAACAAATATCAAACCTCTACGGGGAGGAGATGTATAAACTTACCAGAACTTATGAGAAGTTAGAGATAAAAAGATCTCGAATACTGTGTGATTTAACATTTTTATGTCAATGTCGTGACCAAAATATAATACCATCTTGCTTTAAATTGAAATTCCATACCCACACAACATCTATCCAATGTATTCTTAAAAGAACTGAAATGGCATTACTTAGAAATGAAATCCATAGCAAAAGATTCCTATTAGATCAAGTAAACAAGGATCTATTAGCTTCATACTTAAAGATAAGCAATATTATTCACCCCATATTATGGGACAAAATAAAACAGCTTGCCACCTGGAGATCTGAAATAGAAACCACTCATAAAACTTACAGACATTCAAAGAAACTTAAGAAATTAGAACATAAAAAACCTCCAACCACAACACAACATCATTTAAAACAAGTAGTATACAATGCTTCCGATAGAAAATTAACAACAGCAGAAACAAATGTCTTAGCAAAGGGCTTTAATTTTGCAGTGGCACCCAATAAAATTCCAATAGAAACCATCATATGCGAAGTTGAAACCAGCCTAAAGAAACTCAGTGCTGACGATGCTGATAAAGTCAGACATGACGTCACCAACATTCTATGTACTAGTAAACCACCTAAAAGCAATTTATCAAAAGAAGAACAAAAAGCACTGCAAGTTTTAAAAAACGATAATAGCATAATGATATGAAACCAAAATTATGGCTCAGATACGTTGATGACACCTTTGTGATCTGGCCACATGGAAGAGATAAATTGGAAAACTTCTTAGTATATTTGAACAGCCTCCATCCCAAAATAAAGTTCACCATGGAGATAGAATCAGAAAACCAGTTACCTTTCCTCGATGTATTAATTTATAAAAAATCTGATGGCACCTTAGGACATACCATCTATCAAAAGAAGACACATACGAACTGCTATCTCAACGCCAAATCACACCACCATCCAGCACAAATAAACTCTGTTGCCAAAACATTAACCACAAGAACTAAATGTTTGGCTGATGAAGCACATTTACAAACAGAATTATATACACTAACTAATGTACTGACATCAAATGGGTTCTGTAGAAATAAAGTCATCAATATGATCAAACATACAACACCAAGACAGAATAAAAAACAACAAGAGGAACAAAACAATGGGAAAGCCATCTTGCCCTATATAAGGGGAACAACAGATAAAATTAGCAAAGTACTACATAAACACAACATCAAAACCATATTTTGCACAGATAGAAAGATATCGTCCATTCTGAGAAACCCCAAAGACAAAATAGAATTAGAAGATCAAGGCATATACGAAATCCCGTGTGCTTCCTGCCCATCAACATACATTGGACAGACCAACAGAAGAATGAGTGTGCGCATCGAGGAACACAAAAACTCAATACAAAAGCAAGAACACACATCATCATTAGTTCAACATATAAATACAACAGGACACAACATTAATTTTAATAAAACAAAAACAGTTGCAAAAATAGAACATCTCAATGGCAGGATAATCAGAGAAGCAATAGAAATAGAAAAAAGACTATATTGCATGAATAAATGGGATGACACTTCACGTCTGCCTACTATTTGGAAACCTGCTCTCATAGATAGACGAATCTTAACACCATATATAAAACATAAACCAAACATTACACAAAAAAATCCCAACCAAATCATATTCAAACCAGCCACAAAGATGAAGCCCTGCCACCTAGTGGAGGAAAACCGACCATACACCTGAAGCCAAGCCAATAAACACATACTGGGACTCCCAACCAATCAGAATGAAAAGGTGGAGCCATCCCAGAATACCAGCACCAGATTTGAAATACCAACGTCAGTTAGTGCAAAATGACTGCTGACATAAGCCTGATGATGGCAGATGGGATTCTGCCGAAACGTCGCTTCTACCCTTTTAGGGATATATCCACAATTACACGGGAAGAAACCCAAAATATTAACTACACACACACACACACACACACACACACACACACACACACATATGTGTCCTGAAGATGCGAGTTCCAGGTATAGTTATAGAAGAAGCGATAGACATCACAATCTCCGAACGTTTAAAAGTTTAAAAATTTTATTTTAAAACTTGTGCTAAGCTTTTGTCGGCCCCTACCAACTTTGTGAGAGTATAAAATCACCATTGAAGAGCTGCTTGCTTTTATGCAATGCTGATCAATTTGGTCATTGCGCGTGTAACAGGCCCACACCTGGAAGGCATTTCATAAAAGCCTACGAAAAAGAAAGAAAAAGAAACATTGTACCTCTACAGGGAGGATACCTGAGAAGAGGGTGTGGCTCACTGATGACGCCTTAAAAGGCAGAAATAGCTATCTGAGACTCCCAAAGGGCAGCAGAGTTTGCTGTCTGTTAGCAAGAAACAAAAAGCCCAGAAACTTGTGAATGAGATTTCACAGAACCAGGGCTGCATAACATCATAGCTTACATAGGTAAAACCTGGCTAGAAAGAATATGCATATATACATACATACATACATACATACATACATACACACACACACACACACACACACACACACACACACATACAGACACACATATATAATATAACATATATAATATATATTATATGTATATAATATACATATTGTATAAATATGTGGCCAGAATTTGAAAACAACATTTAATACAGCACAATTTCTGATTAAAATGGTCCGACTGAGATCAACATATGCAGGCCTGATTGGGGTAGATTGCAGAAATATAATTTTATGTCATTTTATTCTGTTTTACATATTTATGTATTAAATTATTGTATTTTATTCTATAATTATTGTATCTTATTTTAAATTGTTTATATAGGATTGTATTGGTAATAGGTGTTTGAACTTCATACGTTGACGTGGCCTATAGGCTAATCAATAAATAATATCGTGTTTCCCTGAAAATAAGACCCTATCTTATATTTTTTTGAACCCTAAATAAGTGCCTGGCCTTATTGCCATGCGCTTAAAAGCCCGATTGGGCTTATTATCAGGGGATGTTTTATTTTGGGGGAAACAGGATAATAATGTCAGGGTTCCAAGTAATTTGGATTCTTCAAATTCACATAATTTGAATTCTTAATTAGAACATTGTTGGATTTGATTTCATATAAATGTTGCGGTCAGGATAGCTAAAATTGTGTTTTTTTTTTCTTTTGCAGGGACAAGTCTGGATTAATGGCTTTAATTTAGGACGCTACTGGCCATCCCTTGGCCCTCAGTTAACATTGTTTGTGCCTAGAGATATCCTTGTTTCATCTTCTCCAAATAATATTACCATTCTGGAGCTGGAGAAATCTCCTTGTGGCATCCAGAATTGTTTAGTGGAATTTGTGGATAAGCCCATCCTCAATAAAACTCTTGATTATGAAGGCAATTTTGAGAAGCTGTTCTCTAATGATTTGTGACTGAATCCTATGCACCGTATTTTTCAGAGTATAAGACACACCTTTTTACCCCCAAAAAGGGGGTGAAAATCTGGGTGCGTCTTATTCACCAAATGTAGCCCCATCCGCCCACCGGCCCCCACCCTTTGACATGTGCCTTGCAGCAGTTACCTCCTTGCAAGCAAACAGCAAGAAAAAACAGCTCCTTTCAGCTTTAGCATAGACTAATTAGCACAAGTTGATTGGATCCGCCTCCCGACTCTCAGCTGATTTGCTCTCAGCTGTTTTCTGCAAGGCTCTGCTACCTGCTGCAATGAGATAAATTGTTGGAGCAGATTTTTTTTCCCCTTGTGCTAATCAAGCTATGCTGAAACTGAAAGTAAAGTAGGCTGTTTGCTGCAACGAGGCAAAATTAAGCAGAGGCAGAGGGAGGTTTCTTTTTCTTCTTTTTCCTCACCAAAAAAGGTAGATGCAAACAAATTTAGGGCAAAAGAGGAGAGTTCAAGATTTTAAGACACAAAAGAAAAAAAGGAGAAAGAAAAAGGCAAAAATAAAAATGGGAAGGGAGAAAAAGAAATGAAAGAGAAAAATGTTATGCATATTTAGAATTGAAATATGAATAGTAATAAGAAATAAATGGGAAATCATGATTGTAAAAATGAAATTAATAATAATTGGAATATTTGTCCTTGTATTTTTGAAATCTAGACAATGATAAGTTTTTATTTTTTTATTTTTTTTAGAAATATGAATAAGTATAAACTGTAACAATTGAAATACCTTTAATGGTATATGGTGGTGAAAGTAAAAAGGATTAAATTATAGCTTGGATAACAGCTAGAACATTTTTAAATTTAATTAGGGAAATTGTAATGATTGAAATATTTTTAATTATATATTGTGATGAAAGTAGAAATGATTAAGTTGTGATTTGGAGGATTATATGGGCAAAACTATGTGGGTTATTGGGAGAGTTTAAGATGTGAAAATGAGTAACATAAGGGGAAAATTATTTGGTTTATTATTATTAGCAAATATAATTAATTGATTTGTATGAAATTGGATTGCATGGAAATAATTGGAATATTCATGTTCATATTGATTAATATACAAAAAAGATAGTTATATAACTAATTGATTTATATTAAAATGAATTTGTATTAAACAATTGTAATATTACACAATTAACCCACATTTGTTATGATAATTACATAATCAATGTGAGGATGGATATAAAACTAGAAGGGGAAGGGGTATAATATAGAATAGAAGGGAAAAATTGAATTTGATTAAGATTAGAGATGAGGATGAAGGGTAATATTGGTTTTTAAAAAAAAAAATAGATGAGGAATAAATATGGCAAAAAGGAAATATAGAAATTGTAAATTTAATTGAAATGACTAAACACTGTTTAAATTTGTGAACCGGCCAAATACTCTGTCCAAAGGAAATACATTGAATGTTTGTATGTGTGTTTGTCTAAAAAATAAAAAAAATCTTTTTTAAAAAAAACCCAAAAAGTTAGGTGCGTCTTATATTCTGAAAAATACTACTTGTAATTCTACTTGATTTACTGATTGTTGAACCCGTCAAAATATTCAGATTCAAATGCTTGGATAGTGGTGAGAAGTCTTACAGTTCTAAGTGGTTCTTAACATGAAAATGAAGACATATCTTCTATGCTTCTAAAATAGTCGTTTGACATTGATGAAGTCTCAATTCTGTTTAATTGATTTTACCATATATTAAATCAAAGTGATAATTACTTAAAAGTGTCTGGGTGTTATTTTAACACCCAAATTTAACTGGATATTCTTAGATGTATCATGTATCTGTTTTCCTTGAACAATTGTAGCTTTTCAGAATAAATGTGTTTGGTTCTGGAATATGTTAGTGTTTTTATATATCTGTCTGCGCTAAAATTGATGAAATTATTAATACTGCATCCATCATGGTTCCCCTTCATCATAAATATCTGAAAATAAATGCAGAATTGCCAAAATTATAATGCACAACCAAGTTAGTATAAAGTCCTTAATCACAAAAATTGTTGGCTATTTTAAATTATTTTTATTATACATTTAAAGTATACTTAAGTTTAATTGTATCATAGAAGGTGAAATTACCTAGCTAATCATCATCACAAGACCAGCCATTCTGGAGAATTCTCCCAATGGTTTACATGCTCAGGATGATTTACATTGCAGATTTTTGAATTGTCAGAAGCAGAAGTGATTCATGATGTTCTAGACATGGCTACAGCCCTGAAATTAGCCGTGGCAAAATAATTTTTATATATGGGTCAGTCAGTCATTAGGAATCAAACTTACGTTGACAAAAGTCTATTGCATATGCATAAGTCCCTGATTTCTATTGGTGCCCCTAATTCAGGGGTGAAATGCTCCTGGTTCGGACCGGCTTGGGCGAGTAGGTAGGGATGGCAGCGGGCAGTTCGGATAACCGGTAGCAAAAATCCCTTCTCCCCCAGCCTCCAGCTTATTTACCTTTGCTCTTTGGACTGAATCCTGAACCGCTGGTTGCAAAGCCTGCCTTGCTTTGCTTGCTGTAATCCCTGCAATCCATTGCATCAGCAAGCAACTGAATCTCCCTGCCTGCAATCAAGCTCATTGGTGAGCAACTCTATCTGCCTGCCTGCCTGCCTGCCTTATCCCTTCAATTGGGTAAGTTTTTTTCCCCTTTGGGAACTTTAAAAATAATAGTTAATTGGGGTTTTTTTTAGTTGTTCTGTTTTTAGACCTAGCCATTTAAAGTTTAGGAAGTTTTAAATTTAGCTGCTTTTATATAAAAATAAAAATAAAATAAAATAATATTTGTGCAGCTTTCTGAGATTTAGTGTGTTTCTGTAGTGTTTCACTCTAACTACACAAACACACAAAATCTCACAAAGCTGTATGTGGAATTTTGTGTGTGTAAAGTGTGAAAGTTGGTTTTTTGGACTTTTTGTGGCTGTGTGAAGTACCTGCTTGTTGCAGGAGCCATTTTGGGTCTAGCATAGCTGCTTTTACATTTTGGGTGAGCCAATTGTGTTGTGTTGTGTTGTGTGTGTGTAAAGTGTGAAAGTTGGTTTTTTGGGTTTTTTGTGGCTGTGTGAGGTTCCTGCTTGTTGCAGGGGCCATTTGGGGTCGAGCACAGCTGCTTTTATATTGTGGGTGAACCAGTTGTGTTGTGTTGTGTTCTGTAGGTTAAAAAAGGGCAAAGAAGTGAGGTCGACTTGGCCACGCCCACCTGACCACCAAGCCACGCCCACTAATTAAGCCACAACCACAGAACCGGTAGCGAAATTTTTTAGATTTCACCCCTGCCCTAATTCTATGTACAAAAGTAACTTTGTTAAGGAAGCTCTTCTACCCTTGTATGAATGTTAATTATTTGTGGATGAAATGTGGAAAATGTTTAATTTACCTCCAAAAGCTGATTTTACATACCCTGCTATATTATTTGATTGTTCCACTGTTCTTTGATTCTCATACTGTTTTTCACAGTAACCACAAAGGATTTTGTTTTAATCTGATAGTCAAAAATGAATAGGATTTGTAGCTTTCCATTAAATGCTTACTGCTCCCACTGTGTCATTTCTCAATATTCCCTCTTGTCCTCCATTAAAATAAATAAAACAGTTACTTGCAAAAAAAATCCCTTCTGTTAATCTTTCTGTGTACTTTAAAGTCAGTTTTGTTCCTTTCTTTCCTATACATTTACCTCAAATTATTATACTTTTATTTCTGGATACACCATTTGGGAACTTTATTTCTTTCATCACAATTTCACAATATCAATGCAGGCTTACAGTTCCTGGAAACTACCAAGACATTTGGTCATAACAAGCAAGTTTTTCCTTCATGGAAACAAAAGTACATGCTTCCTTCAACAAAAGTACATGCTCTCTCCAATGCTTGCCATAACAAATATAGAAGATGAGGTGAGTCTTCAAACATGATTTACATTGAGGTGTTCTCATCTGATGCACCAGGAATCTTGTCTAAAATGTGTAAAGTTTTACATTTAGGCAGGAAAAATCAAAGGTACAGATTAGGAGAGACCTGGCTCAAAAACAGTAACTGAGAGGGACCTTGGAGTCCTAGTGAATGATCACTTGAATATGAGCCAGCAGCCAAAAAGACTAATACAGTAATCCCCGGGTTATGAGTGTTTCCTTAGCAAATGTTCAAAATTACATGATAAGCGCCACCTAGCATTTACGTATAAGGCATAGAATCACTTGAATTATTAGTACCACTTTATAAAACCCTAGTACAGGTGTCAGCAACCTGTGGCTCCAGAGCTGCATGCGGCTCTTTGGGCTCTGCTGTGGCTCCCTGTCGGGTGATCCCCACCCTTGCCCTCCCCTCCCAGTCACTCCTCACCTGGCCTGAGAAGGTAAAGGCTACGGTGGGGGATGGAGAAGCGGCCGGGGCTAATTCTCCATTGCCTCATCTTTTGCTGATACTTCTTCTGGCCCTTGTTGGTGCTGGGCATGCCTCAGATACTTGGGGATATGCGCAAACTTCTCTCTGCCATGAGATACTGGCCTGACCTGGCCGCGGCCAATGCCAACCTTGCTAACACAAGGAATGGGATCCGGGAGGAGAGGACAACAGAAAGGGGAACAGGGTCGCAGCGCCCAGCTGCCACTTTAAAACTTGTATGGGGGACTTTTGCCACCTGGAGGATGCTTTTCAATCAAAGCCGCTGGCAGCACCGCTCTGCTGGAGGAGTAAAGAAGCTCAGGGCAGCGGGAAAAGGGGACTAGCCCCGCTGAACCTCACACGCTCGCCCCAGGGGCCAGGCTCAGAGAAAACCGGAGCACCCTCACCAAAGACGCTCACCCGTAACATGGTCAACCCATCTGCCCCATGTGCCTTTGCTGCATTTTGGCCAATCCTGGCCGCTCACTTGAGGAGGGTCTCCCCACTCGTGTGCCCTCCTAGCCCCACCACAGCTGACCAGGGGGTCGCAAGAGGAGGAGGAGGGTTGTCTTCGGGGAAGGCTCCGTCGTGGCTTGCGCCTCGTTCCTAAACCAGCCCGGATTTCCAAAAAGTTGCCAAGAAGAAAGAAAAGGAGTAGCGAAAAGCCCCAAGGAGAGCTCGGCGGGTTGGCCCCGCCTTGGCTTTCCAAGAGAGAGAGAAAAGAGAGAGAGAGAGAGAGAGAGAAAGAGAGATAAACACACAGAGACAGACATAGAGAGACACACAGAAATACAGAGAGAGTTTCTTGCAAAAATCAAATCCAGAAGCACACACAGATAACTGATTGAGCTGATTCATTAACTTCTTTATATACATAATAATACATGAAGATAAATGCGCCATACCAATATAGAAGATTCTTCCAATGTAGCAGTTACAAGCTAAACACAAGGCAGGAGAGAACAGTTAGTTTAATTTCAGAGAGCAGACAGCATGCACAGGGTTGTTTCATTTCAGAAACACAGAGCTTAATACAAAGACAGCCTCCTCTATACAGGGCAGTTAAGCTTTTGCACAGACTCAGTTGCCTAAGCCATGTCCTAGCTCCAGTCTGTCTCAGCTCTCAATTGGCTGATTTAGTTGCTATGCCTATTCATTGGTTGATCTATTCCAGTTTATGAATATTCATACACTGACACTCCTCCCTTCATAACTGGAATAAAAACAAAATCAAATTATCTTAATATTCTTCAGATACCTGTATTTGAAGACCCACATTCACAGTTCCCTTCAAATACCTGAGAACTCTTTTACTGTGATACATCCTTTGCAATGAAACAAAGATCATCCACAAATGCTAATAGTTGACAATCCCCACCTTGTAATTTTTCAGTTTATATGCAATCATCAGCCTTGCAACTCTTGAACCCAAGACCCTTCAATGCAGTATCTAAACAGATATTCCAATTCCTGGCTGACTGCTTCAGCCCATAAATGGCCTTGTTCAATTTATACATTGTGTTAGGCTTTTTACTTTCATACCCTGGTGCTTGAACCATGAAAATTTTTTCCTCCAATTCTGCATTGAGGAATGCAGTGGTTTATGTCAAAATGCCAAATTTTATGGCCGTGTGCCACTGCCAACACTAGTGTGAATCTTAAGCTTTCACTCTTTACAGTTGGTGCAAATACCTCATCATAATGCATGTTTTTCATCTGTGAAAAACCTTGTGCCACTAACCTTGCTTTATACTGGACCTCATTATTGGGCAGTACTTTCTTCTTGTATACAAGACAAGAGCCTTGGTGGCGCAGCGGACTAAAGTGCTGTTAAGTAGCACTTAGCTCCAGCTGTCTGCAATTACTGCAAGTTCAAATCTCACCAGGCTCAAGGTTGATTCAGCCTTCCATCCTTCCAAGGTAGGTAAAATGAAGACCCGGATTGTGGGGGCAATAAGTTGACTTTGTATAAAAAGAACACCACTTGGGGGGGGGCCGAAAGCCCTACTAAGCAGGTATATACAAAAGTATGAAGGCTATTGCTTAATGCATTGTAAATGCATATAAATTAATGCATATAAATCGAACCAATAAATAAATAAATAAATAAATAAATAAATAAATAAATAAATAAATAAATAAATAAATAAATAAATACCTACCTACCTACCTACCTACTTGCATCCTACAGCTTTACTATCCTGTGGCAATGCCATAGATGTGAACAAGTTATGTTCACCGATGGATTTCATTTCCTTGTCCATGACTTTCCATTTTATTTGTTCAATTCTAGCTAATGCCAACACTTCCTTATAGTGCCTTGGCTCATACCACCCATGCCACACATTACACACTTACACACTTTATTTTACTAGCAAAATCCCCTTGTTCCATCCCCTTATTCCATCGCTCCATCGCTCTGACCTGCATGGCATTGACTGCTCCTGAAGCAACCCTCTCTGGCTTCATATCTTTTTCAGCTTCTCCTCCCTGAACGCAGACACCATCACTAAGTGAGTACCCATCACTAGGTGAGTTACCATCACTAAGTGAGTTACCGTCACTAAGTGAATCATTCCATAAATTTGCATCAATTCTATTCCAATTTTGCTCTGCAAAACTAGCTGACCTGGAAATCACTATTCTTTTGCTCCCATTGCCATTTGAACCAGGCTCATAGCCCATAAACCTGAGCTTTCTAGCCTTTGATTGTCCCTTTCTTCTAACTGCTTTTGGAATATGCACCCACGCATTACTTCCAAAAACTCTTAAATGTGCCAGAGATGGTTTTCTCCCATATAGCATATGGAGTATCATTAATGGATGAACTCCACAGCCTATTAATTAAATAATTAGCAGTCAACATGGCTTCACACCAATATGACCTGCTCAGACCAGAATCCTCCAGCAGTGAGTCCTTCATGGTATGTAAGCCCATTCCGCTTCTCAACTAAACTCAACTCTCGGGCTAAATTGTTTAATCTGGTTTTATTTTTGCTTTTAAATTTTTGTATTTTTGTATTTTATTTTTGTGCCTGTTCACCACCCTGAGTCCTTCGGGAGTAGGGTGGTATATAAATCTAATAAAAGAAAGAAAGAAAGAACTACACCATTCTCATCTGCTGTGTACAGATTTGTGCATCTGTCTTTTATTCCTAACTGTCCCAACCACTGTTGAAAATTTGCTGACATGAATTCTGAACCTCTGTCAGTTTGCAGCTGACATATCTATTGTTTATATCTTCTTTCTACAAAGCTTACCCATTGCTTAAACTTCTGTAGCACCTCTATTTTACTCTTTAGTAAATAGCAGGACCCAAACCTGCTGTAGTCATCTACAATGACCAGTGCATACTTACCTCCTCCCAAACTGGCTTGCATTGGCCCCACCAAATCTGCATGTACCATCTCTGGAGCTCTTTTTGTCTGCCTTGCGCTACTCTTGCTTACTGGAAATGCCTTGGACTTTGATGACTTGCATACTGCACAGTCTAAATATGCTTTACATCCCTTTAAGTTTAATCCTTCTGAAAACTAGTCCATCCATCCTTCACAAAACTCTGAAGCCAGCATGGCCAAGCTTTCTGTGCAAGAGATGAACAGATGAATCATATGGTGCCTCATTTCCAAATGTTTGGGCACATTGAACCCTTTGTCCCTGCAACACATAAAGATAGAGACACTCAGCAAATTATGCTTCATTTCAGGCACACATAATATATCATTAAACCTCATTTCCAGATATAGAATTTGCACACTGTCTCTTCCAATGACTTTAGCCTTCTGGCCATTTGCCAAGGCTACTGCATCTCCAGCAGGTGGATCCATCCTGTAAAACAATTTAGAATTATTAACAATTGTTTGACTTGTGCCACTGTCTACCAACCATTTGTCTCTTCTATTGTAATAGCTGACTTTTGTCACAACAATTTGTCCATCTGCTGAGTTTCTTCCTTGCAAATAGGTTCTGTTTTGCAAATAATTTCTTCCTTGCCAACAGGTTTTCCTTTCAAATAGTCCTTATTTAAATGTGTTTTTTACCCCAAAGGAAACACCTCCATTGTTGCTGTTCTTTCTGCTTGTCTCTTCTACTTCTACTTTTCTCTTTGCAGAGATCTTGTCTGTTGCTCTGCTCTCTGCAGACAACCAGTCTGTGGAACTTTCCATTGTTCTTCTCTCTGTACTCCTTGGGCCCTCACCTCAGGAATTTCTCCTCGTGGCTTTTTCTAAAATGGCGCTTGTTCTCCTCAGCAATTAAAGAAGCCTTTAAAGCCTCCAAATGCAACTCCTGCTCTGGTTTGCATTCAAAAACTGCAGAAACAATGTCCCATGTTTCATCCAGACTGTTTAACACCAGCAGCACTTTCTGAGATTCAGGAAACTTCATTCCACGCTGTTCTAACTCCACAAATAAAGTTTGCATTTGTAAAAAATTCTGTTTCACAGATTCTTCTGGTTGAAACAGACTTTGTATAACTTTTCTGATAATTGTACAATATTGCATGCTGACACATTCACATGCACACTTCTCAATTTCAGCCAAACCTCCTTTGTAGTCTTTAAATCAGCTACATTGATAAATTGTTTTCCTTCTAAATTTAAGATTATGAAAGCCATTGCTTTGTCATGCTGCCTCTGATCTGCAGCTGCTAATGGTGCCTAGGGTGGATTAGCAACAATATCCCAGAGCTTTTTAGCCTTTAGCAAACATTCCATCTTTGCAGCCCTAATAATATAGTTCTTCTGTCCCAAACAAGGCAGAGAGCTCTCCTTAAATTCAACAGCCATCCTGCAAGCTTTCACAGCTTTGTTCTCTTTTGCTTAGAACACAGGATGTCCCTCACCTTAAATTACAGTTCAGTCTTTCTGTGTACTCTGGGCCCATAACCTGTCAGAGTGTCAAGTTGCAAAGCTTTCAAGTTGCCATGAGCAGGAGGGAGGGAGAACTAATGGAGCTGACTGATTTCCCTAACTGAAACTACATTTCACAGATGCCTTTCTACGGCAATCAGTAGGAGAGTTTTGGGTTTCACAGCCAGCCAAAGTGGTTAATTGGAGAATGTGATTTATGACATGGCCAGGGAGGAGGGGAGAGACAGGGTCATAGGGGAAAGTAAATCTATGTGGGATTAGTTCTAACTGCATCTGAATATTGCTGAAATGGTGCTCCTAATAAATGACTGTATTTCTTTTGAAGTTTGACTCGTGGCTCATGAATTAATGAGGGCATCTTTTGGAAACTTCACAGATAGTTAGAACTACTTTTAAAATCTATCAAGATCACCAGGCTTCCTGAATCCTGGACATTCCAATCACTCCCCGATATCTTGGGTGCTGGGAGGGAAAATCAGGCAACAATGGCCAAAGACAGGCTATCTGAAGAGAGCCTGATTGCAGCCAGAGTGCACACTCCCTCAGACATCAAAGCTGAGATGCTTGCTCCAGTGGCAGAAGCAAGAAGACATGAGTATTGGTGGGAATTAATCCTTAAAGCAGCTGAGGTTGAGTTCCCCCACCCCAATGCCTGGAAAAAGTGGAAGCCCCTGAGCGAGCTGGAAGAATGGAGTGGAGGCTGGACTGGAAACAAGCCAGGCTCCCAAAGCCCCTGGGGAGTTCCAGAGAGCAGCCGAGGGAGGAATTTGACCAGGCTACCCTTCCCGATGAGGGGCCATCGGGAAGGGTAGGCCAAAGGAGAGGGGAGGAGCAGTGGATCCCTTTGAAGTGAGGAGAAGCAGACAGGAACACAGCCCCCCTTCTCCACCCATCAGAAGGAGGTTGCAACCAGTGTCTTTTCTACACAGCAGGCAGGCTGCCCAGGGCAGACAAACCCCTCTCTCCCTCCAAACTAGAGCTGAGGAAGAGGGCCAACTACATCAAACGCAAGCATACAGAGGCCAACGGGGAGAGAGGAGCAGTGCTGAATGAACCACCCCAGTTCAGAGGTAAGTTTGATGGGGACTCAGACCAGCTAGCTTTATTCCTTGAGATTATTATTCAGATGAGATCCACCTAGAATGTTATGGACACCTCTACCCATCCCCCAGAGCCATGGTGAATACCATCACAGAGGGGCTAGAGGGGGAAGCAAGGGAATTTTGTATTGGTTTTCCTTATATGCGGTGGACATCGTTAATTTATAATTCCTTTCCCATAGTTGTTGCCATTTTTCAAGATCAATTGAATATCCAAAATTTCTTCCCCAAGCTATCATTGTTTCTTTTACTTGCTCCTCCTTCAATTCAATTTTCCTCTGTTCCTGTGAGTATCCTGTCCAATTCAGTCTTTTCCAAATAAAAACCATATAACTTAACATCTTTTTCATAACGTGTTCTTATCTGCATATACATATACCAATCTGTCTCAATCCCCTGTTCTTTCAGTTCTCGTTTCTCTTTCAATTCCCCCTTATCCATTAATAAATCCTTATATCTAACAATATTTCCAAAGTTGAAAACATTTGGGTGTATTAAAGCTTCCATTGTTGTATTTATCTCTAACCTTCCCCCATACCAGTAACAATGCATTTCTTATATAATGTCTATGAAAGTATGTATGTATGCATGTTATTTTTACCATACCACAAAAAAGCATGCCAACCCAGTTGTAAATCATGCCTTTCCAATGTTAACAGCCTTGTATTTCTTTTTTTAAAATTTTTTTTAAATTTTTATTAATTTAAGAAACCACATAATACATTTATAAATGCAAGTAAAACAATTTACAACAAACATCATCTTTATAACATCTACCTATAATATCTGAATTGTTACAATATCAATATCCTATATTCTTCAATATACAATATTTCTCTCACCTTATATAATGATATTATTTTATTGATATCTCGTGTCTCTTTCTTAAATTTCATTTGATTTAAAAATTTATTTTACTCTATTGATATCTTTTCTTTTCTTTAATTTTTCTTTCTTTCTTCTTCTCTTTTTTTTTCACTTCCCTCTAACCATTTATACCATTTTTGCCAGACCAGATAATATTCAGATTCTTCTTTTCCTTGGATCTCCTTGGTAAGTTTATCCATCTCAGCTCATTCCATAATTTTGGATATTAATTTCTCTTGAGTCGGAACCTCTTCTTGTTTCCAATTTTGTGCGTATATAATTCTTGCTGCAGTCAAAATGTGTGTTATTAAATATATTATTTCTTTTTCATATTTGCTTGTAGGTATTCCTAATAAATAAGTTTCTGGCTTTAATGGCACCTTTTGAGTTATTATTTGTTCCAGTTGCATTTTTATATTGTTCCAGAATTTTTTAGCTTTGGGACATGACCACCATATATGATAGTATGTCCCTTTATGTGCTTTACATTTCCAACAGAGTGGAGATGTGCCGGGAAACATTTTAGAAATTCACGCAGGTGGTAGATGCCACCTATAGAACAATTTATAAGCATTTTCTTTGTATGGTACAGATAATGTTAATTTATTAATATTTTTCCACAAATTTTCCCACTTATTTAATTCTATTGCATACCCAAAATTCGTCACCCATGTGATCATATTCTCTTTAACTACTTCCTCTGCTAGTTTATATTCCAATAGAAAATTATAAATTTTGGTTATTAATTTCTCATTGGGGCCTAATAAAATTTTATCCAACTGATTTGGTTCCATTTGAATTCCAGTTTTTTCCATATCAGATTTATATCTGGATTTTAATTGCAAATATGACCACCACTCTATTTCCACATTTTGCATTCTCAATTCTTCTCTAGTTTTTAGTTTTCCTTCTTCATGTCTTTTCATACTTATTCTTGCTTTTTTCCCTTGTCATATAAATCTCCTCATTATCTTAAGATATTGAAAATATGTCTTTTAAATTTTTATTGGCACAGTTTGGAATAGAAATAACAATCTTGATAATATGTTCATCTTTATCAATGCAATCCGTCCCATAAGTGATAGTTGAAGGTTCTTCCATTTTTCCAAGTCTTTTTCAATTTGTTGTTTTAATTTGTATTATTTTTCTTCTTTTATTGTTGCTCATCTTGAGGTTAAATATATTCCCAGGTATTTAACTTTCTTCACCACTTGTATGTCTAATTTTTGTTTTATCTCTCTATTTTGTTTTTCTGTTGTATTTTTCACCAAAATTTTTGTTTTATCTTTATTTATTTTCAAGCCAGAAACTTTTCCATATCCTTCTATCTGTTCTAGTAATTTAGGGCCTGTTGTTTGTGGTTCCTCTATAATAAATACCAAATCATCTGCAAATGCCTGTAGTGTTTTCTCCTCTTTTTTAATTTTCATCCCTTTTATCTCATCATTTCATCTAATGTTTCTGTTTAGGACTTCTAGAGCCAAAATAAATAATAGTGGTGATAATGGACACCCTTGTCTAGTACCTTTCATTATATTAATATTTTCCGTCATTTCTCCATTCATCATTATCTTGGCAAATTGTCTGTCATATATTGTTTTTATAGTATTTATAAATCTCTCCCTAAAATCCATTCTCTGTAATTGTTTTATCATAAATTGCCAGTTCACATTATCAAAAACTTTCTGTGCATCTAAGAACATCAATGCCATTTGTTTTTCTGAGTGAGCCTCATAGTATTCTAAAGTATTCAAAATCATCCTCATATTATCTCTAATTTGTCTTTTGGCAAGAAGCCATTTTGATCAGTATGGATATATTCATTTAATCCATTATCGAGGCAAAAAATTTGTAATCTGCCTTTAATAGTGAAATTGGTCTATAGTTTTTAATCAATTGTAGATCTGTATTTTCTTCTGGTATAAGTGTCACATATGCCTCTTTCCATGAGTCTGGCATCTTAGTCTCCAATAATAGCTCATTAAATAGGTTCAACATTACATTACTAATAGTTTCTTGTAGTGTTTTATACAATTCGACTGGTAAACCATCTGGTCCTGGTGCTTTTCCACTTATTTGTCTTTTTATGGCTTCTGTTAATTCCATCATTGTTATTCTTTTTTCTAGCATTCCTTTATATTGTTCTGATATTTTAATTAAGTCAGATTTCTCCAAGTAGCTTTGTATCTCTTCCTCTGAAATCTTCTCTTCAGAATAAAGTTTTAGATAATATTCTTGGATTACTTTCTTTTTTTCCTCAGTTCTATATTGTAATTTCCTTTCTCCATCTTGAAGATATTTTATAGTTTTATTCTCCTTCTCTTTTCTTAATTTATATGCTAATAGTCTTCCTGGTTTATTTGTATTTTCAAAAAAATTCTGTCTCGATATTCTCAATTGATTAGCTAGTGATTCTTGTTCATTTAAAATTATCTCATGCTTTTTCATCTCCATCAAATTCTTGATTTTTTTATTGCTTTGACCATTTTTCTGGAATTCTTTTTCCAGACTTTTATATTCTTCTTCCAATCTTACTTGTTTCTGTCGTTTCTTTTTATTCTTTTTTCCCAGGTATGTTATTGCCAGGCCTCTAATATATGCCTTCATTGTGTCCCAAACATTCTGAAGTGATATATCTTCCTTTTTATTTATTTTAAAGAAAACTTCCAATTCCTTTTCTACAAGTTTCTGA
Organism: Pantherophis guttatus; assembly: GCF_059756535.1. Classification (NCBI taxonomy): domain Eukaryota; kingdom Metazoa; phylum Chordata; class Lepidosauria; order Squamata; family Colubridae; genus Pantherophis; species Pantherophis guttatus. Next base: position 92,829,690 of record NC_142066.1, read on the forward strand.
AATTCTTTTTCGTTTAATATTGTTGCATTCAGAGTCCATCTTGTCTTTTTCCTTTGCCCTTTCTATGCTATAGTTATTGGGCTGTGGTCTGCCCATATATTTGAACCAATATTTACTTCTTGCACTGTTTCTGTAAGGCCAGGATCTACTTTGACCCTCCTCAAAATCCTAACTCTTTGCCTGTCTACTAAGTGAGCTTTGCCAGCATCTATGTACAGTGCTGGGTAGTGTGCAACTGTGCAGTCCCATTTGACAAGAAACCCAGAGATTAGCCTTTTTGTGGGGGACCACAGGCAACAGAAGTGGGAACTAGAGAAAGACCACCTTCCTAGCAAGATAAAGGAGCAGCCTCTACTGTGTGAACGACATGGGCTAATAAAAGCATCGGAGCCCGGGCATTTCTGGATTACAATCCTTTTATTGAGCACAGCTGCTTGGAGCTTTAGGAAGGTGTGTTGCTGTGGCCATCAGCCAAATGCAAGGGATGAACCCTCGGATGGGAGCTGAATCTCACCACAGCTAGCTCCAAGGGGTTCATGAGGGCCACCCGTTCCAGCCATCCTTCCCATGCTGTCGCCTTCAACCACCATCTTAGGAAAAGCAGGGCTTGGCCAGATTTAGTTCTACCGCAGGCCAACCAGAAATCAGCTGTGTGGGAAGGTGTGGGGACAACCATGGCCCGGGAAGACCACACTTGATGCCCGACCCCAAACCCCAAGCAAAGAGGGTCCTCTGCAACATTGTGCATGCTCAGGTTTCTGGCGCATGCTCAAGATAGCACTTGCTGAGCTGAGCATCGCTTGCTAACTAGAAAACCTCGGCAGCTGCTTCTCAAACAAATATGGAGCAAAGTGTGTATGAAGGCAGCTGCCAAAGCCCCTCCACTGACCTACATTTTTCCTTCCTTCCCCCCTCCCTCTCCTTATACTTTCCTACTTAATTTAGTAGCTTCTCCCCCCATAATTTGATATTGCTTCTTCTGCTGCCGCTACGTGAATGCATGCTAGACTGGCTATTTAGAAGCCAGTTCGCAGAACTCCACAAAAAATTAGCTACCAGTTGTGGAGAGCCGGTGCAAACCAGCTGAATCCTACCACTGAATTCAGGGCTTTTTATTAATTCATGTTTATAACTGGGGAGGTCTTATGGATACCACCTAGGAGTAGCGCAAATGTCATGATGCTAATACACTACCTAGAGAAGAGATATTATTTAGCAACCCATAGGAGACATTCTGAGTCCTTTTTGGCATGTTTTTAAAACAAATTGGACCCAAAGCTAATTTTTAAAAAAGTTGGGATTAACATGCAGCCTCACAATTTTTTTTCTAATTAAAATCTAAAATGAAAGCAAAACATTACTGGAGCAGTTGTGCTGACACCAAAGAAGAGATCTCAATTCCTAGAACAGGGATGGTGAACCTTTTAGAGACTGAGTGCCCAAACTGAAACCCAAAACACACATTTATCGCAAAGTGCCAACACAACAATTTAACCTGAATACTGAGGTTTTACTACCTAAAGTAATGATAAACAAGGCAGAGTTCAGCTAATTGTTCTAAGAAAAACATGATAAATGCATTTTTATGCCACTTCATGTTTTCTGCTTTTGAAATATGTTTAGCAACAATTAAAAAGAAAAACTTTTGTAATATCATTTGTTTCCCTCGCTCTCTCTCTTCCCCCTCTTTCTCTCTCTCTTTCCCTCCCTCCCTCCCTCTTTCTGTCTCTCTCTTTCCATCCCTCTCTCTTTCTGCCTCTCTCTTTTCCCCTTTCTCTTTCCCTCCCTCCCTTTCCCTCTCTCTATCTCTCTCTTTCTCCTCTCTCTCTTTCTCTTTCCCGTCCTCTCTCTTTCCCTCCCTTCCTCTCACTATCCCTCCCTTCCTCTTTCCCTCCCTCCCTTTCTCTCTCTGTCTCTCTCTTTTCCCCTCTTTCTCTCTTTCCCTCCCTCTCTCTCTGACCCTTCCCCCTTTCCCTCCCCCTCTCTCTGTTTCTGTTTCTCTTGCTCTCTTTTCCTCTCTCTCTTTCCGTCCCTCCCTCTTTCTCTCTCTTTCTCTCTTTCCCCCTTTCCCTCTCTTTCCTTCCCTTTCTCTTTCCCTCCTTCCCTCTGCTTCTCCCTTTCTCTTCCCCCTCTTTCTCTCTCTCTTTCCCTCCCCTTCCCTCTTTCTCTCATTCTCTTTTCCTCCCCCTATTTGTTTTTCTCTTTCCCTCCCTCTCACTATCCCTCCCTCCCTCTCTTTCTCTTTCCCTCCCTCCCTCTCTGTCCCTCCCACTCTCTCTTTCCCTTCCCCTCTCTGTCTCTATTTCTCTCTCTCTCTTTCCCTCCCTCTCTCTCTTTTCCTCCCTCTCTCTCTCTCTTTCCCCCTCTTTCTCTTTCTCTCTTCCCTCTCTCTTTCCCTCCCTCTCTCTTTCCCTCCCTCTTTCTCCCTGTCTGTCACACACATGCACCCCCATGATGCCTCCGCCATCCTTGTCCCTGCACCAGGTCAGCCAAGCCCTTCTGGTGAGGGAAAGTCTCAGCATCTGCGCGGTTCCCACCACCACCACCCCCTCCCCAGGCCAGACCTTTTCCGGGCACCCTGCCAAAGTCCCAAGGCAGTGGACCTCCCTTTATTTGCTGCTGCCACTGGTGTGGGAAGCGAGGGGATGGTAAGAGGAGGCAGCAGAGCCCAGCTAGCCTAAGAAAGGAGATCAGGCTGGCTCCTGAAAGGAGATGGGGAGTGGTCCTTGTGAGAATGCGGCAGGGAAGCAGGGTGAGTGTGAAGGGTCACTGTGGCACAGGAGGGTGGGAGAGAGCCAGATCGAAGAAGGGCAAAGCTAAAGAGTCCTCCTCTCCTTTCTGGTGAGGGCTGAAAATTTGCAGGAGTTGATTTGAAAGGCCTAATCCTAGTCTGAACCTTGGGGGGCAGGGGCATTGAACAGTAAAGGCACTCTGCACATGATCCGAGACAATCCTGCCACAGGAAAAGAACACATCAAAGGGACTAAGCATGGGGTGAGGAGGTGGGCAGGAAGGGATCTCTTATTGCTGCAGAGATAAACAGCAGTGTGCAAGATCCCTCTAGTCTAGTTTTACACACACGCGCGCGCGCACACACACACACACACACACACACACACACATTCTTTGCAATTAGGTCTCATCAATGCACAGGTTATTTGCTTGTGTATCTGTGTAATTTTTGAAAGAAGGCAAGCAAATGACAACTACCGGAGGGAATAAGGGGGCTCTAGTCATCTCCCTGGCAGCCAAAACCAACCAGGAGGGACAAGGATCCAATAAGCAAGTGGAGGAACTAAGTTTGCCCATAATCCTGTCCACTTCCTTGACAGAAACAGGGTCAAACTCAATCCAGATATTATTCTCAAGACCCACCCTAGTCTCCCGATTGGATTCTGCCCAGTCAGAGTCCAATCCGATCCGGATCTGAGCGATTTTATCATGCAGAAACTGTACAAAATCCTCAGCTCTGCCCTGTAAAGGGTCTTGCCTCGCTCCCTGATTGAGGAGGAAGCGGGTCACATGAAACAGGGCCGCTGGGTAGTTTTCTGCAGATGCAATGAGGGCGGCGAAGTAATCTCATTTCGTTGCTTTCATCGTCACTAGATAAGACCTAGTATGGGTTCTTAACTGTGTTCGATCAGATTCAGATCGGGAGGACCTCCAACTCTCCTCTAGGCATCTTTTGCAACATTTCATTTCCCAGAGCTCCATGGAAAACCAAGGAGCAATCCGGGCTCTGCGTTGGGTTAGAGGCCGCAAAGGTGCAATTCTGTCCAAGGTGTGGCTACTGACACATCCATTCCCAAGATGCCACCAGACCCTCAGCTGAATCGCAGGATTGAGAGGTGGGGAATGTCCCAAGCTCCTTCAAGAACCTTTCTGGGTCCATCAGGCGCCTGGAACGGAACCATTTTATGGGTCCCGTCTCCCAGCGGCAAGGGTTGGCAAATTGAAAGTCCAGTCTAAGGAGGGAATGGTCAGTCCATGACAGGGGAGTGATGAAAAGTTCCCCCTTACCATGACCATTTATCCACTGCCCAGAGAGAAAAACCAGGTCGAGTGTGTGTTCTCCCCTATGAGTTGGGCCCTGAATAACCTGAGTCAGGTCCATGGCTGCCATGGAGGCCATGAACTCCCGGACTGTCTCAGATGACTCGCCGATCGAAGGCAGATTAAAATCTCCCACAACCAAAAGGCTGGGGAGTTCGAGTGCCACTTCAGTCAAGACATCGAGCAGTGCGGGTAGGACTGTGGCAACATAGCTGGGAGATAGGTATGTGACCAACAAACCCGACTGAACTCCAGGGTCCCACTTCAATAGAAGAGACTCACACCCACCTATCTGAGGGACAGTGACCTCCTTAGGACTCAGACTTTCTCTAACAACCAATGCCATCCCCCTGCCCCTTCCCTGGTGTCGCGGCTGGTGCAGGACACGAAAGCCTGAGGGGCATAAATCAGAGAGAAGGATTCTCCCCTTTTGCCCCAACCAGGTCTCCATGATACAGGCCAGGTCCGCACCCTCCTCATCAATAAGATCTCATAAGAGGAGGGCCTTATTCATCACGGACCTGGCATTCACATATACCAGACGGAGACCAGGGTCCCTCGTTCTCATATCCCCAGGAAAGCAGGGTGAGCAGGAGGTATGAGTTTTCCTGGACCTTGGCAATTTGGAACAAAGGTCCAAATGGATTTTGAGTTTTGAGCTCAAAGGCTGCTAGGAAAGAAGGTGAGTACCTCTAAATTTTACCTTTTAAAGCCCAGAAAAGCATGGGAAATGTGTGTATGCCTATGTGTGTGAGTGAGAGGACCCTTCTCCCAGTCACAGCTGGATCTTGCTTCCTCTGTGTGTTCTACCAAGAGAGTCTGGAAAGTATAGGAGGTCAGGCCTTCTATCAGGGAAAGGGACAGAGTGTGTGAAATGGAATGGAAAAGTGAATGAGACCTGGGCAACCAGCTGGGAAGTCACTGAGCAAAGCCCTAAAATAGGAGGGACCTCTACCTTTGAGAAGCAAGGAGAGGTCCTCTTGGACTCTAGTGAGTCCGAAAACTGATGGTGGAGTAAAGCCAGTGGAAGGAGGTGCCCGTACTCACTGTGAGTAGTGGAGCAGCAGTGGAGTCCTCCTGGACCCCTTTTTGGTCTGCAAACTAATGGCGGGAGTTTCCCTACAAAGGAGGGCCCATACTCTGATAGGGAACCAGAATCAAGGCCAAATTGAATCCCTATATCAGAAAGGGAAACATGGGATGCTCTCAGGTCAGGGTAGGCTGCCCTGGAGAAGACTTCCTTCACACCTGGGATGAAAAGAGGCAGTTGCCTGTCCAGGTGGGCATGAAAAAGGAAAAAAAGCAAAAAAGTTGTGTAAAGAGCGGGCTTTGTTCAGGGATTAAGCTAGAAAACCAATCTGTCTTGGTACTTAAAAGAAAAGGAAAATGTATAAATAGGAATGTTGGGGTTTTTATTTTTTGTTTGGTTCTGTGTGCCCTTGAGGTAATTGTAACTCCAATCCAAAAGACAAAATTGTGTCTCCAATCCAAAAGACAAAAATTTTAAATTGCTAAAAAAAAATTTTATATTGGGCCAAAACTTGTTTAATTCTTTTAAAATTAATCTTAAATTTTGAATGTGATGTTTTTATTCTTGGCTATTCACCGCCCTGAGTCCAGTAGGAGAAGGGCGGTATAAAAATCTGAAAAAAAAAAGTTCATTTACAGGAAAAATTTCATTTTTGCATTTACTGTGTGTTTAAATGATTTCATCTGTCCATCCTTTTTCTGAAGCATGTGAATCCAGTTTCTTTCCCCTCATCTGTGATGTCCCCATTTTGTTATAACTTTTCTGTTTAATAACTCCAATATTGATTTTTTTCTTCCTCAAACCCTGCCTACAAGCTATCTACCCACACCCACTCTATCTCTCCATCTCTAATCCTTCAACAATGCTTTTCTCCTAGGAGGATTACCCACAAAGGGGGGAGGGAGTCTTGTTTTCATGACTTTCAGCCCTGCACAGATGATTCTGCAACCTGTGGAAGCAGATAACACTGACCCAGATGCTGGCTCCAGAGGAGACCTTCCATTCTTTGAGACAGGAATTGGGTTTGGATCAAGCCCTCCACTAGAAAGTCATTATAGCAACCAGAGTGGGACAGACCTTCCCAAGCCTGACTGACCAGCCTTATCACCAAGCCAAGCCTAATGCCACCCAAAAGACATGAAAGAAAGGGCCCTAGATAATTTGGACTTACGGTTGGCGATTCGCAGCGTGGCGGGGGAAGGAGAATGGTCTCTGTTCTTCAAACCCAGATTTTTCATGTTTTGGGGACCTTTCGGGGCACAAAAAGCCTGGAGGGCATTGCGGACTAGAGAGGGAGTCCAGAGTGCAGCAAAGTGAAGGGCAATCAATCGTGGCATGAACGGACACCCCTGTCGATCCAACGTGAATGTGTCTGACAGCTTATAATAGCAGACTTGAGGCTGCGATGAGCCGATAAATACAGGGAAGAGAAGATTTTTGAAGCAGGCAGTGTTTATTTAGAACGTTTATTTATAAGTGTGTATTTATAACGTTGCAGGGTCAAAGATTCCTTTAAGGAATTGAGTCCGGTCTTTTCAAGTTAGAAGAAGATTTCCAGTAAGAGAATAAGTGGTGATTTGGTGAATGGAGAATGAATCAGCATAATAGACTTAACTGCTAAGACAGCAACGAGGAGAAAGAGTGGATTTTGCGAAGCGGAGGCATGTTTACCAAAAGCTGGTGAGAACTGAGATTTAAAAAGAAATTGAAGGAGAAGAAGGTGAGAGAGTCGATGCTGCAGAGAGACAGAAGGGGATAAGAATGGGACCGAAAGGAGGAGAAGAATGTGACCAAGGCAAAGGAGGAAGATCTTGGACAAATAATGGCGGAGATTATTGCAGAAGCCCTACAAAGGGATAAGCAAGAAAATGTAACAGAAATGGATGAGATATATAGAATCCAGACAAACTACGCCAGACGACACAAATTGCCTAGAGAGGTCCATATCAGGTTCGTCAGAAAAAGGGTTCGTGATATAGTCCACAACAATTCCCTTGGGATTGAATCAAATGCTGCCTTTAGATTGATAAAAGCAGTAAAAAGTTTACCACCTGGTATGGTGGCATATTTGTCAACCAGGTGCGCTAGGACAAAGCAGTGGTCCAATGTGGCACAGCCTGCTTTAAACCCAATCTGTTCAGCACCAATAATGTTGGACTCCTCGACCCAGGTGAGGAGTCTGCGTTGGAGATATTTAGCGTACAATTTCCCAATGATGGAGAGCAGACTTATAGGACGATAATCGGCTGGGTTGTTCCTATTTCCTCGTTTAAAAATAGGGACAATAATTGCTTGGTTCCAGGAGGTAGGAATCCTGCCAGAGGTATTGATATGGGTAAAGAGTGTTGCTAAAAGAGGAGACCACCACTTGGGATTAGATTTTAACAGATCAGGGGGTATAGCATCAGGGCCAGGAGCTTTGCCTGACTTAAGTTCAGAGATAAGCTCATTGATCTCAGCATGAGTCATGGGGTGCCAGTCCGGAATTGCAGGGGGCAGTTGTTGTCCGAGTCCGGTTGTGACTATTGAAGCCTGGAAGATTGATCCAAAATGGCTTTCCCAATCTCTGTTGGAAATACAACAGAGAGGGAGTTCTTGATGACCAGGCAGCGAACAGGCGACCATTTGCCAAAATAGTCGGGTGTTCTTCTGCTGAATAGAGAGGAGAAGTAGGTCCCACTTCTCTTTTTCTTTAGCCCTCTTTTTCTTAACAATTAGTCCTTTATACTCCCGCTTCAGGCGGTAATAGTCCTCGGGTAGGCGTTTATCCCCTCGATTACGATAGAGCAGGTAAACCTGTCTGATCTTGTTCCTGAGCAGCACACATTCTTCATCGAACCAGGGATTGCTTCTTGGACGATATGGGCCACTTGGCCTACGATCAGCTCCTAGTTCCCTTTGAATACTGTTAATTAATGATTCGAAGGTCGAGATTGCCGCTGAGTCACTGCATGTTAAGGCCTGATTGTATAGGCTAAGACACTCCGGCGATGATAAAAGAGAGTGGAACTTTCTTTCAGTCTTGGGAGACCATTTGATCCTCCTTGCATAAGAGGTCACATAAGGATCCAGTATTTGGGGGCCCTTAGGCAGATGTATATTTGTAAAGAGCCCAATGATTGTGACCAGGGGGTAGTGGTCGCTCTCCATGAGGCAGTCCACAAAAAAAACATGGACTGCCTGTCTTAGTGGCTGGGAAACCATCACAAAATCAATAACACTACTCCCCCATGAAGAGCTAAAAATAAATTCACCCGCTAGATCGCCTGGGGTACTCCCGTTAAGGATTGTCATATTGTGTTGGGATGCTAAGAGGGCTAATTGAACGCCGGCAAAATTTGTTAGCTCATCCTTAGAATGCCTGGCTGAGATCTGGTGTCCTATGGCCTGGCAGATTTCTTGGGAGTAGAGTGCTTCAATTGGTGGGGGAATTTGGCCTCCCAATCGGGCATTAAAGTCGCCCCCTATAAAGATGTACAGCGCTGGAAATTTAGTTTCTGTATGGGTAATATAGCTCTCCAGTTCGCCCCATTGAGCCTTAGTGTCGGCTTGCCTCACCGTCGGGGGAAGGTAAACGTTGAACACTAGCATTTTACTGTGTCCTCTCTTAATTAGGAGCGCCATAGCTAAGGACCCACTGGGGGGCAGCTCCACTGTCTCCACTTTCAGGGAGGTAGAGACCAAACAAGCTAAACCACCCTTAGGTCTTCCCGACTTGAATTGTTTGGTAGCAGCCAAAGAAATGGCCGTAAACCCTGTAAGGGATATCTTATCGCATGCCCAGGTCTCCTGAAGCAGGACCACATCAAATGACTGAATATAGTTAATAAAATCGGTGGTGCCGCACCTTCTCCCCCAACCTGCTATATTCCATGAAAGGCATCTAAGTGTGCAAGGGGGGGATGCTGGGTTTGCTAGTCATTCTGTATAATTAATTTTTTCCAGAGAGCCCTTCAAATCCGAAAAAATACAGCCGTTATTCGATGGAAGTGTCACCCTTTTGGGAGATAAAGGCAAAGAAAAGTGGAAGGGAGGCGAGCCTTGTTCATGAGGCTGTAGGGCTCTACACGCAGTCCAGTTTATGCTTCTATCGTTCGTTGGTTGCTTACCTGGCAAGCATTCGGTGACATCAACAGACGGGGTTTGGAGTAGCCCTGGATCTTCAAGTTTACAACTTGGACATTCTGGAGGGAGGGCCCAGGGAACTGCCTCTGATAAATTGATGTGGACTCCCTGGGGTCCAGGGGGATCCTTATCAGGTAGTGAAAGACTCCAAAGCTTGGATTTAACTGCAGACAGGCGCTTTATAATTTGGGCCCTTTCTGGTTGTGGAAGTGCGCGAAAGGAGTCAAAAAGCTGTATCTCCTCCAGATTCCAAAAATTGTCTTGAGATGGGTTGGTTTCATAGATGGGTGGAATCCCAGAGGCACTAGCCTGAGGCTTATTCACTAAGGAACTTTGGAGTCCCTGGGCTGGTGTCGCTTCCTTTGGGGCCATTTCTTCCCAGCTGATCAGATCGTGACAAACTTCTGATGAGATGGGCCTCGCTGAGGGGAGAAGATTTGACCAGCTGTAGGAAGAACAGACAAGGTACCGTCTGAGAAGATGCCATCGGGAAGTCTTGCAGGAATGGATTTGTGTTTGATAGATGGTCTAGTATCAGGGATGGCATTCAAAATTGGCACATTAGTATGTGCTGCTAAGGGTCTTTTTGGGGCTGTAAGTCTCCTGCTGGTCACAGATTGTCGGTTTCTTAAGAGTGGCTTAATCGACATATCTTTGAAGACTCTGCTTGGCACGATGCCGAAAGATCTTAGCAGAGAACTTCTCCTGAAGAATAATTTCGGGGTGCTGGGGTTATCAAAATTAAGTAACACTCTGGAGCAGTATGCAGGGGAGGGTAAAAGTTCAATCTTCTTCAGATCATCAACAGTCAACCCCAGTAGCTGTAGTATATGACCCCTTGCCAGCTGAATTGAGCCCCAGTAAGGCAAATTGCCATTAATGGGATTAATATTAAGGGCCACCTGTCTTGGCTGTAAAACCAGGTGGCTTCTCGCACCCGGAGGTGTAGAGTTCAACCCACTGGCAGGGCCACCCCAATCGGTACTTTTGCTGGGGCCCGACAGGGAGGGCCCTGTCACTGCACCAGGCTGCCGAGCAGTCCGTCCAGGGCAGCCGGCGGTAATCAAGGAAACTAGACAATCTAAAGTACTTATTATTTTATCAAGCTGTGACTGTATACTCGCAGTTGTTTCTGCAACCAGAAAACATTGCTGGGCCAAGAGTTCTATAAGAGTAGGTTCATTTGAAGGTTGAGTGGGGGCCATAGTTTTTGAAGAGCCTTTGTTCTCAACTCAGGGGACGACATCCTCGACCAACGGAAGATCACGACGACCAGCAGCAGTCAGATGAAAAGGAGCTAGAGTTTCCAGGCAGGGAGGTCGAATTAAAGCAAAGTCCTCAATCTTAGATTGCTTCAAAGAAGGTTGGGGAGCCAAGTCAGTAAGGGATCTAGTCCTTTTCCTTGACTTCATTATATAATATGGCGAAAAATCTAGTTTCTGGGACGAGTCCAGGTCCAGAGGCAGAGGGATCAAGAGGAAACAAACCCTGATGCAAATAACAACAAAACTCCTCACGAGTAAGGCAAGGATCCTACCCTCCCGGCAGAGCAAGGAGCAGGGAGTAGATAAAAATAATAAGATAAATGGAGTAACAAAATGATAGTTAAAAATAATTGTCAGATAGAAGAAGAAGTCAGATCAAAGCTTGGCAGTACTCGGCTTCCAAGCTAAAGCAATAAATCGTAGATAGCAGCAACAAAAGCGGCAGCAAAAACACTCCCAAAACTGAGGCCAGCTCAGGTAGTTAAAAGTTGTTAAAAATACAGCTACTATAGCCAGGGTATAGCTAAAGGTAAATTGAGAAATATAAAAATATAAAATATAGAAATATTTTAAACTTAAAACTTAAAAAATTTAAAAATTAAAACAGAACCTTAAAAACAGTTAGAAGATAAAATAAGTCAGTTTAAGCTTGGATAGGAGCCGTTGTAGTTGCCTGCAGCTCTGCCAAGAGAGCTCTCCCGGTTCGTGATATAGTATATAACATAACCAGAGAAGAACCTATGATATACAAGGGGAAAGAAATATAACCCTGAAGCAAGCTCTGTTCTGTTCCTGTCTCACACATGCACACAAACAGACAGCCGGGGGTTAAATAAACTGGCAGACAACAAATTCTTTCGATAAGAGGATTGGCAACAACCCAGTAGCTGCTTGCCAAGACTTTTCTCATAAATAAGATACACACAGTTCAAGAATTGTCAAGTCCAGTCCGTAATTAACTCCAAGGCAGATAATGTTGTTTCCAAAGATGCAATGTGACTCGATAGTAGTTAGTTATGTCTGTCACAGAGTCTGAATGGCCACCTCACCCCCTTTTATACCCTGTGGGGTGTGGTCCAGTGACTCAGCTTAATCTCTGGCATGCCTCTTCTTCTGTTGCACGTGCTTATCTCTGCGACGCTGCCGAGGATCCAGCCAAGACTCATCTCCCTCATTACTGTCCACCTGTGGCTGCATGGACATGCTTGGCCCCGGGCCTATCTCTTGACCTTCGGCGGACACCGAAGGCATTGCCAGAGAGGAGGGTCCTGGAGAGGGAGGCCTTGCCAACTCCTCTCCTTCACTCTCGGAGTCCTCTCCTGCCAATGACACAGGCTCAGGTAACGGAGCCACAACAAGTTCCCAGAAGAGTAAGCTGCGTAAAGATTATAGTTTCCTAGCCATGCAGTTGAACAAATGTAATATCATATTCAGATGGATATTACCAGAAGGGATGCTTGTCACTTGGCAAGGTAAAAAACTAAAAATAGATAGTTTAGTGGCAGCACAAGATTTTTGGACCAACCGACAGGAAATGAGGAGGAACAGAGCAGCAAGGAGGAAGTGGAGACTACAAGCCAGGAAGAAGAACTGCCACAACAATGAGACATTAAAGAAGAAGCCCTAGAAAAGAAGAAGAAAGAAGAAAGAGACAATCAAGACACAAAAGGTAGTAAAACAAGAACTCAAAGGGTTATAAGGGCAAATAGATATTAATACCAGGCAGAGAGCCTAAGGAATGGAAAACTGGAAGCTTATATCGATAAATGTGAATGGACTAAGCACAACAACAAAAAGAAGACAGATCTTTACAAAGCTAGTTAAGCAAAAAGTAGATATAATATGCCTTCAGGAGGTACATATCCAGAAACAGAATGAAAGATATTTGGAGTATAGCAAGTTAGGGAAATTATATACGGCATTATCTGATAAGAAAAAGAAAGGAGTGGCGATATATGTTAGGAGAGGAATAATAGCTAAACAAATATGTGCGGATTCTAAAGGAAGAACACTTATAGTGGAAATAAAGAGAGGGTTTTTATCAATCTTGTTAGTAGTTATTTATGCACCCAACAAAAACCAGGGGGATTACTATAAAAAACTACACAAAAAGGCAATTACGATAGGCCACAGAAATATCTGTATAGTAGGCAATTATAATGGGATAATAGATACTAAAAATAATTATGTCAGCAATAAAGACAATAAGAAGAAAAGAAATACATTACCCAAAATGTTTTTTAATATGGCAGAGGAACTAAATTTAATAGATATATGGAGAACCTTTCATCCTAAAGAAAATAGATACTCCTTTTATTCTAACCCCCATGCATCTTGGTCCAGAATACACGTTATGGATGAACAAAGAATTAGGACTAGAAATAGGAAAAATTGAGATCTCTCCTAATGCGTGGGCAGATCATAACCCCCTTGAGGTAACATGGAAAGGCCCAAGAAGAGCAGTGGTTAGTGTTGAGAGCCGAGGTGGCACAGTGGTTAGGGTGCAGTACTGCAGCTACTTCAGCTGACTGCTAGTTCAGCAGATCAGCGGATCAAATCTCACTGGCTCAAGGTTGACTCAGCCTTCCATCCTTCCGAGGGGGGTAAATGAGGACCCAGATTGTTGGGGGCAATATGCTATTTAGTATACTGTCTTTGGTGTAAGCCACCCAGAGTCCTCGGAGAGTAGGCGGCATAGAAATATGAATTATAAAATAAATAAATAAATAAATAAATAAATAAATAAATAAATAAATAAATAAATAAATAAGAAAAACTAGAAGATGGATGTTAAATCCGTGAATATTAAATGAAAAGGAGTATGTAGGAAGGATAATGAAAGAATTGAGATTATTTTTTAAAGAATAAAAAACAACATACTTTCTTAACTAATTTATGGGATACTATGAAAGCCTATATAAGGGGGATAACGATAGCCTATAATGCAAAGAAAAACAAGGAAAAATGGGAAACGCACAATATTCTTCTGGAAGAAATTGGTAATTTGGAAAAGAAACTTCAAATGAAACCAGGAGACGAGTTAACCAAAGAGAAGCTGACCCTATTGAGATAGACTAAATTTATCAGAACAAGATGAAATCGCGAAAAACCTAAAATACGCCAAACAATTTTATTTTGAACATGCCAATAAGACGTGGTTAGTTTACAAACTGAAAAAAGAAAGAGAAGATCGGATTATATAACAATTAGAAGATGCGATGGGGAGCATCCAGAATAATGAGGAAGAGAAAAAGAAAATAACGCAAAACTATTACACAGATCTTTATAATAAAGAAGATACAGCAATTGAGAAGATTGATAAGTACTTAAGGGAAGAAGAGATTACACCAATAGGAGAGGATGAGAAAGAGAAATGTTGAATAAAAAAATAACTAGAAGAATTGAGAGCGGCAATCTTGAGACTTAAAAATAATAAAACACCTGGCCCAGATGGTCTCCCAGGAGAAATATATAAAAAACTAGATGAAATTATACAACCAATATTACTGGAGATCTGTAATGAAGCATTACTTGAGGCAAAGATATCGGAATTGTGAAGGGAAGCATACATTACACTACTTCTGAAAGATTGGTACAGATAAAAGTCAGATTAAAAACTATAGACTGATATCCCTTTTAAATACGGATTACAAAATATTTATGAACATAATTGCAGAAAGGTTGAAAAAAATATTAAACACCATTCTACACTCAGATCAAAATGGTTTCCTCCCGGATAGACAAATAAGAAACAATACAAGAATAATTATAGACACCCTGGAATATTATGAAACCCATCCAGAGAAACAAGTGGCCCTTGTTTTTCTGGATGCTCAAAAAGCCTTTGACAATTTGAACTGGTAATTTATGATTAGTCAAATTAAATTAATGAAATTTGGAATTAAATTCGAGAATATGATAGAGGCAATATATAAATCACAAAGGGAAAAAGTAATAGTGAATGGGGATACCCCAAACACTTTTCAGATAAAGAAAGGGGTATGACTAGGATGTCCACTGTCACCATTGTTATTTATTTTATCGTTAGAAACACTATTAAATAGAATTAGAACAAATTCTGAGCCTTGGTAGTACAGTGGTCTAAAGCACCCTGTTATTAAGACCAGCTGCCTGCAATTACTGCAGGTTCGAATCTTGCCAGGCTCAAGGTTGACTCAGCCTTCCATCCTTTCTAAGGTAGGTAAACTGAGGACCCAGTTGTGGGGGCAATAAGCTGACTTTGTATAAATGTACAAAAGAATGAAGGCTATTGCTTAGCACATTGTAAGCCGCCCTGAGTCTCTGGAGAAGGGCGGCATATAAATCAAGTTAAAAAAAAAATTGTGAGATAAAAGGATTAATGATTAGAAGAGAGGAATATAAGACACAGGCCTTTGCAAATGATGTGGCATTTTTTTTTTGAAAAAAACTTTATTGAGTTTTTTTAAAAAAAACATAAGTATATTGACATTTTCATTAATATCAGATGTGCAGTGTTTTTAACTATATACAAAAAATATTTCTGGTGATATTTCAAATTACTTTTTACCTTTGTTTAACACACCTTTTTCTCTTTCTTTCATTTTATCATGCATCCATTTATACCACCTTTCCCACTCAATATAATAATCTGACTTCTCATCATCATTTATTTCATGGGTTAGTTTAGTCATCTCTGCGCACTCCAATATTTTCCTAATTATAAGCTCTTCTGGTGGTTGAGTTTTCTCTTTCCAATACTGTGCATACGGCAGTCTGGCAGCTGTAATTATATGAATCATTAAGTGAATCTTTTCCTTTTCGTATGGCTTCTTTACTATTCCCAGGAGAAATATTTCCGGTGTTAATTCAATATCTTCCCCAATTATTTTTTGTAACCATCACCTGATCTTACTCCAATATCCTTTTGCTTCCGGGCATGTCCACCACATGTGAAAGAAGGTGCCTTGACCATGGCCACATTTCCAACAGTTGGGATATATATTAGGATATATCTTTGCTAGCCTGGCCGGGGCTAGATACCATCTATGGAGCATCTTGTAGTGGTTTTCCTTGTATGTCGCCGCTCTGGTCAATTTAAGGTTCTTATTCCATGCCTCCTTCCATTCATTAAAATTTATATCTCGTCCAATATTTTTCTCCCATGTGTTTATTTGATTCTTTGTTATATCCTCAGCCTTGTCATCATCTAGTAAATAATTATACAATTTAGCCAAAATCTTTTTGCCTGTTCCCATCAGGACTTTATCCAACCCATTAGGTCCAAATTCTAAGCCATATTGTTCTTTGTCTTTCTGGTATCTAGATTTTATTTGTAAGTAGGTCCACCAGTCTAAAATTATTCCTTGCTCTCTCAAGCAATCATACCTACCTCAAATCATACCTACCCATTTTCTCCATTCCCCATCTATTGGGGTAAATCAGGGCCTCCATCGTAGAGAGCCAACTTGGGACTTTTTTATAATATCTTTGCCTAATCAGGGTCCATGTTTGTATCAGTGAATCTCTAATTTTGTGTCTATGAAAATATGTTTTCCTTTTCTTCTCTATGTTCCAAATGTGGGCATGCCACCCTTTTTGTAAGTCGTGGCCTTCTAAGGTTAAGATCCTCTCATTTTCCAGGGTGGTCCAATCTCTTATCCAAACTAGCTTAGCTGCCCTGTAGTATGTTTCCCAATCGGGGAGCCCAAGTCCTCCTATATCTCTTTTGCCCCTTAAAATTTTAATGGAAAACCTCGGTTTCTTCCCCTCCCATATAAATTCTCTGATAATTTTATCTAATTCTGAGAAAAAATTTTTATCTAGGTTCACCGGTATATTTTGGAATAGGAATAATATTTTGGGGAGAATATTCATCTTAATCGCGGCTATCTTGCCCAAAAGTGACAATTTTATTTTCTTCCATCTATCGAGGTCTTGTTTCATTTTTCTAATTAAGGGGATATAGTTGTCCTCTTTTAGGGTCGAGCATCTTGAAGTAATCCAAATTCCTAGGTATTTAATTTTTTTGACAATCTGTAATCCTAACACTTCTTCTATCTCATTTTTCTGACTCTCAGTTACATTTTTGGTCAGTTACTTTAGTTTTAGTTTTATTCAATGTGAAGCCTGCCACCTCTCCATATTTACCCAATTCCTCTAGCACTTTTGGTCCCGATTCTTTAGAGTCCTCAAGAATTAAAGCTACATCATCTGCAAATGCTTGTGTCTTGTAGATCTCCTTCCTAATCTTTAGATCTTTTATTTCCTCATTATTTCTAATTTTCCATAACAAAACTTCTAGGGCCAAAATAAACAATAGTGGTGACAGGGGGCAGCCTTGCCTTACCCCCTTGCTAATCTGGAATGTTTTTGTCCTATCTCCATTTACTAGGATACTCGCCTTTTGATTATCATAGATAGATTTTATCATCATTTCAAAATTTGTTCCGAATTTCATTATCTCAATTTGTTTGGTCATAAATTTCCAATTTAAATTGTCGAATGCCTTTTGGGCGTCAACAAAGATTAAGGCCATCTGTTTTTCAGGGTGTTCTTTGTAGTACTCGAGGGTGTCCAGCACAGTTCTCAGATTATCTCTGATTTGCCTCCCCGGAAGGAATCCGTTTTGATCCTTATGTATCCAAATGTTTAATATTTTTTTCATTCTTTCTGCCATTATGCCCATAAATAACTTATAGTCAGTGTTTAGGAGGGAGATTGGTCTATAATTCTGAATTTGTTTTAGGTCGGCACCTTCTTTCGGCACAAGTGTAACATGCGCTTCCTTCCACGACTCTGGGATTTTAGAGCCTATCAATACATCGTTGAAGATTTCTACTAATTTTGGTTGCAATATTTCTTCTAGTTTTTTATATATTTCCCCTGGGAATCCATCGGGACCTGGCGCTTTATTGTTTTTCAGTTTGGAGAGGGCTATTTTTAGTTCTTCAATTGTAATCTTTCTACTAAGCATTTCTCTCTCTTCTTCTGTTATTTGTGGAAGCTCTCCATTTATCAAATATTGCTCTATTTTGCCTTCTGGGACCTCCTCTTCTTTATATAGAGTCTCATAAAATTCCTTAGCTCTTTCCAATTTTTCTTCTTCTTTGGTCAATAGCTTACCCTTAGAATCTTCTAGTGTATGAATTGTCCCCTTTTCATTTTCCTTTTTTAATTTATAGGCCAACCACCTGCCCGATTTTTTGGCATTCTCAAAGAGGTATTGTTTTGTTCTTTTCATTTTTTGCGCTAGTTCCTCTTGATCAATGATATTCAATTTGTGTCTCCACATCATCCAGCTTTCTTTGGCTATTTCATCGCCCGGATTGTCTTGAAGTTTTCTTTCTGCTTCTCCTAAATGATTTAAATAGTCTTCCAGGGTCCTCCTTTTTTCCTTATTTTTGTATGCGCTATATGAGATCACAACTCCTCTCAAGTAGGCCTTCATTGTGTCCCATACTATTGCACGGGGCGTTCCATGGTTTTCATTTTCCTTGAAAAAGGAGTTTACTTCTTCTTTAAGTTTTTGTACGTATTCTCTGTCACCCAGTAATTTGGCATTAAACCTCCATCTCTGTTGGTACTTTCTCTTTACACACTTCCACCTAATTTCTAGGGGGTTGTGATCTGCCCAGTTATTCAGGTTAATTTCAGCCATTCCAATTTCTAATCCAAGTTTCCTGCTAACCCATGCCATGTCTATTCTGGACCACGACTTTTGTGCATTTGAATAAAATGTGTATTGCCTATCGTTTGGGTGCAGGTTACACCAAATATCAGTTAGGTCCAATTCATCGGCTAGATCAAAAAAAGCTCTCGGTAAATTTGTCTTTTTTTTTTTTTTGCTTTATTACTTTTATAGTCTTTCTCCAAATCCACAATACCATTAAAATCCCCTATTATACAGATTTCGTTATATTCCATTTTTACTAATTGTTCATGGAGTTTCTTGAAAAATTCTCCCTGTTTTTTATTTGGAACATATATACCCACTAATAATATTTTGGAGTTCCCTCTTTTAATTTCAATCATAAGAGTTCTTCCCTTTGTATCCTTAAACTTTTGCTCTGCTTCAATTCTTTTCTTTACATAGATTACCACCCCCCTCTTCTTTTTCTCTGCCAGCGAAGCAAATGTTTGACCAAATTTTTTATATTCTAAACATTTATCCTCTTCTTTTTTTATGTGCACCTCTTGTAGACACATTATATTGACATTTTGTTTACCTAATTTTGTTAATATTAGTTTCCTCTTTTCCTCATTTAAGCCATTGACATTTACAGATATTAATTTCAAATCATTCATCCCTGTTTCCTTGTCTGGTTATTAGTTTTTGTTTGTTCGTACGGCTCTTACTGGTCTTGCTTTTTTCCCTTTGGCTTCTTCTTCTGTCTTCTCCTCCTCCGCGGTTGCTTCCTTTGTATTCTGTTGGTGTAAGGACTCCTCCTCTACTGCTGCTGTCTCTAATTCCTCTTTGCTACTCTGCTCTTCCTCCGCACCTCTCAACTGGTTGAGGAAGTCTTGTGCTGTACTCAGGCTTTCTATTTTTATTTTTCTCCCTTGCCAAGTAATTAACATCCCTTCTGGTAAGAGCCACCTGAATAGTATATTTCTTTATAGCTAGAAATCTATATTCCTTTCTCACCTCCCTTACTCTTCTTGGTATCTGTTTTAAGATTATTACTTCTTTTCCTCTATATGTTATCTGTTCCTCTCTTGTCATGTTGTATAGAATATCTTTTACTTTTTTTCTTGCAAATCGGACGTGCACTTCCCTAGGGAGTTTGTTCCTTCTTGCATAATTTGTCTGGACTCTGTATACGTCATCCAACTCTCTAATTATCTCTTGTTTATCTTGTTGGAGTATGTCTGCTATCAGCTCCGCCATCTTCTCGCCCAGGTCTTCCTCTTTATCCTCAACAATATTTTGGAAACGCAGGTAGAAGGAAGCTTGGTCCATCTCTAATTGGATTATCGAATCCTCTAACTCTCTATTTTGACTTGTCAATGTTTGGTCCACAGTATCTAATTTCTTTTCGGTTTGGTCAATTCTTATTTCGGCTTTTTGAATTTGTTGTTCGTTATTGAGGTTTGGATTTCATTCATTTTCTGGTCCAATGCATGTATATCTGATTTTAATTCGACATGATTATTGGACATTTTTTCCTGCATTGCCATCATGGTTTCTTGAATCAAAGTTAATGATGCTTGCAGAGTTTGCATTGTCGATGTGGCTGTAGATTTTTCCGTTTTTGCCAGCCCTTCTGTTGATTTCTGTGTAGCTGGAGAGGTCATTGTTATAGTGGGGTTAGAGGGAGTCTTTTTTTCCGGTTTTCACCACTGTTGATGATATGCTTGTCATTTCTTTCAAAATTATTTTTTGTTCTCTAATTATTCTTTCGATATTTCTCCAGATTCTCATTCGCCGGCTGCCGCCTCTGTTTTATTTCCTTAGTTTTTATCTATATCTAATTTTGTCTTCTAGATCTTAAAGTGAAAGTAGATTCTATTTGACAATCAATATCAATTTAGTAATCTATACTCTTCCCAACAGAACCTTATACTCAGTATATAATTAGTATATATTTGGTTAGCTTGACAGTTAGTAGTTAGATAATTAACTTAATTTATAAAATATCTAAAATATCTAGTTTAATTCTTAACAATCAATATATCAATTAATTTAACTAAATACTATAAATACTTTAAACACTTTAAATCCCTTCCCTTCCCTTCTTTCCCTTTTTCATCGGGACTTACTCGAATATGATCTTGAGTATAAGACTTTGCCAAGGATTTTCCATCTTCACCCCTGGCGTGACTCATAGACTGACTGATAGACTGATAAATCTTTCTTCCGACCATGGTCAGCCAAACTGATGCAACTGTTGAGGGGTCCTCTATTACATCATGGCTCTTGTCTGTGGGAGAACTTTTTCAATCTACGGCCCCGTGGGGTTCCGCTGTGAGAGGGCGGGCCGGAGGTCGCCCCCATTGGAGGAGATAATTTAGGACCCTCCTGCTGTTGTGGGAGGACAGTTGAGACACCAACAGCACATCGATGAACAATTGGCTGTGTTACATCTTTTGTGAAGTCCCCTGTCTGAGCTTTGGGCCTCCATCGCTGCATTTTGGAGATGTATACGACTGCAGATCTTCTTGCGCTGCGAGATTCCCCCTTCTCGCAGATGTGGCCCTCCTCACTATCGAGGGCCCACCTCAAGGAAGGGTTTTGGGACCCAGAGAGGTGGCATGTGAAAACGAGGGAATTGAGGGGTTTTTTAACAAAATTTTTAGTCAAATTTTTAAGGGGTCCTAGGGAGGGGGAGGGTCAGATTGGAATTCGGGCTGTGGGTATGGGGGATAACCCACAAGGGGGAGGGTCGGGTCTGGCAGTGAAGCGTGGTGTGGGGGATGGAGGACCCGGGATCGAGGGGGGGGTTAGAGCTTGTCCGGATAGTTTTTTGAACATCAGTACTGTAGGTGGGAGGGGTAGATATGGCGGGAGCAGGGGGCCATATCGTGTTAGGGGAGTGCGCACTCACTGTCTACGAGCGGTGGCGTGCTCCGGCCCCCAAGGCTCTACTCGCTCCTCAGGTTGCATAGACCCTCAGGACCCAGGCCTTCGGCTGATGCTGTGCAATGCCAGGTCCGTAGTAAATAAAGCCCCCCTCATCTGTGATCTTGTTCAGGAGGGGGGTGCGGACCTGGCAGGTATTACGGAGACCTGGTTGGGCCAGGAGGGGGGGGTTCCCCTCGTTGAAATGTGCCCGCCAGGTTTCCAAGCATTCCATCAGCCGAGGTCACAGGGGAGGGGCGGGGGGGTAGCGGTTATCATTAAAGAAGGTCTGAGACCGAGGGAGGCCACTGTTCCTCAGACGGCCGGCTGTGAATCCCTTTTTGTGAAATGGGGTCATGGGGTTCAGATGGGTTTGCTGATCACGTACCTGGCTCCCTGCCACGTGGCAACAGCCCTGCCCGAGCTACTCAACGTCATCGCCGCGGTGGCGGTTGATACCCCTAAGCTTATGGTTATGGGGGATTTCAACCTGCCGTCCGTGGGTGAGACGTCAGAGATGGCTCGGGAGTTCATGGCTTCCATGACAGCTATGGACCTGACCCAGTTAATTCATGGCCCTACCCACACAGGGGGAAACACGCTGGATCTGTTTTTTGTCTCTGGACAGTGGTTGAGGGATCTTGATATAGGGGATATAGTTACTGAACCCTTGTCATGGTCAGATCACTCTCTCCTTCGTCTCGACTTTCGAACAGCTGCACCCCGCCGCAGGGAGGCGGAGCCGGTCAGATGGTTCCGCCCCAGGCGCCTGATGGAACCTGACAGATTCCAGACGGAGCTTGGGCCATTTCCTGAGGTTCTGGCACACGCCTCGACTGGAGACCTGGTGGCCGCCTGGGATAGGGCGGCTGCTGGTGCTCTGGATCGGGTCGTGCCTTTGCGGCCTCTGACCCGGCGCCGATCTCAATTGGCTCCTTGGTTTACCGAGGAGCTGAGGGAGTTGAAGCGCCGGAAAAGACGCCTAGAGAGTAGTTGGAGGGCCAGTCTTCTTGAATCTGACCGGACACTAGTAAGATCCCACATTAGGAATTACTTAGTGGCGATAAAAGCAGCGAAATGTAGTTATTTTGCTGCTCTTATTGCGTCATCAGATAATCGCCCGGCCGCCCTCTTTAGGGTGACCCGCTCCCTGCTCCACCAGGAAGCGCGGGAGGACCCCTTGGAGGGTAGAGCCGAGGATTTTGTTCAGTATCTGTATGACAAAATCACTCAGATTCGGGAAGATTTGGACTCCGACTGGGTAGTCTCAGGGGGAGAGACAGGGGCAGGTCTTGAGAATGTTATCTGGGATGAGTTTGATCCTGTGACCCCTGAGGACGTGGACAGGATTCTGGGTAGACTGAACGCGACCACTTGTTTATTGGACCCGTGTCCTTCCTGGTTAGTACTGGCTTCCCGGGAAGTGACACGAGGCTGGCTCCAGGGGATTATAAACGCTTCGCTGAGTGAGGGTGACTTTCCCGCCGCCTTGAAAGAGGCGGTGGTGAGGCCTCTCCTCAAGAAGCCTTCCCTGGACCCGGCAATGTTGGTAAATTATCGTCCGGTCTCCAATCTTCGCTTTGTTGCGAAGGTTGTTGAGAGTGTGGTCGCGCAACAGCTCCCCCAGCACCTGGATGAAACGACGTATCTGGAACCGTTCCAGTCGGGCTTCAGGCCCGGGTACAAGCGGCTTTTGATACCATCGACCATGGTATCATGCTGCACCGGTTGGAAGAGTTGGGGGTGGGAGGCACTGTGTTGCGGTGGTTCTCCTCCTTTCTCTCTGACCGGTCACAGTCTGTGTTGACAGGGGAACAGAGGTCGACCCCGAGGCCCCTCATATGTGGGGTGCCGCAAGGGTCGGTCCTCTCGCCTCTTCTGTTCAACATTTATGTGTAGCCGCTGGGCGAGATCATCCGTGGTTTCGGGGTGGAGTACCATCAGTACGCTGACGACACCCAGCTGTACATCTCCACCCCGGATCACCCCAATGATGCCCTTGAAGTGATGTCCCGGTGCCTGGAGGCCGTACGGATCTGGATGGGGAGGAACAGGCTCAGGCTCAACCCATCCAAGACTGAGTGGCTGTGGTTTCCGATGTCCCGATATAGTCAGTTGACGCCATCACTGACTATTGGGGGCGAATCATTGGCCCCCACGGAGAGGGCTCGCAACTTGGGCGTCCTCCTGGACTCACGGCTGTCTTTAGAAGAGCACTTGACGGCCGTGACCGGGAGGATTTTTCATCAGGTTCGCCTGATTCGCCAGTTGCGTCCCTTTCTGGATCGGGACTCTTTACGCACGGTCACTCATGCCCTTGTCACCTCCCGCCTGGACTATTGCAACGCTCTCTACATGGGGCTCCCCTTGAGGAGCACCCGGAGGCTCCAACTGGCGCAGAGTGCGGCCGCGTGGGTGGTAATGGGAGCGACATGGCGTTCCCATGTAACACCTCTCCTGCGCGAGCTGCACTGGCTCCCGGTGGTCTTCCGGGTGCGCTTCAAGGTTTTGGTTACCACCTTTAAAGCGCTCCATGGCTTAGGACCCGGGTACTTGCGGGACCGCCTACAACCACCAATAGCCTCCCACCGGCCGGTACGCTCCCATAGAGAGGGGCTCCTCCGGGTGCCGTCAGCCAAACAATGCCGACTGGCGGCCCCCAGGGGGAGAGCCTTCTCTGTGGGGGCACCTACTATCTGGAACGAGCTCCCCCCAGAGATACGGAGGATCCCGGATCTGCGCACCTTCCGCCGCGCCTTAAAGACCTTACTATTTCACCAGGCCGGCCTGGCCTAATTTTCCCCCTCTTTTATAAAAGATTTTTAAAATTTTAAATATTTTTTAGTATTTATATATTCAATTTTAAATTGGTTTTAAAAGTTTGGGGTTTTAAATTTGTCGGGGCCAAAATTATTTAATTTGATTTTATTCTATTTTTTAAATTTTGTATTGTATGTGTTTTTATTGTTTGGCTGTGCACCGCCCTGAGTCCTTCGGGAGTAGGGCGGTATAGAAATCTAATAAATAAATAAATAAATAAAATAAATAAATACTATAAATACTATAAATACTGTAGATAGGAATTCATGCAATTTTAAATATTTGACTATAAATGCAATGATAGATAGGTGAATGAATCTAAAATGTTTAAATGATATAACTTGAGAATATATACTATATATATCTAATCCAGAAAAATTAATTTGTAGGGAGAGTAACAATTCTTACTGATAATTATATTTAGACAATCAGGATATTGAAGAAAAAATTGTCAGAAAGTTCCAACATTGTTGTTGTTGTTGTTGTTGTTGTTGTTGTTGTTGTTGTTATTATTATTATTATTATTATTATTATTATTATTTCCCTCCTTTTTGGAATATAAACTGTTCTTTATTGCTCAGCCTCTATTCTTCTTTGGGCTTTGTGTTTTTTCTCTTAAGTCCATTCATCAAAGTTCAGCACCCTATCGTATTCCTTGCTGCTAGACTGTCCACAAGTCTGATGTTCCAGCTATTCAGTTTATTCCTCAGGCAAGTCTCTCTAATGGCTGAACTTCCTGTTCCTTGAGATAGTCAAGCTTGATCCACCTAGTTTCAGCCTCCGATGAATCTACTTCAATAAACAACAAAAAGGAAAGGAATACTTTCACTGTTCTTGTATCTTCTCAACAATCCTCTCTTTGCGCGCTCGCTTTTAACACGTCAGCTCTTTTCTTTTTTCCATGCCGGCTTGTCGGGGTCTCTCTCTGTCAAATTGCTCACAAACTTTCAATCGCTTTTTCCCTCCGCGAGTCTTTTTGCCCAACTCCACTGACCCCTCTTCCTGATGTCCACTTTCACATACACAGGAAGGGTGTGTATCTGTCAGCACTGCAGCATCCAATCTCCCTTGCTTCCAATCTGGTTGCTGGTTACGGCAGCTTCGCGTTGGCCATTAATTTGGCCGACTCACGCATACTGGGTTGACAGAGCCACCCGGTCTTGCGATCAGTGTTTTGCGCTCCACTTTCACGCTCACCCGGCTCACTCTCTCGTCCATGGGGCTCTCCAGGCTCCGCGCCCCCGAGGGGATCCCCAAAGCACGGTGACTGATGGTATTGAGGAGCAGCAGTCACTCACTCAACGCCATGTCGCTGTGGGTCACCAACTGGAAGTCCATGATGTGGTATTTATTATTGAGGATCCCCTGGAATATGGTCCAAATTTATTGCAAAAAATAGGAAGTAGCAGGATTTAACATCAATAAGGGGAAAACTAAATTACTGGTCAAAAATTTAACTACAATCCAGAAAAAAGAACTAGAAAAGGAATTAGATTTACGAATTGTCAAAAAAATAAAATATTTAGGGATTTGACTAACAATGAGGTGTTCATCTTTAAAAGAAGACAATTACGTGGCCTTGGTCCAAAAAATAAAAAGGGACCTGGAAAAATTACAAATATCACTCTTAAGCAGGATGCCTAAGTTACTATATCTATTTCAAACAATACCTATTTCACTAGATTTTAATAAAATTACTACTAAATTTGTCTGGGCTGGAAAAAGAGCAAGGATAAAATTACTATCGTTACAGGATAGTAGAAGTAGAGGTGGTTTTGGTCTTCTGGCATGGGAAATATACCATAAAGCTGCCAATCTAATCTGGATAAGAGAATGGATCAATTTAAGAGATAAAAGAATTTTAACCTTGGAAGGACATGACCTACAAAGAGGATGGCATGCTTTAATGTGGGATAAAAAGAATAAGACACAAACATATTTCTTTAGACATAAGATTAGAGAAGCACTCATTCGAGTATGGGAAGAAGTAAGGAGGAAGCAGTACACAAAAATTCCGAGCTGGTTATCAACTATGGAAGCCATGATCCACCCCAATACAGTAGAAATTAGTAAAATGGTTAGATATAAAGAAATCTTAGATAATCATGGAAAACTAAAAAGCAGTCAGGGAATTAAAAGAGCAGGGAATATCTATCGATTGGTGGCCATATTTACAAATACAGTCCAGATATAAGAAAGATATGGAAGAATTTGGCATTGAGATAGAATTAAATCAATTAGATAAGTTGTTGATGGGCCTAGAAAGAAAATCAATATCTAGACTATATAATTATTTATTAGAATTTGATAGAGTGGAGGAGGTGGTAAAAGAACCGATGATAGCATGGGCCAAAAATATAGGACATAATATAAATTTTGAGGAATGGGAATTTATTTGGAATAAAAATTACAAATTAACAAAATCAGTAGCATACAAGGAAAATCAATATAAAATGCTATATCGATGGCATCTAGCGCCTGCAAGATTGGCAAAGATATATCCAAATTTAAGTCCCAAGTGCTGGAAGTGTAACCACCCCCAAGGTACCTTCTTTCATATGTGGTGGCTATGTCCCGAAGCGAAGAGGTATTGGAGCAAAATACAACATTGGTTACAAAAATTAATCAACAGTAAAATTGAACTGATTCCGGAAACATTTCTCCTGGGGTACTTAAAACTAAACACGACAAAATAATAAGAGTCCCTAGGGAGTTGGGCGGCATAGAAATGCGACTAATAAATAAATAAGGTACCTGATTTTACACATACTTACAGCAGCGAGAATTGCTTATGTGCAATATTGGAAAGGAAATAATGTACCACCAGAGGAATTAATTATTCAAAAAATATTTGAATGTGCCGAAATGAACAAATTAACTTTAGAACTAAAAGGAAAAGAGGATTCAGAATACAATGCAGTGTGGGATAAATGGTACAGGTGGATTGATAACCAAAATAAATAATGATTAGAAGAAAAAGGACACTGTCAAGTCGATTATGTATTGGGATTTTGAAAAAGAAAACTATAATAAAAATATATTTAAAAGAAAAGAAAAGAAAAGAAAAGAAAGAAAGAAAGAAAGAAAGAAAGAAAGAAAGAAAGAAAGAAAGGACCCTGAAATGGACATGTAACGACTAAAAGATCGACTAAAATCCCCAGAAGACAGCTGGAAAGTCTATGGGGAAAAACTATGGGGAAGAGAGGAACTCATTGTAAGGTTTTCTTTCTTGTCTCATTTATGTTGTAATCAGTTAAATGGATTCTTGGAGGGATGGCATTTGGGAGTGGTTGGCACAGCAAGTTCTGAACACCTTGGATTTCAGTCTGATAGGAGGGAAATTTTTCCAGCATGTTTGTATTGCCTGTATTTTAGAAGTAGCTGCATACACATGCACACACACAGAGACTCCCCGTTCAGAATCAAACTGAGGCTATCCCCTTCACCTCCCCCCCACACAAAGCTTCTCCTAGCTTGGGTGTTTTGCTTTTGTTTTTTGCTGTGTGGTAATCATACTTCCCTGCTAATTCCATGGGGGAGGGGCATCAGTGGTGAGTTGCTCCCGGTTTGCACTGGTAGTAAAAATTTGTAGTAGTTTGGAGAACCGGTAATAACATTAGCTGGCCACACCCCCAAACCGGTCCCCAGCCCAGTCGCCGCTCGCTTAGCCCGTCCACCTCATCAGAGGCTTTTTTAAAAAAACTTTTAAAAGCATTTTTTCTACAACCTCTTCAGCCGAAAAAATGTTTTTAAAAGTAAAAAAAAAAAAAGCCTCTGATGATCGCACGGTTCAGCCGAAGAGGTTGTAGGAAAAAAAATGCCTTTAAAAGCCTCTGGTGATCCCAGCTAGTTGCCTGATCATCAGAGGCTTCTAAAATCATTTTTTCCGCAACCTCTTAAGCTTGTAGAAAAAATGCTTTTAAAAGTATAAAAAAAAAAAGTTGGCCATGCCCACCCAGTCACATTACCCCCACCAAGCCATGCCCACAAAATAAGCCAAGCCCACAGAACCAGTAGTAAAAAAAATTAGAACCCACCCCTGAGGGGCATCCCTCTCAGGCAATTCCCTTACTTGAAGAGATAGCAGAAAAGAGATCTCCAAAACCCAAGCCCTGATTGTGACTCACAAATGCTGCTGCCTAGCTGCCCAGCAAAAGCAGGATATGTTGCACTAGTGGTCTCATGAGTAGGAGTACAAGGGCTCATTGTGTGTAGTTTTAAAAATATTAAATAGCCTGGATTGCACAATGGGTAATTTCACCATTGAGTCCTAGCTTTCTCCTGCATTCTTGCCTTCCGTGCCTTCCCCGATCTTTGCAGTTTCCCACCCCCCAGTGTGTCCTAGCTTTCTCTTGCATTCCTACCTCCTGTGCCTTCACCAATCTTTGCAGTTTCTCCTCCCAGCACGTCCTAGCTTTCTCCTCCATTTCTGCCACGGAGAGGCACCTGTGGAGGGTGGAACCTGTGGAGATTGGGGAAGGTCCTGCCCCCCTGCATGTGCAACAGTGACCCGATGACCAGCTGGCTGGCGGGAGGTGCCTGCGCATGCGTAGTGGAGCTGGGATAGGGTGATGGCTGGCATGCCCACAGAGAGGGCTCTGCTTGCCACCTGTGGCATGCATGCCATAGATTTGCCATCACGGTCCTAGGATTTGCACACGATCCCTACAGCAACCAATAGGATACATTTCTTGCACAGGAACAGGAAGCTCTAGGGTAAGGTCTAAGAGAGGGTATTAATAATACTCACTCTTCACTCAATTTGTTCAACTGCAGCAGGACAATGTGCTTAATGGTTCTGCTCCATTAAAACATCCTTCCAAGCATCCTCCATGGTTCCAGTGTCTTTCTCCCCACTTGGAATTGAACCCAGGTGGACATTTCTTCCAACAGTAGGATCAGCCCTCACTCAAGATCCAAACCAAGAAAGCCATTAAAACACAATAGGAATTGGGGACTTCTGGTTGATGTTGCAGTGGCAAGGATTGCAGATCCCGCATTGAACTCTCCCCATTGGAGGGCTCTGAAAGGAGCCAAAGCAACCCTGTAGGGGAGTTGAAAGACCAAGGCACACCCTGGAGGTCATGGAGAGCTGCAATTCTCCTGCTTGACTCAGGGAAAACCTTCTAACCTGAAGATGAGGAGCAGCGGTGGCCATCATTGCTACCACAAAGCTGGGGCAGCTGAAGCAACAAAGACAGTGCAGGAGCGAATAGAGGAACACTTTGTGACTGGGTAAGATTAAGCTTGATTTCTGCCTAAAATTTATTCCCAAAGAAATGATCTTGTGAAAAAAAGACATTCAAAAGATTAACTTTAGCGGCTAATGGGCAGTGGTGGGATTCTGCCGGTTCTAGGGGGTTCAGCCGAACTGTTTGTTAAATTGCTGGCTCGCCCCGCCCTTTGCCCCACCCCTCCGCACCACTATTTATTGCCAATAAACAGTGGTGGGTGAGGGGCGGGCGAGCCAGCAATTTAACAAACGGTTCGGTGTTTTTTTGTAATTTTATTGGCCCGCGGAGCTTCAGCATAGGCTAATTAGCCCTTGATTAGTTCGGCTCCCGACTCTCAGCTGATTTGCTCTCAGCTGTTTTGCTCAGGGCTCTGCTGCTTGCTGGAGCAGATTATTTTTCTCCTAGCTATGCTGAAAAACGAAACTGAAAGTAAAGCAGGCTGTTGGCTTTGCTGTTGCTGCAACGTTGGAAAATTAGGCAGGCAGATTTCTTTTCTTTTTCCTCACCAAAAAAGGTAGGTGCAGACAATGGGAAATTTAGGGAAAAAGAGGAGAGTTCAAGATTTTAAAACACAAAAGAAAAAAAGCTCTATTTAACTAGGGAATTGTAATAATTGAGATACTATTAATTGTATATTGTGTTGAAAGCAGGTTAAGTTGTGGCTTGGAGGAATATATGGGGGAAATTATTTGGTTTATTATTATTGGTAAATATAATTAATTGATTTGTAAGAAATTGGATTGCATGGAAATAATTGGAATATTCATGTTCATATTGATTAATATACAAAAAAGATAGTTATATAACTAATTGATTTATATTAAAATGTTGAATTTATATTAAACAACTGTAATGTTACATAATTAACCAATGTGAGGATGGATATAAAAATAGATGACAATGGGAAGGGGTATAATATAGAATAGAAGGGAAAAATTGAATTTGATTCGAGGGCCCAGGGGAGGGGAGGGGGTGGCGGTTATTATTAACGAAGGTCTTAGTCCGAGGGAGACCACTGTGCCACAGATTGCCGGATGTGAATCCCTCTTTGTGAGATCGGGTCATGGGGTTCAGATGGGCTTGTTGCTTGCGTACCTGGCTCCTTGCCGTGCGGCAACGGCCCTGCCTGAGCTCCTCGACGTGATAGCCATGGTGGCAGTTGATACACCCAGGCTTATGGTCATGGGTTATTTCAACTTGCCGTCCATCGGTGAAACGTCTGAGACGGCTCGGGAGTTCATGGCTTCCATGACAGCCATGGACCTGACCCAACTAGTTCATGGCCCCACCCACAGGGGGGGACACACTCTGGACTTGATTTTTGTCTCTGGCCAGTGGTTGAGTGATCTTATTATAGGGAATATAGACATGGAACCCTTGTCATAGTCAGATCACTCGCTCCTTCGCCTGGACCTTTGAACCGCTACACCCCGCCGCAGGGAGGCGGAGCCAATAAGATGGGTCCGCCCCAGGCACCTGATGGATCCTGATAGGTTCCAGATGGAGCTTGGGCCATTTCCTGAGGATCTAGCACATGACTCGGCTGAGGACCTGGTAGCCGCCTGGGATCGGGCAGCTGGTGGGGCCTTGGACCGAGTCATGCCTTTGCAGCCTCTGACCTGGTGCCGATCCCATGCAGCTCCTTGGTTTACTGAGGAGCTGAGGGAAATGAAGCGCCGGAAAAGATGCCTGGAGAGCAGTTGGAGGGCCAGTCTTGCTGAATCTGATCGAACACTGGTAAGGTCGCTTTTTTTTTTTTTTTTATTGAAAAAGTTTTCAAATACAAATTTTTCCGCCCTTTTTCCCCCCTCCCCCTCCCCCTCCCTAACCCCCCTCCCCACCCATCCCCCCCTGTGACTTCTTCGTAACAAAAAAAAACCCTAATTCATAACAGATTACTTACTCCCTCCTCAAAATACTGACCTTTACTTACTAAAAATATTATAAATATTATAACATCCCCCTTTATCCATACTTTTCGGAAAAGAAGAAGAGAAAAAAAAACATTATACTATAACTATTATAAAATAACTTCTAATTTAACATAATAATGTTTTATATCTATATATTATTACAACAATTCAAAACCACCTTCCACTTTAAAACTATACGATAAGTCCTACTTTAATATTTAATCTTCTATATATATTACTATAACATTTCAAAGCGGCCTCCCCATAAAATCTAATTTAACATTTATTCCACTCTATCCATTTCCTCCACTCCCCTAAATGTATCACTTAAAAATCCCTTTTCTTAAACTAATCAGTCTGTAGCTAGCTTATTCACCCACTGTCCTGCAAATTTACCATACACAACAATTCTTAATATCTTTAATTCACTGCCCACACTACTTAAATATATATATATATATATATTCCATTATATCTAAATAAAAAAAAAGAAAAGAAAAGACAATAACTTTAATTTTATAGTCCATATAATATCTTCTTTGAGGTCTTTCCACTGGATTGTTAAAACCAACATCCATAATAGGGTAACATAGCTTGCTGATGCAACAGTTTATTCAAAATCTTCAATCATATCTGCCCCCATCAGTAGTAAATATCTTCTTATATGTATAAAAGTAAAAACAACCACCCGAGTGACATTATGATTATATTCCATATAATAATAATTGTGGGTTTCATCAGGATTATTGATTTCCATCATCGTGGTGGGTAACAACCGGATCTTCTGCATGCCCCAGCATGATTCTCTTGCCTTATGATTCAAGATAATTATAATATATTTATCAACACAAAAAGAAATTTCAAAGTAGATAATTCAAATCCATCAGTTTGAGGCTCTTTCCACGTCCCAAAATTACGGCAATGCAGAGATCTGCCACTATCCTCAGGATAATATTGACCAATATGTCGCCTCCTCTATGTTTTCACATAATCATTCATATTTTAAAGTCACTGGCTTCACTGTTGCTTGGGTTAAAAATTTCTATTTTTGTACAACCTATTTCTTTTTTTGTTTTCTTTTTGTGGGTTTGACTTCCATCCTGGTTTCCTTTCTACAGATTGTGTGTCAACTGGTCAGTTTTCATTCTGCTTTGTAGATTGGTCTTGTTGATTTTGTTTTTGTGTCTCATGTTTCTTTTTTATCCCTTGTATATCCTCTAATTGGTTTCCATGCTTGTCCTTGCCTTGATAAGTCATCACATTAAAATCAGATGGCACTTCTCTCAAATTTGTAGATAATCCAGCTGGGGTATCCGATAAATCCAAAGGCAATTTATCTGGTACAGTCTCTGTAATTCGATATTTTCCCTTTATTTCCAGCTCCTTCTGCTTATCCTGTATTATACCTGGAGATGTTAAATTCATGTTCAACCTATTTTGATAAAATTCTTCCGCTCTTTCAATAGTATTTAACTGATATCTTTCTCCTTGATGTCTCAGTATAATACCAACTGGGGCGTTCCACCTATATGGGATATTTCTCTTTTTTAACTCAGACACCAGAAAACCAAATTTCTTCCTTTCTATTAATATCTTAGGTGGGAGTTCCTTGTAGATCCATATCTTTCTTCCATACAATTGCAAATTAGAATTGAAGGAATTTTGCACAATATTATTCCTAATTTCCTTGTCCGTAAAATAAATCACCACATCTCTAGGCAGTTGCCTTTGCTTAGCAATCCAGGAATTTATTCTGAAAACTCTATCAATCCTACTAAACACTTCATCAGGTTGAACCTTTAGAATCCCAGCTAGAAATTCAGAAGATATTTTCCTTAAATCATCTCTATTATTTTCCTGCAAACCTCGCAGTCTTATCGCATATTCTGTAAAATTATATTGTACCATTAGAACCTCTTGTTCAATCCTCTGTTGCAGATTTTCTACATTACCAGACTTTTGGTCAGCATCCATTTTAGGTTTTTCTTCTGAGCTATTATCCTGAGTGTTTATCAAATCATTTTCAATTTTTTGAATTCTATTGTCCAATTTATCTTGAATTTCATCCATTTTAGACTCTAGTAAATTAGTATTTGTATCCAACTGTATCATAAATTCTGAAAATCCATTAACCACTTTTAAAATTTTTCGCTCCAAAAAATCAAACTTAGATTTTACCAATTCTTTAATTTCCTGCTTAAATTTTTCAAGATGCTGATTCACAATCTCATCCCTTCTTTCAATCTCCTCTAAGAGAAATTCTATTATATTAAAATCAGGTTTCTGAGACTGAAGAGTTAAAACTTGTTCCTTTAAATCGTTGGTGGGGGAATCCCCCCCCCTTACTTGTTTATCTGACTTTGTAAATCTCAGTGCCATGTTTCCGCCCAGGCAGGCTTTGTTAAAAAGAAAAGAAAAAAAAAAAAACAAGAGAAAAAACTTCTTTCCAATCAACAACAATATCAAGTCTTCAGGAAAAAAAAGAAAAGAAAAACACAGGAGCGAAGTTTTGTCTACAAATGTAACCAGTGGTATTTATTCCGCTACATTGTAATAATAGAAAACGGAAGGACTTTTCCTTTCTGCCTCTTCTCCAGCTGCTGCAAGCGCCATTTTAAAAGGCTTTTTTCCCCCCCTTTCCTTTCGTCTTTTCTCTTAAGTAATTTTTTTTAAAAGATAAGTAAAATACTTGCGGTTCAGTATTACAGATCCAGCTCACATTTTCTTTGAGTAATCTGTTAGATTCACAGGCTTGCTCTTGACGCCTGGCTCTGCATTAGCAGAGGTCTCCCAAAGCCCGGAGCAACGGCTGGGGATATGGGGCATCTCATCCGCTCCGTCCCAAAAGAAAAAGAAAAACTTTTGGGACTCTGCAGAGAGTTCTACCCACCCCTGCCGGCTCTATCTCCGTTTCCTCATGGAAACGGAGTTTTTTTGAGCCGCCGTTCCGTTGTGAAGGCGGCTCTGACAGGCAGTGGAAGCTGACGATCCCAAAGGAACGTCTGGCGGCGGCCAGCAGCAAACAGGAAGTCCCGTAAGGTCGCATATTAAGACCTACCTAGTGGCGATAAAGACGGCAAAGTTTAGTTACTTTTCCGCCTCTATTGCGTCATCAGGGAATCGTCCGGCCGCCCTGTTTAGGGTGACCCGCTCCCTGCTCCATCCGGGAGTGCGGGAGGATCCCCTGGAAGGCAGGGCGGAGGATTTCGGACAATACCTGTATGACAAAATCGCTCAGATCCGGGGGAATTTGGACTCTGACTGGGTAGATCAGGGCAGGGTGACGAGGAATAGTCTTGAGAATGTTATCTGGGAGGAGTTTGATGCTGTGACTCCCGATGATGTGGACAGGATTTTGGGGAGACTTAGTACGGCCACATGTTTACTGGACCCGTGTCCCTCCTGGTTGGTACTGGCTTCCTGGGAGGTTACACGAGGCTGGCTCCAGGGTGTTATCAATGCTTCGTTGAGTGAGGGTTACTTCCCCGCTGCCTTGAAAGAGGCAGCGGTGAGGCCTCTCCTCAAGAAGCCGTCCCTGGATCCGGCAATATTGGCCAACTATCGTCCTGTCTCCAACCTTCGCTTCATGGTGAAGGTTGTTGAGAGTGTGGTCGCACAACAGTTTCCACAATTCCTGGAGGAAACATCTTATCTAGATCTGTTCCAGTCGGGTTTCAGGTCTGGGCACAGCACGGAAACCGCATTGGTCGCGTTGGTTGATGATCTCTGGAGGGCTCGGGACAGGGGTTGCTCCTCTGTTCTGGTCCTGTTAGACCTCTCAGTGGCTTTTGATACCATCGACCATGGTATCATGCTGCACCGGCTGGAAGAGTTGGGGGTGGGAGGCACCGTATTGCGGTGGTTCTCCTCCTTTCTCTTCAACCGGTCGCAGTTTGTGTTGGCAGGGGGGCAGAGGTCGACCTCGAGGCCTCTCGTCTGTGGAGTGCCGCAGGGATCGGTCCTCTTGCCCCTTCTGTTCAACATTTATGTGAAGCCGCTGGGCGAGATCATCCGTGGCTTCGGGGTGAGATACCATCAGTACGCTGATGACACCCAGCTGTACATCTCCACCCCAGGCCACCCCAACGATGCCCTTGAAGTGATGTCTCAGTGCCTGGAGGCTGTGCAGATCTGGATGGGGAGGAACAGGCTCAAGCTCAACCCTTCCAAGACTGAGTGGCTGTGGCTCCCGGCATCCCGATATAGTCAGTTGACTCCATCACTGACTATTGGGGGCGAGTCCTTGGCCCCCACAGAAAGGGCTCGCAATCTGGGAGTCCTCCTGGATATGCAGCTGTCCTTGGAGGAACATCTGATGGCTGTAACCAGGGGGACCTTTTATCAGGTTCGCCTGATTCGCCAGTTGCGGCCCTTTCTTGATCGGGATTCCCTGTGCACAGTTACTCACGCCCTCGTCACCTCTCGCCTTGACTACTGCAATGCTCTCTACATGGGGCTCCCCTTGAGGGGCACCTGGAGGCTCCAGCTGGTCCAGAACGCAGCAGCGCGGGTAGTGATGGGAGCAGCATGGCGCTCCCATGTAACACCGCTCCTGCGCGAGCTGCACTGGCTCCCGGTGGTCTTCCGGGTGCACTTCAAGGTGTTGGTTATCACCTTTAAAGCGCTCCATGGCATAGGGCCTAGCTATCTTCGAGACCGCCTGCTGCTACCGACGACCTCCCAGCGACCCGTGCGCTCCCACAGAGAGGGCCTCCTCAGGGTGCCATCAGCCAAACAATGTAGGCTGGTGACCCCCAGGGGGAGAGCCTTCTCTGTGGGGGCACCTACCCTCTGGAATCAGCTGCCTCCAGAGATAAGGAGAATCCAAGACCTCAGTGCCTTCCGCCGTGCCCTTAAAATCCACTTTTTCCAGCAAGCCGGGCTGGCTTAGGAAGAAATTTTTTAAAATTTTTAAATGTCTAATTGGTTTGTGGTTTTTTAAATTTTGGGCCAAATTTATATAGATTTTAATTGTTTTTAATATTTGTATTTCATGTTTTTAATTCTGGCTGTGCACCGCCCTGAGTCCTCAGGGAGAAGGGCGGTATATAAATTGAAAAATAAATAAATAAAATAAATAAATTAGAGATGAGGATGAAGGGTAATATTGGTTTTTTACAAAAATAGATGAGGAATAAATATGGCAAAAAGGAAATACAGAAATTGTAAATTTAATTGAAATGTTTAACACTTCAACAGTTTAACACTGTTTAAATTTGTGAACTGGCCAAATACTCTGTTCAAAGAAAATACATTGTATGTTTGTATGTGTGTTTTTAATTATTGTTATTTATTCATATTTGTTCTCTTTTATTCTTTAAAGTTTAACAATTCATTCTTTATCTTAATATCTTTATATTTGTTTGGGGTTGGCTTTCTTCCCTTTCATCTTTTTTATTGTACAGCAGTCTTTCTCCTTAAACCTACCACCTCTCTCTTTTCTTTCCTTCTTACTTTCTCTTCCTCCCCCTCTTCTTCTCCTCCCTACTTCCTCTTCCTTTCTCCTTCTCCTCCTCTCTTCCTCCCTCTCTTACCTTCCCTCCTACTCTAATTTCCCTTCCCTTCCTTCATCCCTCTCTATTGCTGTATCCTTTTATGCATATGGACTACTCAGAGGGCTGAAAAAGTTATTTCTGACTGGTCCTCGCACTTTTGACCAGTCCTCGAACTTACAACTGTCCTCACATTTTACGTTTTTGCCCTATCTTGTCACCATGGTGAAGAGAAGCAGTTGTGAAATGAGTGACATGGTTGTTAAGAATGCTACAATGGGCATAAATGATGACCAGTCATAAGTGCGAAGACCGGTCAAAAGTGCGAGGACCTGTCAGAAATCACTTTTTTCAGCCCTCTGTAGTCCCTATAAAGATAGCCACGCCCACCGGTCATATGACCAGCTAGCCATGCCCACCCAGTCACATGACCAGCTAGCCACGCCTACCCAGTCACATGACCACCAAGCCACACCCCCAACTAAGCTACGCCCACAGAACCAGTTGTTAAAAAAATTGAATCCCACCACTGCTAATGGGCACTTTGAGCTATTGATTTAGCCCTGGAAAAACTGGAACAAGGAAGAAATAAGAGGGTTTTTTTAAAGCATTGAATAATGGATTTTGGATTGGCTTGGTGTTATTCTGAAAAGGCATTTTAAATGCTGGAATTAGTTATTGGTTAATTTAAATGTTGGATCTGGCTTATTGAAATAATTAACTTTGTTCTGAAATAAATGGATTCTGACTGTAATTAATATCTGCTGGAAAAAAGGCAGCATTGAAATTTGAGAGGAGAGCACCATCTGTTGACAGCTGGAAGATAAACCATACTCCTATAACTTTGAATTTATTCTGAACTGGATAGAGACTCATTATTGTAGAACATTTATCACTATTGTGACTGGAGTTGAAGGAACAGCTGTGTAAATGAGTGGACTTTTTCATGAAGTGAACGATGTTCCAAAGCATTACAATTTTAATGGATGGTATAGATGAGAAAATGAAAAGCATTTTACAAAACAATAAATAAAGATCAAACTGCCCTTGAAACAGTGGAAGCAATAGAAAGACAAGATGGAAAAACCCAGCAAACTGAATATGAACAAGGAACAAATATGGATCAGAAAAATGAGCAAATGAAGCAAATGCTCGATGAAAAGGAAGACCAAATAAATGGCAAGCAAAAGGAGTGGAAAAAACAGGAATTGGCCAAATCAACAAATAAATCAAGGGCTGGAGCAAAAAATAGGACTGACAAATCAGCTGATAAAGGAAGAAAGATTGAAGAAAATAAAACAGATAAATCAGCAAATGAACAGAAGATATCCTTGATAAGGAGATTGGGATAATGGCAGAGAATGTATTGGGAGAAATGTTTAGATTAAATAAGAAAGATAGAGATGAAGATAGAGATAAAGATGAAAAGTGTGGGAAACGTGTAAAAAAACGGATAGGAATTGAAGCACTAAAGAGTGCAAGAGATGATGGTTAGAAAGAATTGCCTTCTAAATATTAAGGTAGATCGATTGTAAATGTGGAGAAGCAGAAATAAAGAGGAAGAAATAGGGGAATTTTTTTTCTATAGAATAAAGAAATAATAGATAGAAAGGTTTATAGATTTTATGCATTTTTTAAATGTATGTTTAAATAATATAAAGAGGATTATTTAAATTTGATAAATGTGATAAAGAACACTAATATTGTGGTAAATTGGATCAATATGAATGATGCTCAGAACTAACACTGTTCAGGAAAACTGGAAGCATTGCAGCGAGACCGGCTGGAGAAATAGTGGTTGCAATTGCCCGCTGAAACACGGGAAACCCTCTTTAACCCAGTGCGAATGTGTCCTGTCATCTCATTCTGACATGGCGGAATCGAGGCTGTGACAGTTCACAAAAAGATTGGAAGAGAAGCTATTACTAGCAGACTGTGACCATTCTTACTTGTGAGGAAACTCCCTTATCCGTAGTGATCAGAACTCTCAAAGTGAGTAACTTTAAAATATTTGGTAAAGCGGAAAGAAGCTCTGGTGGAAACCTAGATTAAAAGAGCCGTGACTCATTAAAAACAACTGTTGAGAGAGGGGGTTTAAAAAGAAAGAAAGATCATTATAAGACTATAAATGGAGAAGTGAGAGTAGGAAAGTGTATGATAACGGAGGAAGGGGAAGGAGAAAAAAAAAGAGGAATCCACATTTTGACAACTGACAAGATTACTGGAGGCTCGAAGGAGAGAATTTAAGAAATGAAGTGAATGAGCGAAAAGAGAGAGTGTGAGAGACAAGGAGAAATCTTGGAAAGGAGAGAAAGACAAGATGGAGCCTTGAAGGAATAATTTGGGGGAGATTGGTGTCTGAAAGTGAAAGCAGAATGATAAGGTTACATTGGATTCTAACAGCGGAAGTAAAGACATCAGAGAAAGACAGCGACTAAGTGGCGAAGAGAAGAAAGAGGAGCTACAGTGACAGAGAGACTCGAACATAATTCTAAGTGACTAAGCTGAAAAGAGAACAGAGAAGGTGTTGGAAACGAAGACATGAATATTAAGAGTATTGTAAAACTTTGAAAATCCAAAAAATTACAATAGAGACTCTGCTTTGGATGGAATAATAAGTAGATTGTTATATTATATATGGTAATTAATATTTTAATAATAGGATTTTTTGAATAATGTCTATAGAATATCACTTTTGTAGTAAGATTGTATTCACAAATATAGACTGATATTAATAGAATCTTTGGACTAGCTAGATCATTCTGGGGACATTATATTTAATATTGAAACATTTACAATTAATAAGTATTAAATCAGAGATATTTACTATAGTTAATTTAGTTTAATCCAGTTTAATTAATTAAATTATCTTGATTGAATATAGGGGAATATAGAGGAATTATATTGAGTGATTTCTAACCATACTAGTCTGATTCTTCTCTTTCTTGTATTTCTTTGGTTAACCTGTCCATTTCAGCGCATTCTAGAATTTTTTTTATTAAATCTGTTTCGTTTGGCGTTTTTTGTTGTTTCCAATTTTTTGCATATATTATTCTTGCAGCTGTTAGTATGTGAATTGTTAGATATTTAATATCTTTAGGGTATGATTTATTAAAAATTCCTAGTAAAAACGTTTCTGGTTCTTTATCTATCTGTGTTTCTGTTAATTGTTCCAACCATTTTTTGATGTTAGACCAAAATTTCTTTACTGCCGGGTATGTCCACCATAAATGCAGAAGGTTCCTTGTGTCTTCTTACACTTCCAACAGATCGGGCTATTTTTGGGCTGTATTTTTGCCAGTCTGGTTGGAGACATGCGCCACCTATAAAACATTTTCAGTTGGTTTTCCTTGTATGCCACTGCTCTTGTTAATTTTATATTTGCTTGCCAAAACTTTTCCCATTTTTCCAAATTTATTGTATGTTTGACATTTTGAGCCCATTTAATCATCGTTTCCTTGACTGTCTCTTCTTCCATTTTATAGCGTAAAAGATATTTGTAGATTCTGCTAATTAATTTATTTTCTGAATCTAATATAATTTTGTCTATTTCTTGTTTTTGTTTATGAATTTCATATATTTTTATGTGTTCTGTATTCTGTATTCTGTATTATGTATTATGTGTTATGTATATTTAGATTGTATTTGAATATAAGTCCACCAATCTATTTCTCTGTGTAAGTCTGTCTCCAATTGTTGTTTTGTCTTCAATTTACCTTGATAGTCAATTAAATCTTTATATCTAATTATTTTTGTCTTATCTGTTAGATTTGGGTGTCTAATTGATTCTACCAGTGATAACCAACTTGGTATTTTCATATAGTGTTGTTTTTTAATTTTAAACCAAATTTGTAATAATGAGTTTCTTACTGTATGTCTTTTGAAGTATGAATGTGTTTTGTATCTTTCGTCCCACATAAAAGAATGCCAGCCAGTTTGAAGTTCGTGTCCCTCAATCGTTAAAATTCTAGAATTTTTTAATTCTATCCAGTCTTTGACCCAAGACTTGCTTGATAGTATGTCTCCCAATCTGGAAGTGCAGCTCCTCCTCTATCTTTTGTGTCCTGAAGCAGCTTAAATTTTATTCGTGGCCTTTTCCCTTGCCATATGAATTTAGATGTCATTTTATTCAAATTTTCAAAGAATAATTTATCTATTTTTATTGGAATAACCTGAAACAGATATAAAAATTTAGGCAGTATAGTCATTTTAATGGCCGAAATTCTTCCTAGGAGTAAAATGTGTAAGTTTTTCCATTTTTCTAAATCCTTCCTTGTTTGTTCTATTAGTTTATCATAATTATTTTCTTTTATTGCTGAAGTTCTTGTAGACAACCAGATTCCTAAGTATTTTATTTTTTTCATTGTTTGGATTTGTATACTATCTGTTAATTCTTTTTCTTGATTTTTTGTGAGATTTTTTACAATTAATTTCAATTTGCTTTTATTGATTTTTAGTCTGGCCACTTCTCTGAATTCTTCTATTTTTTGAAACAAATTTGGTATAGATTCCATAAGGTTTTCTGTTATAAACGCTAGGTCATCAGCAAAGACCTGAACTTCGTATTCTTCTTTATTAATCTTTAAACCTTCGATTCCTTGATCTTCTCTAATTTTTTTCAGAAGAGTTTCCAATGATAAGATGAAAAGATGTAAAGGGGAGAGTGGGCAACCTCTGACTCCTTTTGTTATATTAAAGTTATCTGCTATATCGTCGTTCATAATTATTCTTGCTGATTGGTTAGTATAAATTTCTTCTATGATTTTTCCAAATTTTTCCCCAATTTGCATATTTTGTAATTGTCTAATCATAAATTTCCAATTCTGGTTGTCA
Organism: Pantherophis guttatus; assembly: GCF_059756535.1. NCBI lineage: Eukaryota > Metazoa > Chordata > Lepidosauria > Squamata > Colubridae > Pantherophis > Pantherophis guttatus. The sequence continues at coordinate 92,870,995 of NC_142066.1, forward strand.
AATGCTTTTTGAGCGTCAAGGAAAACCAACAAAGCCTGTTTCTCCAGGTGTAATTCATAATATTCTAAAGTATTAAGTATTATTCTCATCTTATTTTTTATTTGGCGTCCTGGCAGAAATCCATTTTGGTCTGCATGTATTTAGTACTAATTTAATTCTTTCAGCCAGAATTGCTGCAAATATTTTGTAATCGGTGTTCAGTAATGAGATAGGTCTATAATTTTGAATTTGCTGAAGATCTGTATCTTCTTTTGGTATAATTGTAATTATTGCTTCTGTCCATGTCTTTGGAATTTTGGCTTTCTCCATGGCTTCGTTATATAACATCAACATATTTTCTCCCAATACTTCTTGCATTGTTTTATATACTTCCACCGGTATCCCGTCGGGTCCCGGAGTTTTATTATTTTTTTGCTTTTCCAGTACTTCCTCTAATTCTAATTTAGTTATTGGCCTATTGAGCATTTCTCTTTGATCTTCTGTGATTTTTGGCATTTCAGATTTTTCTATATATTGTTTTATCTTTTCTTCTTCTACTTCTTCTTGTTTATATAAATTCGCATAAAATTTCTTAATGATTTCTTTTTTGGCCTATTATATTGGATTTCTCCTTTATCATCTCTCAATTGGTGTATCATTCTTTTATTCCTTTCTTTCTTCAGTTTATAGGCTAACCATCTGCCTGTTTTGTTTGCATATTCAAAATAATTTTGTTTCGCCATTTTTATTTTTTGGGCTAATTCCTTTTGGTTTATCAGATTCAGTTTACGTTTAATTATTTTCCATTCTTCTTTTATTATTTTATCCTGGGGTTCTTTCTGCAATTTTTGTTCTATTTGTTTTAGGTCTTTTTCTAATTTGTCTAGTTGTTGTTTCTTCTCTTTATTTTTCTTCCCCGTATATGCAATTACCTGGCCCCTTATATATGCTTTTAGAGTATTCCATGTATTTTGTAAGGAAGTTTCCTCTTTTTTATTTATTTCTAACCATACTATATTATATTATCGGTCTGTATATTGTTGTAAAGCTACAAGTTTTTCTCTTTTGAGTAAGCAATTAAGGATAATGGAAATAGAAAATTAGAACTTAAAATAATTATAAAATCATAAGTAACATATAGGTAATTGAACTAAATTTAGATAAAAGAAAGAAACACAAATTATTATCAGTGATAAAAGCAGTGGATGGTAATTTGGGAAAAAATTCATAAAATTTTGGGAGAACAAAGTAGAATCTTAAAAGAAATGACTAGTATCACCACCACAACATTGAGAGCAGGGAAAAAGGAGGCATCAAACCTGACAGTGGCGATAGCTTCTCCATCAACTCAAAGAATAATAGAAGGGATGCTGCCTATAGAAAAATCGAGTTCTAGTATCAATCCAGTCTACCATAGTAATGATACATTACTATGGTGAAACTTCAAGAGACAATGATAAAAAACCATGGGGATCTGAAAATTGATACACAAACTTTGGACAATAAAATGGATTCAATTCAAGAGGCAATACAAAGAAACAAAGAAAAAATCAAGTCGTTAGAAGTGAAAACTGAACAAACCAAAAAAAAGTAGAACAGATAGACCAAAGATTGATGGCAGTAAATAAAGATTTGGAAACCTTGCTGATACATCTTGAAATGGACCCAGCCTCTTTTTACTTGAGGTTCCAAAATGTCCAGGATACGAAAGAAGAGGATTTAGGAGAGGTAATGGTGGGACTGTTCGCAGAAGCTCTTCAGAGAGATAAGAGAGAGATTATAAACGAACTGGATGAAGTGTACAGAATCCAAACCAATTATGTGAGGCACCACCACCTGCTTGGAGAGGTACACATCAGATTTGCACGTAAAAAGGTCTGCGATATTATATACAGAATTACAAGAGACGAATCTATGCTCTACCATAGAAAGGAGATTATAATACTGAAACAGGTTCCCAGACAGATTCGGGAACAAAGGAAGGACTGCAGATTTTTAGAATCTCTATTAAATAGAAGGAAAATACTATTTAGGTGGATCACTCCAGAGAGAATGTCGATAACTTGGCAGGGCAAAAGAATCAAAATGGATGATTTAGACAAAGCCCAAGACCTATATGACCAATTGATGGGAATGGAGGAAGATTCAAGCAGCAGAGAGAAAATAGAGGTCACTAGCTTAGAAGACCAGAGGCAAGAATCCAGAAGTGAAGAAGCAGAAGAAAGCTTAAAAATGATAAAAGGGAACAGAGATGAAGAAAGGGGGACTAGGACTAGCATACAAAGAACCACCAGAACAACTAGAAATCAGAGATCAGCAAATAATTAGGAAAATGGAGAAAGAAATTAAATTACTATCAATAAATGTGAATGGATTAAACAACCAGGTGAAAAGAAAAAAAATATTCACGAAATTAGTCAAACAGAATGTAGATATTATATGTCTCCAGGAGGAACATATTAAAAGATCAGAAGTATTTGGAATACAATAAATTGGGAACTGTCAGGTATGCTTCCTTCAGTATCCAGGAAAGAAAACCCCAAACTCAAGCATTTTGAAGAATCTGGTACTTTTACTGAATATGAAAAGATTAACATCCCAGTGAAAAGCTGGAAGTGATCAAAACGCGCGAAATGCATCTACTAAGCTTCTTCCCCCCCTCGTGTTTATAGTTTCTCAGCCAATCTAAAGGTCTTCCAAAGGTCAGGTGGCAACACGTCTGGCAGCGTCATCCATCAGGAATGTCAAGACAGTTGGTCGGCCATCCCCTTCTGAAATTTAGTTTCGATTCCCACGAAGTCCCCTCCTGCAAAGACAAACCCCCTCCTGCTCTCTCCCCCCCCTTTGCTCCATACCTAATCCCTCCCCGTTTCTTATGGCAGCTAAAGCAGGAAAGCTGATGCTGACATTCGGCCCCTCTTGCAGAAGAGACGTTAGTCCTAATTAAAAGGAAAAAGAGAAGGAGAAACAGAATATATACAATGATCAAGGTTTATCAGGGTATTTGGCATAGAACTGTTGTACTTTTTTGGGAGCTCGGACATCCCGTTTATTTACCCATTCAGCTTGAGATAGTGGAAAATGTTTCCAGGCAATCAGATATTGGACTTTACCATGGTGTTTTCTAGAGTCCAAGATTTCCTTAACCTCAAAATGTTGCTCCCCTTCTACGAGGATGGGAATTGGAGGGTTGCTATGATCAACCCTTAGGGGAGATGAGTGTTCAGGTTTCAATAAACTAACATGAAATACAGGATGTATTCGTCTCAAGGTTTTTGGTAATTCTAATTCAACTGTCACTGGATTTATCAGTCTGATCACACGGAATGGTCCTACATACTTAGGCCCCAGCTTTTTGGACCTCTGGGTGGTTTGTAAGTATTTGGTAGACAAATAAACTTTATCCCCCACTTTGTAAATGTGAGCTGGGGACCTTTTCTTATCGGCTTGTGCCTTATGAGCTCGGTGTGCCTCATCTAATGCCTTCCGAGTCACTGTCCGGGTGCTCCTTAATTGTTCTATCCAATCTATCAAAGAGGGATTTTGGGGATCATCTTGAGGTAACTCGGGAATGGGTACAAAATCCTGGCCCGATGCAACCTTAAAAGGGGTGAATCCGGTGCTACTATGCACAGAATTGTTATACGCCACTTCTGCAAATGGCAACAAGTCTACCCAATTGTCCTGTTGGTAATTCACGTAGCATCTAAGGTATTGTTCGAGTACCCCATTGGTTCTTTCACAAGCACCATTTGTCTGAGGGTGGTGACTGGAACTCAACCCCTGTGCGGAGCCTATCAATCTTAAAAATTCTCTCCAGAAACTGGAAGTAAATTGCACACCCCTATCAAAAATTATTCTTTTCGGAGACCCATGTAGGCGGTAAATCTGCCGAATAAATAACTTTGCGAGGGTTTTTGCTGAAGGGATCTTTGAGCAAGGTATGAAATGTACTTGTTTAGAAAACAAATCAGTTACTACCCAAATGACAGTGCAGCCCTCACTGTCGGGTAAGTCCACTACAAAATCCATAGATATTTCCTTCCATGGGGCGTTCGGTCTAGCCACACTTTGCAGTAATCCAGGGGATTTTCCTGGAGGTCTTTTAGCCGAGGCACATACTGGACAGCTAGCCACATATGTCTGTATGTCCTTTTTTAGTGCAGGCCACCAAAACTGTCTCTTAACAAGATGTAAAGTTTTGACAAACGCAAAGTGTCCTGCGGCTTTGGCATCATGCGCATATTTCAATACGGTTGGTCTTAATGTGGTCGGAACATACAATTTCAATCCAACCCAAGCTAGTCCATCGCGAAGTGTGCATTCATTCGAGTGGAGTTTAAACCACTCGTCAGCTTTTAGTGCTTCTCGTAATTTTTCGAGTAAATCCCCTGAGAGTTCTGGATTTTACTGGTTTTACTCTGTGCTCTGGTAGTGACAGGTGTTGCCAATTGCGTTAAGGGGATCATTGGTTGAACCAGTTCATTCTTTATGCTGTTGTACTGTGGCAATCTGGAAAGTGCGTCTGCCATGAAATTTTTTCCCCCAGGAAGGTAACGTAAAGTGAAATTGAAACGCTTGAAATGTTGGGCCCAGCGTGCCTGTTTGGGTGACAATTTGCGTGGTGTTTTTAATGCTTCTAGATTCTTATGGTCAGTCCACACCTCGAAAGGATGTTTTGCCCCCTCCAAAAATTGTCTCCATGTTAACAGCGCCCATCTAACTGCAAACGCTTCCTTCTCCCATATGGCCCATCTCCTTTCTGTTTCAGATAGTTTACGGGATGTGTAAGCACAGGGTTGTAATATTCCATTCTCATTCTTTTGCAAGAGTATCGCTCCTACGGCAACGTCGCTAGCATCCGCTTGTATTACAAAAGGTTGTTCTATGTCGGGGTGTTTGAGCACAGGTTCAGCTGCAAACAGCCGTTTCAGTTTTTCGAAAGCGGCCTGACAGTCCATAGTCCATTCTAGTGGTTTCGAGGGTTTGGGTTTTATTTCCCCTTTTGTTTTGAGCAAGTTTGTAATTGGCAGTGCGATTTTTGCGAAAGAGGGGATAAATTGTCTATAAAAGTTAGCAAACCCTAAGAAACTCTGTAACTGTTTACGGGTGCGTGGTGCGGCCCATACTGAAGGAAGCATACCTGACATTAAGCTGGAAGTCATCTCAGTCATCCCGGACAAAACCCGAGGGGACTGAAAATCCAAAGTATGTCAGATCGAGGGAGTGATGACGAAGGGAAGATGGGGGCAGCGAGTTCAACCGCCCTCCAGTCGGAAAGAGAAACTGCAGAATGGCTGGAAAAACTCCGTTTGGAACCGGAGGAAGCTAGATGGTCCAAAGGTGTGGGCAGACTGCCGGACTGGGGGGAGAATCCCCGGGGAGTGACGACTTCCAGCTTAATGTCAGGTATGCTTCCTTCAGTATCCAGGAAAGAAAACCCCAAACTCAAGCATTTTGAAGAATCTGGTACTTTTACTGAATATGAAAAGATTAACATCCCAGTGAAAAGCTGGAAGTGATCAAAACGCGCGAAATGCATCTACTAAGCTTCTTCCCCCCCTCGTGTTTATAGTTTCTCAGCCAATCTAAAGGTCTTCCAAAGGTCAGGTGGCAACACGTCTGGCAGCGTCATCCATCAGGAATGTCAAGACAGTTGGTCGGCCATCCCCTTCTGAAATTTAGTTTCGATTCCCACGAAGTCCCCTCCTGCAAAGACAAACCCCCTCCTGCTCTCTCCCCCCCCTTTGCTCCATACCTAATCCCTCCCCGTTTCTTATGGCAGCTAAAGCAGGAAAGCTGATGCTGACAGGAACTTTGTTTGCAGCACTAGCAGGAGAAAAAAAAAAAGGGGGGGGGGGTAGTGGTATATATTAGAAAAGAAATAAAAGCTAAGGTAATTTATGAGGACCCCAAGGGAAGAGTATTATTGATTGAATTGATACTAGGGGAAATTAAAATGCTATTAGTTATATATGCTCCCAATAAAAAACAAAGAGAATTTTATAAGAAAACACACGAAAAGATTATTGAGGTAGGTAATAAGAATATATGTATAGTGGGTGATTATAATGGAATAGTTGACATAAAAAATGATTATGTTTGTAATAAGAAAAAATAAAAAAAGGAATGTATTACTGAAAACTTTTTTTGACATTTTTTTATGTAAAGTTTTTTATTTTTATTTTTTTAAAAAAACAAGAAAACATTTAAAACATCAGTCAGCCTTCCCCTGTGACATCTCGGTGTTAAATTCTTCAGTTCATTTTATTCTTCTTGTACCAGCAGTTTCTTCTGTCTCAGCCATCTTCAAACCACTGTTCGAATTGATTACTATAGTCACATTCCTACTATCAGGTTTTTTATACATATTTATACAATTAATAATTTCTATCTGTTTTGCAACCAACAGAAAAATAATTCCATGTTTTAAAATATTCTGATTCTTCCCTATTTTTAATCAATAAAGTTAATCGATTCATTTCAGCGCAATCTAAAATCTTTCTTATTACTTCATCTTCCAAAAGATGATGTTTTCTCTAATGATGTTTTCTCTAATTTCCAATTTTGTGCATACACAATTCTTGCAGCTGTTATTACATGTATAATCAAATAAATATATTCATTTTTAATTTTGTCAGGTAGGATACCCAATAAATACAACTCTGGTTTAAATTCAATACATATTTGTGTCATTTTTTCCAACCAGGTTTTAATTTTATTCCAATATTTTTTTGCTTCAGCGCATGTCCACCACATATGATAATAAGATCCTGGTAATTGACATTTCCAACATTTTGCTGATTTATCTTTAAACATTTTTGCTAACTTCTCCGGTGGCACATGCCATCTATAAAACATTTTATATTGATTTTCCTTATATGCGGTGGACATCGTTAGTTTATAATTCCTTTCCCATAGTTGTTGCCATTTTTCAAGGTCAATTGGATGTCTAAAATTTCTTCCCAAGCTATCATTATTCCTTTCACCTGTTCCTCCTCCAATTCAATATATAACAAAAAAAAATATTAAAAAAATTAATTAAATTTTCTTCTGTTCCTGTGAGTATCCTGTCTAACTCAGTCTTTTCAATATAGAAACCATGTAACTTAGCATCTTTTTCATATCTTGTCCTTATCTGCCTATACACATACCAATCTATCTCAATCCCCTGTTCTTCCAGTTCTCGTTTCTCTTTCAATTCCCCCTTATCTGTTAACAAATCCTTGTATCTAACAAAACTTCCAAAATTAAAAACATTGGCACTGAAAGCTGCATTCTTGAGATGCCCCAATCTACCTACCTATAGCCGAAGGTGTTGAAAGCCTGGTTTTCTTGCAGCAAGGCTCAATAGAGACTTCAGTCCACCTGGACACTCCCATCTCATAAACATGGTGCGGGGATTCCTGGCAAGCCCCCTGTGCCTTTGCTGCCTCAGTCGGAGCCTGATTCCGAAAACAGCCCAGGAAAGCGTGGAGGTCGGGACTCGGTTGATGAAGCGGGTGCTGCACAAGAGGTGTAAGGCAGGGCACTGCCACCCAAAAACACTGTTGCTGCGATCTCAGCCGCCTGGAACTGTCCAAAAATGCAATGCTCTTTTTTTGCCTCTGCACGCCCTGTTTTTGGAATCGTGGAGGAAAGTGTTTTTGGGCGGCAGCACCAGCTGGAACTGCCCACTGGCTGAAATGCAATGTTCTTTTTTTGCCTCTGTATTCCCCGTTTTTGAAATTGGGGAGGAAAGTGTTTTCGGGTGGGAGCGCAGGGGGCGTAAGGCAAAGCTCTGCAAATCGCATCAGGGAATCGGGGAGGAAAAAGAGTATTGCTTCCATGCATTGCATTTTCTGGCATTTTCCTCCCCGATTCCCCGATGCAATTCGCAGAGCTGCGCACCCTCCTCCTCCTCCTTTTCCACAGACTCACTTTCTCTTTCCTCCTGACCAGATCCATTTCCCGGGCCACAAGCAGACGCCAACCATCCTTCGACTGGGTCATCTGGAGAAGGGGCAGGCCGGGCAGCGAGCCACCTTGCCTTATACCTCTTGTGCAGAAGTGCCCGCTTCACAAGAGCATCACCTCCATGCATTGCATTTTCTGGCGTTTTCTTCCCCGATTCCCCGATGCAATTCACAGACCCACACGACCTCATGAAAACACTGCAGCGGTGGTTTTCAGCCGGTTCCAAGCAGCACCCTAACCGCTTTTGCCACCCATCTCCCAGCGTGTGGAGATTGAAAATGTGATGCTTGTTTGTATCATGTGGAGACTGAAAACACAATCACTGTCGTCTGGAACTGCCTGAAAACTGCCATTCCAGATGATAGGGATTGTCAAAAACGGGCATCATGTTTTCGGTCTCCGCACTCTGGGAGATGGGTGGTGGAAGCAGTTAGAGTGCTGCTTGGAACCAGCCGAAAACTGCCGCTGCCATGTTTTCATGAGGGCGTGAGGCTCTGCGAATTGCATCGGGGAATCAGGGAGGAAAATGCCAGAAAACGCGATGCATGGAGGTGATGCTCTTTTTCCTCCCTGATTCCCTGATGCAATTTGCAGAGCCTTGTCTTATGCCCCCTGTGCTGCCACTCGAAAACACTTTCCTCCCCGATTTCAAAAACGAGGCGTGTGGAAGCAAAAAAAAGAACATTGCCTTTCAGGCGGTTCCAGGCAGCGAAGATCACGGCAACCATGCTTTCTGGTGGCAGCGCCTTGCCTTACACCTCCTGCGCAGCACCTACTTCACCAACCAAATCCCAACCTCTGCTCTTCCCTGGGCTGCTTTCGGAATCAGGCACCAATTGAGGCAGCAAAGGTGCAGGGGGCTTGCTGGGGAACCTGGCACCGTGTTTATGAGATGGCAGCATCCAGGAGGATTGAAGTGCTGCGTCTCTATCGGGCCTTGCTGCGAGAAAGCCAGGCTTTCAACGCCTACAGCTATAGGTAGGAAGACAGGGGCGTCTCAAGAGTGGAGCCTTCAGTGCCAAGTCCCTCTTCTGCTGCCATGAAAATCATCCCCCACCGACTCCAGTTAAATGCGTGTAGAGTGATAGGTGTCAGCACGTCAAGATGCATTTATCCTAGTGCTGATATAAGGAGGAGAATGCAGGCGTCTGCAACGGGACGGTTGCCTTTCACCTACTTATTTCCTCTGGAAATAATATCCCCTAGGAGATGGATGGGAGGGGGGAAATTCTTGGAATTGGAGCAGTAGATTAGGGGTGAATGGTTGGGAAGATGGCCAATGAATGCAGAGGAGTGGGGGAAGGAAGAGGAGGGGTTTTGGGGCAGCCAGCTGCAACGAGTCGGTGTAAAAAGTGCTGTGCTTAATAAAATGGAAATTTGTTTTATAAAAGACTTTGTTTGTGATGCAATTTATTTGAAGACAGCCTGAAAACCTGACAATAGGGTTTGTTTTAAACGGATAAAAAGATCTGTGCTACTCGTTATCAAAATCCGAGTGGAAGTGAGGACGCTGTTGATCCTGATGCTGGTAGGCAGAGGCAGAATTATTTTTTTCTTGTTTTCCTCCCCAAAAATTAAGCTGTGTCTTATAGCCTGGTGTGTCTTATAGTCGGAAAAATACAGTATATGCTATCCAATTCCCAGTGACTCTGAGGGGGTTGCAACTATTAAAACCTTCAAGAGTGAAAAACAGTAGAAAACACACAGATAGCAAAAATACAAACATGCAATCAGCGCAAGACAGAAGGAACAATGATGCCAAAGAAAATAAATCCAGATGAGAACAAAAAGGAAGATACATCAGTCATTCTGATGAAAAGCCTGATTTTCATTCTGATGAAAAGTCATGCCTTCAGGACTCTTCCAAATACAGAAAGGGGTGGAGAGTCCAAATTTGAGGGAAACTTCATGGGCAGAATTACTTGGAATTTCAGCGTTTGAGATAATCAAACTAATCTATCATCAATAACTTTTTGAAAAAATATTAATAACATGAGCATAATCCATGCTATCATTTCGCATCATCTATAAATCTTCGGGCACTTTGGAGCCGAAGTCACCGAAATTGCTATTGAATAAACAGAACCCTGAAGCGGAATAACGATTAGCAAGATGACTCTCTTAATATTTCGTATCTCTAGGTTGGTGGTTCCTTGCTCTTCCGCTAATCATCTTGGATTAAAAAAAAAAATTGAAGGAGGAAGTCCTTTTGACAACTGTTGAATTTTGTGTTATTATTAATAACTTTCTTGTATTGTTTTTTGTTAATTAATGTGGAGGCCCTTTCATAGGTTTTAAATGATACAAAAATGGACTCCTGCTCTGCTTCAAACGCAGCACAAAGTGGAATTTATAGCGGTAAGAACAGAAGCAGTTCAACTTGTGGTTTGTAACATGATCCAGTTTCGGGGCTGGGAAGCATGGTTAGAATCACATGACTTGGGAAATCTAAAGTATAGTGCTCCGATTCGGTTCACAAAAAATGGTTTAGTGTTGTAATTTGTAAACTATGGCTAATGATTTGGCATGTTGGAACAGAATGTTGGTGCAGGTCCTAACGCGGATAATGCCAGTGAAAGAAATCTTTCTCGGGAATTCTTGAGAAAGACCCCCCCGAAGAGCAAGGGCAACACTGGGTTGTCCCTTCTCTCAAAAGTAGGCTTCTGGGATGTTTTGAATGGAGTTTTTACAAATTCAGGAGATTGCATTTCTTAGCCACCATGATCTGAAAGATTGTTTGCTTGCAAAATAATCAGCTGCAAGATTACAAAGTTATTTTCGTTCCAGAGGACCTTAACTTGAGAAAGGATTTAATCGTGAGCGTGCTTTCTCATCGATCACCATTCTCTGTATCCATCCTGGTCTGGAGTACCTCTGAGTCCTGCTCTAGTTAAAGTAAACCGAGCACAAAGGCTCCTTCAGCGGAGAAAGAGTTACGAATGACATTTTCATCTTGCTCTATCCTCCTTTCTGATTGGCCGGGTGACGGAGCGAGTTGCCGACGTTACGCTCCTTGAGCCCAGATACAAGCTACGTGGAATGTCCGCACCGGCAAAATCCGAATCCGAGTTGACAAGCTGTTTTGGCACAGGATCAGAAAAGGGCCCCGGTTCCTCTGGAAGGACAGAGGAGGCTATGCTGGTTGGTGAAGTCGTTTGCCTCACATCGCATATCTATCTGATAAATTGACTGACTTAAGAAAAGGGAGGGATGGTAACGTTACTCAGCAATGATGCCTTCCGAGATCCGTGTGCCTTAGTTTTCCCCAAACGCTACCTCAGTATTATCTGTATGAATAGGGCATGTGTATTTGTTCTTACCAAACTCTTTACTAACAGGTCCCAGGCGCCTCAATCTGGGCTAAAAGGTGATTGTAGCTGTGGGATCCCTACCAAGAGACACTATTATATAAGGACTGCAGGCAGATACAAGATAGGCACAGGGTGAGAGACCATCACATAGTTTGCTTCTTGGTGATATTAATATACTTTTATCCCACCCTTTTTATATATAGCCCAAGGTGGTGAACATACTTAATACTCCTGTGTTGTGCAAATTTAATTGTGTCTTAATGGTCTTCTGAAAAGCTAGAAGTGGGAGGGCCTGTTAAATCACCAGCGGGAAAGTGTTCCATAGCATAGGGGTAGCTTGAAGCTTCTGAGGTACCTCTAGATCAGTGGTTCTCAACCTGTGGGTCAGGACCCCTTTGGGGTCGAACAACCCTTTCACAGGGGTCGCCTAAGACCATCGGAAAACACATATTTTCAATGATTTTAGGAATAATTTTATGGTTGGGGGTCACCACAACATGAGGAACTGTATTAAAGGGTCGCGGCATTAGGAAGGTTGAGACCCACTGCTCTAGATGGCAAAATTTCAGGGAGGGGACCTTGAGTGTGCCCAGCCTATCTAGGATGACCTAGGATGGATGGATATTCTTATGCAGTCCTGCATATAACAAGGTATTGTGCCATGCAGGGCTTTATAGGTGACAACCAGCATCTTGAATTGCATCTTGAAGAAAACTGGAAGCCAGTACAGCTTGTGCAACAAAGGTATAACATGGATGAACTTATGGCCACCCAAAAATATGTGTGTCGCTGTGTTCTGGACCAATTGTAACTTTCGAGTGATCTTCAAAGGCAGCCCCATGTAGAATGTATTGCAGTAATCCATCTGAGAATTGAATTAGGCATGAGTTACCATGAACAAGGCCTTCTGGTCCAGGAAACAGTGCAGTTGGCACTGTTTCATCACAAGATGAAACTATGCAAAGACCCCCTAGCTATGACTTCCATCTGCTCATCAAGCAGGAGCCCTAAATCCAAGAGAACTCCCAAATTGTACATCAGCTTGGTCTAACTTGTCCAGGCTTATGCTGTTGGCTGATTTCACTCCTCAATTTCATGTAGATGTTAAAGAAGGGTGGCAAAAGATTTGGGCTCTGAGGTACTCACATTGTAGGAGCTGACGGCTCATCTCTCCTCCCCCACCAACACCAACTGGAACCAGCCATGGAGGAAGAGAACCACTGCAAAACAATGTTTTCCACTCTCAATCCCTGGGGCCATTCCAGAAGAATACTATGATTGATGGTATTGAATGCTGCTGAGAGATCCAGAAGAGTCAGGACAATTGTACCACTGCCATCCCAGGCCCTCAAAAGGTCATCAGCAAGCACAACTAATGCCATCTCAGTGTATATCCTATCCTGATCCCAAAAGGGTCCAGAGAATCTGCCGGTACTTGATCCAGATAATGATTGAAGGTTGCTTAATTTTATGGTAGGCATTTGGCTTCTTCAAAGGATTATAGTTTCGGCTGGCATGTTCATATTCTTTTTTGTTGACTAGGCTATCGGTTGTCAACTGACAGCATTTTGAGAAAAGGATAATGATTTAAAAATACTAATGTTTATCATCTGAATACTTTAGGAGGCAAGTCTGAAGTTACAGGTGCATTTTACATTTTGTACAGCTGCTCATAAGCAGTTTGTTGGTTTTAGCCTTTTTAGCTGATAGACAATATTGTAAGCTATTCTGTTGAGACATCTGGGATTACATGATCTCCTCCTTGGGGACTGAGATGCCACAATTCTGATTTCATGCTTTTTACTGACATCATTCTTTCTTGGAGTTCATTTATTTCTAACTTTTTTTGACTCAACATGCTTCTTGAATTTTTCCCCGATTACTTGAAGATGTAAACAAATTGTAGATATGGAAATTATGACAAATGAATTAACAGAAATTAAAATTCATCAAATAGCTGCCATATTACTACTGTGAAAATTTTTTCAACATAGTTACAGTTACCCAATTAGTAAGTATAATGAAGAGATTGCTAATGTTTTAAATACCGACCAAATAGATCAACAGATGATGCTGTTTATATGGCTCTGCACTACATCCTACAACATCTTGAATCTCCAAAGACCTACACAAGGGTCCTCTTTGTAGACTTTAGTTCAGCATTCAACACCATCATTTCAAACATTCTTCTAACTAAGCTAAACCAGCTAGCGGTACCTGAACACACTTGTAAGTGGATCATAAGCTTCTTAACAGACAGGAAGCAGCAGGTGAAGCTAAGCAGAATCACATCAGATACCTGTACAATTAGCACAGGGGCCCCACAAGGCTGTGTGCTCTCTCCACTTCTCTCTATATACCAATGACTGCATCTCAAACAATCCATCTGTTAAACCACTGAAGTTCGCAGATGACACAACAGTGATTGGTCTCATTCGAGACAATGATGAATCCGCATACATACCGGAGGTTGAATAACTAGCCTCATGGTGCGACTGGAACAATCTGGAACTGAACACACTCAAAATCGTAGAAATGGTGGTAGACTTTAGGAGAATCCCTTCCATACTTCCACTTCTCACAATACTAGACAACACAATATCAACAGTAGAGTCCTTCAAATTTCTAGGTTCTACCATATCTCAAGACCTAAAATGGACACCTAACATCAAAAATGTCATCAAAAAAGCATAACAAAGAATGTTCTTTCTGCGCTAGAAAGCTCAAACTGCCCAAGGAGCTGCTGATACAGTTCTACAAAGGAATTATTGAGCCTGTCATCTGCACCTCTATAACTGTCTGGTTTGGTTCTGCAACCCAACAAGACAGACATAGACTTCAGAGGATAATTAGAACTGCAGAAAAAACAATTACTACCAACCTGTCTTCCATTGAGGACCTGTATACTGCACGAGTCAAAAAGAGGGCTGTGAAAATATTTACAGACCCCTCGCATCCTTGACATAAACTGTTTCAACTCCTATCTTCAAAACGACCCTATAGAGCACTGCACACCACAACAACTAAACACAAGAACATTTTTTTCTTGAACGCCATCACTCTGCTAAACAAATAATACTCAACACTGTGAAACTAGTTATTAAGTCTGTATTACTATTAATCTTCTCATCGTTCCTAATATCCATCTCCTCCCACTCATGACTGTATCACTGTAACCTTGTTGCTGGTATCCTTACGACTTATATTGACTGTTGAAATATTGACTGTTTCCTAATATGATTTGATTGCTTATTTGTTCCGTATGACTATCATTAAGTGTTGTACCTTATGATTCTTGACGAATTTATCTTTTCTTTTATGTACACTGAGAGAGTATGCACCAAGACAAATTCCTTGTGTGTCCAATCACACTTGTCCAATAAAGAATTCTATTCTATTCTGTTCTGTTCTGTTGTTCCGTTCCGTTCCGTTCCGTTCCGTTCCGTTCCATTCCATTCTTCTATTCTAAACAAGAATTATAAGCTAAAGGTTTCTACATGAGATTTAAAAGATTATTATGCTTTCTTAAGAATGGATGTCTGTTTATTGTTTGAAAACATTTATTTATTAAATATTACCTAATCTAACCTTTATTTTAATGACTAGAAAATCTGGAATATGGTTATTAAAGAATTGTGTAGTTTTAATTTTTGACTGTGCTTACAATTTTGTTTGTTTTTCTTCCAAGGTGCATCCTGTACTAAAAGCCTTTTTTTGTGGTTCTATCAGTGGAACATGCTCTACCCTGCTCTTCCAGCCTCTTGACTTACTTAAAACTAGGCTGCAGACTGTGCAGCCAACTGTCAGTGGGCAAGTATTTCAAATACTTATTGGAGATTCTTCTGCTGTTGGCCTTAAAGCCCTGGGCTAAAATCAAGTGATTAAGTGATGGGAATTGGAGAAACTGATATAACAATGAGACAGGCAAAGTATAGTCCTAGGTTTTACATGATTTTACCCATATTGGGGTTTTATTGAATAAAAGGTATGCATTAGGAGTCCTGGTGGTGCAATGGTTAGAATGCAGTATTGGAAGCTAACTCTGCCAATGGTCAGGAGTTCAATCCTGACTGGCTCAAGGTTGACTCAGTCTTTCATCTTTCCCAATTTGGTAAAATGAGGACTCAGATTGTGGGGGCAAAATGCTGACTCTGTAAACTGCTTAGAGAGTGCTGTAAAGCAGTGGTCACCAACTGGTGGTCCATGGACCACTGGTGGGCCACGAGAAAATTTTGGTGGTCCGCAGAAAAATTATTTGCATTTTTAATATTGCACTAAATCAGGGGTCCTCAAACTAGGGCCCCTGGGACAGATACGTGCAATGAATGTTTGTGTTGCTGTTGAGAGTCTCCCCCTTCGGGGTCTTTTTGTCTGGGTTGGAGGGGGACAGAAATTCTGACTTGGGGTCTGCTTCAGCCTCCTGGTGCGGGGCTTTGGGCGAAGGGTGGAGGGAAGCACCTCTGATGGTGAAGAACTGGAGGGCCTTGTTCCAGTGGGACTGCATCATAGCCTGGAACTGGCTGACCATCTCAGCCCGCTGAGCCTCCAGGTGCCTGTACCTGGTCTTGCACTCCCGCAGGTCTTCCCTCTGCTTGGAAAGCCTATGCTCCTAGTCTTCAGTGAGGTGCTTCTGCTGAGCCTCCTTCTCGGCCAGATCCAATTTGAACTGAGCCAGCTGTTTTGCCAACTCTTTCTCGTGGTGGCGGCTTAGCTCCAACAACTGCTTCCTGTTGGGGCTCTAAGGAGCCCAGGTGGGGAGACGATGAATGGCTGGGAGGGGAGGGGTGAGTAGAGGCTGGTGAGGTACCTCTCAACGTGAGTGATATCAAGTTGGCCATGCCCACCCAGTCACATAACCACCTAGCCACGTCCACCCAGGTGGTCATTAGGCAGATCATATTAGTGGTCCGCGGGATTTAATATTATGAATTTAGTGGTCCCTGAGGTCCGAAAGGTTGATGACCCCTGCTATAAAGCACTATGAAGTGATATATAAGTCTAAGTGCTATTGTTATTCCTTATAGGAAAAGTTGGTGTTAATGCCTTGCCTGAGTACAGGCTGACTTTATTGATGAATCCCAACTTAATTGTGCAATGAGATAAACATTCAGCTAGCACATCTGAGTTACTCCAAAATTCAGGAAGATAGTTTCTCTACATGGTTGCTTGTAGTGGAGGAAACAGCAAAATTTTGCATTTTTCTCTAATGATACTATTGGGAATCAATAGATAAAAACTGGAATTTTAGGCATGTGTATGCATTTACATGCATCTAAATATAGAAAAAAATGTCTTGGTCTCAAGTGGATCTTTGCCAATGCTGGATAGGAATTATGTTGTGGTCTCAATGTGTATGGAAGTTACTGGGTTTAAGAACGACTTGTATATGTATCAACTATTTTGGTAGAGAATGTTTCTGAACTGGGAACCTTCAATCTCATAATTAAAGCTAGTACATTTGCTGATATTTATGGTGGGATAGTGGGGTAAGGAGGCTGTTATTCAGAATGTACCCTGGTGGAACAGCTGTAATAAATGGTTGTTGAGCTTTACCTGTTTCTAATATCTGATATATTTCCCCCCCAGTTCAGGTCGTATTAAAATGGTAGCTCTACTCTTCAAACTTGCTCGTACAGAAAGTATATTTGGACTGTGGAAAGGTGTTTCTCCAGTGAGTTGTCTCTAATAAATGGTGTGACCCTTTTTGCTTGAATTGGATTTGTTGGAGTGAGCTTATTTTGAGTTCGAATCCATAAGAAACCTTAATCTTTGCCACTAAAAGCCAGTGGCAACCAATTCAGGAATAAATTTATTCAACAGTGGCTCAAAATAACATTTCATTGAACATTGTTGAGCCAAGTGATACAGTGGCCATAGAGCTTTCAAAATGGAATTTGGAAATCTGAAAGTGAATGCTTGGGTGACATAGCGATCCAAGTAAATTATATGTGATCAGAGTAAATCATTATGTGATCTAAGTTCTTTTATGCTGAAACAATGGCCAGATTCCTGCCATACTTAGAACTACAATGTAACCAAATTCTAGACCACATGGTGAGTGAACATGGCCACAGAGTGTTTCAGCTGCTTCTCACAAACATAAATTACTGGTTATTTGGATTACATGAAAGTGTAATTCATTGGGCATTAGTACCTATTTAATCACAGAATATGGGAACACCTCTCTCTGGTGATTAGATTCCAATACTGGTTTACTTGATCATACATATTGTTAAAAGAGTTGATTAATATTCTCCTTCCCAAAGGTACAGTGACAATTTTTCCTCATTCATGTCCTTTGTGGTTCCTTTAGTTTGATTAAGGGCATCTTGACAAAAGTGCTTGCACATGGATGCCCTTATTTCTGAAGAATGAAACTTGAAATTTAGATATAGGAGCTGAAATATCTGACTAGAGCTAAAGATCATGGAAGTTCAAATCTCCAGTTCACTTTTGAAGCTGACAAAATGGCTTTAGACAAGTTGCCTTTGTCCAGTGCCCACCCTATCCTACTTCATGCAACTTTCTTGAGTTTCTTGTATGAAATACAACATTGTTAAATTGGGAAAAATAGATTGTGCCTCACTCCTTTTGAAATAAAAATTAAAAATGGCCGATATCCTTAGATTTGTCTCTTTGCATGATTGTCTCTCTTTTTGTGTGTTCTGCTTGCTATCACTTTGCAGTCCTTTGCACGATGCATTCCAGGAGTTGGGATTTACTTCAGCACTTTATATATGATAAAACATCATTTTTTGTGGGAACACTCTCCTACTGCCTTGGAATCAGTTCTTTTGGGTGCAACTTCACGAACTGTAGCTGTTATTTGTATGTTACCCATCACAGTAGTGAAAACACGATATGAGGTGAGGAATTGTTTTCTTCTTTTTTATTGGAAAATTTTATTTATATACTTCTAATTCTTTTATGTTACTTCACTCTTTCCAACTCTAAGTAACCTCTAGCAACAACTAAAAAAATTCACCATAGAATAAGCTTAATAATATCAGAAATAGTCAGGGCCCGGTTATTTACGAGAACATCTTCTGCCACCGATAACCTCCCACCGGCCAATACGCTCCCACAGAGAGGGCCTCCTCAGGGTGCCGTCTGTCAGGCAATGTTGGCTGGCGACCCCCCGGGGAAGAGCCTTCTCTGTGGGGGCACCCACCCTCTGGAATGAGCTACCCCCAGGGATACGACTGATCCTGGACCTCTGGACCTTCCGTCGGGCCCTGAAGACTTTTTTATTTCAGCAAGCTGGGCTGGGTTAAAAATCTTTTAATTGGGGAATTTTATGGGTAAGGGGTTTTAAATTGGGGAAGCCATAGATTTAATTTCGTTTTAAAGTATTTTAATATTTGTATTGTGTGTTTTTAATTTTGGCTGTTCACTGCCCCGAGTCCTTCGGGTGAGGGGGCGGTATAAAAATTTTAAAAATAAAATAAATAAATAAATAAATAAACATTAATGCCATGATTTTTTAAACATCTGTGATATAAACCCTTCTAACAACAATAAATTGCTTCCATATCAATATCACTAGCTTACAATGGTTCCAATATTATTGTTTGTACTTTATACCTTTTTTTTGCTCCATATGCATTTTAAGTTTTGGCAGAAGTTCGCATGTGCTTATGTAGGAGGATGTTCACTTTGATAATTACATTTGATTTACAGAGTGGAAAATACAGCTATGAAAGTGTGTATGGAGCCCTGAGAAATATCTATCGATCAGAGGGGGCCCAGGGTTTGTTTAGTGGCCTGTCAGCAACACTTCTTCGTGATGCACCTTTTTCTGGCATCTATCTGATGTTCTACACACAGACCCAAAAGCTTGCATCATATGGTAAGTGAACAGGTTCTGTGGTTTCTCTTGTAGAATTTAGGATAGATGAAATAATTTTGCCACAAAATGAGATTTTGTGGCAAGAAATATTTTACATCTTTATCTTTAAAATGTCCTTTTGTATGTCATTTGTTATATAAAACCCGTACCTTGTAATTGTTTTTATCTTTGAAATTGCCCAATGGAATATTCTTGAGTCCTCACATGTTACGTCTCTCTTTGGTGTTCTAAATCATAACTTCGTTTTTGCAGCATAATGATTCTGGGTCCAAGAATCATTTAGCCATTGGGAAGAATGAATGGCTTGGTATAAAGAATGTAAAAATTAACCATGTGTTTCAGTTTGAATGCTTAGACATAATTCTGACATAAAACAGAATGTTGTGGTTGAAAAAAGGAGGTACTTGTATTTCACTTGACTCTAATATTGATCTGTATGTTCAAACAATATTAGACGTTTTATAATAGTGTTACTTTTCAGGAATGTAGAATTAATAATGTAAATTTAAACCAAATTGTCATATAACTTTCTGAAATTTGATTTGTTTCTTAATTGTGTACCTATCATAGCTGATGAATTTAAGAGAAAATGATGCTGAAAGAATTTTTCTTTATCTTAACTACATAAATAGGAGTGAAGCAAACATGATATATTCAAATGTATCATGCTTGCTTCACTCCTATTTATGTAGTTAAGATAAAGAAAAATTCTTTCAGCATCATTTTCTCTTAAATTCATCAGCTATGATAGGTACACAACTAAGAAATGTTTGCAGTAGTTTTGCCATTTTCAAAACATTGAACGTTTTGCTAGGATCATCTTAATTTTTGAATGCAGTACCACAAATTCATGCACAGATTTTTCAGGGCCTTCAGAAATCCATCTCCATTTCATTTTCCAATTATACTCCTTTTCAGTTTGAATTTTTCAGGTTTTAAAATACTGACTCTAAATTAGTCCTTGCCTATAATGTGACATAAAAGATTTAGTTGTTCTACTTATTCTTTGCAGCAATTAATTGTAAAATAACTTTGTGGGTTTGCTTGCTGTTTTCCAGGCCAACTAGATACAACAATTGTACCACTTATGAACTTTGGTTGTGGAACTGTGGCTGGAATTCTGGCCTCATTAGCTACTCAGCCTGCTGATGTCATCAAAACACACATGCAACTCTCATCTGAAAAATACCTTCAGACTGGCCAGGCTATTGCCTTAATATTCAGGGTAAGGTTGAATGCATTAAATAGTTAACAGTATTTTGGTTCTTAAATTACCAGCAGCAAAATATTTCTTAATTAAAATAAACCTGATAGCTGACTTCATTTTCATCATGTTTCTGAAAAAGTATTCCTAAATTAATTTCAGCAGGATTTTGCAATGATTGGATATATGTGCAAACAACATAAGAAGGTAAGATCAAGGGCTAATTTAATCCAGCATTCTGTTCCTGCAGTGGCAGGCCAGATGTCTCTTGGTACAATGAAGTTGTGAATACTACAGCTTAGTCTAATTACCTCCATTAATTCCTAATTAGCATTCTGAAGCATAGTGCTAGTTCCTGTTCTATTGTGGGGTTGTTATTGCTTTTGATACAATTTAGATTTTGTCCAAAAAAGGAGGAACTCTTCAAGGAGACTGATTATCACCATGAATGCCATTGTATTTATTCCTCTGTGGACAATACTGAAATACTCAGGGCATCGCTATCAAACATCAAAAACAACTGCCAGGCCATTCCTCTACACAGATGATCTGAAGCTGTATGGAAAAATATCTGAAATAGAATCATTGTTCCAACGATACCCAAATATGCAGCCAAAATATTGCAATGGAGTTTGGACTGGATAGAGGTGCCTCTCTCCCCCCCTCCATTCTAAACAAGAAAGAAAAAATAGTGAAAATTAAAGGAATTAAGATACCCTATGGAAAATAACATCAAGAGTTTGAATGAAGGAGACAACATTATGCTGACAATATCAAGTTTGTGGATAATTCCCCCCCCCCTTTTTAATTGTTTTTCCCTTTGGCTGGTTGCTTTTCGGGATGTTCTAAAATTTGGATTAAGGTAAGAAGAACCTGAAGAGAGAGAAATTTCAGAGTTTTTGGTTTTGATTTTTATTTGGTTTTCTTTTCTTCCTCCCTTGCATTTTTGGTTTTTGGGTTGATTGAGCTTTTTTTTTGTTATTTTTCTCTCCCTCCCCCCTTTTTTCCTTTTTTTTTTTTTTTTTTGGCTAATCCATTCAATGGGGTGGATTAGATATTTGGATTATAAATCAAAGCTGTATTTGGATTACAAGCCTGGTGGATTACAGTGTTAAGATGCGACAACATGAAGAAGACAACAACACAGTTACCTTGCACAGCTACAACTTCAAGCCCTGTGGCTCAAAGAACATTGGACACTATGGCCATGCACTTGGAATTAAAAAACATGATACAGGCTTTACATGAAGACCTCAAAGAAAGAATAAGTAAATTGGATAAGAGAATGGAAAAAGTAGAAGGGGAGCTTAAACGGCATTGGTCGCGTTGGTGGATGATCTCTGGAGGGCTTGGGACAGGGGTTGCTCCTCTGTCCTAGTCCTATTAGATCTCTCAGCGGCTTTTGATACCATCGACCATGGTATCATGCTGCAGCGGTTGAGAGGGTTAGGAATAGGGGGCACCGTTCTGCGGTGGTTCTCCTCCTTCCTCTCCGACCGCTCGCAGTTCGTGTTGGCAGGGGGGCAGAGGTCGACCTCGAGGCGTCTCGCATGGGGAGTGCCACAAGGGTCGGTCCTCTCGCCTCTTCTGTTCAACATTTATGTGAAGCCGCTGGGTGAGATCATCCGTGGTTTTGGGATGAAGTGTCATCTGTACGCTGATGATACTCAGCTGTACATCTCCACCCCAGACCACCCCAACGATGCCCTTGATGTGATGTCTCGCTGCCTGGAGGCCGTGCGGGTCTGGATGGGGAGGAACAGGCTCAGACTCAACCCGTCCAAGACCGAGTGGCTGTGGCTGCCGGCGTCCCGATATAGTCAGCAGGTGCCATTGCTGACTATTGGGGGTGAATCTTTGCCCCCCACAGAGAGGGCTCGCAATCTGGGTGTCCTCCTGGATGCACGGCTGTCTTTAGAAGAGCATATGACGGCCGTGGCCAGGGGGGCCTTTTATCAGGTTCGCCTGATCTGCCAGTTGCAGCCCTTTCTGGACCAGGACGCCTTGCGCACGGTCACTCATGCCCTTGTCACCTCCCGGCTGGACTATTGTAATGCTCTCTACATGGGGCTCCCCTTGAAGAGCACTCGGAGGCTCCAACTGGTCCAGAATGCGGCCGCGCGGGTGGTTATGGGCGCAACTCGTGCCCGCGTGACACCCCTGCTGCGCGAGCTGCACTGGCTCCCAGTGGTCTTCCGGATGCGATTCAAGGTGTTGGTTACCACCTTCAAAGCGCTCCATGGCATAGGACCCGGGTACCTTCGAGACCGTCTTCTGCCACCAATAGCCTCCCACCGGCTAGTTTGCTCCCACAGAGAGGGTCTCCTCAGGGTGCCATCAGCCAAGTTATGTCGGCTGGCGACCCCCAGAGGGAGGGCCTTCTCTGTGGGAGCCCCAGCCCTGTGGAATGAACTGCCCCTGGAAATACGTAAGATCTCCGACCTCCGGGTGTTTCGCTGTGCACTGAAGACCCTGTTGTTCCGCCAGGCAGGGCTATCAACATAATAATTTTAAATTGGGGTATTTTCAATTTTTGGGGTTTTAAATCGGCCAAATCTATTTAATTATTTTAATTTTTAATTATTGTTGTGTCCTGTGTTTTTAAATTGGCTGTACACCGCCCTGAGTCCTTCGGGAGAAGGGCGGTATAGAAATGAAATAAAATTATTATTATTATTATTATTATTATTATTATTATTATTATTATTATTAAAGATGTCAAGGGGATGATTGGAAAGAATGAAGAAAGAATAGAAAAAGTGGAGGAAAAAGCAGAATCAACAGAAAAGAGTGGGAGAGATGGATGATAGATTTACAATAATTGCCAAAAATCAGGAAAAGACAATTATTTCCCTTGTGATGAATCGTGCAGATTTTTATCTAAGATTTCAAAATATAGAAGAAGAAAAGGGGGAGAATCTGGCTGAAGTTATGGCAGAGATGTTGGCGGAAATGATGGAGAAAACCAAAGAAAAGATATTAAATGGGATTGACAAGATTAAATACACACAAGATATGCAGTGAGAAATAAACTACCAAGTTTATTGATGTGAAGTTCACCAAGAAGGCAATAAAAACAGAAATATTACAGACAGCAAGGAATACTCCTATAAAATATAAAGGTAGAGAGATAGTGGTGTTGAAATAGATACCCAGAAGGATAAGAGATTTGAGAAGAGAATATCAATTTTTGACAAAAGGTCTACTGTATTTTTCGGAGTATAAGACACACCAGAGTATAAGACGCACCTACCTTTTTTGGTGAGGAGAAGAAGAAAAAGAAATCTGCCTCTGCCTCTGAGCAATTTTGCCTCATTGCAGCAAACAGCAAACAGCCTGCTTTACTTTCATGTTCATTTTCAGCATAGCTTGATTAGCACAAGAAAAAAAAAATCTGCTCCAGCAATTTACCTCTTTGCAGCAAGCAGCAGAGTCCTGCACAAAAGAGCTGAGAGCAAATCAGCTGAGTCGGGAGACCGATCCAATCAACTTGTGCTAATTAGGCTGTGCTAAAGCTGAAAGGAGCTAATTTTTCTTGCTGTTTGCTTGCAAGAAGGTAACTGCTGCGAGACAGAGGCCAAAGGGTGGGGGCCAGTGGGTGGGCGGGGCTACTTCGGTATATAAGATGCACCTAAATTTTCACCCCCTTTTAGGGGGGGGAAAGGTGCATCTTATACTCCGAAAAATATGGTAATTAAAAAAGGAGTAAACTTCAGATGGTTACCAGAAGGAATATTTATTATTTTATTATTTTATTATTATATTTCTATACCGCCCTTCTCCTGCGGGACTCAGGGCGGTGTACAGCCAGGATAAAACATAGCATATAAAATTTAAAAACATTTAAAAAAACAATTAAATAATTTTGGCCCGAATTTAAAACAACCTAATTAAAACCAAATTCGATTAAAAGAAACTGAGAGAATGGGATCAAGCCAGCCCAGCTAGATGGAACAAGTGTGTCTTCAGGGCCCGACGAAAAGTCCGGAGGTCTGATATCGTGCGTATCTCAGGGGGCAGGTCATTCCAGAGGGCAGGTGCTGCCACAGAGAAGGCTCTCCCCCTGGGGGTCACCAGCCAGCACTGCCTGGCCGATGGCACCCTGAGGAAGCCCTCTCTGTGCGAGCGAACCGGTCGGTGGGAGGCTATTGGCGGCAGAAGGTTGTCTCGCAAATACCCCAACCCTAAGCCATGGAGCGCTTTAAAGGTGGTCACCAACACCTTGAAGCACACCCGGAAGACCACAGGAAGCCAGTGCAGCTCGCACAGGAGAGGTGTTATATGTGAGCGCCCAGTCGCTTCCATAATCCCCCGCGCAGCCACATTCTGGACCAACTGCAGCCTCCGGGTGCACCCCAAGGGGAGCCCCATGTAGAGAGCATTGCAGTAATCCAGGCGGGAAGTGACGAGTGCTTGAGTGACTGTGCGTAGGGAGTCCCGATCCAGAAAGGGACGCAACTGGCATATCAGGCGAACCTGATAAAAAGCCCCCCTGGCCACGGCCATCATATGCTCTTCTAAAGACAGCCGTGCATCCAGAAGGATGCCTAAGTTGCGAGCCCTCTCTGTGTGGGCCAGTGTTTCGCCCCCAATAGCCAGCGATGGCACCAGCTGGCTATATCGGGACACTGGAAGCTGCAGCCACTCAGTCTTGGAAGGGTTGAGTCGGAGCCTGTTTCTCCCCATCCAGGCCCGCACGGCCTCCAGGCACTGGGACGTCACTTCAAGGGCATCGTTGGGGTGGCCTGAGGTGGAGATGTACAGCTGAGTGTCGTCAGCGTACTGATGGAACACCACCCCAAAGCAACGGATGATCTCGCCCAGCGGCTTTACATAAATGTTGAACAGAAGGGGCGAGAGGACCGACCCTTGTGGCACCCCACAAACAAGGCGCCTCGGGGTCGACCGCTGCCCCCCTGTCAACACAAATTGCGACCGGTCAGAGAGGTAGGAGGAGAACCACCGCAGAACGGTGCCCCCCACCCCCAGCCCCTTCAACCGGTGCAACATGATACCATGGTCGATGGTCTCAACAGCCGCTGAGAGATCTAACAGGACCAGGATAGAGGAACAACCCCTATCCCGAGCCCTCCAGAGATCATCCACCAACGCGACCAATGCCGTTTCCGTGCTGTGCCCAGGTCGGAAACCGGACTGAGCGGGTCTAGATAGATATAGCTATCACCAATATTGGTGTACTGGCAGGAGCAAAGACATAGATTAGACACTCTAGAGCAGTGGTTCTCAACCTTCCTAATGCCGCGACCCATTAATACAGTTCCTCATGTTGTGGTGACCCCCAACCAGGGGGGGTCTGTGGGCATGGCTTATTTTGTGGGTGTGGCTTGGGGGGGTCATGTGACTGGGTGGGCGTGGCTAGCTGGTCATGTGACCGGGTGGCCATGGCTATGTGTATAGGGACTACTCAGAGGGCTGAAAAAAGTCATTTCTGACAGATCCTCGCACTTTTGACTGGTCCTCACACTTATGACCATCTTCACATTTATGCCTGTGCAGCATTCTTAACAACCATGTCACTCATTTCACAACTGCTTTTCTTCACCATGGTGATAAGCTAAGGCAAAAACGTAAAATGTGAGGACAGTCGTAAGTTCGAGGACTGGTCAAAAGTGCGAGGACCAGTCAGAAATAACTTTTTCAGCCCTCTGAGTAGTCCATATGCATAAAAGGATACAGCAATAGAGAGGGATGAAGGAAGGGAAGGGAAATTAGAGTAGGAGGGAGGGTAAGAGAGAGAGGAAGAAAAAGTAAGAAGGAAAGAAAAGAGAGAGGTGGTAGGTTTGAGGAGAAAGATTGCTGTACAATAAAAAAGATGAAAGGGAAGAAAGCCAACCCCAAACAAATATAAAGATATTAAGATAAAGAATGAATTGTTAAACTTTAAAGAATAAAAGAGAACAAATATGAATAAATAACAATAATTAGAAACACATATACAAACATACAATGTATTTTCTTTGAACAGAGTATTTGGCCGGTTCACAAATTTAAACAGTGTTAAACTGTTGAAGTGTTAAACATTTCAATTAAATTTACAATTTCTATATTTCCTTTTTGCCATATTTATTCCTCATCTATTTTTGTAAAAAACCAATATTACCCTTCATCCTCATCTCTAATCTTAATCAAATCCAATTTTTCCCTTCTATTCTATATTATACCCCTTCCCATTGTCATATATTTTTATATCCATCCTCACATTGGTTAATTATGTAATATTACAGTTGTTTAATACAAATTCAACATTTTAATATAAATCAATTAGTTATATAACTATCTTTTTTGTATATTAATCAATATGAACATGAATATTCCAATTATTTCCATGCAATCCAATTTCTTACAAATCAATTAATTATATTTACCAATAATAATAAACGAAATAATTTCCCCCATATATTCCTCCAAACCACAACTTAACCATTTCTGCTTTCAGAAATATACAATTAATACTATCTCAATTATTACAATTCCTAGTTAAATAGAGCTTTTTTTCTTTTGTGTTTTAAAATCTTGAACTCTCCTCTTTTTCCCTAAATTTCCCATTGTTTGCACCTACCTTTTTTGGTGAGGAAAAAGAAAAGAAATCTGCCTGCCTTATTTTCCAACCTTGCAGCAACAGCAAAGCGGTTTCAGTTTCGCTTTTTCAGCATAGCTAGGGGAAAAAAAATCTGCTCCAGGACTCTTTGCAAGGAAGCAGCAGAGCCCTGAGCAAAACAGCTGAGACAAATAATCTGAGAGTCGGGAGCTGATCTAATCAAGGGCTAATTAGCCTATGCTGAAGCTCCGCAGGCCAATAAAATTACAAAAAAACACCGAACCATTTGTTAAATTGCTGGCTCGCCTGCCCCTCGCCCACCACTATTCATTGGCAATAAATAGTGGTGCGGAGGGGCGGGGCAAGCCAGCAATTTAACAAACAGTTCCAGCAGAATCCCACCACTGGCTATAGGGCGGCCCTTTGAAGCCCCGCGGCAAGAATTTAAACAGTTTTTTTTCCTCTAGCTATCAGCTGGGACTCAGGAGGCAGCAATAGATTGGGGGTGGGTGGGGTAAGCGAACGGCCGGCGATCCAACAGAGCAGAGAGTGAGGGTGAGTGAAGGTGTGGGGGGGTGCGAGAGAGGGCTTTGGCGACCCCTGTGAAATGGCCGTTCGCGACCCCCAGGTTGAGAACCGCTGCTCTAGAGAAAGTGGAACTATTTTATGAGCAATATTTTATGAGCAATATTTAGGATTTCAAGAAGAGGAAAGAACAAGAGAGGAAAGAGAGATTAGAGTCCAGGAAGAAGCAGTGAAAGAAAAGGAAGAACAAAAAAGAAAGATGGCAAGAGAACAAGAAGAAAGAGCAATAAGAGAAGGAACAAGATTAAAAGACACTAAAGAACAACAAGACCGGCCACGACCCGGAAGCGTCGTGGTGAAACTGGTTGGGAAAATACCAGGCTCTAACAAGCCTGGCGAAAACCCAGCCAGACGAGCCTGGCGAAAACCAGCCAGACGAAGACCCCCGAACTGGGAGTCTTGGGACTGGAACTGTCCTATAGGGACAGTGAAGAAGGAGAGGCATCTCGTAGGCTAAAGAGGAACAGGCAAGTTCCTCGGAAAGCCAGAGAAAACTCTTCGATCAGACAGCGGAAGGCGGCGGCCATTGCTGGGGCATCCGGAATAAGAATCGTGCAGGAGTAAAGATTTGGATGGAGTACTGGTACTGGTTGAATGATTGGCCAACTGACAAAGGAAAAAAAAATTTCATCCAAAGGAAAAAAATGGAATTTTAAAAATTACCCTGGCGTGGAAACAGTGGCTAAATAGCGTCGAGGGGAAATAATTGACGGAGGAGAGAAAGTGGAAACATTAAAAGCCCAAAAAGGAACTTTATACTTAAATTCTAACTGTGGATATTGAACTTGGAGAAATTAAATTGATTATAAGAAAAAGAACCCCCCCCCCCAAATATTTTTGGAATAGAATAGGATATAAATGATTTAGAAATTCTTGAACTTGAAAAGAAGATTAAAGGAGGAAGAAAAGCCCATAATAAAAAAACCCGCCTAAAGATTTTAAATTGGATTGAATAGAATTGAATAGAATTGGAATTTGGACTTTGTCAATTTGGATTGGATTATAGGCTGATTTGGTGTATGTATAAAAAAAGAAGAAGAAGAAGAAGAAAAGAGAAAAAAAATTAAATTAGTAAAGTTTGTTAAAGTGGATTGCAAACAAAATGGGGCACTTTTTCAAGTTGCTGATTGGAATTGTGGATTGTAGAGAGACATCTTCAGGAGAAACAGGATCGTTACAACATTGAATTTTTGTTTTTGTTGAAAGACATAATAACTGACAGAAAAAACCTTGAAACCTTTGAAAGGAATAACAGCTGTGAAGACTAAGGAAGGCTTGCTTGTAAGCAATTTGATTTTAATGACTAAAAAAGGATTACAACGTAATTTTAAATTGGAATAAACTTTAACTTAGAAAGAACAAAATGGTGCAGGAAGGAAACGATGAGAATGATGTACTTTTCACTGAAAATGGAAATAAGGGAAATGACTACAATGTTGCAGGGAAAATTGAAATCTGATGATCCAAAAACTGAGTTTGAGCACTTCCAAGTTGACAAGGAAACAACAAATGGAAGCAAGAAAAAGAGTTAACAAAGAAGAAGACAAAGAGAATGACTATGGAAAATTAAATGATTACATGGGTAGCAACAATAAAAAGGAGAAGTTTAAAGATTACATTGGGATTAACAATGGAAAAAAGAGAAAAGTGGGAAAGAGACAAAGAAGAAAAAGAGAATGGAATGGAAAGAATATAAAAAAATTAAATGATTACACTGGGATTAACAGTGAAAATACAAGAAAGAGGGAAAAGGGATGGAAAATAATGGGAAATAGTAGGGCAAAATAAAAGAGTTTATGTTTTTAAAATACAAAATTATTACATTGGGTCTAACAATGGTAAGATGAAAAAAAAAGATATGGGAAATAATGAGAAATATAGAAAAAAAAGAAGGGGAAAGAAAAAAATAAAAATAAAAATAGGAAAGGGAGAAAGAAGAAAGGAATATGAAGAAAGGAATGTTAGAGACAAGATGCAATTATGATACTTTAAATAGTTTAAAATAATGGAAAACTATATGGATGTATGTATGAAATGAAATAAGTTTTAGAAATATGTTTTACCTAAAATTAGAGAAGTTGTAACAATTGGAATATTTTTAATTGTATGGTTGGAGTCTATAAACAATAATTGGAATAGTTTTAATTACTTATTTGAAATTTAATTAAAAAAGAAAATAAGGTGAAATGGTATTGTATTATGAATTAATTAGATTGTGGTAAAAGTAGAAATGATTAAGATGTGTTTTGAAATATATTTTTGACAAAGTATTTGAAAATGAGAGATAAAATCTAAGGAAGCAATTTGGTTTATTATTATATAAAGAGGAAAAAACTTATATAAGTAATAGATTTTATTAAGATGTTGGAGTTATTTGGAATAAAATTTAAGAATATGTATGGTATAAAATGTTTTGGTTTATTATTTTGATATTAAATGAATGATTGTAATATTAGGAATTACGTTAAATAAATAAATAAATAAATAAATAAATAAATAAATAAATAATAAATAATAAATAAATAAATAAATAAATAAATAAATAAATAAATAAATAAATAATAAATAAATAAATTTCTATACCGCCCTTCTCCCGAAGGACTCAGGGTAGTGTACAGCCTATTAAAAGCACAAAGACAGACATCAATTAAAAACAATTAAAATTATTAAATAATTTCGGCTCAGATTTAAAACCCCAAAAATTTAAAACACCCAATTTAAAATCATTACATTGATAGCCCGGCCTGGCGGAATAGCAGGGTCTTGAGGGCACAGCGAAATACACGGAGGTTGGAGATCTTACGCATTTCCGGGGGCAGTTCATTCCACAGGGCTGGGGCTCCCATAGAGAAGGCCCTCCCCCTGGGTGTCGCCAGCTGACATAACTTGGCCGATGTCACCCTGAGGAGACCCTCTCTGTGGGAGCAGACTGGCCGGTGGGAGGCTATTGGTGGCAGAAGTCAGTCTCAAAGGTACCCGGGTCCTATGCCATGGAGCTCTTTAAAGGTGGTGACCAGCACCTTGAATCGCACCCGGAAGACCACCGGGAGCCAGTGCAATTGATGCAGGAGGGGTGTCACGTGGGCACAACGGGTTGCGCCCATAACCACCCACGCGGCCGCATTCTGGACCAGTTGGAGCCTCCAAATGCTCTTCAAGGGGAGCCCCATGTAGAGAGCATTACAGTAGTCCAGCCGGGAGGTGACAAGGGCGTGAGTGACCATGCGCAAGGTGTCCTGGTCCAGAAAGGGCTGCAACTGGCGAATCAGGCGAATCTGATAGAAAGCTCCCCTGGCCACGGCCGACATATGCTCTTCTAAAGACAGCCATGCATCCAGGAGGACACCCAGATTGCAAGCCCTCTTTGTGGGGGGCAGAGATTCACCCCCAATAGTCAGCGATGGCACCAGCTGACTATATTGGGACGCCGGAAGCTACAGCCACTCGGTCTTGGAAGGGTTGAGTCTGAGCCTATTTCTCCCCATCCAGACCCTCACGGCCTCCAGGCAGCGAGACATCACATCAAGGGCATCGTTGGGGTGGTCTGGGGTGGAGATGTACAGCTGAGTGTTATCAGAGTACTGATGGAATCTCACCCCAAAACCACGGATGATCTCACCCAGCGGCTTCACATAAATGTTGAACAGAAGGGGCAAGAGGATCGACTCTTGTGGCTCTCTCCATGCAAGGCGCCTCGAGGTCAACCTCTGCCCCGCCAACACAAACTGCGAACAGTCGGAGAGGAAGGAGGAGAACCACCGCAGGACGGTGCCCCCTATTCCTAACCCCCTCAACCGTTGCAGCATGATACCATGGTCGATGGTATCAAAAGCCGCTGGGAGATCTAATAGGACCAGGACAGAGGAGCAACCCCTGTCCCGAGCCCTCCAGAGATCATCCACCAACATGACCAATGCCGTTTCTGTGGTGTACCCCTGCCTGAAGCCTGACTGATACGGGTCCAAATAGATAGCTTCATCTAGGTGCCGGGGAAGCTGTCGTGCCACCACACTCTCAACAACCTTCACTACAAAACGAAGGTTGGAGACCGGACGATAGTTAGCTAATTCAGCCGGGTCCAGGGAAGGCTTCTTGAAGAGGGGCCTCACCACCGCCTCTTTCAAGGCGGCGGGAAAGGCACCCTCACTCAAAGAAGCACTTATAATCCCCTGGAGCCAGCCTCGTGTAACCTCCCGAGAGGCCAGTACCAACCAGGAGGGACACAGGTCCAATAAAAATGTGGCGGCACTAATCTTACCCAGAACCCTGTCCACACCCTTGGGAGCCACAGGATCAAACTCCTCCCAGATAATATTCTCAAGACCTACCCTAGTCTCCTCCCCTGGACTCATCCAGTCGGAGTCCAAGCCTTCCCGAATCCAAGCAACTTTATCATGCAGGAATTGCACAAAATCCTCAGCTGGACCCTGCAAAGGATTTCTCGCACTCCTCCCCCGAAGAAGGGAGTGGGTCACCCTAAACAGAGCGGTTGGGCGGTTCTCTGCAGATGCGATAAGAGCGGAAAAATTGTTAGATTTTGCCACTTTTATCGCCACTAGGTAGGTCTTGATATAAGACCTCACCAATGTCTGGTCAGAATCGGATTGACTAGTCCTCCAGATGCTCTCTAGGCATATTTTCTGACGCTTCATCTCTCTCAGCTCCTCGGAGAACCAAGGAGCCAATTGAGATTGGCATCGGGTCAGAGGTCGCAAAGGCACGATGTGGTCCAAAGCTCCGGCAGCCGCACTCTCCCAGGCAGCCACCAGGTCTTCAATCAGGTCGTGTGCCAGGGTCTCAGGAAACAGCCCAAGCTCTGTCAGGAACCTTTCGGGATCCATCAGGCACCTGGGAAGGAACCATCTGGTCGGTTCCGTCTCCCTGCGTCGGGGGGAAGCGGCTGGAAAGTCCAAGTGAAGGAGTGAATGATCTGTCCATAACAAGGGTTTAATGTCTAGGTCCCCTCTACCAAGATCATTCAACCTCTGACCAGAGACGAAAATCAAGTCCAGAGTGTGTCCCCCTATGTGAGTGGGGCCTTGAACTAACTGGGTCAGGTCCATGGCCGTCATGGAAGCCATGAATTCCCGAGCCACCTCTGACGCCTCACCTGCAGATGGTAGGTTGAAATCCCCCATGACAATGAGTCTGGGGGTATCAACCGCCACCCCAGCAATAACGTCGAGCAGCTCGGGCAGGGTCGCCGCCACGTGGCAGGGAGCCAGGTATGTAGTCAGCAAACCCATCTGCACCCCACGGCCCCACTTCACAAAAAGAGACTCACATCCGGCTATCTGAGGAACAGTGGTCTCCCTCGGACAAAGACTTTCCCTAATAATCACCGCCACTCCCCCACCCCTCCTCTGAGCCCGTGTCTGATGAAATGCACGGAAACCTGGTGGACAAATTTCAATGAGGGTGACCCCCCCTCCTGGCCCAACTAGGTCTCCATAATACCTGCCAGGTCCTCACTCCCCTCCAAGATAAGATCACAAATGAGGGGGGCTTTGTTAACAACCGACCTGGCATTACATAATATCAGCCGCGGACCCAGAGCCTGAGCCTCTGTGCAACCCCGGACACAAGTCACGCATTGGGGGCCAGAGTGCGCAATTGCTCATAGACAGCATGTGTGCACCCCCGGAGCATGATATGGCCCCCTGCGTCTGTCATATCTGCCCCTCCCACTCATTATTTCAATTGCACTGCCCTTCCTATCACCCCCCTGCTCCCCGGTCAAATTTCCTTCCACGACCCCTCCGCTGCATCCAATCGACCCAGCACCCCACTCAGTGGCTATATGGACCCCCCACGTCCACCTTTACAACCCCCTTTCCTCCTCCCGGGTCCCCTTAAAATTTTCATTATAAATTTTGATAAAAAACCCCTCAACCCCCTCTTCACTGCATGCCATCTCTCAGGGTTCCAAAGTGTCAGGGCATTTATTAATCCCATGTTTGGCTCTGGGACTAATTACCCTGGTTTAGAGAAGATGAATCGAGGCTTATTCCAAGTTGCAATATTCTGAAAAGAAACGCGAGAAAAGTTTCTAATAAAACTCATTTATTTGTTATAAAGAAAATAAAACACCTCACTAACTAAGAAAAGTTAATTGTTACATTTTGGAAGTAATTTGGGCCAGCTGCCTTTCAGCAACCGGCACCCGTGGCAAGAGAACAAAGGAAAAAGTGTGAGAGGAATGTGGGTGGATGGACATGCGTAGTAGTTTCTGATAACAATTCTTGGCAAGGTACGGAAAGTCAGATAGGCCAGAAATGATGAGCTCAGCTGGTAAATAAAATAACGCAGTGACATTCCCCTTCTTTGCCAGTTGAGCGAATATCAGTACATCATCAAATAAGGCACATCTTCTTGCGCAGATACTCATGTTGAGCTGCTGGAAGTGGTTTGTTGAGCATATCAGCAATTTGATCATGTGTAGATACATATTGCATTTTGACAAAACCTTTTTTCACTAAATGTTTTATGTTTTGATAACGGATGTCAATGTGTCTGGACCTAGAATCTGTAAAATGAGATTCAGAAATATAAACCACCGATTCATTGTCTTCCATCACAGTGATCGGTCGGATCGGGTGTGTCCAGATATCTGTGACTAAAGCATCAAACCAAGTTAGAGAATTACATGCATCTGAAACACAAGCATATTCAGCTTCAGTAGATGAACAAGAAACAAAATTCTGTTTCCGTACTTGCCAATAAACAGGACATCCATTTAAGAACATCATATAACCTGAAGTACTTTTACGTGATTTCTTATCACTTGCCCAATCAGAATCTGCATAACAACATAATTCTGCATAATCAGTATGTGTTGGTTCTAACAATAACTTCATGTGTTTAGTGTATTTTAGGTATCTCAATAATTTCTTAATACATGTCCAATGAAACTGTTTTGCCTTACCTACGTGTCGAGATAAAAGATTAACACTAAGTGCAATGTCGGGTCTGGTCCAACTACTAATGTATAACAGTGACCCAATGACTGAACGGTAAAGTGTTTGATCCTCGAACTCAGGACTTTCTTCTTGTGTCAAGTTGTGAAAATCTGTTTGCATGGGTGTCTTTGTTGTGTTAGCATCCTTCATGTTGCAATGATGCAAAACTTGTTCAATTTTATCTTCTTGTGAAAGACTAAACCCCTTCTGTGTCTTTTCAATCTGAACACCTAAATAAGTGCTAATGTGACCTAATGATTTCAGTGTGAAGTATCTCTGCAAAGCTTTGGCAAAAATTTCACTCATTTGCTTATTTGGACCAATATAAACAATATCATCAACATAAACAAGAACTATCTCATATGCATTGTTAGATCTTTTTGTGAACACGCACTCATCAGTTTCGGACTTAATAAAGCCCATTGAATTTAGTTTGTCAGTAAGACATAAATACCACATTAAACCAGATTGTTTCAGACCATAAAGACTTTTGTTTAGGAACCAGGTATCCCCTTCTTGCTGTCGGAATCCTGGAGGACTTCTCACGTAGATTTCTTCGTCTAGGTCTGCATGTAGATAAGCCGTGTCAACATCAAACTGGAAAACTTCTAAACCAAGGATAGTTGCAGTTGCTAAAGCAATTTTTACACTCTCAGTTCTGACTGTCGGTGAGTAAGTATTTGTGTAGTCCTCAGGATAACGTTGAGCGAAACCCTGAGCTACAAGTCTGGCCTTGTACAGTGACTCACCATTTGGTTTCTTTTTGATTCTGTAGACCCATCGAGTGCCAATGGTCTTTTTGTTTGCTGGAGGTTTTGCAGGTGTAAATACTTTAAGTTTCTTTAGACTGTCCATTTCAACCTGCATTGCTTCATACCATTTGTCTTGCTCTGAATCAGGGAGCTGCTTGATTTGCGTGAAATTATCAGGTGGAAGTGTGACATTGCAAATCAAAGGCAAGGGTGCTTTTGTCAGTTGCCAAGAATATCGTTGTGGAGGGATTCCTTTTGTGACCCTCTTGGAACGTCTCGGAACAACTGTCCAATCTTCTTCTGCTTCGTCCTCGTCCTCACTTTCGTCGCTAGCGTCAGCATCCGCGGCTTGCGAAGACGGAACATCGGGTTGAGAAGAATTAGTGGAATCTTGATCATCAATCTGCGTAGCATCAGCAGTATCATCTCTAGGAAAATAAATTCCAGGATCATTGGAATGAATCCTGGACCAGTCAATATCTTCTTCAAAATTAGCTGATTGGGAAATCACAATTGCATGTTTAGAGTCAATAAATCTGCTCCATTTTGAATTATCATCAATACCCATAAATCTCAGTCTTTTTGCTGCTGGACTTCCTTTTCTTCTTTGAGCTAAGGGAATGTTCACCATAGCATATGAACCAAAAATATGGATGTTTTTAAGATCGGGCTTGTAGCCATACAACATGAAGAAAGGAGTCTGATTTGTTACACTGCTCCAAGTACGGTTGACAATGTAATTTGCGTACTTGATAGCTTCACCCCAGTATATCTTATCAAGGTTGGCGTCTTCTAGGAGACAACGCCTCATGGTTTGCAGTACCCCTTGTCTTCGTTCTGCGACTCCATTATGAGCCGGTGTGTAAGGAGCCGAAGTCTGATGAATAATTCCATTCTTACGCATCCAGTCCTGGAAACGCTGAGACATGAACTCGGCACCACGATCACTCTGGATTCTGGCGATGCGAACTTGGTGTTGGGTAGAAACAAGGGTTGCAAAGTCTTTAAAGATCTGAAAGGTCTCTGATTTTTCTTTCATAGGATATACATATCCATATCTAGAGTA
The DNA here is from genome assembly GCF_059756535.1 of Pantherophis guttatus. Classification (NCBI taxonomy): domain Eukaryota; kingdom Metazoa; phylum Chordata; class Lepidosauria; order Squamata; family Colubridae; genus Pantherophis; species Pantherophis guttatus. Next base: position 92,907,215 of record NC_142066.1, read on the forward strand.
ATTATCAACAATTGTTAGAAAATATTTTCTACCACCAAATGATGGCGGGAATGGACCAACTATGTCAATGTGAACCAAATCAAAAATGCGTGTTGACAGGCGTGTAGCGTGTTTGGGAATGGCTGCTGCTTTGGATTTGGCCTTCTTGCATACAGCACAATCCAAAAACACCTTACACCCCTTTAGATCCAAACCTTTTGCGAACTCCGGCATCTTCCTAAGAACACGGAAACTGGCATGCCCCAATCTTCTATGCCATTTATGGATACACCTGGAATGCAAAGGTTTACCTGTTAGTGAATTCTCAACATTAACATTTTTATGCGGAACCTCAGGCTTGCTCTGAGCAACCTGTTTACCAATTCTCTTTTTGTTGGCTTTAGGAGCCTTAGGAATAGCAACAGGATCTCTCACTGGAGCATCTCTATCTGGGCCTGTGCTCTCCCTTTTTGGAGTTTTTATACTTGCCTGTGTTTGTGTTTTAGGCTTTGGCTTTAAGTAATAAACAGCACCAATTAACATGGTTTCAGCAACAATATCTCCATCTTTAACTATGTAACTTGCTTTTTCAAGGTGGTGAACTTGGAAGTTTAACATTCTAGACAAGTGACACTGACTAAGCAAATTACTGGTTGCTGTTGGTATGTAATAAACATCAGGAATGAATGCATCGAGCTCTTCAACATAAACAGTTCCTTTTCCTTTGACTTGACAAGGATGATTTGAAAAAGAATAAAGTTCACGTAGTTCTGGTTCAGGCTCGTGCATTTCTGTGAAAAGTTCCTTTCTGTAGGTAACATGCAATGCTGCACCACTGTCCAAAGTCCACAAGAGTCGTCTGTCGTACTCTGGTTGAGGTTGTGGATCATTGGTTAAAGCTAATGTGGCGAGTGGAGTTTGTGGATCACGCTGGGAACCACGACGACCTTGTCTTCCACCTCTGCCTATGCCTCTGGAATCTGTTCCTCTGGGCTGGTATGTGATGGGAGCTGGAACTCGTTGGGGACAATCCCGGGTGGCATGTCCCACATGGTTGCAGGTGTAGCATCTTGGCGTCCTTGGAGCATAGGTCCTTCCTCGGAAGGGGCGTCTAGCTGGAGCTTTTGATGCGGGTGGTCCTCTCAAGTGTGGCGTGGCCAACATGAATGCCTCTTCTTCAATTAAAAGTCTACAGACATTGTCCATTGTGCGTTGAGCAATTGGGACTTGGTTAATTTTTGTAACAGCATCTTTCCATTCATAATTCAAAGAGTTAATAATGATGCTGATCATTTGAATATCTTCAATGTTATGGCCCCTTTCTCTCAATTCTGTTCTCAGTCCTTTCAGTTTGGTCAAATGCCCTCCAATTTGTTCACCAGGTTTCAATCTCGAACCGTGGAGTTCAGACATGAGTAAACATGAAGATTCAATTGAGATAGGCCTGTAGCAATTTTCCAATTCTGCCCAAATTTGTCGGGCTGTTGTGTTTGGTGGAAAAGTGACCTGCAGTTCAGTATCCATGGACATCAATAATGTTGTACGAGCTCTTATCTCTAAATCTCTTATTGCATAAGTCCAAGGTGGAGCAGGTGGGTTAAATACCATACAGTGTGTGCCTTCTCTAAGAAGCAATAGTGTAATCTCACTGACCCAGGCTTTGTAATTGTGTCCTGACATTTTTAGTTTTGACTCACCAGTTAGTGGAGAGACAGAGAATGCCTGGTAAGGAGCCTGCACTTGGTATGCTGGCTGTGCTGGCAGGAATGCCTGTGGTATTTGCTGTGCCTGTTGTGGACCTAAAAATGGTCTTGGTTGTGCCATTGGAGGTGGGCCAGGAGGTGGCCCTATTTGCACTTGTGGCTGGGGCACATATGCAGGCATTTGTAGCTGCTGTGGCTGATGCACTGGAATCTGCTGTATTCCAGTTGCCATTTGTGCTTGAGCTGCAATATTGGCATGACCTGCTGGAGATGCAGTCATTTGCCTTTGCTGTGTTCCATCTAAAAGGACACCAACACCGCCAGGGGGTGTTTGAGTTTGGGCCTGTGGAAACACTTGTGGCATTTCAGCTTCTTGTAGTAAATTTCTTTTGTCAGCAGATGGTGCTGCACCTTTGGGCAGCTTTGCATACGTGGCATTGTATGCTTTAGAGTAGGAGTGGTTATGTAAGACATGTGTAACTTGATAAGGGAGACTTTCACGTGACGTATGCAGTGCCCTCTGTCTTAATTGGCCTGACACAAAATCCATCAGGGGGAGTGTCTTTGGCTCCGGAGAAGAAGGCAATATGGCGCTTTTTGAAAATCTTAAGTTATCTCCCTTATCTTGCTCAAGCATAGATATAGCCATTTTTGCCTGGGATAGCTGCTGTTCATAGAGTTTTATACGGTCACGAAAGGCTTTCATAGCCAGCTCATCCAGGGTGAGCTTAGAGCTTCGAGGAGAATAATGAATTGTTTCTCTCTCTGCGTGGGAGGAATTTTGCTCAGCAGTTTGCTTTAGCCTTGCATCGAGCGTTACAAATTCAGAAGGTTCTGGGAAGACATTTTCAGAGCTTGGAAGATCAGAAGAAAATGTTACTGACCTCAGTCGTAAATCATCATCTTCAAAAACAGCTTCTGTCTTATCTGTCTCCATTTCTGTTCCCACGGCTTTTTCTTGTTCCAGGCGTGTGGCTGTAGTAAGGGGCTGGAAATCTGGAAACCTCCTTTCTGCCACCTTCTCAGCAAAATACATTTTGTATTTGTTTTACTTCTGTTTCGGCATCTCAGCAATATAATTAGCGTACCTCAGTAGCTAAAAACTAATTGCCTATGCGCTCTTATCAGAAATAACAAAACAAGGAAAAAAGCCATAAATCAAACCGTCCGAGAGCTACCAGATGTCAGGGCATTTATTAATCCCATGTTTGGCTCTGGGACTAATTACCCTGGTTTAGAGAAGATGAATCGAGGCTTATTCCAAGTTGCAATATTCTGAAAAGAAACGCGAGAAAAGTTTCTAATAAAACTCATTTATTTGTTATAAAGAAAATAAAACACCTCACTAACTAAGAAAAGTTAATTGTTACATTTTGGAAGTAATTTGGGCCAGCTGCCTTTCAGCAACCGGCACCCGTGGCAAGAGAACAAAGGAAAAAGTGTGAGAGGAATGTGGGTGGATGGACATGCGTAGTAGTTTCTGATAACAATTCTTGGCAAGGTACGGAAAGTCAGATAGGCCAGAAATGATGAGCTCAGCTGGTAAATAAAATAACGCAGTGACACAAAGCCCGTCATCAAGATAGGCCCTCGATAACGTGGAGGGCCAGGCCTGCGAGAGGGGGGAGTCTCGCAGGGCTAGAAGGTCAGCTTTTAAAAGCATCATCCAAACCAAGGACTGGAAGGAGAGCCAGTTCGGGGTTCCTCCATAGTCCAGAGAGATAATCGTGCACAAGATCACAAAATGTCCGTCGTAGAGCTGGACTCCGCTGTCCTCTCACTACAGGGAGAAGGTCCAATGTCCTTGTTTTTTCACCCAACGGAGGGCCATATCCAAACCATCCTCTCACGATGGTTAGTCTCCCTAAAGATGGTTACACCGGGAATGATGTTCCGTCTCCTCCGTTGGGGTATAAAAAGTCCCTCAGCTCCCCCATAGTAGTGCTCGGTCTCTCCCTCCAGCGATAGGCGTAAATTGGAACATGGGAAGAGGTCCTGCATAGCAGTTCGTAAATCCATCCCGCAAAGGGAGGGGGGAGGGTGAAGCGGGGAGAGGGGGGGAATAATATCCCCAGAGGAGGATAACATCTCCTCTGCTGATTTAAAAGTCCTGGCCACCCTCACCTCCTCTTCTTCCCTTACACCTCATCTAACATCCACCGTTACAGCATCCTGCGACAGGTGCCATCGACAGCACCAGCACCGCCCCACCACATCCCCATAACTCAACAGTCCTAGTGATCCCAGCATACTCCAGGATAACCACATCTGTGGGTCCGGGGGGGGGGTCCAACGCCAGCGTCGTCAGCTGGCCTCTGCCGCCATCGCCACCTCGGCTCCGCTGCTTTGAGAAGAGGGAGGGGGGACATTGCCTCTCGACTGCTCGCGTTGCCGCCAGAGTCGCCATCCCCCTCCGAGCACCCTCATCTCTGTTGTCATCAAAAGCTGCAGCCAGGAAAGTCACTGCAGCCGAGTTAAGCTGTCACCTCCCTCACCGCCGCCGCCGCCGCCATTATCTCCACGGTGCTCCGCAGCGGTGCTCTGCAGGGCCCCATCAACCGCCGGCTCCCTAGCTCCAACCGAGATGTTCCGGGGGGCATACAGCCCTCCCCAGGTTGGGTAGGGGTTCTCCTCGCTGGGGCTGGGGCCGTAAAGAGTTTTAACGGCCCCTACGCCCCCGAAAAAGGCCGAAACAATCCCATCGCCGGATGGGAGCTAGCTGGATACCGCCATCTTCGCACATGCGCCTTGAATGAAAATGAGACCTCAAATTTAAGGGGTTTCATATAGAGATGAAGGGAAAAATGAAATTTGGTTAAGATTAGAGTTAGGATGAATGGGCAATATGGATTCCAAAAAAAAAAAAAAAAGGGAAAAGAAGAAAAAATACTATGGTAAAAGGGAATATATAAATTGAATTGAAAAATTGTTTAAATTTGTGAACTGGCCAATACTCTGTTCAGAAAAAATACATTGCATGTTTGTCTGTGTGTCAAAAAATTTAAAAAAAAATTATATATATAAAAAAAGAAAAGAACTCTTAATAAGTTGGGAAAACTAAAAATGGACTTAGTATGTTTACAAGAAGTTCATATTAGACAACAACACAAAAAACTATTGGAATATCCAAAATTGGGAGAATTATTTTCTGCATTGACACATCAAAGTAAAAGAGGTGTAGTATTATATATTAAAAAGAAATTAGAACCAAAACAAATATTACTGATGAAGAAGGGAGGATCTTTATGGTGGAGGTAACACTAAATTACAAACAAATACTCTTGGAGGCAATATATGTACCGAATGAAAATCAAGAAGAATTTTATGGAAAATTGCATAGGAAAATAATAGAATTTGAGTATGAAAATATCTGCATGGTGGGAGACTTTAATGCAATAACATGATTTGGACTATAAGACAACAAAGATTAACAAAAAGCCTAGAAAAACTCTTCCAAAAGCTTTTTTTACAATGGTAGAGGAACTAGGCATTCAAGATGCCTGGAGAGAAAGGTATTTGAAGAAGAAACAGTATACATTTTATTCAAATAGACATAGGTCATGGTCCAGAATAGATACGATGTGGATATCAATTTATTTATTAGTTAATATACAAAATATAAATATTGAAGCAAACATTTGGGCAGATCATAATCCAATTACAATCACATGGAAGGGACAAAGAAAGAGATTAAGATGGACTTTGAATCAAACAATATTAAATGAAAAAGAATTTCAACAATATATGGAGAAAGAATTTGTTTTCTTTTTCAGGGAAAATAAAAAGGAAGATACCTCATTGCAAAATGTGTGGGATACAGCGAAAGCATACATTCGGGGGTTGGCAATGACTTATTTGGAAAAAAGAAATAAAAAGAAAAGACAATCTCAAAAAAAAATTGGAAGAGGAATACAAGAAGTTAGAAATGGAATTACAAAAAGATAAGCAAAATAAGAGGATTAAAAATCAAATGGATTTGAAAAAACATGAAATGAATTTAATTGAAAAAGAGTACTTGGCAAATAAAATAAAGATGTCCAAACAAAACTTTTTTGAAAATGCTAATAAGCCCAGTAGATGGTTGGCTTATAAAATGAAAAAGGAGAGAGAGAAAAAAACTAATTACCATATTTTTCAGAGTATAAGACGCACCTTCCCCCCCCAAAAAAGAGGATTAAAATCTGGGTATGTCTTATATTCCGAATGTAGCCCCACCCAGCCTCGCAAATGGAGATTTCAGAGGCTGAAAGAAGCCTCTGAAAGAAGCTTCAGAAAAAAAGTCTCTGAAAGGCTTTTATCTAAAATAATATGGCAAGCATCAAAAGAAGAATCAGTAAAGGTTCTAATCAAACTATGTTAACAAATCTGGAGAATGACACAATAACCAACAGATCGGAAGAGGTTAACCTACATACCAACACCAAAGAAGGTAGATTGAACAGAGTACAGATAGTCCTTCAGAATAAAAGTCTCTGAAAGAAGCTTCAGAAAAAAAGCCTCTGAAAGAAACTTCAGAAAAAAAGCTTCTAAAAGAAGCTTCAGAAAAAAAGCCTTTGTTTTAGAGGCTTTCAGAGGCAAAAAAAAAAGTTTTTTCTGAATGGAGTTTTAGAAGTTTCAGAGACAGAAAAAAAAGCAAGGCACAATGCTCACAACCAACGAACCTGTTGCTAAAATTCACTTCTGGAAACAGCTGATTGGGGGTATTCCGGGAGGCCGATCCACCCACCCAGCTTTTTTCTTATTTTCCTCCCCAAAAACTAAGGTGCGTCTTATACTCCGAAAAATATGATAATCAATTAATGGATGAGAAAGGAACTTTATGTTATCGAAAAATAGAAAAGAAGAAAATAGTACAGAAATACTATGAGAAACTCTATAAACAAGAATTAATATCTGAAGGGAAGATAAAGCAATACTTAGAAAAGTCTGAATTACCTAAAATACCAGAAAAATACAAGAAAGCTTTGGAAGAAAGAATAATGATGGAATTAACAGAGGGGATTAAAAAACAAAAGAATGGTAAAATGCCAGGTCCAGATGGTGTGCCGGCAGAGTTGTACAAAATATTATAGGATGTAATAAGCAATACAATATTGGGAGTATTTAACTTTTAGTAAATGCAAAAATACCCAACTCTTGGAGAGAGGCATATATTACTCTTATACTGAAAGAAGACACAGACAACAAGTTAAAAATTATAGACCGATCTCCTTGTTAAATGCGGATTATAAAATATTTGCATCAATAATAGTGAATAGACTGAAGAGATTGTTAAATGAATTTATTCACATTGATCAAAATGGTTTCTTACCAAAGAGACAGATCAGAGACAATATGAGGACAATCTTAAATACGTTGGAATATTATGAAGCACACCCAGAAAAGCAAATGGCATTGATGTTTCTAGATGCACAGAAGGCTTTTGATAATGTGAACTGACAATTTATGATAAAACAATTGCAGACTATGGACTTTGGGGGAAGATTTATAAATATGATTGAAGCAATTTATAGTAAGCAATCTGCAAAGGTGATGATAAATGGAGATATGACATTATTAGATTAATATTATGAAATGAGTAAGGCAGGGATGTCCTCTATCCCATTTCTATTTGTGTTGACATTAGAGGTACTAAATAGAAATATAAGACAAAATGAAGAGATAAAAGGGATGAAAATTAAAAAAGAAGAATACAAACTACAAGCATTTGCAGATGATCTAGGGTTTATTTTAGAGGAGCCTCAAAAAGTAAGACCCAGACTGATAGAACAAATAGAAGAATATGGAGAGGTAGCAGGGTTGAAAATTAATAAAGATAAAACAAAAATATTGGTGAAAACTATCACAGAGAAACAGAAAAGGGATTTAATGGAGAAACAATATATTCAGATTACTAAAAAGTTAAGGTATTTAAGAATACAACTAATAGCAAGGTGTATAACAATTAAAGAAGATAATTACTATAAATTGAAAGGACAAATCGAGACGGATTTGGAAAGATGGAAAAATTTACAATTATCATTAATGGGAAGAATAGCTGTAATTAAGATGAATATATTACCTAGATTGTTGTTTTTATTTCAAACAATACCGATAAAACTGGAAAAAAAATATTTTGAAGACTTGAATAGAATGATAATGAAATTTATATGGCAGGGGAAAAAAGTGAGAATCAATATGAAAATGTTACAAGATGCAAGATGAAGGGGAGGATTTGGACTACCAAACTGGGAATTGTACTATCAAGCAGCAGTATTATGATGAAGGAATGGATTATATTAAGAAATACAAAGTTATTGACTTTGGAGGGGCACGATTTACAATTAAGTTGGCATGCTTTTTTATGATATGGGAAAAATAAGATGCATAGCTATTTTCAAAGACATTATGTAAGGAATGCTTTATTATTAGTATGGGAGAAGGTTAGAGAAAAACATTATTTGAAAATACCAACATGGCTTTCAACAATGAAAGCATTAGTACATCCAAATATTATTAATATGGGAAATATTATCCGATATAAAGATATTTTATCAGAAAAGGGGGAACTGAAAATGAAAGCAGAACTAGTAGAACAAGGGATTGTTATGGAGTGGTATATACAATTGCAAATACAATCGAGATATGAAAAAGATGCAAGGTTATATGGTTTTTACATGAGATGACAGAATTGGATGAGATACAGGAACAGATGAGAAAATGATTAAAAAATTCTATAGTTATTTACTTGGAGTTAAATTAGAAGAAGAACAAGTAAAAGAAACTGATAGTATGGGCAAATTTTTTTGGATATACAATAGAATTAGATAAATGGCAGCAATTATGGGAAAGAAATTATAAATTAACAAAGGCTACAGCATATAAAGAGAATATGTATAAAATGTTTTATATTACATGTCACCGGAAAGATCTGCAAAAATGTTCAAAGATATATCAACTAAATGTTGGAAATGCCACCAGACATTGGGATCGTATTATCACATGTGGTGGACATGTCCAGAAGCGAGAAATTATTGGGCAAAATTCAAATTTGTTAGAGAAAATGATACAGCAACACATTGATCTTAAAGGGAACTCTTCCTGTTGGGTATCTTACCGGAGAAATTTAATAAAGAAATACATATTTGATTATAGATGTAATAACAGCAGCAAGAATGGTATTTGCACAAAATTGGAAAGCAGAAAAAATTCCTACAAAGGGAGAGCTAATTAAGAAAATATTAGAATGTGCAGAAATGAGTAGATTAACATTAGCAATTAGAGGGAAGGAAGAATCAGAGTATTACAACATATGGGGACAATTTTACTAATGCATAGAGATTGAATATAGACAATAGACAATGTAAAAATAAGAATCATGGGAAAATATGTTGTAATATATTAAATTGAAATGTAAGAAGAAAGATAAATATGTACTAAGAAAATGATGATAAATGTTGTAAATGTACAAAATATTTTGTGCCCAGATGTTACACTGATTAATTAATGATGAATTGTTTGTTTACTTCCGGTTTGCTGCTTGTCCCCGCTGGACGCTCCTTCGGGATTGTCGAACCCACTGCCTGTAAGAGCCGCCTTTTTCAGCGGAATGGCGGCTCGAAAAAACTCCGTTTCCATTAGGAAACGGAGATAGAGCCGGCTGGGGTGGGTAGAGTCCTCTACCTAATCCCAAAAGTTTTTTATTTACTTTTGGGAGGGAGCGGAAGAGACTCCCCGTATCCCCAGCCGATGCTCCGGGCTCTGGGAAATCTCTGCTACACGCAGAGCTAGGGGGCAGAAGCAAGCCTGTAAATCTGTCAAATAAATTAATTAAAGAAGATATGAGCTGGACCTCTGATCCTGAAGCGCAAGTATTCTTTTTATTCTATTTTGCCTAAGAAGTGAAGTGAAGGGAAAAAAGTTTTTTTAAAATGGCGATTGCTGCTGCGGCTTGAAGAGAGGCTGAAAGGGAAACTCCTTCCGTTTTCAATTACAAAGTAGCGGAATGAATACTTTTGGCTGTAACTGAAGGCAAAACCTCACTCTCACTTTTGTTTTTTTTTTTCCTTTTTTTTCCTTGGGGATCTGATATTGATCTTGGTTGGAAAAAAGTTTTTTTTTTCTCTTTTCCAGTAAATTTTGTCTGCGTGGAAAAATGGCACTGAGACTTATAAAGCTAGACAAACAGGCAGTGGGGGGGGGGATTCCCCCATTAATAAATTACATCAACAAGTTTTAACTCTCCAGTCTCAGAAACCTGACTTTAATATAATAGAATTTCTTCTTGAGGAGATTGTAAGAAGGGATGAGATTGTGAATCAGCAACTTGAAAAATTTAAGTTGGAAATCAAAGAAATTGGTGAATTGGTGAAATCTAAGTTTGGCTTTTTGGATCGAAAGATTTTAAAAACAGCTAATGGCTTAGCAGACTTTGTGATTCAGTTGGAAGCAAATACTAAATTATTAGAGTCTAAAATGAAAGAAACTGAGGAGAATTTGGATGACAAGATCCAAAAAATTAAAAAGGATTTGGCAAACACTCAGGATAATAGCTCAGAAGACAAACTTAAAATGGAGGCTGACCAAAAGACTGGTAATGAAGAAAATGTACAACAGAGGATTGAAAGAGAAGTTTTAATGATCCAACATAATTTTACAGAATATGCAATTAGACTGAGAGGTCTGCAGGAAAATGACAGAGATGATTTAAGGAAGATATCTTCTGAAATTCTGGCTGGGATTTTAAAGGTTCAACCTGATGAAGTGTTTTGCAGGATTGACAGAATTTATAGAATAAACTCCTGGTTGGCAAAACAAAGGCAATTGCCTAGAGATGTGATGATTTATTTTATAGACAAAGAAATTAGAAATAATATTGTGCAGAATTCTTATGATTCTACTTTGCAATTTCGTGGAAGAAAGATTTGGATTTTTAAGGAACTCCCGCCCAAGATGTTAATGGAGAGGAAGAAATTTGGTTTTCTAGTGAATGAGTTAAAAAAAAGGAATATTCTATTTAGGTGGGACGTTCCAGTTGGTTTAATATTGAGACACCAAGGAGTAAGATACCAACTGAATACTGTCGAAAAACCGGAAGAATTTTATCAAAAAATTTTAAAAATAAATTTAACATCTTTAGGCATAACACAGGACAAGCAAAAGGAGTTGGAAATAAAGGGAAAACATCAAATTACAGAGGCTGTGGTAGATAAACTGTCTTCGGACTCCTTGGATACCCAGCTGGACTGTCTATAAATTTGAGAGCAGTGTCATTTGATTCTAATGTGATGAATTATCAAGTTACAGACAAGTGCGTAAATCAATCAGTTGATATACAAGTGATGGAAAAGACATATGAGATAATAAAACAAAACCAACAAGATCAATTTACAAAGCAGAATGACAACCGATCAGCTGATACACAACTTGTAGGAAGGAAATCTGGATGGAAATGCAACCCGAAAAAGAAAAAGAAAAGAAACAGATCTCGTAGAAATAGTAGTTTCTAAACCAAGCAACAGTGAAGCCAGGGATTTTAAAAAATAAATGAATATGTGAAAAGATATCGGAGGCGAATTATCGTTTAATACTATCTTGAGGAAAGTGGCAGATCTCTGCAATGCCGTGATTTTGGGATGTGGAAAGAGCCTTACATTGTTGGATTTGAACTATCTATTTTGGATTTCTTTTACCGATAAATATATTATAACTATTTTGAGTTATAAGGCAAGAGAGTCATGCTGGGGCATGCAGAAGATCTGGCTGTTACCCACTAAGATGATGGGAATTTATAATCCTGATGAAAACCACAATTACAACTATATGGAATATAATTATAATGTCACTCGGGTGGTTGTTTTTACTTTTATATATACATGAGGATATTCATTATTGATGGGGGCAGAAGATGACTGAAGATTTTGAATAAACTGTTGCACCAGGATGCTATGTTACCCTATTATGGATGATGGATTTAACAATCTAGTGGAAAGACATCAAATAAGATACTAAATGAATTATAAATTTAAAGTTATTGTCTTTTCTCTTTTTATAAAATGGAATGTATATATAGACATATGTATATTTTAGCAGAGTGGGCAGTGGATTATATTTAGAATTATTTAGAATTGTAGTGTATGGTAATCTTGCAGGAAACTGGATTGAAATAGGCTAGTTTAGTGATTGATTAGTTTAAGAAAAAGGATTTTTAAGTCATATATTTTGGGGAGTGGAAGAATTGGATAGAACTGAATAAATGTTAAATTTGGAGAAGGCTGCTTTGAAATGTTATATTAATATATATAAAAGATTAAAGGTTATGTTGTTGTAATAATAATAATATTTTATAAGTTTGGGGGAGGAGAAAAAGGGTAGATTATTGCGAAAAGCGGAGAAAAGCGGAGTTATAAGAATATTATGCTAAGGGTCAGTACTTTGAGGAGTGAGTAAGGGCATGGTAAAATATTATGTAATTATGAATTAGCTTATTGTTGTGAAGAAGAAGTCACAGGGGGGGATGGGTGGTGAGGGGGGGTTAGGGAAGAAGGGGGGAAAGGGGGGAAAACTTGTATTTGAAAACTTTTTCAATAAAAAAAAAAGAAAATATTAGAATGTGCAGAAATGAGTAGATTAACATTAGCAATTAGAGGGAAGGAAGAATCAGAGTATTACAACATATGGGGACAATTTTACTAATGCATAGAGATTGAATATAGACAATAGACAATGTAAAAATAAGAAACATGGGAAAATATGTTGTAATATATTAAATTGAAATGTAAGAAGAAAGATAAATATGTACTAAGAAAATGATGATAAATGTTGTAAATGTACAAAATATTTTGTGCCCAGATGTTACACTGATTAATTAATGATGAATTGTTTGTTTAAAAATAAAAATAAACTTATTAAAAAAAGAAAAGAAAAACCAAATGAAGAATAGAAAAGAGGCATGGCAAGGCAAAATATAACACGGCCAGTACAATAAAAGAGAATATATATATATCTTTGTCAGGATTGAATTGTGAAGTCTTTGGAGCTTTCTGAGATTATTTTAATGCAGATGTTTCATTATCAGGCTAGATAACATCTCCACTGCTAGAAGGGAATGGGGTTTGTTCTCCATTTATTTATATTATCTTGCTGTATTTGTTGTATACAGTATTTTGCCCCATCAGTGTTGGTGGGGGTGGTGTTTTCTCCTTGGTTGTTCCTTAATTAGACTTTATTCACTGCTTGATTGTTTGTCTGAGTTGGTAATTCCTTATTGGGATATTATTTACTGCAGGGGTGAAATGATCACCTGATCCGGTAGCGATGGCAGTGGCTGAGCCGCACGATCATCAGAGGCTTTTTTTTTAACTTTTAAAAGCATTTTTCTACAACCTCTTCGGCCAAAAAAATGCTTTTAAAAGTAAAAAAAAAAGCCTCTGATGATCGCACAGCTCAGTTGGGATCGTCAGAGGCTTTTAAAAGCATTTTTTCTACAACCTCTTTGGCCAAAGAGGTTGTAGAAAAAAAAGCCTTCAAAAGCCTCTGACGATCCCAGCTGAGTTGCCTGATCATCAGAGGCTTTTAAAAGCATTTTTTTCTGCAACCTCTTAAGGTTGCTTTTAAAAATAAATAAATAAAAAAGTTGGCCATGCCCACCCAGTTACATTAAACCCCACCCCCAAGCCACGTCCATAGGACTGGTAGTAACAAATTTTACATTTCACCACTGGTTTACTGGTTATTCAGTGTTGATGCTGATTATCTGGTATTAATTCCTGGCAAGGAGGTATTCTAATTCCCCACCCCCCCACTTTTCATTGTCTTTTGAATGATGTATAAATGCTATGAGCCTGTTGATGGCTGATTTGTGTTAATGCTAAGCTTCCAGGAATTCCCTAGCATTTTTGAATTTAGTTTGATCTAGGATATTCATAATTTCCCAGTTGAAACTTTAGTTAACTTTGTGTGTTGTAAAATTAAGGAGTTTTCTTTGTGTCTTCTGATTGCTAGTTGGTATTCATAAATGTGTTTTGCTAATCTTTTGCCTGTCTCCAAGCTCAGATTCGGGCGAAGCGGTAGTGTGATAAAAACAAACTGGTAGAAAAAAAAAAAGCTACCTGTTTGGTTGAACCGGTAGTTAGCTACCGGTTCGGTCAAATCAGTAGTTCGGTCAAATCGGTAGTTAAAAAAAGCTACGATCCGACGATCAGCTGTGCCGCGTGGTTTAGTTTTGCTAGAAAGCAGGAAATCCTGCTTTCTACCAAAGCTAAACTGTGTGGCACAGCTGATTCCCCTCCCCCCCACTGTTCTACTTACCTTCCCAAGCTCCTTTTGGTGTCTACTGTGCATGCATGCGTGCGCAGCAAGACCGAACTGGTAGCTTTTTAAATGTTTGGTATGCACTGCACATGTGTGTCCAATGCACATTTGGTGCACGTGCACAGCACGTGCTTGGCGCACAGTGCGCATGCGCAGCCAGCGAACCGGTAGCAAACTGGTTCAGATTTCACCACTGAGATAACTCCAAGGACTCCATATTGCCAGTATTAAAAAAAAGCAAGCAAAGTACACAGCCCAAGACCTGGCAAGGGTTAAGAGCAGAAAAGTTGAAGAAAGACAGAATCTGACTACCCAATACTAAGCCTTAAAATGAAATGCATATAAAACCAGAATCAAGAAGACAGAAACAGACAGCAAATGCTACCTCTGCTAAGAAGCTGAAGAAACAGTGGACCACCTTGTTAGCTGCTGCAAGAAAATGGCACAGATGGACTACAAACACCAACAGGACATAGTAGCAACAATGATGCATTGGAATTTTGGCAAGAAATACCATTTTCTATAAGCAAGAACTGATGGAATCACAAAAATGGACAAAGTAATAGAAAATGAAGAAGCCGGAACTTTAGAACAGAAAAGCATCTGCCACACAGCAGCCCAGACTTAACAATTTTGATAAGACAGACAAAAAAAGTCTGGATAGTGGACATGGAGACAGCAGAACAAAAAACAAAAAAACTGGAGGAAATCACAAAATACAAAGATCTGCAAATAAAAGTAGAATAACCATGGCAAAAGAAATCAAAAATAGTACCAATAGTAATAGGCATCTTAGGTGCAAACCCAAAACAACTAGAGCACCATTTGATCCCAGGTAATGGTTATAGGACATAAATTATTTAATTTATAATTACAAGACATACATTATTTAAACTCTCTTCATTCTGATTTTTGGGACAGAGCACCCATGGTTTATTGATAAATGATCTCTTGTGGAAGAGAAACAGAGGAAGCTTAACTCGTGTTTATCTTGTATTAATATCTTTATCTCTAATGCTTTTCATATCTCAGTGAAGTCAGGGTAGAGTTTGGGTGGTGGTCGTTAGGAATTTGAGAGCTAATCAATATGCTAGTGACAGTTCTTTGTAGTATGTCAATCAGGAGAATCTGTTGTGGCCAGTACGCGGCCTGTGCAGCTGGGGCAGAATAGAATCCAAGTATATTCTAAAACGGGTGTCTGCAACCTGCAGCTCCGGAGCCACATGTGGCTCTTTTATCCCTCTGCTGTGGCTCCCTCTTTCATCCCTCTGCTGAGAAGAGAAGCGGCCAGGGCTGATTCTCCGGTGCCTCATGTCTTGCTGGGTCTCACGGGTACTTCTTCTGGCCCTTGTTGGTGCTGGGCATGTCTCGGTCACTCGGGGAGATGCGTGACCTGCTCTCCTCCCAGAGACACTGGTCCAACCCAACTGAGGCCGATGCCACTGCTGTTGCTGCCTTTATGGCCTGCTCACTGCTCTCATAGCGCCTTGCACAGCACAGTGAAATTTAGTGCTCTTGTTCTGCCCCAGCTTCAGATTCCCAAAGAATGTGACACACCAAGCTTCGCAAACACTGTTTAATTCCAAATGAACCCCTTTCAAGAATGTAGGCTTCCCGTGCAAAGGGTCCTTATCAAAGTTATTATGAACAAAGTCTGACAGGTTGGCGACCAGTCCAGAAAACCAGATATGAAAAGTCGCTCGCTCTCCAAGATGCTCTGTAGTAATGAGACGTTGTTTCTAGCAGGAAAGCACTAGCTGCATACGACTTAAATAGGCTAAGGGAGTGACCAATTATCCTCAAGACCTACTCTCGAGTAGACCTCCTTCCCCTGAGTAGCCACTCCTGCCTTTTGGCAGCCCTGTGTGCCCGAGCATTGAGGAGAGGCTCCTCCACTTCTCTCTCTCCATTGGAAGGAGCCTCTGGAGGTTCTGAAGGCCCTGGCTGAGTCTCTGCCTCTGGCATCACATCCTCTTTGACCTCCTCGCTGTCCGACGCTTGCGCCAGCTGCGCAGGCTGCTGGCGCGACACCACACCAGCCTCGTCGGGATCAGTTACGATCTGTGCAGGCCGCTGGCAGGCCACAACAGCTCTTCATAATGGGGGAGACAGGGTCCCCTCCTCCTGGAACCCATTACAATGCAGAACCACAAGGCAACCCTGCCCCATTTGCCCCTGGCAACAGCAGCATTGTCAGCCGTGACGTGGGTCAGGCCAATGTCTCAGGGAAGAGATCAGGTCACGCATCTCCTTAAGCGACCGAGGCGTATCCAGCATTTCCTGCTGCAGTCGGGCAGCGAGACCCAGAGATGAGGTGCTGGAGAATCAGAATAAGAAGGACACACACAGACAGAGAGACAGGGAGAAGAGACAGAGAGAGAGAAAGAGAGACAGACAGAGAGAGAATGACAGAGACACCACACACAGAGAGAGAGACAGAGAGAGAGAGAGACACACACACACACACACACACACAGACAGACTGACAGAGACAGACAGAGACACAGAGAGAGGGAGAGAAAGAGAGATAGAGAGACAGAGAGAGACAGAGACAGAGAAAGAGACATAGAGAGAGAAAGAAAAAGGTGAACAACACAACCAAGGCTGAATGTGGCAAGTGGTAGCTGGGAGGGGAGGGATGAGGCAGGGCCAGGCAGGGCAAATAATTTAGCAACCAATTCTCTGTCCTAATGACCAGCTGGGTAAGCATGTGACTGGGTGGGAGTGAGTGATAGTGAGTTGGCCATGCCCACCCAGTCACACTGGTTGTTAAATCATTGGCTTTATTTTCTGTGGGAAATGGGTCCAAATGACTTTTTGAGTGTTTAAGGTTTCAGACCTCTGTTCTAAAATGTTATCTTGATACTAGGTTGGGGGTGGTGGTGTGATACTTGGAATGGGCAATGTATTAGTTTTGGATGAGGTTGCATTCTCTTAGAAGAAATAGATACATAGTTTTGACATATGTGGCAAGATGGATGCCAAAAAAATAAATAAATAAATATTGTTAACTCATTCTATTACTGGGTGACCAAGTGACTTCTTTAGTTAGTAGTTTCTATTTCCATCTTTGGTTAAAGATTAATCTTTAATAATTATCGTCCAGAACTGATGCTTAAGAAGATGATGATGGTTATTTCTTTTCCTACAGAATTATGGACTGGCTGGATTTTTCCATGGTTCTGTTCCACGAGCTTTGCGGCGCACACTGATGGCAGCAATGGCATGGACTGTATACGAACAAATGATGGCTAAGATGGGTTTGAAATCCTAAGGGATATGGCAAGAAACAATCCCTCTACCTTTATTTTTCCATTTACTGTTATTGCTTGGTGAGACTTGTGTTTGGAATAGTCCTATGTGAAAGGTCACTTGCTTAGGTAGTTTTTATCTATACACTGAATTGCCAAAACAATTGCTCAGAATCTTTAGAAATATGAGTGAATGGAGTAGAATAATGTGACAGCATAGGGGAGATATTTCAGGAAACCTGTGCCATACTTGGAAATTGTATGAACTTCTGTCTGTTTCATGGTTTAGTAAGTACTATAGAGTATTCGTAGTTCAGGGTTGAACTGTGGGGTCCTTGGTGCTCTCTGAGTTTGGTGTTTTTTTGCAGACGTTTCATTACCAACTAGGCAACATGGTCAGTGAAAACCAAGGATCCTAGAACTGTGATGGTGAACCTATGGCATGTGTGGCAGAAGTGGCACGCAGAGCCCTCTCTACTGGCACGTGCGCCATTGCCCCAGGTCAATCTTTGTGGTGTTTCTTTCATGAGCTTCTGTTTCCCTGCAAATGATGAAACAAAAGCTCACGAAAGAAAAAGATCTTACTTCTTGCCGCGCTGCCGGTGTTGGGATGCCCCGCCTTGCACCTGCCACCTGGTCTTTGGGTCTCTGCTGCGCATGCATGCATATCCGTGCATGTGTGTGCATGTCTGCACATGTGCATGTTCATCTGTGTGCACACCTTTCAGTTTGGGCATGCGTGTGCATGCAGTTTGGGCACTTGGTGTCTAAAAGGTTCACCATCACTGTTCTAGAACTTAGAAACATTATTCTAGCTGGTTTCAATCTCCAGAATTGTGTCCTGCATTTCTTCTCTGCTTTCAATATTGCTCTTGTTATATACTCAATCAAAAAAATCTAAGGGAAGCTTTGCAAAGGATTTCATCAAGAAAATCTCATTCACTGTTTGCTTGATACAATTGTTAAACTAACAAAATTAATGCTAAAGTAAAAGACTAAATTTAACATTTTGATTAAAAATAATACTAGGATATCATCTTGTCATTTCTCAAGCAGCTTTCTTCAATCTTGCTTCATCCAGGCTTGTTGGCACTGTGGCTTTCAAAAGTGATATTTAATATAGCTAGAGTTGCAGTTCCAGTATAAATGGACAGGTTTAGTTTGTAGAAATCTTTTCCTTAGAGTCTTAATTCTGCCAAATTCATAATGAAACATTGTTTCAATGTTCCTATTTAAGATTAAATTAGAGAGTTGAATGTTGCATGCATTATTTTTTTTTTTATTGAAAAAGTTTTCAAATACAAATTTTCCCCCCCTTTTCCCCCCCTCTCCCTCTCCCTCCCTAACCCCCCCTCCCCACCCATCCCCCCCTGTGACTTCTTCATAACAAAAAAAAAACCTAATTCATAACAGATTACTTACTCCCTCCTCTAGATATTGACCTTTACTTACTAAAAATATTATTAATATTATAACATCCCCCTTTATCCATACATATCAAAAAAGAGAAAAGAAAGGAAAAAAAAAAAGACATTATACTATGACATTATAAAATAACTTCTCCACTTTAAAACTATACGATAAGTCCTACTTTAACATTTAATCTTCTATATATATTACTATAACATTCCAAAGCGGCCTTCCCCATAAAATCTAGTTTAACATTTATTCCACTCTATCCATTTCCTCCACTCCCCTAAATATAACACTTAAAAATCCCTTTTCTTAGACTAATCAATCTACTAAATAGCTTATTCACCCACTATCATACAAAATTGCCATAGACAACATTTCTTAACATCTTTGATTCACTGCCCACACTTCTTAAAAATATATGTCTATATTTTCCATTATATCTAAATAAAAAAAAAGAAAAGACAATGACTTTAAATTTATAATCCATATAGTATCTTCTTTGAGGTCTTTCCACTGGATTGGTAGAACCAACATCCATAATCGGGTAACATAGCTTATTGGTGCAACAGTTTATTCAGGATCTTCAATCATATCTGCCCCCATCAGTAGTAAATATCTTCTTATATGTATAAAAGTAAAAACAACCACCCGAGTGACATTATAATTATATTCCATATAGTAATAATTGTGGGTTTCATCAGGATTATTAATTCCCATCATCGTAGTGGGTAACAACCCGATCTTCTGCATGCCCCAGCATAATTCTCTTGCCTTGTGATTCAAGATAATATAATATTATCAACACAAAAAGAAATTCCAAAATGGATAATTCAAATCCATCAGTTTAAGGCTCGTTTCACGTCCCCAGATTACGGCCATGCAGAGATCTGCCACAAACCTCAGGATGATATTAACCAATACGTCGCCTCTTCTGTGTTTACACATAATCGTTCATATTTTAAAATCACTGGCTTCACTGTTGCCTGATTAGAAATTTCTGTTTTTATGCCACCTATTTCTTTTTTTCTTTTCTTTTTGTGGGTTTGGTTTCCATCCTGGTTCCCTTTCTGTAAAGTGTGTATCATCTGGTCGGTTTTTATTCTGCTTTGTAGATTGGTCTTGTTGGTTTTGCTTTTGTATCTCATATTTCTTTTTTATCCCTTATATATCCCCTAATTGGTTTCCATGTTTATCCTTGCCTTGATAAGTCATCACATTAAGATTAGATGCCTCTTCTCTCAAATTTGTAGATAGTCCAGCTGGGGTATCCAATAAATCCAAAGGCAATTCATCTGGTACAGTCTCTGTAATTCGATATTTTACCTTTATTTCCGGCTCCTTCTGCTTATCCTGTATTATACCTGGAGATGTTAAGTTCATTTTCAACCTATTTTGATAAAATTCTTCCGCTCTTTCAACAGTATTTAGCTGATATCTTTCTCCTTGGTATCTAAATATAATACCCACTGGGGCGTCCCACCTGTAGGAGATATTTCTCTTTTTTAACTCATTCACCAGAAAACCAAATTTCTTCCTTTCCATCAATATCTTAGGTGGGAGTTCCTTGTAAATCCAAATCTTTCTTCCATACAATTGCAAATTAGAATTGAAGGAGTTTTGAACGATATTATTCCTAATCTCCTTATCTGTAAAATAAATCACCACATCTCTAGGCCATTGCCTTTGCTTAGCAATCCAGGAGTTGATTCGATAAACTCTGTCGATCCTACAAAACACTTCGTCAGGTTGAACCTTTAGAATCCCAGCTAGAAATTCAGAAGATATTTTCCTTAAATCATCTCTATTATTTTCCTGCAAACCTCTTAATCTTATCGCATATTCTGTAAAATTATATTGTACCATTAACATCTCTTTTTCAATCTTCTGTTGCAGATTTTCTGCATTACCATACTTTTGATCAGCATCCATTTTAGGTTTTTCTTCTAAGCTATTATCCTGAGTGTTTGTCAAATCATTTTCAATTTTTTGAATTCTATTGTCCAATTTATCTTGAATTTCTTCCATTTTAGACTCTAGTACAATAGTATTTGTGTCCAACTGTTTCATAAATCCTGTAAAACCATTAACCACTTTTGAGAGTTTTTTCTCCAAAAAATCAAACTTAGATTTCACCAATTCTTTAATTTCCTGCTTAAATTTTTCAAATTGCTGATTCACAATCTCCTCCCTTCTTTCAATCTCCTCTATAAAAAATTCTATTATATTAAAGTCAGGTTTCTGAGACTGAAGAATTAAGACTTGTTCCTTTAAGTTGTTGGTGGGGGGATCCCCCCCCTTCTTGTTTATCTGACTTTATGAGTCTCAGTGCCATGTTTCCGCCCAGGCAGGCTTTGTTAAAAAAAAAGCAAGAAAAAAAAAAAAAAGGGACTTCTTTCCAATCAACAACAATATCAGGTCTCCAAGGGAAAAAAAAGAGAAAAAGACACAGGAGCAAAGTTTTGTCTACAAATGTAGCCAGTGGTATTTATTCCGCTACATTGTAGTAATAGAAAACGGAAAGACTTCCCTTTCAGCCTCTCCTCCAGCCAACGCCATTTTAAAAGGCTTCTTTTTTTATTTTCCTCTTTCTTTTCCTCCTCTCTCTTAAGTAATTTAAAAAAAAAAAAATCAGTAAAATACTTGCAGTTCAATATTACAGGTCCAGCTCACATTTTCTTTGAGTAGTCTGTTAAATTTGCAGGCTTGCTTTTGACGCCTGGCTCTGCATCAGCAGAGGTCTCCCAAAGCCCGGAGCGGCGGCTGGGGATACGGGGCATCTCATCCGCTCCGTCCCAAAAGTAAAAAAAAAACTTTTGGGACTCCGCAGAGAGTTCTACCCACCCCTGCCGGCTCTATCTCCGTTTCCTCATGGAAACGGAGTTTTTTCGAGCCGCCATTCCGTTGTGAAGGCGGCTCTAACAGGCGATGGAAGCTGACGATCCCAAAGGAACGTCTGGCAGCGGCAAACAGCAACCCGGAAGTCGCATGCATTATTTTTGAAGCTGCGGTATCAATACTGCCAAATGATGGGCTAAACATTCTATCAGTAATTAAATGGCATGGGGAATAGGAATTATAATCCATGGTGGACCAGAGATATCTGGTAGTATATCTGTAGCTAGTATATCTGGGTATACCTGGGTTACTGTTTTGATCAAGACTATCATCTTACTTTTTTCCAAACAGAATATGCTTGGCCTGTTGTGTGCACCAAAGATTATGCCAAAGATTAGTCATGAAAGTATGCTGCAATGTTACCTTTAACATTTTTAGAAGACTAATTGATGTGTGTTTTGCATAGCTAATGAAGGCAGAAAATTATTGTTGGAAAAGTGGTAATTTAAACTTATTTCCATGTAGTTCTTCTGATTAATAACTATGCTTTCCTTGGTGGTAAGAGATCTCTTTATCTCCAAAGATCTGAAGCCTTGGAATCTACAAGAGGATTTACTTATTTGGGCTGTGAAGAAAACCCAACACATGTTTTAAATGCTTGTCTTGGATTATTTTATTATTATTAAAAATCTATTTTTTAAAAAATGCTTCCTTTTTTAAAACGCAGATGTCCCTTTTCCTCCTGGTTAGTTTGATCACTTTTGGTTCTTTTACACTTTTGAAGTGAAATGCCTCATACTATTAAACCTAATCCTTTAATTTGCTTCTGAATACTAAGTTAGTTGTAAACAAGTGTAGTGTAATACTACCCCTACTCTCTGCCACAGTTCATGATGCTGTTACAAGCCATATTTATATAATCATACACAAAGGAAAGGAAGAAAGGTGTTTATAATGCAGCATCAACATAGTTTCCTAAGAAGAGGGCTTGCTCAGAAAAGGGTGCAGACCTATGAGTAAGGTTTAAATGCCTATCCAAAATAAGACAAGGCCATGCATTTAAGAGTTGGTGCTAGGATTCAAGAGGAAAGAAAATCATTAACACCACCAGCAAAGCTTTTTTATGGCATTTGGAAAGCATGAATCCTGGCTTTACTAGAGATCATGTAGAGCATTGCTCATTCTGTTTCATGTTTGAACATATTGAACAATGGGCCCTAGCCAACAAAATGAATTTTAATGTGGAGAAAAGCCAAGCTTACATTTAGGCAGGAAAAATCAAAGATATAAGTACAGATTAGGAGAGACCTGGCTCAAAAACAGTAACTGTGAGAGAGATCTTGGAGTCCTAATGGATGATCATTTGAATATGAGCCAGCAATGTGCAGCAGCAGACAAAAAAGCTAATACAATCCTGGGTTGTATAAACAGAGGCATAGAATCAAGATCAAGTGAAATATTAGTTGCTCTTCTCTGAACTTTTCCCAAAGTCTCAACACCATTTTTGTAGTATGGTTACAAAATTGGTTGCAGTATTCCAGTTACAAAATCGGTTGCAGTCTTACTAGGGTTTTGTAAAGTGGCACTAATAAAAGGCCTGGAGAGTAAACCATATGAAGAACGGGTGCAGGTTTCGGGTCTGGTTAGTGCTTAAAGAAAAGTAGAATTAGGGGTGACATTATAGCAGTATTCCAGTATTTGAGGGGCACCAGAGGGCAGGACAAGAAATAATGGTTGGAATTAAGAGAAGCAAGCTGGAATTAAGGGGAAACTTCCTAACAGTGAGGACAATTAACCAGTGGAATAGCTTGCCTCCAGAAATTGTGGGTGCTCCATCACTGGAGTTTTTAAGAAGAGATGGACAGTCACTTGTCTGATATGGTATAGCACGGTTCTCTTGTTTGAGCAGGGTGCTGGACTAGAAAATCTCCAAGGTGCCTTTCTCTCCCCTATTCCAATTCCTGTTCCTGTTCCTGTTCCTGTTCCTGTTCCTATTTTCTATTATTCTGTTCTGTTCTGTTCTGTTCTGTTCTGTTCTGTTCTGTTCTATTCTATTCTATTCTATTCTATTCTATTCTATTCTATTCTATTCTACTCTACTCTACTCTACTCTACTCTACTCTACTCTACTCTACTCTACTCTACTCCACTCCACTCCACTCCACTCCACTCCACTCCACTCCACTCCACTCCGTTCCCATTCCCATTCCCATTCCCATTCCCATTCCCATTCCCATTCCCACTGCACTCCACTCTATTCTAGTTTAAAGTCTGAAATCTACACTCAAAGCAATTGACCATTTTCCTTTCTGTTTTCCCAATGGCAGGAAGGAACCAATATTCTTTTCAAAATACAGGTTTTGGCGTCTAGGACAAAAACCATGGTTTGATGTACACTATATTTGATGTACATGCTTCACAAGTTGCTTGAACACCAGGCCACCATGTTTAAGGAACTAAGTACCCTGGAACTGAAGCTAAGCAGTTTCAAACCACATCTGCCCCAAAGGCTGACATAGTCTCTAGCCTAAATTGTGAACGTTTTTTAAAAAGGCAAATAACAATGGTATTTGCTAACAATGCAGCTTACTGCATTTCCTTTTCACTATAAAATTCAAATAAGAGACTTTTAGCAGTCCAGTGCAAAGAAATAATTTACTATTGAATTTGAATCAGATGTATGCTATAATTTCATAGAAGTCTTTTTGGAAAAAAAATCCTTTCTTATATGTATAAATAACTCAAGATGGAAAACATTATTTATTTATATCCCACCGTTACCATTTTTACAAATAACTCAAGATAGCAAGCATATCCAATACTTTGCTCCTTCTATTTCCCCACAACAACGCTGTGAGGTGGGTTGGGTTAAGAAAGTATAACTGGCAGTTCCGGTTGGTGATGTTTGGACAAAGAGAGGGTTTGAGGAGTTAGCTCTGTTCTTTGCCCCTCTTTTCTGGTGCTGGAGCGATCCTGAAAGGATACACGAAGCACGAAGGGAAACATGTTGGAGTGGGGATATTTGGGAAACAGTCTGGTGATAAGCAATCGCCA
The DNA here is from genome assembly GCF_059756535.1 of Pantherophis guttatus. NCBI lineage: Eukaryota > Metazoa > Chordata > Lepidosauria > Squamata > Colubridae > Pantherophis > Pantherophis guttatus. The sequence continues at coordinate 92,931,744 of NC_142066.1, forward strand.
GCGCGATGGAGAGAAACCCCGTAGAGCCCAGCAATCGAGAGGCTGACATTTTTTAATGATAGCCCTGAAGTCCTGACAGCCAGCAAAGTGGGAAGCAAGATCGAATGACAGCTCATGGTGAAGAGTAATGAGAGGTCACTGCAAAAGAATTTGCATTACAGAAGACTAGCAAGAAAGAAGGTTCGCACCTCATTATGAAGATTGATTGATCGTAACCTGAGAAAGCGGCTAAGAAGCGGAGGGGTGAGTGAGACTGGGGAACGATTGATAGTCTGACATTTTAATGAACAAAATAAGAGGAGATAACGATCCAGGATACCTTTTGATTATTAGACTTCAGACTTTACATTTTGAACTTTGAAAAACTGAGAACTAAACACTAGTTATGAAGAACTCTGTGCTGAAATAACGGAAGTGGAGAGAGTCCATAACGAAGAGCATTACTCAGCAACTTTTCCGCATAATAAAGAAGACTGAGTTGATGGGAATTTCCGAGAGACTGAAATAGTAATAAGAAACTGATGAATTGGTGACTTTTTTTATCTTCTCTTCTTTGAATCTGCTAATTGGTTATCTTTTCTCTTTTACTACTGGATATAATAATTTGAATACTTTTTGGAAACCATTAATTTTATAGCTAATTGGTATTTACAACTAGATATATTTCATTATATACACTATAGATTTAAAATATAACTAATTTCAATAGAACTTACTGTAAGTAATTGTGAACTATTACTTAACTTATTAATTTACTCAACATAAGGCTATTTAACCTAATTAAGGAATTGATTATATTTATTGCTAAATATTAATTGTTTGAAAGTTCTAGGTAATTTATTTTTATAGATTGACACTTAAAAGTTTAATTTTTTTATTTATATACTTTATATATATACTTACATACAACCTAGATTTTCTGACTTTTATATTAATAATTATGTATAATACTTATTAAGATTTACATTTACAGCTTAAACTGTAAGCTACTGACATATTTACTGAATAGTGTTGTGAACATCGAGATCTATACAAATAATATAACAGCATAAAAATTTATAGCAAGTACCATATTATATCAACAGCTAACTTTTAAGGAAAATAATTTTAAGTTGTTTAATGCCAATTTGGGACAAAGTGTATAATATCCTTAAAAAAAGAAAGAGATACTAGAAGAGGTGACTACTACAAACACCACAATAACTAAGACTGGAAAGAAGTCCACACTAACCCTAACACCCTCAGCAATGACAGCTTCTCCGATGATGCAAAAAACAATAGAAGGAATGCTGACAACTGAGAAACAAAACACCGCTTCAAATGTTAATATTCAAACCTCGCTACTCACATTGCAAGAATCGATGGTTAAACTCCAAGAAATAATGGTAAAGAATCATTTAGAGCAGTGGTTCTCAACCTGTGGGTCGGGACCCCTTTGAGGGTCGAATGACCCTTTCACAGGGGTCGCCTAAGACCATCGGAAAACACATTTTTTCAATGATTTTAGGAATAATTTTATGGTCAGGGGTCACCACAACATGAGGAACTGTATTAAAGGGTCGCAGCATTAGGAAGGTTGAAAACCACTGATTTAGAGACAAGAGCTGATATTAATGAGCTGAAAGAGGAAATGGGGAAACTAAAAATGGAAATGAGATCAGACATATCAAAGCTTGATGAAAAAGTAGGGTCAATTCAACAAGCATTAGAAAAGAATGAACACACAATAAAGGAAGTAGAGAAAAGAACGGAACAAACAGAGAAGAAACTAGAAAAAGTGGACCAGCAAATTTAAATGATGAGCAAAGAAATGGAAGATTCTATGATCTATATTGAGATGGATAAAGCTGCGTCGTTCCTAAGATTCCAAAATATAATGGAAAATAAAAATGAAGATCTGGAACTAGTGATGGCAGAAATTTTAGCCGAAGCACTAGATAGAGACAAGGAGGAAATGTTGAAGAAAAAGGATGACATTTACAGGGTCAACACGAGCTATGCAAGAAAAAACAAGCTCCCAAAGGAGGTCCATGTTCGATTCACAAGGAGGAAAGTTTGAGACATAATATATAAGATATTCAGAAAAGAAGCAATAATATATAAAGGAAAAGAGATTCAGATCCTCAAGCAAATCTCGAGAAGAGTAAGAGAGCAGAGAAGGAATTATAAATTCCTGGCTAAACACCTGAATAAAAGAGATATTCTGTTCCAATGGCTGATTCCAGAAGGGATGCTGGTCACTTGGGAAGAAAGGAAAATCAAAATAGACACTCTGGAAAAAGCACAGGAACTTTATGAGCAACTGGCGGGATTGGAAGACCAAAGTAGTAGAGAAGATCTAGATTCAAACTCTCAAGAAGAACAAGACCAACCAAAAAATAAAGGCGAAGAACAAGAAGTAAAAGATACCAATCAACAACAACAAGAAAGAGAAGAGCCTAAGAAAGGGAAATAAGAGCAAACAGAAGACAAAAAACGAGATATAATTAGGGCTATGGAAAAAGAGGTGAAACTCTTATCTATTAACATAAATGGACTAAACTCAATGACAAAAAGAAAAAGGATTTTGGCAAACTTAATAAAACAAAATGCAGCTATTATATGTTTACAGGAAACACACATCTTAAAAACAGACGAAAAATATTTAGATTGCCCTAAATTAGGGACTCTGTTTACGGCTTCTGCAGATCAGGAGAAAAAGAAAGGATAGCTGTCTACATTAAAGAAGAGATAAAAGCAAACTTAATATTTGCAGACCCCAAAGGAAGAATTCTGGCAATAGAAATACAGATAATTTTTTAAAAAAATTTATTAGTGGTAATTTATGCCCCCAATGACAATCAAAAAGAATTTTACAAAACCTTATCTGATAAAATTATTGAATTAGAAAGAAAAAATATTTGCATCATAGGAGATTATAATGTGATAACAGATTATCAAAAAGACCACAATGGGGGAAAGAAGAAAGAGGGGAAGAAAAGAGAACTACCCAAAATATATGTAGAAATGACCAAAGAATTAAATGTAATAGATATATGGAGAACACTAAATCCAGAAAAGAGACAATTTATTTTCTATTCAAACCCCCATCAGTCATGGTCATGCATCAACATGGCATGGATAAGTGGAGAATTAGCAGAAGAAGTGACAGAAGTAGAAATTTTACCGAACTCATGGGCAGACCACAACCCACTCAGAATCAATTGGAAGGGTTAAAAAAAACCAAGGAGAAGATGGATGCTAGATTCTCAATTCCTCAAAGATGAGGAATTGATTAAGAAAATTAAGAACTAAATTTTTATTTTAAAGAAAATAATAACCAATATACAACAACCCAAAACTTATGGGATACTATGAAAGCTGTTATACAGGGAATTATAATATCCTATGTTGCAAAAAAGAGCAAAGAAAAATATGCCCAACAAAACAATCTACTTTAAGCAATCAAAAAATGAGAGACTAAATTACAGAACAGCCCACAAAGTCCCCAAGTACAAGAACAATTGATTTTTCATAAACACAAACTCAATTTAGTTGATCAGGAAGAATTGGTTAGAAACTTGAAGGCAACCAAACAAGTATACTTCGAACAAGCAAATAAGCCAGGAAGATGGCTATCTTATAAATTTAAAAAAGAAAGAGAAAAGAACCACCTACCAACTACAAGATGAAAGTAGAGATTACCAACACACAATAGAAAAGAAAAAAGAGATTGCACATAAGTATTTTGAGGATCTCTATAAGAAAGAAAGAGGAGATGAGGATCAGATTAGGGAGTATCTAAGAGAAAAAAGAACCCGAGAAATAAAAGATGAACTGAAAGAAACCCTGACTAAGGATATAATTGATGGATTAAATCAAGCAATTAGATCCCAGAAAAGTAAGGCCATGGGGCTTCGGCTTGTCAGTGTGTGATGAGAGATAGGCGATCGCAGTGGCAGGCGAGGGGTGGCGGCATGTGGCTTCTGGCATTGCAAAGAGCGGCAGAAGCAGAACTTCCTTCTCGGCATCAGGTGTAGTCAGTCCAGGCATGGAGGCAATGCAGGGGAGGGTGGACAAAAAGGGAAGCTGCTGCTTTGCAGGGTTTTTTTTTTTTAAGATGCCAGAGGCCCTGGACAGAGGCTTCCCATTTTGACCTCCGTCATTGCCTTTACACCTGACGAGCCTCTGTGTGGCTCTCAGCTCAACTCTGCTGGACCCGTACATGTCTGTTTGTGTGTGCACACGCAGGGGGATCGCCCCCCTTGCAGCCCCACACCTTCAACAGAGACCTTCTGTAATGGCAGGCTGCAAACTAACAAAAGCTGTTTTTTTGGAGTGCTCATTTGTTTTTCTCACCTATTACCACTTCAATGGTGTGTGCTTAAGGTACTGTGGACTGCACAACACACCCCAACTTTCTGCCACTAGCATCGCGCCTTGCTCCCTCAGCTCCCGCCCCCAGCCCCGGGGAAGGCTGCAAGAAGCTCCCATCCCAGCTTCTCTTATCTCTCCTGTTCTTTTCCTCCCCAATGTCAGGATTGGAGGGAACAATGGTGGACAGAGGATGAAGACCAGGAGTGGAGTTATTCCACAGGCCTTGGTGCTACCACCATGGAGTCTCTCAGGGAGAAGTTTGGTGAGGCTAGCTTTAGGGATGCACTCTCGTGGCAACCGTGGGCAGTATGGTTGGACCCCCCCCCCAAGTACATTGAGAGGGGGAGGGAGGTTGAGTTCTAATGGCCGTTTTCACCTCACCAGTCCAAAACTGAAAAGAGAGCAAGACTCTGGGAAGGAGGGTGGGATCCCTGTGCCAGCCACAGGGGGAGGAAGATATGGGCCAGGTCAGGGTCTGGTGACTGGATATGAGACACGCACCAGTAGACCTTTGACTGGACAGAAACAGAAACATTCGTCTAGAGTTACAGGCAGAAGGACGGATAATGCAAGAGCCAATGAGCAAGTACCTGTATGGCCTGCAGAAATGTGGCCACCTCAGCAACCTCTCTTTTGGAGCCCACCTCCCATCCAGGCTTCTTTTGATGGAAGTTCTGATCGGGTTGCTTTATTCTTGAGCCAGGTTATCAGCCACTTTGACCTATATGGTCGGTTTTACCCTTCTCTCTCTTTTTTTTTATTGCAAAAGTTTTACAATTACATTTTCACCCCTTTTCCCCCCCCACCTCCCCCCCGACTTCCCAACCTCCCTAACCCTCCCTAACCCTCCCCTCCCCCCAGACTTCCCTATAATATACTCATACTCATAAAAAACCCTTAATATAACACTTATATATAAACTTGAACTCCTCCCTCCCCTGTATAATTTTTCTCTTTACCTCCTTACATTAAAATATTTCCAATACATTATTTTCAAATAAAAGCTATTTGATACTTTCTAGTTTGATATTTGTTCTGAACATATTCTATCCACCTTTTCCATTCCCATTCATAAGTCTCTTGTGAACAATCTTTTAAATATGCTGAAATCTTCGCCATCTCTGCAAAACTGGCCATCTTCAAAGTCCATTCCTCGATAGTGGGCAAAGCTTCATTCTTCCAGTATTTACCTATCAACAATCTTGCTGCTGTTATCATATACAATATCAATTTTGTTTCACCCAATGTAAAACCCTTAACTATACCCAATAAAAACAGTTGTGGAGAAAATTGAATTTTTTTCTTCAAAACATTCTGCATGACCCACCATATTTTTATCCAAAAAGCCTTAACTTTCCTACAGGTCCACCAAACATGATAATACGTAGCATCCAAACATTCACATCTCCAACATTTTGGCTGAACATTAGGGTACATACATGACAACTTTTTGGGATCTAAATGCCATCTATAAAACATTTTATAGAAATTTTCCCTCAGGTTCTGCGACTGTGTAAATTTAACATTCTGAACCCAAATTTTTTCCCATGTTTCCAACATCAATGGTTCTTCAAAATTTTGTGCCCACTTAATCATACAGTCTTTAACTAATTCGGTTTCTGAGTCCCTTTCTAGCAAAACATTATAAAGCCTTTTGATATGCATTGGACCTTTCTCTCTTATATGTCTAACCAATTCTTCCTCGTGCAACATAATACCAGTTTTTTGGTCCTCTTTCCATCTCAATTGTAATTGATTATATTGTAACCAAGTTAAATTAATCCCTTCGTCCAACAGTGTCTGCAATGTCTTCAGCTGCCATCTGCCCGCATCTGTAAAAAGAACCTCTTTGTATAAACCCCCCCCGAGTGACATTATATTTGTATTCCACAAGTTTTACCCTTCTCAATGGGCCATGGTGGTGGCTGTTACCACAGTGTTAAATGGAGAGGTGGCAGATTGGGTAGCCGATTTGCATAGCGAGCATGCTAGAGAGCTAACAAATGTAGGTATGTTCCTGGAGGGTCTCAGGGACAGATTTGAAGACGAAACTAGAACACAGGCTGCAGAAGGAGAGATAGTGTCTATTAAACAATGGGGCCAACATGCCAAGGACTATGTCAAAGAGTTCAAAAAGGTTGTTGGTCGCTTAAGGGCATGGCCTGAACGCCTGCTGGTTTACCAATTTCATATGGGTCTCGACAGGGAGTTACGGCAGGCATGTATATATAGGGGTTTACCCCCTCGCCTTTCGAAATGGTTCAAAGCGGCTGTGGAATTAGATGTTGGGTTGCAGGAGTTCAGATCCTGAGGGGAGGGTAGAGTACCTTATCAGCACAGGCCATTTGATAGGTTGCCATCCCAGGGGTCTGGTGTCCCAACCAGACCCGTAGTGGGAACAGACAGATCAAGTCGGAGGACGGTTTTCCGGTGTTTTCGCTGTAACCAGCTGGGCACCGGGCAGCTGAATATCCCATACCACCACCAAAGATGCCAGGACTGCAAACCCCTACTGCCAGGGAGAAATCCAGGTCAACATCGGAATGAACACGACTAGCTGCTCACGTCATCCCCGTCAAGGGTACTACTCCAGGGAAGGATGGTGAAAACCCCGCTGAGGACGGGGGAGACCGATTACCGGAGGAGCATGATGGGAGTGATGAGGACGATCCAAATGATCAGATGGTGAGCAATCCTGTATGGCCGTTCATAATCCCGGTAGTGCTCCGGAATACACGCACAAGGTGGGTAGTAACCAGGGGGCCTTGATTGCATGCAATGTTTAATACGATGGTCTGTGGTGGATGAATTAGCTATGCAGGCTGTAGCCCTGAGAACACCTATTCGGTTCGAACAAATGGACCGCTCGGTACTGGGAGGAACCCCAGCTACACATGTCACTGAGCCTATCAAGTTGGAAATAGGGGAGCACTGGGAGTACATACGGTTCATAGTGGTAGATAAGATGATTGAACCCCTGATCCTAGGCCTCACTTGGTTAAATAAATGGCAACCTGTTATATGGCGGAAAGGGGTTTTTAGGAGGCTCAGACTAGTTGTAGGTCCCGAACCACCTACATTAGACCAAGCAAAGGCAGAACATAATGTGACAGACCATGGCACAGGGGGACTTTTCCCTGCAGTATACAAGGATCTGGCGGCAGTATTTAGTGAGGATGAATGTGAGGTGCTACCTCCCCCACCCACCCACCGATTGTGTCATAGAATTGATATCTGGAGCCAAATTGCCAAAACCTCACATGTACTCATAGAAGAACTCATAGAAATGCGAAAGTATATCGATAAAAAGTTGGCACAGGGTTTCATCCAGCCAAGCAGGTCCCGTATGGCGGCTCCGGTTCTATTCAGGGAGAAAATAGATGGTGGCCTATGCCTTTGTGTTGATTTCCGAGGTCGCAACACCGTGTGTGTTGAGCATCTATACTCCTTACCGTTATTAAAAGACCTGTTATCCACTTTGGCAACCGGAAAAATCTTCACAAAATTAGATCTACAAGAGGCATACTACTGGGTACACCTCCGACCAGGGGACGAGTGGAAGACAACATTTAATTGTCCCCTGGGGAGTTACCAATTCTGGGTGATGCCGTTTGGACTACAGGGTGCATCTGCTATTTTTATGCAAGTAATAAATGAAGTTCTCCATGAATACTTCTACGGGGGGGAGGGTGTTCTGGTATTTCTGGACAATATTTTGATTTATACCGAGAATATGGATGAACACATCCGGTTAGTTTGCCAGGTTCTGGAGAAGTTGTTAGCTGCCAAGCTTTTCATCAAACTCTCAAAATGCAAATTTCACAAAACGGAAATTGATTATTTGGGTTATCGTATATTGGGGAGGGGGGTGGAAATGGACCCCAAGAAAGTACAGACTGTCTTGGAGTGGCAGGCCTCAAAGACGAGGAAACAGTTACAAAGTTTCCTCGGATTCGTGAACTTTTATAGGCAGTTCATCCCCTCGTTTGCCCAGATTGCATTGCCATTGACAGAATTATTGTGAACGAAACTCAGCACTGTAAAGCCCCGGCTGAGCAGTTAATCATGTGGACACCACAGTGTCAACAGGCATTTGAGAAACTGAAAAGACTGTTTGCATGTGAGCCTGTATTGAAACATCCAGATCCAACAATTCCTTTTGTAGTCCAAACAGATGCAAGCGATGTGGCTATGGGAGTGGTCTTGCTTCAAAAGAACCCTCAGGGAAAACTACAACCATGTGCCTATACATCTAGGAAACTTAGAGCTACAGAGAGGGGATGGGCTATATGGGAAAAGGAAGCATTCACGATACATTGGGCATTACTCACCTGGAGACATCTGCTTGAAGGAGTAGAGCTCCCGTTTGAGGTGTGGACGGACCATAAAAACTTAGAGGCTTTACAAACTCCTAGGCGGATGTCGCCTAAACAGGTTAGATGGGCACAGTATTTGCAATGGTTCACCTTTACCCTGAAATATGTACCCGCTAGGAGAAACTTTTTGGCAGATGCACTATCACACATGCCACAATATGACAGCAAGAGGGAGGAAGTGATACAGGCTATGATATCGTCACCCCAGACGGCAGACCAGATATCACCCCCTGAAACAGCAAACCCGTGGTACAACATCGTGAAACAAGCTTTATTGACAGATCAGTGGGTACAGAAGAATAAAAACTTAATAACCACAAGGGATGGTCTTGCCTGGAGAAACGACAAATTGTATATACCGAAGGTTGTCAGAGTTGCGGTGCTACAAAAATCCCATGATGTTAAACCTGCTGGTCACTTTGGCTTCCTTAAGAATTTACACCTAACACGACGGCAGTTCTGGTGGCCTCGGATGTGCAAAGATGTCGAGGAATACACAAAAACCTGTAAAATATGTGCAACGTGTAAGCCATGACCAGGAAAGCCACTGGGGCTATTGCAGTCAGTTGCAAATCCCGGGAGGCCATGGGATAAGATCGCTATGGATTTTATAGTTGACCTCCCGGAAAGCAACGGACAAACTGTAATATGGATTGTTATAGACCTTTTTTCAAAGCAAGCACACTTCATACCCTCTAAAGGGCTCCCATCAGCACGACGGCTAGCACGAATGTTCATCCAACACATTTACCATTTACACGGAGTACCTCGTAGAATCATTTCAGACAGGGGAGTCCAATTTACCGCTTGCTTTTGGCAGAATGTTAAAAGTTCAATAGGTTCTTCTCAAGCTCTCAGCTCTGCTTTCCATCTGAGCACTAACGGTGCGGCTGAAAGAGCTAATGCCACAATTGAATAGTATTTGAGGAGTTATGTATCCTATCAACAGTCGGATTGGGCTGACCTGATACCGTTTGCTGAGGGGGCATACAATAATGCCGTGCATAAAAGCACTGGTCTAACCCCTTTTAATATAGTAACAGGCAAGGAATTCTCAGCCATCCCAGAACTAGATACCCAAGGTAGGGGTGGAATGTTCCTGTCTGCATGGGCCGATAAGATCCGCACAATGTGGCCAGAAGTAAAGCAGGCATTAAAGAAAGCCGTGGAAGAATACAAACAACAGGCAGATAAAAGGAGGGCAGAGAACAAACCTTTCCGGTGGGGGATCAGGTATTCCTATCCACTAAATATATTAAACTACGGGTTCCATGTAAAAAACTTGGCCCAAAATACCTTGGCCCTTTCACTGTGGCAAAAGTAATTAATCCTGTGACTGTTACGCTGAAACTCCCCTCCCTACTGGGAAAAATATATCCCGTGTTTCATAGCAGTTTACTCAAACCTGTAGAACATACAACCTCTGCAAAGCATCCAGGGCCGGTTACACAAGATGAATACGAACTCGAGGACATATTAGACTCCAAGATAAAAACAGGAAGGTTAAAATACCTAGTAAAATGGAAAGGGTATCTGTCAGCACTCCAAACTACATTCGTTCCAGTGCTGACATAAGGAGGAGAAGAGGGGGCAGCTGGCAAGAGGATGCTTGACTTTTCACCTACTTATTTTCCCTGAAGATAATATCCCCTAGGAGATGAGATGGGACGGGGGACATTCTTGGGAGCTGAAGTAGTAGATATGGGGAGAGTGATTTGGAAGATGGCCAATGAGACACAGAGAATTGGGGAACAGAAAGGGAAGGTTTGGGGTCAGGAAGTCAGTGTTGGCTACGACATAATCGGGGACAGATTGTCGTGCTTAATAAATGAAAGATTTCATCAAAGACTCTTTGTTTGGAAATGCAATTTATTTGAGACGACACCGAAACCTGACAGATAGCCAATACTCCTTTCTAAGCCAAGCTGGCTGACCTCCAAACCTCCAGCTCCCTTCCAGATGTATGGAGTGAATGGAGACGCAGCCCAGACGTCATGGCAGAAGGTAAACTGTCTGAGGAGAGCTTAATTCAGGCAACTGGAAAAGAGCCAGTTCTGATCCCAGCCAGCTTGGATACTACGGAGCCTCAACTCCCCACTCCTCCATCGAAGCTGCCAGACAGCCAAGATCAGACGATCATGCTACAACCCAAGAAAAGAAAAGATGAGTATTCGGGGGTTTTGCCAAAATCCGCAGAGGCTGAGTTTCCCTTCCCGAGCATTCAGGGGAAGGGGAAACCCCTAAGTGAATTGGGGAGGGCAGACTGGCTTCGGGACTGGCAGCAAGCCAGACCCCAAAAAGCTTCAGGGAAGCCACTTGAGAGCCCCATAGATGAATTGAAGGAGAAATTTGACCGTGCCATTCTTTGGGAGGAGGGGCAATCATGCAGGCCAAAGGAAAAGAGGGAGCCAGTTTGGGCTGATGAACCGAGAGGCCGTAGACTGAAGCACAGCCCTCCCCCCCCCAGCAGAAGGAGAAGAAGCCCAAAGATGCATCCATGGGTTCCTCCCTTACACAGCAAGCAGAGCAGCCTGGATAGGACATCACCTCCCTACCCTAGAATGAGAGATGAGGAAGAGGACCAGCGGCACTAGGCCAGGCTTACAGAGCCCCACACTGGGAGGAGAGGGTAGCGAGGGAGGACCCACCCCGTTTCAGAGGGAAGTTCGATGGTGATCCAGACCAACTAGCCCAATTCCTTGACATAGCTGGGATCTACATCGAGCGCTATGGACACCTCTACCCATTTCCCAGAGCCCTAGTGAGTGCCATTTCAGAAGGGTCGGAGGGAGAAGCAAGGAGGTAGTCAGCAGCCCTCTACAAGAACAGGGCTCCCCAACTGCAAGATGCAGATGGGTTCTTACAACTACTATGAGCCCGGTTCAAGGAGGCAGAGGAGGACCCCTATGTGGAGGACGAGCTCAGGAATCTAATGCAGAAAGGGAGGCCCATCAGAGAGCATATCTGTGAATTCAGGAGAGTCATTGGGACCTTACCTCCCTTACCAGAGCGACTACTGGTGTATTTCTTTAGAACAAGCCTAGACAAGCGAATCGCCCAAGTGACCGCTTATCGGGACATCCTGAACCGACTCCCCGAATGGTTCCGAGTAGCGATAAAAGTCGACAGAGGGTTGTGAGCCAACAACATGTCAAAGCAACCAGATGGCAAGCAGAGGGGCCAACCGGACCAGGGACCACCCATCAGCACCACAGCCTACCCAGAGGCCTGTCGTCCCACGGAGCCCGCTGAGGTGCTACAGGTGTGGGGGGATTGGTCACCTGGCCGCAGCATGTGGAACCCCAAGGCCGAGATCAGACCCACCACCCAAGGCATGACCGGAACGAGGGCCCAAGCGCGCCACCAACGTGCCACGGAAAATCCCCCAGGGTCCAGAGGTCTTCACCCACCTAACCGAAACAAGGGGGATCCCAGATGATGGAAATCAGCCCCCCGAATCATATGACAGCGAGGACGAGGGTGAAGACGACCCAATGGTGAGTGGACCCATCCACCCGTTTCTCTTCCCTATATGCCTAATGGCCCCAAAAACAGGGACCCAAGGGACTTTCCAAGCCCTAATAGATTTGGGCTGCACAAGGTGCCTGATTAACCTACCCACAGTCCTAAAATTAGGGATCCGAGTCAAAAAGCTCAACCACCCAATTCGATTTGAACAAGTGGATGGGTCTCTAGTGGGGGAAACTTACACCACACACCTGACTGAACTACTGAAGCTGGAGCTAGCAGATCACTGGGAAATGATTCGGTTCATAATAGCCCCCAAAATGACAGATCCAGTCATACTGGGACTCTCTTGGCTAGACAAATGGGGCCCCATCATCTGGTGGCAAGAGGGAACCCGCAGGCTGAGGATAGCAAAGGGCCCCCAACCCCTGCCGCTCCAACCAGGCGAGATGCCCCCCCATACAGGGCCCCAACCCCTCCCACCACAACAAGGGTCCCTCCCTAAGGGTACACCAGAGCACCTGGCGGCTGCATCCGACAGCTCCCATGAGACAGAACAAATCCCAGAGAATACCAAGACCTTGCAGAGGTGTTTAGCGAGGCCGAGTGTAACATTCTGTCCCCCCTCGCGAGGCTGATTGCGCCATCGAGATCATCCCTGGGGCGAAACTACCTAAACCCAAATTGTATGCCATGACGCCCCGTGAAATGCAAGAAATGCGGAACTACATAGACAAGAACCTACAAAGGGGTTTCATTGAGCCAGCCAAACCACAGGTCGCAGCACCAGTCCTCTTCAAAGAGAAGAAAGACGGCTCTATGTGCCTGGTGGTTGATTTTAGAAATATCAACGCTGTCTGCATACACAACTTATATCCCCTTCCCCTCATGAAAGACATGCTAGCCCACCTGGCCAAAGGGAAAGTTTTCACCAAACTAGACCTCTGCGAAGCCTACTACCGGGTACTCATCAGGGAAGGAGATGAGTGGAAAACAGCATTCAACTGCCCCCTAGGGAGTTTCCAATTTAAGGTGATGCCATTTGGACTGCAGGGAGCCCCGGCGGTGTTCATGCAATTGGTAAATGAGGTTCTACATGAGCACCTCTATAAGGGGGTCCTTGTCTACCTAGATGACATTCTCATTTACACGGAAACCATAGACAAACACATACCCCTCGTCCGCCAAATGCTGGAAAAACTGCTGGGGGTGAACCTATATGTCAAGCTATCAAAATGCGAGTTCCACCAGTCACGGCTAGACTACTTAGGTTACAGAGTGTCAAACGGGATAGAAATGGACCCAGCCAAAGTACAATCAGTTCTAAACTGGCAACCTCCTCGCACCCGCAGACAACTGCAAAGCTTCCTGGGGTTCGCGAATCTCTACAGACAATTCATCCCCTCTTTTGCAAGAATTGCCAAACCTCTGACGGACCTCCTAAAAACAGGGAGTCCAGCCACAAAACCCAACCCAGGACAATCTCTACAGTGGGACCTGGCCTGCCAACAGGCATTCGAAACACTAAAAGAAATGTTTGCAAAAGAACTGGTCTTAAAGCATCTTCACCCCGAACAACCCTTTGTCATCCAAGCAGATGCCAGCGATGTGGCAATGGGGGGATGTGCTACTCCAAAAGAACAGCCAAGGGAATTTACAACCTTGTGCCTACACATCGCGCAAACTCACCGACACAGAAAGACAATGGGCGGCGTGGGAAAAGGAAGCATTCGCAGTGAGATGGGCGCTGTTGACCTGGTGACACCTGCTAGAAGGAGGCCAGAGACTGTTCAAAGTTTGGACTGATCATAAGAATCTGGAGGCCCTCAGGACCCCACAGAAATTGTCGCCTAGGCAAGTCCGGTGGGCCTAATACTTCAATCGTTTCAACTTCAACCTGAAACACATCCCAGGGGGGAAGAACTTTCTGGCTGATTCCCTCTCCCGAATCCCTCAATACAACAGTGAGCGGGAGTAGGTAGTGAATGCCATCATCCCCTCTGCCCAAGGAGTAGGTCAAGTAGTCACCAGACGGCAACGTCGCGACCAGCAAGGCCAACCTGCAAGTGACTTAATGACAAGACTCAAAACTGAAACATCGGCAGACCCCTGGTTCCGAGACAATCAACATCTCTTGACAAAAAGGGATGACCTAGCATGGAAGGGAACAAAACTCTATGTCCCAGAGACTCTACGCACCCTGATCCTCAAGAGAAGCCACGACGTTAAACCAGCGGGACATTTCCGCTTCCTACAGACTCTGCACGAAGACAGTTCTGGTGGCCCCACATGTGAAAGAACGTAGACAGTTATGTGAAAAGTTGTACCATCTGTGCCATGATGAAGAAACGACCAGGAAGCCCTCCCAGGCTGCTGCAGCCAGTAGCTGAACCAAAAAGACCATGGGAGGAGATTGCAATGGATTTCATAGTAGAACTGCCGAGGAGTGGTGGAAACACAGTGATCTGGACTGTAATAGACTTATTCTCCAAACAGGCACACTTTATACCCTGCAGCGGGCTACCCTCAGCCCACCAGTTATCCAAACTGTTCCTGAAACACATCTACCACCTGCATGGAGTATCCAGAAGAATCATCTCCGACCGAGGGGTCCAGTTCACAACAAAATTCTGGAGAGAGTTCCTACGATCCATAGGGTCATCCCAAGACCTCAGCTCAGCATTTCACCCGAGCACCAATGGGGGGGCGGAGAGACTGAATGCCATGATAGAGCAATACCTAAGATGCTATGTCAACTACCAACAGTCCAATTGGGCAGACCTCCTATCTTTTGCGGAGGTCGCGTATAATAATGCTGTCCACAGTAGCATGGGATTAACCCCGTTTAAAATAGTGAGTGGTATGGATTTCATCCCCATGCCAGAGTACCCAAGGGAGCCCCCTTCCTCAGTCAGCTTGACCGATTGGATGGCAATGTTGAGAGAAACCTGGGAGAACATTAAGAGGGTGTTGGCCAAGGCGGCACAATCCTATAAGAAACAGGCAGACAAGCACCGAACTCCCCAAAGACCATTTCGAGTGGGAGAGAAGGTCTACCTCTCCACCAAGTATTTGAGACTTAGACTCCCGAGCAGGAAATTGGGCCCGAAATTTATAGGACCATTCCCTATAGTAAAAGTAATCAACCCGGTTACAGTACAACTGCAGTTGCCCCGACTACTAGGGAAGATACATCCCATTTTCCACAGTAGCCTCCTGAAGCCTGTGGTGGGGTCAACTTTAAGGCCGGCGCCACGTGACCCCCCAGGGCCCCTGGTCATTGGGGGGCACACTCACTATGAGGTACAGTGAATTCTCGATTCGAGATGGCACAGGGGGCGCCTCCAATACTTAATTAAGTGGAAGGGCTACCCATTGTCAGAGGCTTCCTGGATGAAGAGCACAAACATCCAAGCTGACCGCCTTATAGCCAAATTCTATGCAGATCACCCAGACAAGGTCGGAGGCGGCGGGACACACCCTCGGATGGGGTAACAGTAGTTAACTTGTTGTTTGTCTTGCAACAGGCCTCCCTGGAAAAATGAAGGGGGAGGGGCCGGATGTCAGCACTCCAAACTACATTCGTTCCAGTGCTGACATAAGGAGGAGAAGAGGGGGCAGCTGGCAAGAGGACGCTTGACTTTTCACCTGCTTATTTTCTCTGAAGATAATATCCCCTAGGAGATGAGATGGGACGGGGGACATTCTTGGGAGCTGAAGTAGTAGATATGGGGAAAGTGATTTGGAAGATGGCCAATGAGACGCAGAGAATTGGGGAACGGAAAGGAAAGGTTTGGGGTCAGGAAGTCAGTGTTGGCTACGACATAATCAGGGATAGATTGTCGTGCTTAATAAATGAAAGATTTCATCAAAGACTATTTGTTTGGAAATGCAATTTATTTGAGACGACACCGAAACCTGACAGAATCCTTATGAGGAATCATTGTGGGTGGGTGAACAGGATATCAAAGCCCCTCGTTTATTAAGACGGTTTCATTAAAAATATCCACATAAACCACAACAAGCTCCATGAGGACTATACTAATTTAATCTTATTTCTTACAGGAGGGCACCTGGTAGGGAGGCCGTCTGTCGAGCCCAGTTGCAGCTTGACAAACTTTCCGGAGGGAGAGGCATTCCAGTGACGTCCCTTGAATCCATGTTAGAGAGGGATGGCTACACATTATTCGGGTTAGAGGTGGTGGCGAGATATTTTTAATTAATGGTGATGGTGGTCGCTATGGGTTGCATTCAGGCTGCGGAACAGGTTGATATATCAGGGGAGTCACTTCTACGAAGCTATGATGATGAACGCAGAAATGAAAGGAGCGAAGTAATTCGAGGACCGCTGCAGCCTGCCAAACCAGGATCAGCTGAGAAGCGCTAATGGGGGTGGGGCGTGGTTGGCGTGGCATATTCAAAAAGCGCTGAGGAACAGCAATGCTCAGCGCTGACTTTGCACTATTTGTACTTGGTTCTTACTGATGCCCGGTTGTTGTGGATTAAAACATTGACTCCCTAAAACTGTGTTCGGTTTGATGCTTCAACGAGGAACCGCCCAAAACACAGATCACAAGAGCCGAGATTAATCTCTGTTCCTGAAAAGAAGCAGGGTTCAGAAATCTGATTCCTGTGTCTATTTGTGTCTGGCAATTGGTTTAAAAAGGAACAGCTATTGTGTTTGCTCTTTTGCTACATTCTAGCTCTAATTGCTTTCTTTGTAGTTAGGCTTATCTCAAGTGTTTACACTTGAGCTTGCCTGGGATGTGAGCTCTGGCAATGAACCAGACAAGGCTTGTGTTTTAGTTTTAAAAGGATTTAAACTGTTGTGTTCTCCAGCGCGCTGCTTGGAGAATCCAAAGCATGGGTTATTCAATATCTATTAGCCAGAGACTGAGTGAGTGTTTCTTTAAATTTCTTAAGACACGCCTCCCTCGCTCGGCTGAGCTTCAGTTTCATTCACTCAGTCGAGCTAGAGAAGCTGCTTAATATTGCTCTGGACAATTAATGGACATTTCTTGACCCACAATTTGGATTCTTTTCATAATTTCTCTTTGTTTGGAGCTGCATCGTTGTTCCTTTTTGTGTATTGAGGACTTTGATCTGATTTGCCTGAGTGTGATTCTCCTCAGTTGCCAACAGTGGTGAGTCATTCCTGGGGCTCCAGGTCGACCTCTGCCGCTCAGGTTCATCTCTGCAGCGTAGCGGAGCTCTCTCCTTCAGGACATCTCCCTCTGTTGTCACCTCTGATGGCATGTGTGCTGGTTTCCTGGCTTGCCGGCACAACCGCCACCACAGATGGCTTAAGGACGGAGGACCAGAAGCTTTCTGCAAAACTTACCAAGCCACTGCCTGGGCCATCAAAGCCGCTACATCAACATCCTTCTTTAATTGAGCGTTGCTGATCTGGCTGCGACAGCTTCAGGACCAGCTCCCACCTGAGGACACGAGGCTCCACCAGGACATCAATAAACTGGTGGCGGCCACAGAATATTCTGCGGATGCTTCCTTGAATGCCACAAAATTCGCTTCTCGTGCCCTAGTCTCCACTGTGACATCTCGCTGCCTCCTCTAGTTACGACATTGGAGGGCAGATATGAAATCTAAGTGGAAGCTCGTGTCGGCGCCATACAAGGGATCCCGCCTTTTTGGGGAGGACCCAATATTGATCAAGGACAAGGATAAACGCAAAATCACGCCCTCCTCGTACAGGCGGGCTGATCGCTGTTATTCACCATATGCTCCACAGCAGCCCTTTCGGACTGACACCAGACTCAGTGGGTCCTACTCTAACAGGCCTTACTCTCAGTGCTTTGACTGCACCTCTGACTGGTCTGCCTTTAGAGACCGTGGCAGACGCCAGCCTCCAGCCAAGCGGCTCTTTAGAGGGACTGGCAATCAGCCCTTCCAATGCGGTAAGTGACTGCCAACCTGCCTTTCCCATTGGTGGCCGTCTCCATCATTTCAGACGCCAGTGGGAATTGTCAACGACAGATGCCTGGGTTCTCCAAACGGTGGGCTGGGCCTCACCTTAGAATTCTGCTCCAGCCCCCCCCAACTGCTTCATCCAATGCCCAGTATTGTCCAACCCGAACAAAAGATGATTGATGGAGGCAGAGATACAACATCTCCTAGAAATCTGTGCTATAGAGCCAGTTCCCACTCAACATCGTGGGACCAGTTTCTATTCAATCTTTTTCCTTGTGCCCAAAAATTCCGGAGGCTGAAGAGGGATCTTGGACCTCAAAAAATTGAACAAATTTATTGTATATCACCAATTCAAAATGCAATCCCTCAAGTTGATCTTGGGTTGCATACGAGAGGTGGACTTAATGACTTCAATA
Organism: Pantherophis guttatus; assembly: GCF_059756535.1. Classification (NCBI taxonomy): domain Eukaryota; kingdom Metazoa; phylum Chordata; class Lepidosauria; order Squamata; family Colubridae; genus Pantherophis; species Pantherophis guttatus. Next base: position 92,950,288 of record NC_142066.1, read on the forward strand.
GACCTCAAAGAGGCCTATCTTTATGTCTCAATTCGGTCATCCCAGCGAAGGTTCCTGCATTTCGCATACGCCAATCAGCAATTTCAATATCGGGCCATGCCCTTCGGCCTGTCATCGCCTGCACGACCTTCACAAAACTCCTGGCAACCATGGCTGCCTATCTCAGGCAAATTCCCATCAGAGTCCTTTGCTATTTGGACGACATCCTAATTCTGTCGTCCTCACATACTCAGGCTACGCGAGACCTGCTGATGGTGTGTCAATGCCTCCAACAGTACGGCTTTTCCCTGAACCTGGAGAAAAGCCATCTGCAACCCACTACTCGTATTCTTCATCTGAGAGCCACGATAGATTCCGAGAAGGGTCAGGTCTTCCTGTCTCAGGATCAGTGACTCAGCATAACGTCCTTGATATCTCAGACTCTCTCCCTCAGGTTGGTGCCTCTGTTTCTCCTATCTCGCTTGCTCGGGAAAATGATCTCATGCATCTCAATAGTTCCGTGGGCTCGATTCCATGCCTGACCATTGCAATGGTACCTGCTCCCATACCAGAAGTCCCATCGCAGCAATTCCAGGGACCAGGTACAGCTCCCGGCAGAGGTTCGCCTGTCCTTCCGCTGGTGGACCTCGGAGGCCCTATGGAAGGGATGCATTTTCCAGGAACCACAACATCTCACCATTACAACGGATGCGAGCTTGTTGGGTTGGGGCACCCACCTGCTCTCCCATGTTGCTCAGGGTCGCTGGTCTCTTGTGGATCGCCAGAACGATATCAACTGGCTGGAGCTGCGGGTAGTCCATCTTGCCCTGTGCCACTTCCACTCCGCCGTGGCAGGCCACCATGTGCTAATCCTGACAGACAATGTGACCATGAAAGCACATGTGAACCGCGAGGGGGGCACTTGGTCCAAATTACTCATGGATGAATCAAAGAGGCTACTGACCTGGGCAGAGAGTCACATCCTCTCTCTCACGGCTCAACACATCTCCGGGATGACCAATGTCCAAGCCGATTGGTTGAGCAGAATGCAAATAGATCACTCGGAATGGTGTCTTCATCCAGACCTCTTCTGCGAACTGTCTCACCACTTCAGACATCCGATCCTCGACCTCTTTGTGCATCCAAAGAACACTCAGCTGCCTTGATTTTTTTCCCGTCACCCATGCCCACACATAGAAGGGGTCGAAGCTCTCTGCAGCCCCTGGCCTTTGGGGCTACTCTATGCCTTCCCGCCTCTTCCACTCATCCCGAGGCTGATTCATAAGATCTTAGCAGAGAAGGCAGACATCCTGCTAGTCGCCTCAATTGGCCGCAGTGAGCCTAGTATGTGGATCTTAAACCTGTCTGTCGCCCACCCCTGGAGGATTCCAGGGGACATGATCTCTCTCAGCAAGGGGATCATGCTGTATCCAGAGCCTTAATGGCTTCAGTTGACCGTCTGGCACTTGAGAGGATCCTCCTGATGAAGGACAATATCTTGGGGTGGGTGATTTCCACGATTCAAGCCTCCAGGCGTGCCTTTACGTGTTGGATCTATAACACCACCTGGAGGTCCTTCTGGGTCTGATGTTCTAGAGTGCACTTTGATCCTACTTCGGCCTCTGTGTCTGAGGTGCTAGAATTCCTTCAAGATGGTTTGGACAAGCCCTGAGCACGCTCCGCAGGCAAGTCATGGCCTTGAACACTGTCTTGTCTGCTGACAACGATTGTCCTCTCTCCCATGACTTGAAGATTTGGGGTTTCCTGAAAGGAGCAGCCAACCTACATTCCCCGGTTGTTCATTACAACATCAACCGAAGGACCTGGGCCTTCGGTTGATGTTGTGCAATGCCAGGTCCATGGTAAATAAAGCCCCCCTCATTTGTGATCTGGTTCAAGAGGGGTGTGTGGACCTGGTGGGTATTACGGAGACCTGGTTGGGCCAGGAGTGGGGGGTTCCCCTCGTTGAGATGTGCCCACCAGGTTTCTATGCATTCCATCGGCCGAGGTCCCAGGGGAGGGGAGGGGTGGTGGCGGTTCTTGTAAAGGAAGGACTTGCTCCAAGGGAGGCCACTGTACTTCAGATAGCCGGATGTGAGTCCCTCCTTGTGAAGTGGGGTCATGGGAGGCAGATGGGCTTGCTGATCACATATCTGGCTCCCTGCCACGTGTCGGTGGCCCTGCCCGAGCTGCTCAACGTGATTGCCGAGGTGGCGGTGGGGACCCCCAGGCTTATGGTCATGGGAGACTTCAAATTGCCATCTGTCGGTGAAGCGTCTGAGGCAGCCCAGGAGTTCATGGCTTCCATGACGGCCATGGACCTGACCCAATTAATTCATGGACCCACTCACACTGGAGGACACACTCTGGACTTGATTTTTGTCCCTGGTCAGTGGACGAATGATCTTAAATAGGGGAGATAGCGACTGAGCCCTTGTCATGGTCAGATCATTCTCTTCTTAGGCTTGACTTTCTAACCGGCACACCCCGCCGCAGGAGGCGGAACAGACTAGGTAGTTCCGCCCCAGGCGCCTGATGGATCCTGATAGGTTCCAGATGGAGCTTGGGCCATTCCCTGAGGCTCTGACTCATGGCTCGGCTGAAGAGCTGGTGGCTGCCTGGGATAGGGCGGCTGCTGATGCTTTGGACCGATTTATTTATTTATTTATTTATTTATTTATTTATTTATTTATTTATTAAATTTGTATCCCGCCCTTCTCCCCGAAGGGACTCAGGGCGGTGAACAGCCGAGAATTAAAATAACATGCAATATAAAAGTTAAAATAATTAAGAATAAATTAAATTAAACGGCCACCCCAATTTAAAACCCCTAGCAATACAATTAAAAACCCTTAAAACCTATTCAGGCCAGGCCGGCTTGCTGAAATAAAAACGTCTTCAGGGCCTTACGGAAAGTGCGGAGATCCGGAATCAGCCATATTCCGGGAGGTAGCTCGTTCCAGAGGGCAGGTGCTCCCACAGAGAAGGCCCTCCCCCTGGGGGCCGCCAGCCGACATTGCTTGACCGACGGCACCCTGAGGAGGCCCTCTCTGTGAGAGCGTATTGGCCAGTGGGAGGTTATCGGTAGCAGCAGGCGGTCTCGTAAATACCCTGGCCCTAAGCCATGGAGCACTTTAAAGTTGAGAACCAACACCTTGAAGCGCACCCGGAAGACCACCGGGAGCCAGTGCAGCTCGCGCAGGAGAGCTGTTATATGGGAGCGCCATGTCGCTCCCGTAATCACCCACGCGGCCGCATTCTGGGCCAGTTGGAGCCTCCGGGTGCTCCTCAAGAGGAGCCCCATGTAGAGAGCGTTAGCGTAGTCCAGGCGAGAAGTGACGAGAGCATGAGTGACTGTGCATAAGGAATCCCGACTCAGAAATGGGCGCAACTGGTGTATCAGCCGAACCTGATAAAAAGCCCCCATGGCCACGGCTGTCATATGCTCTTCTAAAGACAGCCGTGTGTCCAGGAGGACGCCCAAGTTGCGAGCCCCCTCTGTGGGGGTCAATAACTCGCCCCCAATAGCCAGTGATGGCGCCAGCTGGCTATATCGGGATGCCGGCATCCACAGCCATTCGGTCTTGGAAGGGTTGAGTTGAAGCCTGTTCCTCCCCATCCAGACCCGCACAGCCTCCAGACACTGGGACATCATTTCAAGGGCATCGTTGGGGTGGTTTAGGGTGGAGATGTACAGCTGAGTGTCATCAGCGTACAGATGGCATTGCACCCGAAATCCACGGATGATCTCACCCAGCGGCTTCACATAAATGTTGAACAGGAGTGGCGAGAGGACCGACCCTTGTGGCACCCCACAAACAAGGCGCCTCGAGGTCAACCTCTGCCCCCCTGCCAACACAGACTGCGACCAGTCAGAGAGATAGGAGGAGAACCACCGCAACACGGTGCCTCCCATCCCCAACCCCTCCAGCCGGTGCAGCATGATACCATGGTTGATGGTATCAAAAGCCGCTGAGAGATCTAATAGGACCAGAACAGAGGAGCAACCCCTGTCCCGAGCCCTCCAGAGATCATCAACCAACGCGACCAATGCCCTTTCCGTGTTGTACCCAGGCCTGAAGCCGGACTGGCACGGGTCTAGATAGACGGTTTCATCCAGGTACTGCGGGAGCTGTTGCGCAACCACACTCTCAACAACCTTCGCAATAAAGCGAAGGTTGGAGACAGGACGGTAGTTAGCCATAACAGCCGGATCCAGAGAAGGCTTCTTAAGGAGGGGCCTCACCACCGCCTCTTTCAAAGCAGGTGGCAGGAAACCCTCCCCCAAAGAAGCATTTATAATCCTCTGGAGCCAGCCTCGCGTAACCTCCCGGGTAGCCATTACCAGCCAGGAGGGACACGGGTCCAGTAAACATGTGGTTGCGTTTAACCTCCCCAGAATCCTGTCCATGTCCTCAGGAGTCACAGGATCGAACTCGTCCCAGATAACATTCTCAAGACCTGCCTCAGCCACCCTGCCGGAATCTACCCAGTCAGAATCCAAGCCTTCCCGAATCTGAGTGATTTTATCATGCAGATACTGTGCAAAATCCTCAGCCTGCCCTTGCAAGGGGTCCTCCCGCACTCCCTGATGGAGGAGGGAGCGGGTCACTCTAAACAAGGCGGCTGGGCGGTTATCTGCCGATGCAAGAAGAGCGGAAAAGTAATCACACTTTGCCGCTTTTATCGCCACTAAATAGGTCTTAATATGAGACCTAATTAGTGTTCGGTCGGATTCGGAGCGACTGGCCCTCCAACCACTCTCTAGGCATCTTTTCCGGTGTTTCATCCCCCTCAGCTCCTCGGTGAACCAGAGAGCTGGGCAGGTCGCAAAGGCACGACACAATCCAAAGCCCCGGCGGCCGTCCTATCCCAGGCGGCCACCAGATCTTCAGTCGAGTCGTGAGCCAAAGCCTCAGGAAATGGCCCAAGCTCCCTCTGGACTCTCTCCGGATCCATCAGGCGCCTGGGGCAGAACCACCTAATCGGTTCCACCTCCCTGCGGTGGGGTGCAGCAGTTAGAAAGTCCAGCCTCAGGAGAGAATGGTCCAACCATGACAGGGGCTCAATAGCTATATCCCCTATAACCTGGCCATTCAACCACTGACCAGAGACAAAAACTAAGTCCAGAGTGTGTCCTCTCGTGTGAGTAGGGCCATGAATTAGTTGTGTCAGGTCCAAGGCCGTCATGGAAGCCATGAACTCCCGGGCCACCTCAGACGCCTCACCGGCCGATGGCAGGTTGAAATCCCCCATGACCACCAGTCTGGGGTATCAACCGCCACTCCGGCAATAACATTGAGAAGCTCAGGCAGGGCCACTGTCACGTGGCAGGGAGCCAGGTACGTGATCAGCAGGCCCATCTGCATCCCATGGCCCCACTTCACCAGGAGAGACTCACATCCAGCTATCTGTGGTACAGTGGTCTCCCTAAGACTTTCCTTAATGATAACCCCCCCCTTACCCTGGGCCCTCGGCTGATGAAATGCTCGGAAACCTGGTGGGCACATTTCTACCAGGGGGACCCCTCCCTCTTGGCCCAGCCAGGTCTCTGTAATACCCGCCAGGTCCGCTCCCCCCTCCTGAATTAACTCGCAAATGAGTGGGGCCTTATTAACCATGGACCTGGCATTGCACAGCATCAGCCTAAGGCCTGGGCTCTGAAGCTCTGGACAACCCGGGAAACGAGATGAGCCTTGGGGGCTGAGGCATGCCACCGCTTGAAGACAGCAGGTGCGTGCCCCCCTAACACAATATGGTCCCCTGCTCCCGCCGTATCTGCTCCTCCCAACCATGGTCCTGATGGAATTGCCGTCTTCCATACTTACACTAAGCCCCTCCACACCCAGCTCCACACCTCCCAGTTCGTGTCCCTGTGCCAAGCCTGACCTATCACCCTCCCTCCCCACCCCCCTCCCCAAACCCCTTAAAAATTTACACAAAGACAATTTTAAAAAACCCCTCAGCCCCCTCTTTGTGGCATGCCACCTCTTGGGATTCCAAATTCCATCATCGAGGTAGGCCCTCGATAACGTGGAGGGCCAAGCCTGCGAGAGGGGGGAATCTCGCAGACCAAGAAGCTCCGCTGCTGTGTACATCTTGCCGCAGGGATGGGATGACCATCCCCTAAAGGGTCCATACAGAAAAGTCAGAGGGAGAACATAAGAAAACAGGAGCCACAAAAGGATTCAAGACCCAGTCCACTGTTCTCTCACAACAGAGGCCAAGTCCGTCTCCAGGTCGACACAGTCCAAGGGGGGGGAGGGATAAGTCATACCACTCTCTCACAGTGGCTTGGCCCGATGGTCTGCCCCCTTTACTGGTGAGATGGAAGTAATGGTCCAACTTGCGCACTCGGCACCCATAATATAGGTCCAAAATCCGCCCTCTCACGGCAGATTCGATGGTCCGTCCCTCTGCCAGCAAAGTGTAAAGTGCATGTGCCGAATGATGGTACAACAGAAACAGTGCAGCACCCAGGATATAAATCCCCAATCTGCCCTCTCATGGCGGTTTGTCCGATGGTCATTCCCCTGCCAGCAGGTACAAAGTGCAGAGTGCAAAATAGCTAATGCCATCCCAGCTCAACCCGTGGGGCCCAGAGCACAAGCCACCCTCTCACGGTGGTTAGGCTCTTGACTGGTCCTCCAAGTTGGTGGGATGGAGTCATATACCAGCTCCTGTTCAGATGATATTAGTCCTCCACACAAGTAGGGGAAGGGCTCAGATGGAATGAGCGAGCTATTTATGTCAGCGAGGTGAAGCCAAAAGAAGCCAAAAGAGGGCGCAAGTCCGAGAGGGGCATGTTGCAAGGGGGGGAGAGATGGAATGAGGGGGGGCCTCCTGTCACCGAGTTTACCTGGCCCCTTGGTTCTCTGAGGAGCTGAGGGAGATTAAGCGCCGGAAAAGATGCCTGGAGAGCAGTTGGAGGACCAGCCGTTCTGAATCTGACCGAACACTGGTGAGGTCTCATATTAAGACCTACCTAGTGGTGATAAAAGAGGCAAAATGTAATTATTTTTCCACTCTTATCACATCTGCAGATAACCACCCAACCGCCCTGTTTAGGGTGACCCACTCCCTTCTCCATCTGGGAGCGTGGGAGGATCCCTTGCAGGATTTTGTGCAGTATCTGCACAATAAAATCACTCAGATTCGGGAAGGCTTGGTCTTTGACTGGATGGATACAGGTGAGATGATGGAGGCAGGTCTTGAGAATGTCATTTGGGAGCAGTTCGACCCTGTCGCTCCCGAGGACGTGGACAGGATTCTGGGAAGGCGACCACATGTTTATTGGACCCGTGTCCCTCCTGATTGGTGCTGGCCTCCCGGGAGGTTACGCGAGGCTGGCTCCAGGGGATTATTAACACTTCTTTGAGTGAGGGTGTCTTGCCTTCCGCCTTGAAAGAGGCGGTGGTGAGGCCCCTCCTCAAGAAGCCCTCTCTGGATCCAACTGTTTTGGCTAACTACCGTCCAGTCTCCAATCTTTGCTTTGTGGCAAAGGTTGTTGAGAGTGTGGTGGCATGACAGCTTCCGTAGTACCTGGATGAAGCTGTCTATCTAGATCCGCTTCAGTCCAGCTTCAGGCCTGGGCACAGCACGGAAACAGCATTGGTCGCATTGGTGGATGATCTCTGGAAGCTCGGTATAGGGGTTGTTCCTCTATCCTAGTCCTGTTAGATCTCTCAGTGGCTTTTGATACCATCGACCATGATATCATGCTGCGCTGGTTGGAGGGGTTGGGGGTGGGGGGTACTGTTTTATTGTGGTTCTCCTCCTATCTGTCTGACCGGTCGCAGTTGGTGTTGGCAGGGGGCAGAGGTCGACCCCGAGGTGCCTTGTTTGTGGGGTGCCGCAGGGGTCGGTCCTCTCACCCCTCCTGTTCAACATTTATGTGAAGCCGCTGGGTGAGATCATCCATGGTTTTGGGATGGAATTCCATCAGTACGCTGATGATACTCAGCTGCACATCTCCACCCCAGGCCATCCCAATGATGCCCTTGAAGTGATGTCCTGGTGCTTAGAGGTCGTGCGGGTCTGGATGGGGAGAAACAGACTCCGACTCAACCCTTCCAAGACTGAGTGGCTGTGGCTTCCGGCATCCCGATATAGCCAGCTGGTGCCATCGCTGGCTATTGGGAGTGAGTTATTGGCCCCCACGGAGAGGGCTCGCAACTTGGGCGTCCTCCTGGACGCACGCCTGTCTTTAGAAGAGCATATGACGGCCATGGCCAGGGGGGCTTTTTATCAGGTTCGCCTGATTCGCCAGTTGCGTCCCTTTCTGGATCAGGATTCCTTATGCACGGTCACTCAGGCACTCGTCACTTCCCGCCTGGACTGCTGTAATGCTCTCTACATGGGGCTCCCCTTGAGGAGCACCCGGAGGCTCCAACTGGTGCAGAATGTGGCCGCAGGGGATTATGGGAGCTATGGGGCACTCCCATGTGTCACCCCTCCTGCGCGAGCTGCATTGGCTTCCAGTGGTCCTCCGGGTGCGCTTCAAGGTGTTGGTTACCACCTTTAAAGCGCCCCATGGCTTAGGGCCTGGGTACTTACGGGACCGCCTTCTGCCACTGATAGCCTCCCACCGGTCAGTATGCTCCCACAGAGAGGGACTCCTCAGGGTGCCGTCAGCCAGACAATGTCGGCTGGTGACCCCCAGGGGGAGGGCCTTCTCTGTGGCAGTACCTGCCCTCTGGAATGACCTGCCCCCGGAGATACGTAGGATACCAGATCTCCGTGCTTTTCGCCGTGCCCTTAAAACTTTTTTATTTCATCAAGCTGGGCTGGCGTAATCCCCCCTTAGATATTTTTAGATATTTTTAACTGTAAATTGATTTTAGTTGGGGTGTTTTAAATTTATTGGGCCAAAATTTGTTTAATTCTTTTAAAAATTTTAAATTTTGTATGTGATGTTTTTATTTTTGGCTGTTCACTGCCCTGAGTCCAGCAGGAGAAGGGTGGCATAAAAATTTAATAAAATAAAATAAATAAATAATCGCTACCCAACTTGGGACCTTCCCCTGGTTCTTCATGTCCTCATGTTTCCCCCCTTCGAACCATTAGGGGCCATCAGTTTATGCCTTCCGACTCTCAAAGTCACCTTCTTGATGGCAATAACTTCTGCACGTCGCATGACTGAGCTCCCTGCCCTCTCTGTCAGAGATGATCTCTATATCTTCCACTTGAACAGAGTCATCCTGCAGATGGACCCTTCCTTCCTGCCCATGGTAAACACCTTCTATCATCGCATGCAGGAACTGGTTCTCCTGGATTTCTTCCTGAACCCGAGGCATCAGCTGGAGGGCCACTGGCATACCTTGGACGTTAGGAGGGCCCTTCACAGGTACATTAAGAGGACTGCACATTTCCGTAAGTCGGAGGCCCTGTTGTTTCCTTCCTCCCCGCATCAATGGGATGGAAGGTGTCTTCTTCTACCATAGGATGCTGGCTGAAGGCTTGCATTTCCAAGGCGTATGCACTTCAGAACAAACTGTTACCTGGACAGATTCTGCCTCACTCTATGAGGAGTGCTTCTACCATGGTGGCATGGGCCACTCAGGCTTCTGTTACTGACATTTGCAGGGCAGCCACATGGACTTCCTTAACTTCCTTTATGATAAGGTTGACTCTTTTGCATCGGCTGAGGCATCTTTTGGACAGCGTGTCTTGCAATCTGTATGCTCTGCTTCAGCCAACCGGGAGCAGTCTTCCTCCCTCCCTACTTAGAACTTGCTTGGGTATATCCCACCCTTTGGATTCTCCAAGCAGTTTGCTGGAGAACGGTCGTTGCTTACCTGAACGTCCCTTCTATGCACGCTGCTGGAGAATCCAGACTGCCCTTGTCAGGCTTCTACTACTTACTTCTGGTTGTCTACACATTCTCCATGATCTGCTTCTTCATGAACAAAACTGAAGCTCAGCCGAACGAGGGAGGTGTGTCTTCAGAAATTTAAAGAAACACTCACTCAGTCTCTGGCTAATAGACACTGAATAACCCACGCTTTGGATTCTCCAGCAGCACACATAGAAGGGATGTTCAGGTAAGCAACGTCCGATTTAATTATTTGTATTGGGTTTGAATTTTTCCTGCCTTATAGTTTCTTTTTCTATCTGGGGAGGGGGTCTTCCTTCACTGCTTTAGTGATTCCTGGACTGTCCTTTTGGGGTGTATTTCCAAGAGGCAGGATCAGTGGTGGGTTTCTCCCAGTTCAGCCCGGTTCCTGCGAGCCAGTAGTGGTGACAATATGACGTCACCGAACCAGTTCTCCCCCCCTCCCGCCCCCCTTACGTTATTCTTACCTTTTATTTGGCCCCACTCCCAATCTATTGCTGCCTCCTGAGTCCCAACTGATGGCTAGAGGGAAAAAAACTGTTTAAACTCTTGCTTCAAAGGTCCGCCATATCAGTGTTAAAAGAAAACAAATGAGTAGACCGGTGTCTGCAAAAATAAATGGGTAGACCCAGCGATGGGATTCTACTTTGGTAGAACCGGTTGTTAAGTAGTTAAGTAGTTAAGCCAGTGGTTCCCAAAGTGGGTGGTACCATGCCTTGGGGGGGAGGGTAAGAGGCAAGGGGGGTGGCAGGGGGGCACTAGAGGCAAAAGGGGGTGACGGGGGCGCTAAGTGGCAAGGAGTGTGTCCCCCACCCTTTGGCCTGTGCCTCACAGCAGTTACCTCCTTGCAAGCAAACAGCAAGAAAAAACAACTCCTTTCAGCTTCAGCATAGGCTAATTAGCCCATTGATTAGATCTGCCTCCTGATTCTCAGCTGATTTGCTCTCAGCTGTTTTGCGCAGGGCTCAGCTGCTTGCTGCAAAGAGCTAAATTGCTGGAGCAGATTTTTTTTTCTTCTTATGCAAATCAAGCTGAAAACAAAATTGAAAGTAAAGCAGGGTGTTGGCTGTTACGTTGGAAAATTAGGCAGAGGCAGATTTCTTTTCTTTTTCTTCACCAAAATAGGTAGGACACTGTCCACCGTAAATCATCCAATCCAAACGTCTCCCAGGGGTCAGGTGGAAGCACACGTCTGGCAGCGTCATCAATCAGGAATGCCACGACCGTTGGGCCGATGGCAGCTTCAAAGATACAGTCCGGTGGCTTAACTATCAGTTTCATTTTCCTCCAGCACGCTTCCCCCCCCCCCATGCTACCTAGCTCTCCCCCCTCCCGTTACTATGGCAGCCAAAGCAGAAAAGGCAGAGGCTGACATAGGTGCAAACAATGGGAAATTTAGGGCAAAAGAGGAGAGTTCAAGATTTTAAAACACAAAAGAAAAAAAGCTCTATTTAACTAGGGAATTGTAATAATTGAGATACTATTAATTGTATATTGTGTTGAAAGCAGAAATGGTTAAGTTGTGGTTTGGAGGAATATATGGGGGAAATTATTTGGTTTACTATTATTGGTAAATAATTGATTTGTAAGAAATTGGATTGCATGGAAATAATTGGAATATTCATGTTCATATTGATTAATATACAAAAAAGATAGTTATATAACTAATTGATTTATATTAAAATGTTGAATTTGTATTAAACAACTGTAATATTACATAATTAACCAATGTGAGGATAGATATAAAAATAGATGACCATGCGAAGGGATATAATATAGAATAGAAGGGAAAAATTGAATTTGATTAAGATTAGAGATGAGGATGAAGGGTAATATTGGTTTTTTACAAAAATAGATGAGGAATAAATATGGCAAAAAGGAAATATAGAAATTGTAAATTTAATTGAAATGACTAAACACTGTTTAAATTTGTGAACCGGCCAAATACACTGTTCAAAGAAAATACATTGTATGTTTGTATGTGTGTTTCTAATTATTGCTATTTATTCATATTTGTTCTCTTTTATTCTTTAAAGTTTAATTCTTTATCTTAATATCTTTATATTTGTTTGGGGTTGCCTTTCTTCCCTTTCATCTTTTTTATTGTACAACAATCTTTCTCCCTTCTTCTCCTCCCTACTTCCTCTTCCTTTCTCCTTCTCCTCCTCTCTTCCTCCCTCTCTTACTCTCACTCCTACTCTAATATCCCTTCCCTTCCTTCCTCCCTTCTCTTTCTTCCCTCTCTCTCCTTCCTTCTTCCCTCTCTCTTCTCCTTCCTTCATCCCTCTCTTTTGCTGTATCCTTTTGTGCATATGGATTATTCAGAGGGCTGAAAAAGTTATTTTTGACTGGTCCTCGCACTTTTGACCAGTCCTCGAACTTACGACTGTCCTCACATTTTACGTTTTTCACCCTATCTTGTCACCATGGTGAAGAGAAGCAGTTGTGAAATGAGTTTTTTTTTAAATTTGATTTATATGCCGCCCTTCTCCGGAGACTCAGGGCGGCTTACAATGCGTTAAGCAATAGCCTTCATACTTTTGTATATTTATACAAAGTCAGCTTATTGCCCCCACAAACTGGGTCCTCATTTTACCTATCTTAGAAAGGATGGAAGTCAACCTTGAGCCTGGTGAGATTCGAACTTACAGTAATTGCAGACAGCTGGTGTTAATCACAATGCTTTTAGTCTGCTGAGCCACCAAGGTTTGACACGGTTGTTGAGAATGCTACAATGGGCATAAATGATGACCAGTCATAAGTGCGAGGACTGGTCAAAAGTGTGAAGACCTGTCAGAAATCATTTTTTTCAGCCCTCTGGGTAGTCCTTTTGTGCATATGGACTACTCAGAGGGCTGAAAAAATTATTTTTGACTGGTCCTCGCACTTTAGACCAGTCCTCGAACTTACGACTGTCCTCACATTTTACGTTTTTTGCCCTATCTTGTCACATGGGGAAGAGAAGCAGTTGTGAAATGAGTGACATGGTTGTTAAGAATGCTGCACGGGGCTTCCGGTTTGGCTTCCGTCGCTGCCAGACGGTCTTTCGGGACCGCCAGCCTCGTTGCCTGTAAAGAGCCGTCTCTACAGCTGAGAGATGGCTCGAAAAACTCCGTCTCCTTGAGGAGACGTGAGATAGAGCCGGCGAGGACAGGTAGAGCCCTCTGCGAACTCCCCAGAGTTTTTTATTACTCTTGGGGAGGACGCAGAATGTGGCTCCCTATTCAGCTCACCGTTGCTCCGGGCTTCGGGGGAACTCTGCTTTTTGCAGAGCCAGGCGACGGGACCAATCCAATTAATGAAAATTAACAGATTGTCTAAACAAGCAGGATGAAATCCGGATTTGGGACCCTAAATCGCAAGTATTTCTAACAATTTTATAAGTGATTTTAAAAGCGAGGGAAAAAAGTTTAAAATGGCGACTGGCTGAGGCTTGAGAAGAAGAAAGCTGAAAGCGAAAGTCCTTCTGCCTGAATAGTTCAATACGTTACAAAGTATCTGAAATAATAGCGCTGGCTAGTATTGAAGAGAAAAATTTCTACTTTATGTTTCTTCCTTCTTAGAGACTTGATACTGATACCGTTTGGAGAGAAGTCTTTTTCTTTAAAAAGAGTTTGTCTGTGTGGCAGGATGGCGTTAAAACTGACAAAGCCAGACAAACAAGCAGCGGAGGGGGGGCCCTTCCCCATTTACAAATCATATGAACAAGTTTTGAGCTTGCAGATTCAGAAGAATGGTTTTAAAGACCTAAAGGAATTTGTTTTGGAGGAGATGGCAAGACATGATGAGATTGTGAACCAGAATCTTGAAAAATTCAGGCAGGAAATTAAAGAGTTGGTACAACGAAAATATGCCAACCTGAAACAACAGATTGTAACAGCTTTGAAAACTTTCTCAGAAATAGTTATAAAGATGGATAACGATACCAATTTAGAATTAGAGTCTAAAATGAAGGAAGCTGATAATAAGTTTTATAATTTGGACAATAAAATACAAAGAATTGAAAATGATTTGAAAAATATTCAAGACAATAGCTCAGAAGTAAAGCCTAAAATAAAGGAAGCTGACCACAAGATTTACAATGCAGACAATATAAAAAAGGATTGAAAAAGAAGTTATAATGATGCAATACAGGTCCATGGAATTTGTGGTCAGAATGAGGGGAATACAGGAAAATAACAGAGATGACTTGAGAAAGATGTCTGCTGAAGTTCTGGCTGGGATTTTAAAGGTTAGTCCTGAAGAGGTATCCTGTAGGATTGATAAGGTCTACAGAGTGAATTCTTGGGTTGCAAAGCAAAGGCAGTTGCTTAGAGATGTGGTGGTTTACTTTACTGATAGAGTAATAAGAAATGATATTGTGCAAAAGTCTTTTAACTCCACTCTGGAAAGGAATGGAAGGAAGATTTGGATATATAAAGAGCTGCCGTCTAAGATGTTAAAAGATAGAAAGGACTTTGGATTTTTGGTGACTGAGCTAAAGAAACAAAACATTCCATTTAGGTGGGATGCTCCAGTTGGTATAATATTGAGATATCAAGGAGAAAGATATCAACTAAATACTGTTGAAAAAGTGGAAGAATTTTACTACAAGGTTTTTAAAATGGATCCAACATCTCCATGTATGCTATCAGTGTTAGGAATACAGGAGGGGAATAAAGAAAAGCAAAATGAACAAGAGATTGAAACTCAGCCTAAGCAGATGGAGATGGAGGTAATGGAAAAACAACAAGTTGCAGAGGCTCTTTTGGATGAGCCGCTTTTGGATTCTCCTTCAGAGGTTATAGCTGGATTACCTATAAATACAAGAGAGGCGGCTTTGGATTTTAATGTGATGTCTTATCAAGTTATAGACCAGCATGGAAATCAATCAGCTGATATGCAAGTTCTAGAAAGGCAACTAGGATGGAGATCTAAACCACAAAAAGCCAAGAAAAGAAGAAGCAGGTCCTACAAAACTAAAAAATTTTAAACTAAACAACAGTCTAATGCCAGTTACTTAAGAGACGACTAAATATAATAAGCAGGATTTATAGAAGGCTGATACATGAAAATATAACTGAGGCAAATTATTGACTTATACTATTTTGAGAAGAATAACAGATCTCTGCAATGCTGGTGCTTTTGGGATGTGGAAGATGGCCTCTGATTGAGTGGATTGGAACTTTCTATTTTGGACTCTTTGAAAAATGGATTACGTATATGTTGAGTTATGTGGCAAGAGATCTATGGGATTGGGGCATGCAGAAGATCTGGTTGTTACCCCAATGTGGTGGTTGGAATTAACAATCTAGATAAAAGACACTACAGAAGATACTACATGGAATATAAATATAAAGTCACTCGGGTGGTTTTTTATATATGAAAATACTTATTATTGATGGGGGCAGATGGTAATTGAAGATACTGAATATACTGTTGGAAGCTGAACCTGATATTACCCTAACATGGGTGATGGAATTAATAATCCAGTTGAAAGATATTACAGAAGATATTATATGGATTACAAATTTAAAGTCATCTGAGGATTTTATTTATATATGGAAATATCTCTTAGTGGTGTGGTGTGGGCAGAAGAACAAAGATATTAAAAATATTATGTATGTTAGACCTGTAGGAAAATGGGTGAAGATAGGTTATTGATTGTTTAGTTTAGGAAAAGGGATGTTATGTTTAGATATAAATATATGCAAAAGATTTGAATTAAGAGATATATGTTTGGGGGTGGAGGAAATGGGTAGATTATGAGTTGAATAAATGCCAAATTAGGATTTATTATATAGTTTTATAGCTGAAGGTTGCTTTGAAATGTATAGTATAGTATAGGGGGGATATAATAATAATGTTAGAAAGAAATGGTTAGCATGTGGGGGGTGGTGTAAAAGGATGGTAAAGTATTATATAATTTGATGTTAATTTGGATTTTATTTTGGAGAAGCCATGGGGGGAGGGGAGGGGGAGGGGGGGTTAGGGTGGAGGGGGGGGAAATGGGGAAAAATCTGTATTTGAAAAACTTTTTCAATAAAAAAAAAAGAATGCTGCACGGGCATAAATGTGAGAATGGTCATAAGTGTGAGGACCAGTCAAAAGTGCGAGGACCTGTCAGAAATGACTTTTTTCAGCCCTCTGAGTAGTCCCTATACACATAGCCATGGCCACCCGGTCACATGACCACGCCCACAAAATAAGACATGCCCACAGAACCGGTAGTAAAAAATTGTAGAACCCACCCCTGGGCAGGATGCAAGCTTGGCACTACCATATTTTTCAGAGTATAAGACACATTTTTTACCCCCTGAAAGAGGGTAAAAATTTGGGTGCATTTTATATACTATATACCATAGCAATAAGCTATGGCAATCCCTGTAGCCTGAAACAGCTGATCTTCGGGAGGCCAATCCAACCGACAATTAGCTGTTTGTGCTAGTCAGGCTGTGCTGAAGATGAAACAGGCTTTTTGCTGCAAGGAGGCCAATTGCTGGGAGGCAGAGGCAGATTTTTTTTTCTTGTTCCTCCCCCAAAAAGGTAGGTGCGTCTTTTAGTCCAGAAATCTTATACTCTGAAAAATACATTAATTTTTTTTACTGCCTTTCTGGGAGGCATGTGACCTTTCCTTAAATCTGGATGATTTCCTTAGGATATCTTGTGAGGTGAGTGAGACCAGCCGTGCTTGATAAACTTGGGAGGGCAGAGACTTGAACCTGGGTTGGTTCCCTATATAATTTGTTAATTTGTCTCTTTATCTTAGCATTTTGTAGTCCAAATATGCCTACCCACTTTCTGGAGAGCTTAAATGACTTCTCTGCTAAAGAGTTTCACATTATGAGCAAGAGTTTGCTGCTGATAGTTAACATTGCATTTTAACTATTTTAATTCCTCAAGGTGCTCTGGCACCCTGCCTGATTTGGAACTCTGTGTTGTAGGTATTTCTAATCTAATGATTGGAATTTAGGGCAGCTTTTTGCAAGCAAAGAAGCTTTTTGTATTTTTGTACAGGTAATCCATGATTTATCGCAGTTCATTTACTGACCATTCAAAGTTACAATGGCACTGAAAAAAGTGACTTATGACCATTTTTCACACTTACGACTGTTGCAGCATCCCTACGGTTACAAGAGGCAGGGCGAGGAGAAGCGCCCCTCGATGTGAGTGATGTCAAGTTAGCCATGCCCACCCAGTCACATGACCACCCAGCCACTCCTACCCAGCTGGACATTAGGGCAAAGAACTGGGTGTTAAATTCTTTAAATCCACCACTGACACACATACACACACACAACACACACAAACAAACAAACAAACACATGCATGGGTCTAGGAGAAGTGAGCTGAGAGCCACGCAGAGGCCAGTCAGGCACAGAGGCAATGATGAGGGAGTGGTCAAAATGGGAAGCATCTGTCTGGAGCCTCTGGCAGCTTAAAAAAAGAAAGAAAGCAGGGAAGAGAGGGAGGGAAAGCAACTTGGCTGGAGATGCCCCAGTTCAAAGGAGAAAGCAAATTTGTGTTCTGTTTTGTCATAGACAGAACTTTGTTGGCAATCCAAGTTAACATTGATATTCTTGAGTTGTGAGCTCTTAGGAAAGTATCCCTTGTGTGTTGCAAAAGCCATTTCCAGTGGGGAAAACAGGACAAAGCAGAGTGGAGAGGGGGAAAATATTTTCCTTTGCTATATTTCCAGTCTGAATTGGACCATGGCAGGGTCCCTATAAGAGAGCCCTTTTAAGAATGATGTATTAATAGAAAAGTAACCTCTATTCCTAAACACCAAAGCTGTTGCACACAAAAAACAGAGAAGCTCTGATCAACTATCACAGCCACCATTTTGACAGTTTTAGAATAGAACAGAATTTTTTATTGGCCAAGTGTGATTGGACACATAAGTAATTTGGTGCATTTGCTCTCAGTGTACATAAAAGAAAAGATATATTCATCAAGAATCATAAGGTACAACACTTAATGATAGTCATAGGGTACAAATAAGCAATCAAGACAGTCAATATAAATCGAAAGGATACAAGCAACAAAGTTACAGTCATACAGTCATAAGTGGAACGAGATGGGTGATGGGAATGATGTATTGTTGTCTGTGGACACCCCCACTAAATACAAGCATGAGATAAACTGAGCCTGGTTTATTCTCAGTCTTTTAAGTGGCCACAAACTACTAACAAAAGTGGTATTTGATCACAACAAGGAGGCGTCGAGAAATATTCCCCCTTTTGCATTTGAGTATCAAGAAGGGACAGGAAAGGGGTCTTCTGGTTGATGTTGTGGCAATATCAGACACAGGAAACAGGGCTCCGCATTCCCTGTGCTGACTTCTCCCTGTTTGTGGGCTCTGAGAGGAGCCAAAGCTGCCCTGTAGGGGTGGTGGAGCAAAGATGGGTGCCCTGTGAGGTCAAGGAGAGTTGCAGCTCTCCTGTCTGATCCGGGGTTTTTTTCCCCTCTCAGCCACAGCAAGAAGAGGCAGCCTAAAAATGGCTGCTACAAAGCTGGGACAACTGAAGAACAACTCTCCTCAAACTGCGAGATGCCCCCCTCTCGCAGGTCTGGCCCTCTTCTTTATCGAGGGCCTATCTCGATGACGGACTTTGGAGTCTGGAGAGATGGCATACAGCAAAAAGAGGGTTATGGGGTTTTTTAGGGAAATTTCTTAATAAGATTTTAAGGGATTCTGGGAGGGGGTAGATTATGTGGGTTCGGGGGAAGACCCGCGGGGGAGGGTATCTGGGCCAGCCGTAGGGCATGGCATGGGAGGTGTGAACTCTGGGATCAAGGAGATGATTAGATCTTACGATACAGATGCCCATAACATCGATACTGTAGGTGGGAGGGGCAGATATGGCGGGAGCAGGGGGCCACATCATCCTACGGGAGTGCGTCCTCGCTGTTTACAAGCGGTGGCGCGCTCCGACCCTCAAAGCTCTTCTCGTTCCCCAGGTTGTACGGAACCTCGGGCCCCAGGCCTTCGGCTGATGCTGTGCAACTCCAGGTCCATGGTAAATAAAGCCCCCCTCATTTGTGATTTTATTCAGGAGGGGGGTGCGGACCTGGCGGGTATTACGGAGACCTGGTTGGGCCAGGAAGGGGGAGCCCCCCTTGTTGATATGTGCCCACCAGGTTTCCGTGCTTTCCATCAGCCCAGGTCTCAGGGGAGGGGCGGAGGGGTGGCGGTTGTTATTAACGAGGGTCTTGGACCAAGGGAGGCCACTGTTCCTCAGACGGCTGGATGTGAGTCCCTTCTTGTGAAGTGGGGTCATAGGGTGCAGTTGGGCTTGCTAGTCACATACCTGGCTCCCTGCCATGTGGCAGCAGCCCTGCCTGAGCTGCTTGATGTTATAGCCGCGGTGGCTGTTGACACCCCCAGGCTTATGGTCATGGGGGATTTTAACCTGTCATCAGTTGGCAAGACATCTGAGGTGGCTCGGGAGTTCATGGCTTCCATGATGGCTATGGACCTGACCCAGTTAATTTATGGCTCTACTCACATGGGGGGACACACACTGGACCTTGTTTTTGTCTCTGGACAGTGGTTGAGTGATCTCGAGATAGGGATATAGTGATTGAACCCTTGTCATGGTCAGATCACTCCCTCCTTCGCCTGGACCTTCGAACCGCCACACCCCGCCGCAGGGAGGCGGAACCGACCAGGTGGTTCCGCCCCAGGCGCCTGATGGATCCTGAGAGATTCCAGATGGAGCTTGGGCCATTTCCTGAGGTTCTAGCACACGACTCAGCTGAGGACTTAGTGGCCGCCTGGGATAGGGCGGCGGCTGATGCTTTAGACCGAGTCGTGCCTTTGCGGCCTCTGACCCGGCGCCGGTCTCACCTGGCTCCTTGGTATACTGAGGAGCTGAGGGAGATGAAGCGCCGGAAAAGACGCCTAGAGAGCAGCTGGAGGGCTAGTCGTTCTGAATCCGACCGAACACTGGTAAGATCTCATATTAAGAATTACCTAGTGGCGATAAGAGTAGAGAAGAGTAACTACTTTTCTACTCTTATTGCGTCATCAGATAATCACCCAGCCGCCCTGTTTAGGGTGACCCGCTCTCTGCTCCATCAAGAGACGTGGGAAGACCCCTTGGAGGGTAGAGCTGAGGATTTTGTACAATATCTGTATGACAAAATTGCTCAGATTCGTGGACAGCTAGACTCTGACTGGATTGATCCAGAGGAGATGACAGGGGCAGGTCCTGAGAATATTATTTGGGAAGAGTTTGATCCTGTGACTCCCGAAAGCGTGGACAGGATACTGAACAGACTAAATGCGACCACATGTTTATTGGACCCATGTCCATCCTGATTGGTACTGGCCTCCCGGGAGGTGACACGAGGCTGGCTCCAGGAGATTATAAATGCTTCTTTGAGTGAGGGTGTCTTTCCCACCGTCTTGAAAGAGGCGGTGGTGAGGCCCCTCCTCAAGAAGCCCTCCCTGGATCCAGCTGTATTAGCAAATTATCGTCCTGTCTCCAACCTTCGCTTTGTTGCAAAGGTTGTTGAGAGTGTGGTTGCACGACAACTGCCTCAGTACCTGAATGAATCGAATTATCTAGATCCGTTCCAGTCGGGATTCAGGCCCGGGTACAGCACAGAGACAGCATTGGTCGCATTGGTTGATGATCTCTGGAGGGCTCGAGACAGGGGTTGCTCCTCAGTCCTTGTCCTATTAGACCTCTCAGCGGCTTTTGATACCATCGATCATGATATCATGCTGCACCGGTTGGAAGGGTTGGGGGTGGGGGGCACTGTTCTACAGTGGTTCTCCTCCTTTCTCTCTGACCGGTCGCAGTCTGTGTTGACAGGGGGACAGAGGTCGACCCCGAGGCCCCTTATATGTGGGGTGCCACAAGGATCGGTCCTCTCGCCCCTTCTATTCAACATTTATGTGAAGCCGCTGGGTGAGATCATCCGTGGTTTTGGGGTGAAGTACCATCAGTACGCTGATGACACCCAGCTGTACATCTCCACCCCAGACCACCCCAATGATGCCCTCGAGGTGATGTCCCGGTGCCTGGAGGCCGTACAGATCTGGATGGGGAGGAACAAACTCAGACTCAACCCATCCA
Organism: Pantherophis guttatus; assembly: GCF_059756535.1. Lineage (NCBI taxonomy): Eukaryota > Metazoa > Chordata > Lepidosauria > Squamata > Colubridae > Pantherophis > Pantherophis guttatus. The sequence goes on from NC_142066.1 coordinate 92,971,168, forward strand.
AGACCGAGTGGCTGTGGTTTCCGTCGTCCCGATATAGTCAGTTGGTGCCATCTCTGACTATTGGGGGCGAGTCGTTGGCCCCCACAGATGGGGTTCGCAACTTGGGCATCCTCCTGGACTCATGGCTGTCTTTTGAAGAGCATATGACGGCCGTAGCCAGGAGGACTTTTTATCAGGTTCGCCTGATTCGCCAGTTGCATCCCTTTCTGGATCGGGACTCGTTACGCACGGTCACTCACGCCCTTGTCACCTCACGCCTGGATTATTGTAATGCTCTCTACATGGGGCTCCCATGGTGGTAATGGGAGCAATGTGGCGCTCTCATGTAACCCCCCTCCTGTGTGAGCTGCACTGGCTCCCAGTGGTCTTCCGGGTGCGCTTCAAGGTTTTGGTTACTATCTTTAGAGCGCTCCATGGCTCCAGGGTACTTACGAGACCGCTTCCTGCCACCAATAGCCTCTCACCGACCAGTTCGCTCCCATTGAGAGGGATTCCTCAGGGTGCCGTTGGCCAAACAATGTCGACTGACGGCCCCCAGGGGGAGAGCCTTTTCTGTGGGGGCACCTACCATCTGGAACGGGCTTCCCCCAGAGTTACGAAACATCCAAGACTTACGCATTTTCCGCCGAGCCCTGAAAACATTTCTATTCCAACAAGCTGGTCTGGCCTAACTCTCCCTTTTTAATTGGCTTTTAAACTGTCTTTTAAATTGGGTTTTAAACCTCTTTAGATAAATTTGGATGTTTTTTAATCTTTGAGCCTAAATTACTTAATCTGTTTCTTAATAGTTTTTAACTTCTATATGTATTTGTATTTATTATGGCTGTTCACCGCCCTGAGTCCTTCGGGAGTAGGGCGGTATACAAATATGAAAAATAAATAAATAAATAAATAAACTAAGACTATGCTGGAGTGAAGTAGATGAACAGTGCTGGAACTTGGGGAGAGGATTTCTTTTTGCCTTAAATTTAAACCTAAGGAATAATTAGAACTATTTGTCAGAACTATTTGTTAAAGTGGCATCTAAGCATTTTGAGAAAATACCAGACTGGAAGGGGAAGATGCAAGAGAGAAAAATAATAAATTTTGAAATATATATAAAATTGGACTCTTAAACTGGGAAGATGGGAAGGCATTTTAAAATGCTGGAATCATTTATTTACAAAATTTATTCTGCTTTTATAATTGATTTGCAACTAAAATGACGATTGACTAGTGGCAATACTGAAACTTAAGTTGGGAGTGCCACCTGCTGACAAAAGGAAAAATTACAAGTCTGGGAATACCTATATGAAGGACTGTGAAAATACTTATTGGTGCTTAATCCCATATCCAAAATTCTCTTATTTGACAATTTATTATATCCCTTTGTATTATTATTCTCATTTACCAATTATTTAACAGTGGCTTATCTCCCGTAAAAAAAAGCTTCATATATTTTATTATTACATTCATTTCATGTTTCATATATTGCTCAAAAAAATAAAGGGAACACAAGCAGAAGATATCCGAGATCTGAATGAATGAAATAGCCTTATTAAATACTTTGTTCTTTACATACAGTAGTTTATACACTGCTCAAACAACTAAAGGGAACATGAACTTCTGGTTGGCGCCGCGGGGATACCGACGGGGAATTAGCAGGCTCTTCGGAGCCCCACGAAAACCCCATCTGCCAAACCCCCACCGGTAGGTCATTGGACCTACCCTGTCCTGTAGGGACGGGGATAGAGAGGGACCCTCGGACAGCCGAGAGGAACGGGCAGGTTCCTCAGGGCCGGAGGCTTGCCCTCTGCACTGGCGGCGGAGGAATGGTGGCCATGGCGGCTGCCCTGAGACCGTGGCAACCAGGATACAAGAATGCGCAGGAGGAGAAGAGGAGAAGCAGAGAGCAGAGCCGGGAGTTTGTATGCCGGGTGAGTGGACACCAACCCAGGCAGGAACTGCCCACAAACGCTGAATTACAATTAGTCTGCCCCAGCCTTAACAGCGGCTGAGAACTATTGGGGCACAAAGACAAAAGACCTGTTAGTGGATAACATAAATTACTGACTTTTTGGAAATGTTTGACTACAGATCTGGATATATTTTTTCTTTACTTTTTGGTGGATAAATGAGATTGGACTATGTTTGGGAGAGAGAAAGGAGAAGAGGAAATAATTGTGCCTTCAAAAGCAAAGGGAAAAGACAAACGGAGATGGATAAAATGGTTGCCAGCTGAAAAGGGAAAGTGCAAATTCCAGGCTGCTTGTTACTTGAAAAGAGAAACTTTGTTGCTTGTTATTTAAACTTGACTATTTTGAGGAAAAGACTCAGAGAACTTGACTTAGGATACATAATCTGTTCACTGGAGGATTTATTAAAGATTAGAAAGAAGAAATTAAATTGAACAATGAAAACTGAACTAATAAACGTGGCAATAAAAGAAGGGTGTGGCAATAGAAGGACATGATCATACCATATATGGAATAGCTCCAGAATCAACTTTGTAGAACTCATAACTTTAATGACATTGAAATGGAAAAGATATATACTTGGACAGACTGGAGAAAGGAATAATGGAATATATTATGTAACAAGACAACAAAATATTATATTTTGATTTAAATGAATGTAACGGTTTCTGGGTGGTTGAATAATGCTAGGAGATACTTTCTTTTTTTCTTCTTTTTCTTCTCTATGCTCTCTCTCTATTTCTTTCTTGTAGTATCCTTCTCTTTGTTTCTTTTCCCCTCTCTATTTTCTTTTTAAATCCATTTTACTTCTTTTGTTATATTTCTACTCTCTTCCTTTTTCCTTTTTAGTTTTCCTTTTTAGTGTTTAGTGTTTTCCTTTTTAGTGTTGCCTTATTTTTTTGTATTTCTTTTATTGTAATTATTATTGTTATTGCTATTATTCTCTCCTTTTTTCTATTATTATTTTCATATAAATATATAAACAATTTGATTAAGAAATAAGAGCATAAATGATTGAAGAAAAACATGATTTTTGGATGTTCTAATGCCTTTTTAAATTTTGAATTTTTAACTAGCACTACCTACAGATTTAATATTCTGGAAGAAAATATTTACTTTTAAAGGCGTTGGATGTTAAAAAGAATTATTTATAGAATTAAGAACCATAAAAAATTGATTTTAAAGTGTTTCAAAATATTTCCTATTGAAAATAAGAAATAAGCATGGAATGGGAGAAAACTTAAGAGAGAACAGGAGATAAGATATTTATTGAAATATACTTTTATCTTAAATTGGTAAGAGATATGGAGGAGAATAGAGTGGAAAACAATATTGGTAACATATTCCGAAGTAATTTGGAGCTAAATAACTGAATAAGAGATAAATGTTATGAATTAGTTAAATAAATGAATTTAGGAGTGGAGGAAAGTATGATTCTGGAGATCAGTGAAAGCAAAGCTGTGACCCAGTTTTACAAATAAGGTAGGAGTGGAGGAAAGCATCATACTGGAGAACAGTTAAAGTAAATTGGGAACCAGTTAAAAATAAAAATAAGAGTTAGGAGTGGAGGAAAGCATGTGCTGGAAAACAGTTAAAGCAAAGCTGTGAACCAGCCAAAATATTGAGTTAGGAGTGGAGGAAAGCATACGCTGGTCAACAGTTAAAGCAAAACTATGAACTAGCCAAAAATAAAAAGTTAGGAGTGGAGAAGACTATACCTGGGGATCAATTGCAATAAAGTTGTGAACCATTTAAAAATAGGGGTAGGAGTGGAGGAAAGCATTGCTGGAAGGCAACTACTTGAGTTGTGAACCAGTTTTATAATAGATTTAAGAGGAGTTAAGGAGAAGGTTGGTGTGCAGTTAAAATTATATTGTGAACCAGCTAAAATAATTAAGATAAGGAGTGGAGGAAAGCATTGCTGGAAAGCAGCTGATTAAGATGCGAACCAGCTAAAAAATAAATTTAGGAGGAAGTGGGAGAAATTTTACCGGAGAATAGTATCTAAACTGTGAACCAGTTTAAATAAATACAGATAGGAGTATTGGAAAATACAGTTGGGAAATAAATATTTAAACTATGAACCAGTTAAAAATTAGATTCAATAGAACATGAGAATAAACTTGAAATAAATAAAATAAAGTATTGTGGAAATAACAAACTATAGAAGGAAATGTTGATTGTTTATGAAATGACTTTAAGAGAGGAGGAAAATACTTTTTGTTAAGATTATGGATATTAGATGTCATTTAAAAGAAGTAAAATATAGATTTGAGGTAATGGGTTTTAGAATTGAGGAATATATATGAAATATTGATTGTTAAAATGATAAAGATTTAGAACAGTGTTTATTGTTTAGAATTTTGGGTGTAATAGTAGAATGATAAATGATAAATTAGATTAAGATATTTTTTCTTTTTTCTTTTTTTTAAAGATGTAAATGGATAAAATTTGGAACAAAATTGATTGAGGGAATGTGATTAATTGTACTCATTTTATGCCGGACCAAACCCTTGCTCTAAAACGATGTATTTTATGTTTTATGTTTAAAAAAAATAAAAAATAAAAATTGGGGAAAAAAAAAACTAAAGGGAACACAAAACTACTGTATGTAACGAACAAAGTATTTAATAAGGCTGTTTCATTCATTCAGATCTCGGATGTCTTCTGCTTGTGTTCCCTTTATTTTTTTGAGCAGTGTATTTCATTTCCATGTTTTATTATCTAGCCATTGATAAAATAAATCCCATATCAAGTAATATTGTTTGTCTTCCTGTTCTCTAATTTTAAATGTCAATTTACTCATTTCAGTACATTCCAAACTTTTCTTAATAACTTCATCATCAGTAGGTATCTTCTCTCCTTTCCAATTTTTAGCAAATACAATTCTAGCCACTGTTAAAACATTCACAATTAAGTATCTCAGTTCTCTATTATATGTTTCTGGTAAAATCTCTAATAAAAATATCTCTGATTTAAAATCAATGTGTTTCTTTATCATTTTTTTAAACCATGTGTGGATTTTAGTCCAATATCTTTTAGCTTCTGCACATGTCCACCACATATGGTAATATAAACCCAGAGTCTGATGACACTTCCAACACTTCTCCGATTTATTCTTGAATATTCAGGCTATTCTCGCCAGGGATAGATGCCACCTGTAAAACATCTTATACAAATTCTCCTTATATGCTGTTGTCATTTTGTAGTTCTGCAACCACAATTTTTACCATTTCTCTAAATCAATCCTATGACCAAAGTTCCGCCCCCCCATGCAATCATTGTTTCTTTAACTTGTTTTTCTTCCAGTTTTACTTCTAATAAATAACCATACAATTTTTTAATTACATAGTCATCAGAACCTGTTAAAATTTGGAAGAAGATGGGGCAGAAATCCAGTTTAATGTGATTTTGGATAAAACGAATGCTTTCCAGATCAAGAGGGGAAAGCAAAGGAATCTGGAAGAGTTTAATCAGGAGGACTTGCGAGAGATTTATGGGGGTTTCAAACTAAATGAAATAACTTTAAGAAGACAAAAACTTTCAAAGAGACATCAACCTCAAATCCAAATTTTAAAATTCTTGAAAATAAAAGGAGGAGGAGGAGCAATGCTGAAGAAGAAAGAATTATCGAAGAAAAAGGACTGGAAAAAATACAGAAAGAAGGGAAGAACTGAAGATTAATCTTTTTTGGGGAGGATTTTGGCAATAGGTTGAGAAGCTTAATTAAATTTGTATTTTTAAAGTTTATTCTAAGATAATAATATAAAGGAAGTGTGTTATTACAATTGGTTTTGGACATAAACATGATAGCTTTTTAAGAGTTATCGAGGTAAAAATGATAGCTTTTTAAGAGTTATTGAGGTATCAAAATGGCTAATTAAAAATTTGAGGGATACCTTTCTGAAGGGCTTGAAGAGATTTTTAAAATGTTTAATATAAGATTATATTATTTTAAGAAGGTATATGAGATAAAATGTTTAAAGTTTTAAAATGTTTAATTTTATGAAGGATTAAAGAGGATAAATGTCTAATTTAGAACTTTATTAGGGAGCAATGTTGATTGAGGAAGAAGAACTGGAAAAAATATAGAAATGGTTAAGGTTTTGAAATTTATATTTTGAGAAATGAATTAAGAAGGTCTTATTGATGTATTAAGAGGTTTGTAAATGTTTAATATAAGATTATACTATTTTAAAAGGTATAGGTGATAAAATGTTTAAAGTTTTAAAATGTTTAATTTATAATTTTTAATGCTGAATAGTTAGAAATTGATAATTGGTTTATGAAGGAATAAAGAGGATAAATGTTTAATTTAGAATTTTATTAGGGAGCAATGTTGAAAAAGAAAGGTGTTTGAGGAATGAAAATGAAACTTATCAGTGTTTGTTAATGCTTGTAATATTGTTAAAGTTATTGGATTACATACCAAGAAAAAGGCTTTTATATTCAGGAAGAAAGAATTTAACCCAATTGATTTTGAGAATTTACAAAAGGGAGGTTGATGAATTTGCAAAAGAGGAGTTAAAGAGTGTGAGGGAGTTTTGTAGTATGTTAGTATATTTTAGCTTTCGCTTGTTAAATGTTATACCCTGTTTTTGCTCTGGGAAGTCGGGGGGTGAGGGTGGGGAGGGTGGGGAGGGTTGGGTTGGGATAAAATTGTTGAATAAAGGTACAAATATAAAAGTAAATGTGGGGAAAATGTTACAACAAATGAAATGATAATATCAAGATATGATAAATATTGGAGGAGTAAGAAGAAAAAAGATGTATTCAGATGATACACTGATTGATTGATTATATATTGTATGTATGCTTGTTTATAAAATAAAAACTTTTCAATAAAAAAAAGAACCTGTTAAAATTTTATCTAAATTCGTCAAATCATTGTAAAAACCCTCTGTCTTAGAATCTTCATCATATCTAGACTGTATTTGCATATATGAAAACCAATCCATTTCTATCTCTTGTTCTTCTAATTCTTGCTTCAATTTAAGTTCACCCTTTTCATTCAATAATTCACAATATCTAACAATTTGTTCCTTTCTAAATGTTATTGAGTATGACAATGCTTCAATAGAAGTTAACCAGACTGGAATTTTTAAATAATGATATCTTTTGATCTTCTCCCAGTTTGATAACAAAGACTCTCGTATAATATGTCTTCTAAAATAACCCTGTGTTTTTGTACTCTTATACCATAAAAAAGCATGCCAGCCCAACAGCAAGTCACGTCCTTCTAAAGTCAACAATCTATTTCTTAACATTATCCATTCTTTAATCCACATCAAATTACTAGCTTGCTAGTATAATTCTCAATCCGGCAAACCAAAACTTCCTCTTGTTCTAACATCTTGCAACAATTTTAATTTTTAGGGAAATTAATTAATTAATTTTAATGTTTAGGGAGTTTAGTGCCGGGTTAGATTTCTTTCGCACAGTCGGTGGCACGGTGGGGAGGGAGCTCATCTGAGACTTTTTCGCTAAAAACTTCAGCCAAATCCTTGTATTCTATGGGTATGCCCTCAGTTGGCATGGCATGACCAGGCATGGCTGTTTCTCGGTGCTCTGCCCCCTCAGTTCTGTTATGTGGATTCTCAGCAAAAGTCATGTGCATCTGAAATTTTATGATGCCTTGTTTCCAATTGATTTTGGGGTTCCATTTTTTCAGCCATGCAAGGCCCAAGACTAACGGCCATATCATGCCAGGTGCCACTATAAATGTAAGTATTTTCTCGTGGCTTCCGATGCCTATATGTAGAGGCTCAGTGGCAAAAGAAGCTGGCTCCCCTCCGCTATTGACCCATCTAGTTGTCAGAAAGCGATGGGGTTTTTCAGCTCTCTTATGTTAATCCCCAACTTTCCTACTAGGATTGGGCTGATCAAACAACGGATGCACCCTGAGTCCACTAGAGTGGAGATATTTATCTCCCTGTCCCGGTTTAGGATAAATAGTCTTAAGGGGAGGGTAAGCGGTTTAATTGGTTTGCTTACCAGTGATTCATCTTCTGGATTGCTTCCAAATGAGTGTGGTACCTCCTGCTGAGATTTATTTATTTATTTATTTTATTTCCAAAAATTTATATGCCGCCCTTCTCCCTAAGGACTCAGGGCGGTGAACACAGGTTAAAACATACAATAATAAAAGGTGACGTAATTAAAACCCAGTTAAAACAACAACAATAAAATAATAAAACCCAAGGATCAGGGTCAGCCCATTTGTTGAAACAGCCAAGTCTTTAAGTCCTGACGGAAGGAGCGGAGATCAGGCGCCGTCCGAAGCTCGGTGGATAACTCATTCCAGAGGACAGGAGCACCTACAGAGAACGCTCTACCCCTGAACGTCACCAGCTAACATTGTCTGGCCGACGGTACCCTGAGGAGGGCAGCCCTGTGTGAGCGGACAGGACGGTGGGAGGCAGGTAGGAGATGGTCCTGCAAATACCCCGGACCTAAGCCATGTAGGGCTTTAAAGGTGAGTACCAGCACCTTGAAGCGGATCCAGAGGACCACTGATAGCCAGTGCAGCTCATGTAGGAGAGGTGTTACACGGGAGTAACAGGGAACTCTCGTAACCACCCACACGGCCGCATTCTGGACCAGCTGGAGCCTCCGGGTGAACCTCAAGGGCAGCCCCATGTAGAGGGAGTTGCAGTAATCCAAGCGAGAAGTAACCAGGGCATGAGTGACTGTGTGAAGGGCATCTCGGTCTAGGAAAAGGTGCAACTGGCACACCAAGTGAACCTGGGCGAAAGCCCCCCTGGTCACGGCCGTAAGATGGTCTTCCAAAGACAGCCGGGAATCCAGGAGGACACCTAAGTTGCGGGCCCTCTCATTGGGGGGAAGCACTCCTCCCCCCATCGAAAGTGATGGAACTTCTAGAACACGAGATGCCGACATCCATAGCCACTCAGTCTTGGAGGGGTTGAGTCTTAGCCTGTTCCTACCCATCCAGGCCCGTACCACCTCCAGGCAGCGGGACATTACGGAAAGGGCATCCCTGGGGTGGCTCGGGGTGGAGATATATAACTGAGTATAATGAGCATATTGATGATACCTCACCCTGAAACCACGAATGATCTCACCCAGCGGCTTCATATAGATGTTAAAGAGTAGGGGGGAGAGAACCGACCCCTGAGGCACCCCACAGGTTAGGGGCCTTGGGGTGGACCTCTGCCCCCCCCGCCCATACAAACTGTGAATGACCTGAGAGGTAGGAGGAGAACCACTGTAACTCCTACCCCCAACCCCCCAAGTCGTTGCAGTAAGATACCATGGTTGATGGTATCGAAAGCCGCTGAGAGGTCAAGTAGGACCAGGATGGAGGAACAGCCTCCATCCCAGGCCCACCAGAGATCATTCACCAGAGCGACCAATGCCGTTTCCGTGCTGTGCCCACGCTGAAACCCCGATTGGTACGGGTCTAGAAAATCCGTTTCCTCCAGGAATTGTGGGAGCTGTTGCGCCACCACGGACTCAACAACCTTCATTATAAAGCGAAGGTTGGAGACTGGCCAATAGTTATTAAGTGCGTCTGGATCCAGGGCAGGCTTCTTGAGGAGGGGTCGAACCACCGCCTCCTTAAGGGAGGCGGGGACGACCCTCTCCCTCAAAGAAGTGTTGACAATAGCCTGGATCCAGTCTCCAGTCACCTCCCGGGCAGCCGAAACAAGCCAGGAGGGACACGGATCCAACAAACACATGGAGGCACCCAGTCTACCCACAATCCTATCCATTTCATCAACGGAAACAGGGTCAAACTCAACCCAGATACTACTCCCAAGATTTGCCCCAGTCTCCTGGATGGATTCTGCCCAGTCAGAGTCCAAACCGATCCGGATCTGAGCGATTTCATCTTGCAGAAACTGTACAAAATCCTCAGCTCTGCCCTGTAAAGGGTCTTCCCTTGCTCCCTAATTGAGGAGAGAGTGGGTCACTCTAAACAGGGCTGCTAGGCGGTTTTCTGTAGATGCAATGAGAGCGGCGAAATGATCCCACTTCATTGCTTCCATCGCCACAAGATAAGACCTAATATAGGTTCTTAACTGTGTTCGATCAGATTCGGATCGGGAGGACCTCCAACACTCCTCTAGGCGTCTTTTCTGACACTTCATTTCCTGGAGCTCCGTGGAAACCAAGGAGCCACCCAGGATCTGCATCGGATCAGAGGCCGCAAAGGTGCGATTCAGTCCAAGGCCCTGGCAGCCGCCCGTTCCCAGGATGCTACCAGTGCCTCAGTCGAATCGCAGGATTGGGAAGCAGGGAATGTCCCAAGCTCCATCAGGAATCTCTCTGGATCCATCAGGCGCCTGGGGCAGAACCATTTTACAGGTTCCACCTCCCAGCGGCGGGGGTTGGCGGATTGAAAGTCCAGTCAAAGGAGGGAATGGTCAGTCCAGGACAGGGGGGCAATAGACAGTTCCCCCCTACCCCAGCCATTTATCTACTGCCCAGAGAGAAAAACCAGGTCAAGTGTGTGTCCTCCCCTATGAGTTGGCCCCTGAACAACCTGAGTCAGGTCCATGGCCGCCATGGAGGCCATGAACTCCCGAGCCATCTCAGATGTCTCGCCGATTGATGGCAGATTGAAATCTCCCACATCCAGGAGGCTGGGGAGTTCCACAGCCACTTCGGCCAAGATATTGAGCAGCACGGGCAGGGCAGTGGCCACACAGCTGGGGGATAGGTATGTGACCAACAAACCCGACTGAACTCCAGGGTCCCACTTCAATAGGAGAGATTCACACCCGCCTATCTGAGGGACTATCCTAGGACTAAGACTTTCTCTAATAACCACCGCCACCCCCTGACCCCTTCCCTGGCGTTGCAGCTGGTACAGTACACGAAAGCCTGGGGGGCATAAATCAGAGAGAGGCACTCCTCCCTCTTGCCCCAGACAGGTCTCTGTAATACAAGCCAGGTCTGCGCCCTCCTCATCAATTAGATTTTGTACCAGGGGGCCCTTATTCGCTATGGACCTGGCATTCACATATACCAGCCGGAGTCCAGGGTTCCCTGCTCTCGCACCCCCAGGGAGGCAGGATGAGCAATAAGAACGGGAACGCGCCACTACCTGGATATAGTGGGTGCTGCGTCCCCTCCCCATGCTCCATCTCCTCTGCCCCTCCCAACCAAAATGGAGCATCCAGATGGAGTAAGACAAGATTGACCAACCAGAGTAACCCGGGAGGAAAAGATGTTTAAATGAAGGCTGCAAGCCGATTGAAAAGCTGCTAGTTTACGCTGAGTGGCCGTACTAGGCCTAGGCCTAATGAGGGGGAGGGAGGAACAATCGAAGGGGGAGACCAAACAATCATCCCCCAACTAGCAATCCTCAACCCACTCCCTGCAATCCTTGATCTTCTGGACAAAGGCCACTCAGCTCAATAGATTAATAAGCCCCCCCCCACAGCACTTCAGAAAAGGGGTGTGTGTCCAGATCACCCCAAAGAAGCTGAGGAATGCTAAACCACTTGCAGCACTGCCCTCTCCACTGCCAACATCGAGGGCATCCTCGCAGCCAAGCCTCCAAGTGCTCCAAGTGCTGCCGCCACCATTGCCGTCGCCATCACCGTTGCCATTGCCATCGCGGTCACCGCTGCCGCCACAGCCAACGCCGCTGCCACCACGCCGCCGCCCGTGCCGCCCAAACTTGCATCCAAACCGAGGTTTCTCCAGCAGCCCAGGCACCGCTGCCGGCACCACCGCCACTGCCAAATGATTGCCACAGCAACCTCGTCTACCGCCGCGCAAATCACGCCAGCCCCCACAGCCACCTGGGCCGTGACAGCCAGGGCCCAGTTTCACCGTCCTCTGCGCCGTCCTCTAACATCCTCCGTGACGGCCAGGTGATCCTCGGGCTCCATCCACGGCTCAGTCGAGCCGGCTATGCCTCAGCTCACTGGGTGGGGGGTCACAAGATGGTCAACTGACTCCCCTGCACCCCGAAAATGCCAAACATCACCCTCCTCATCTCAGCATTCAATACACAGCCGCCATTTTGGTCTGCTACCTCCCCAAAGAGGGGGGTTTCCTCCCCAAAGGGGGGGGAATGGAAATTCTATGATTTCCCTGCTCCTCAGGGCAGTCTCCTTCTCGTACTGGCCAGGTTGGGTGGTTCCAGGCGGGTGTTTGCGAATGACACTCTGCAGCTCGGTGCCCCTCTTTGCCACACTTGAAACAGGCTGAGGATTTTGGAAAAAATGCAGTTTGTGGTTTGAGGGGCTCTTGCTTCCATTGGGGTGGGGATTTCTTCCATGCTCACCCCACTCAGTACTTGTTTCTGGCCATATCAATCTCAGCTTCTTCAGCGGTGATGTGCCACTCATGTAGGTGATTCGGTGCACCTCAGGCCACACAGGCTTTGTATAGATCATCACTCAGCCCATCCTTGAAACAACTCACCAAAATATCTTCTGGCCAGTTCACACAACATGCAAGATCCCAGAATTCTTCAGTATACTCTGCTACTGGCCGTCGCCCCTGCCTCACCACCTTAATGCGGTCGCGTGCTTTGCAATTTGCTAATGGGTCCTCAAACCATCGTCGCAGGGCCATCATGAAGTGGTCAAAATCCTGCAGTCTGATGCATTGGCGTTATGCAGGGTCATCATCCGTCTGGCAGCGGAACCCTCTAGGGCTAGGGCACAACTTGCACTCGGGATCCTTGGGTTTGGAAATCACACCTGTACTGTTGCATATAGGTGAGCACATGTGCCACAAAGAATCCAGCGGATTGCTGCGGATTCCCATCAAACTTCACCCCAAGTTTGGGAGTTTCTCTTTCCAGTTGCGGGACTTGGGGCTGATTGGGAATGGGCGCCGGTGTGCATGTTGCTTGAGGGGGGAGGGTTTGCTGGGTCTTCTCCCACTGCTGCTATGCCATCTGCTTGATTGGCAGGCTCCAGAGGGGGTGTGTGCCTCCCGTGGCATCATCCGCGACTGCTGCCCTTTCAGCACTCTTTGGTTGTCATCCTGGCTCCCCTCGGATGATGAGATTTTCCAAAATTTTCATCACCAATTGTGTTATATGCTCTTCAGACAATCCTCACTCAGTGGTGCTTCAGTTAGTTATCCCTGGTCAGCAAGGGCTTCTAGTTCCAGTTTCTACCCTGGTTTTCAGTTGCCACTCCTCTGATTCTCTTATCCCAGCTATCTTTCTTCCCGATGCCAATTGACCAGTGGGTCTTTTCAGGATTCTCCAGGGTTACCTCATCCTCTCTGATGGGGTGTACGAAACAGGCATCCGACTGGGTGGCGGTTGATGTCTCCCCCCAGCATTCAGCTTCTCCCAGTTCTCTGCTTCATTGAGACATGGTTTGCAAGATCCCCTCAGCAGAGCGAGGATTGCTTCTCTGGGTTGACCATTTTGCAGATCTTGCTTTCTGTAAGGATTGTCTCTCCTTCCAACTTAAGAAAATAAAAACTCTTGAAACATAGCATTTCAAAAGGAACCTTTTTATTAAGCAGAAGGGACAGCAATGAAGTCAAAACAAGATCTGAATACCCTTAGGCAAGACAAGTTGGATTAAAGCAGACTCCTCCCTTAAGCCAGAATGCAGATTTTAGCCAATACACAAATGTGAAGATGTTTTCTTTACTAGCTGCCCTGAGAACCCAAATAAACATGTATTCACATCGTTATCCTTTAAAGTGAAACAGCCCACATAAACATTCCTCCACGTTAAGGGGGTCTCAGGGCTCTTTGGCACCAGAATATAGGTTGTAAAATATCTGTTGACACAGGCAACGCTAGTAAATCGAATCCAAGTCTCCCCCTTCTCCCAATTGAATGGCAGTATCACTTTTAGGGATCTGACACCTGGATTGCTGGATGAAAGTTGAACTTTTTAAAATAAAAAGAAGGGGCAGGAAAGGAGAAAGGGAAAGAGGAAAGACAATGAAAAAAGAAAGGAAGAGGGGAAGAGAGCAAGGAAGGAAAAAGAAGGAAAGGGAAGAAGGAAAGGAAGAAAGGAAGAAAATTATAATTGGAGGGAGGGTCTGAGGAAAGTCCTGCGTTAGCACTTGGCCGTCAGCAGCCCTGCTGCCCTTTTGCCATCCCCTTGTCCCCTCTTCCTAACCTCTCCTGGTGATCTCCCATTCTATCACTAAGGATGCTTTGGTTACAAAGCTGGGTCTCCTCGCATGGAGAGGGAGTGGATCTCCCTCCCTCCACAAACTTTGCCCTCTGTACACACCATAAGCAAGCCAAGGAGAGAGAGCCTAGCAGCAGCAGTCTCAAGGAGGTAAGTGCAGCCGAGCAGCCCCTTGGGGTAGGATGGGATGGGCACTTGCCCTCAACTGCCCAGGGCTCTGAGCAGCCTGCGCCACCGTCTGGGGGTCCTCCGCATGGCCTGAGAGGAATAGCAAGGCTTCTCTGGTGGACAAGGGTTTGGTGATTGCCCTGGTCTCGTCTTCCTCTGCTGGAAACAATGGATCCCCCCAGCCCCATCTGGGCCACCACAGGTGCCCCCGGCCACGAGTGATGTTGAACAGGCCACACCCACCCCAGCCATGCCCACCCTGGCCCTCTGAGGTCAACCACAAGCCCTCAATGAAATTGAGTTTGACACCCCACATTACATGGTCAATTTCTAAAAAGAGTGGGTAAAGTGGGTAAAGAAAACATGGCAATGGCCACTGAAACATTAAAGAAACTAAAATCTTGATTTTGACTTCACAAGAGCAAACCAATTGAACCAATGCAAGCAAGGTCAGAATTGAAAAATCAAATGATTAGGCTCTGGAAAAAGCAGAAGGAACAGTAAAACACATACTTGGGCAAGAAGATCGCACAAGTTGATTATAAACAAAATAACAGTGGCCAATATGATTCAAAATTGGTGGAAACATTGTTGAAAAAGAAAATAATCAGGTTAAAATATTGTATTTCCAGAAACAAATTGATAGTCTTGGCTCATAACATGCCAGATTTAACTGTGCTTGACAAGAAGACATGGTGGAGAACTGATGTGGCAATACCAGTGGATAGTAGAATGCAAAGTATTGGAACAAAATATAAAGATCTGAAATTCAAAGCTGAAAAATTATGGCATAAACATAGTGGTCCCAGTGATTGCAATGCACTAGTGGTGGTGGGAGGCACAAGCGAGCCGGTAGCAAACTAAATTGAAACCCACTACTGTGCACTAGGTATTGTATCAAAAAACTCTGGAAAACCTTTATAGAATCTGTGCACTGACAACATAGTTATCTGTCAAATACAAAAGCCACACTGTTATCAGCACATACACTATGCCAATACATTACAACATCCTAGGTTCTTGGAAAGAATTCAGTCCTTAGGAAGAGCTAAAGAATGGCAGTGTGGTATAATATTGTGTATATCACTGGCACCAGAAAATTTAAACCCAATACAGTAATATTATACACAAGTATCAAGCTGCTCAATATCTGGCTATGACTTACTAAAAAAGTAATAAATATGGGACAAAAATCTAATAAATAAATTCTTCCAAGATTTAGGCAAATGTGTACTGGCCCCATAATGCAAGACTTTTTGTTCATTTGTCTTCCTTCCAATTGCTCATGTTTCCTACTTTTGATTTTTTTAGTTTGTAATTGTAAGCTGCACAAAATAATTGGTAGTCAGCGTCCTGACTATATTAGCAAATGTAAAAAAAAATATTTTTTTTTTGTTTGAAAACCATCTTTTCTTTTAGAATAATTGGTTAAGCAGGGACAGAAAAGTGTTCTAAGCAATTTTCTCTGGTTAGAAATCGCCCTTGAGATAACACTTTAATTCAAGAATTGCGGTGGTGACCCGCAATTCTCTTTCTGCTGAGCCTGATCTAATGTGGGGGCACATCTAGAAATAATACACTTTAAGTCAGTGTGAGAATAACGATGGCAAGGAACCGACAAACAGTCCAACTGAATGGTGAAAAGGAAAGTCGTATTAATAAGATCCAGTCCAGTCACTTTTTAAAAAGCTCCGTCAGGCATTTTGCTGTCAGAATTCGTAAAACAGCGTTTTTGGAACTAAGAAGTGTGGACTCCCAGAATCCCGCTGCCAGCCACGCTTAACATCTTGGGGTTGCCAGGTTGAATAACGCTGAGGTAGGCAACTACCTCCCCGTCGTTCATTACATTGAACTCATTTCCCCTCCCTATGGCGGCACTCAGAAAAGAACGGAAATTATCGTGAGTTCTGT
The DNA here is from genome assembly GCF_059756535.1 of Pantherophis guttatus. Lineage (NCBI taxonomy): Eukaryota > Metazoa > Chordata > Lepidosauria > Squamata > Colubridae > Pantherophis > Pantherophis guttatus. Next base: position 92,987,297 of record NC_142066.1, read on the forward strand.
TCTCGCGCGGAAAGGAAAGCAAGCAACGTCACTTCCTTTCCGGAGAAAGACTGTGATTGGTGGGCAGGCAGGATATATATATTCGTGATCAGTCATCGCGGCCCTCTTTCTCTTCGACCTCAGAGAATCCTTCATACGGCGTTGTCATCTTGTGAGTCGTGTAACGCGTGTTGTGGCATTGTACTCCCGTGGGCCACGCAAAGTGGCTGGGCGGTGGGAAGCGGCGGCGTTGGGAAGAAGCAGCTGCCTCTGCTTTAGGTTGCCGAAATGGCTGGGATGGCCCGCATATTTCAGGCCTCCCGCCTTGGAAAACGCACTCGGCCATCCTAGCGCTAACGACGCTTTTGAAACTTTCCAAATCGAGCGCTGTCACATATTTACTCGAGTTCAAAATTGAAACAAAGGCACTGGAAATTAGTAGGATGCGGGACCATATTATTAATTTAGTTAGGTTTTTGATGTACATACAAATGCAAAACATACTGGTCTTTGCTTCGTTGATTCCATATGTAGCCCAAACTTTTAACATTGCAACTCAGTATTGCTCTTTTTCAGCTATTAAAAGTTATCCCAAATAATATGAGGGAGAGAATGATGCATGGATTGAAGTTTTCCAGTGCATGACGTTTGGATCGTTTTCAGAAAAGCTTTCTTTTCTTAAAAGATGTCAGCCTTAAGTACCGATGTTCATATTTTCATTTAGCAGAATCCGTTTGACTTACAAGAATTAAAAATAATTCATTAAAATGGTACAGGGATAACTTCAGGCCCCTGTAAAATGTTGAAGATGTATATGTTAAATGAATAACAGCTGCTGTGCTCGTGCTATGGCCAAAGCATTTCTTCCAAATTTTGAAGCATTCAAGTAAATTTACTTGTATAGCTTTCTCATTAAAACTACTCAGGGTCTGAATAAGTTGATATATATATTTGTTTAAATGCCATTTGATTGCTATAGTAATGGGTTTTTTAGATTACAATATAGTTATTGAATACTGGAACATTTTTCTTAATCCAAGTTGGAAACATTAGAACAACCATTTTGAGTTTATTGATTCTTACTTTATAAACTGATTTATAGTTAAAGTTTTCTCTATAGTGGCAATGATAGATTGTTATTACTTCAATTTTATAGTTGGGCAGAACTGATTAAAACATATTAAAATAACCATGTGATTTTTGTTCTAGGTTTCCTGTCGTTACTTTAAAAGGAAACTTTCACAATGTCCGGAGGCCTTGATGTTCTACAGATGAAGGAGGAAGATGTCCTTAAATTCCTTGCTGCGGGAACCCATTTGGGAGGCACCAATCTAGATTTTCAGATGGAACAATATATATATAAAAGAAAAAGTGATGGTAAAAATTGGATTCTTTTTTTGAATTGTTAATTATAGACTTCACTTTATGCTAGTGATGTCAGAATCATCATTATGCACAATAATGGGGTTTGCTGCCAGAATTTATAAATTCCAAGTTGGTACATACAATATATTTCCCCTACCTGAGTTTTTTTCGTTGTTCCAGAGTTAAAAAACTAAGAAGGCTTCCTTTCAGGTGGGCCTTGTTTATGTTTAATTTGGCCTAGTTTCTCTCAGTTCCAAAACTAATTTTCATAGAATTCATGAACTGAAATACCTTTTTTCTTCCCAATTCACAGGCCTTTTTAAAAAGTGGCACAAGAGTCTATTTCCCCTTATATGATGCTGATATTTTCATGGAGCTCTATTACTGAAAACAAGTGAGACCTTACTTAGAGTAAGCAGGTTGGCATGTGTTTTAACTGCACACTATTAAAACTTGGAGCTGAGGCCAGTTTCTGGCCAATTAACTCTTGAGTGTCGGAAGTGTGCTAGAGTAAATTCTGGCAGGATTTTCGCTAACACCAGTAAAGTATTTCTTTGTGACTGAGGTTTGATAGTAGTTGCTGCCACATTGCAGGTTTTTGAAGACGATGATAGATGAGGGCTGGATTTTATGCATTTTGTTGAGCATTCCCATATTTGATTGAAAATCCTATATCTTTTTATTGAGGTATTTACATCATCAATCTGAAGAGAACCTGGGAAAAACTGCTCTTAGCAGCCCGTGCCATTGTAGCTATTGAGAACCCAGCAGATGTCAGTGTTATCTCCTCCAGGAATACTGGGCAGGTATGGATACACTTGGCCAGAAGATGAAAATTGTACGTCCTATCAGAAACCATCTAAGAACAAGTAATATGAACTAAGTTTTCTTTTAAGTCAAACTTTTGACTAAAGAAGTCAAATATATTTGTGTCTGGTGCTTCAAAATGATATTCTCCAATTCAGTCTTGGTTGTACTTGCTAAATTAATAATTGCTTTATTGTTTTTGGGGGATGATCATTAGAAACATATAATCCATTTTGTCATTTTATCTCCCCATGTAGCGTGCTGTTTTGAAATTTGCTGCAGCTACTGGTGCAACTCCAATTGCTGGCCGGTTCACTCCTGGCACATTTACCAATCAGATCCAGGCTGCTTTTCGTGAACCCCGCCTTTTGGTGGTCACTGATCCAAGAGCTGATCATCAACCGCTGACTGAAGCATCTTATGTAAACATTCCTACCATTGCTTTGTGCAATACAGATTCTCCCCTACGTTATGTGGATATTGCTATTCCCTGCAACAACAAGGTACTATGTCCTCCTGTACATTTATGGTTTTTTCATAAAGCACTTCTAGGTGTGGTTGTGCAAAACATTTTTAAGTAGGTCTGATATAAAATTTGTTTTCAGGATGTAAACATTTTGGGAGAGAAGGAAATATATGCACGCTTGTTAGAACTCAGAATGGTTTCTATCCAAAGAACTTCTGAGTGTAGGAAGTGTGCTACATCAGCTTCTGCAAGTCTTTTCGCTAACACCATAAGAACCTCTTGGGTTCAGTGAATGGGGTTTGATAGTGATTCTTGCTACATATTTATAAGAAACAATTGTTAGCTGAAGAAAATCAAGCTGGGTTAGTTAAGCTATATTTTGTTTTCTTCCTGAATTGTTTAACAGCATGATCCTTTTATTTAGACTTAGTTAAATAGTTATTCATGAACTTAAATGAATGTGTTGAAAATCTAATTGACAATATCTAACAAATGTTTAGGGAGCTCACTCAGTTGGTCTGATGTGGTGGATGTTGGCTCGGGAAGTCCTGCGAATGCGTGGCACTATTTCCCGTGAGCATCCATGGGAAGTTATGCCTGATCTCTATTTCTACCGAGATCCTGAAGAGGTAACATATATTTGATTAGATTTATAATTACTTTCTTATTGAAATAAGTGGTTTTGCATTGGTAATATGACCTTATGTTTTCTACAATGTATGGTCTGATAACACAACCCTGAAAAAGGAAGTATTAAAGTAAATGCATCAAGGAGATACTTTGCTTAAATACAGAAAAACACAGCGCACAGTACAAGTTTGTACTAAATCACTCATTTTCAAACTAGGCTTAGAAAAGGTTTTGATGCTACCCAGAAAACTTTAATTTATAGTTGTAACTTGATTTGCTTCCTGTTCAGATTGAAAAAGAAGAACAGGCTGCAGCTGATAAGGCAGTTACCAAGGAGGAGTTCCAGGGTGAATGGACAGCACCTGCCCCTGAATTCACTGCACCTCCACAACCGGAGGTGTCTGATTGGTCTGAGGGGGTGCAAGTGCCTTCTGTCCCAATTCAGCCTTACCCCACTGGTAAGTAGAATGTAATTGAAAAGGATACTGAGTGGACAATGTATCATATACAATAATTTAAGTTATGATTTTTTTACAGTTGGTTTCCCTTTTTGAGGAGGTAGATTCGCGAAATGCAAAGTTTGAGAAAGAAGTGGTAGGAGCCAGTATCTAAAACACAGACACACAGAGCTCAGATATCCATTCTCATTCTCCATTAATCTATTCAGTTAGCTTTCTTTATTCTCCTTTTCCAGTTGCTTCTAGATAGTTGTTATAGTTATAGTTATATTATGTATTATAGTTATATTATGCTAGAAATTTTAATTTTAATTTCAAATTGCTACTCTGGTATAGCACAGGTTTTACTGTTTCAGAAGTAATACCGTCATCTAAAATGTGTAACAAATCAGTTTGCCTCTACATTTGGGAGTGGGGGGGAGAGACACTTATTTGCTGGAAGAGGAGTTAAAAAAAGGAAGCTGAATTAGGTGGCCTGGCCTGTTGTTCCGCCAGGCCGGGCTATCAACATAATTTTAAATTGGGTGTTTTAAATTTCTGGGGTTTTAAATTGAGCTGAATTATTTAATAATTTTAAATTATTTTAATTGATGTTTGTTTTGTGCTTTTAATAGGCTGTACACTGCCCTGAGTCCTTCGGGAGAAGGGCGGTATAGAAATAAAATTATTCTTATTCTTATTCTTCATTCTTATCCATTGAAGTTCTCTACTAGAAATATTTTACATTAACCGATATAGGAGCACACTGTTCTAAGGACCTGTGGAATATCCTCTTTCCCTGAAGACCATACCAAGCAATTTCTGTACTGTGCTGTTTGGGACAGGAAGCAGTTTGGCACTTATATGAATTAAATCCTTCAAATCAGATGCCATTTTGAGTGTTTCTGAGATATTATTTCACGAAAGTCTATTTAATTCAGGACACATGAAGAGCCTTCCAGTTCATGGGGTTTATGTCTGAAATCAAAGTCATCCCTTAGATCAGCTTGATTCACATGAAAATGGGCCATTTGAAATGCTCTGTTCCTGCATTGACTTCAATTGTACTTAATTTAAATGGCTTTGATTCTGTTCATCTTTGTGCAATATTTGTAATACAAATTTCCAAGATTTGTGTTTTGGAATTCAATTGCTAATCATGGAGAATGATCTCAAAATATGGTAATGAAGATTGAGGAAGTTACTTATATTTTTCAAAACCCAGTGTGATTTTATGTCTTTTTCAGAGGATTGGAGTTCACAGACTGCCACTGAAGACTGGTCTGCAGCTCCCACAGCTCAGGCTACTGAGTGGGTTGGTACTGCCACAGAATGGTCTTGATTAAACAATAGCAATTCAAGAATTACAGTTGAAGAATAAAATATCTTCCTTGTTAACTAAGATTTGTTTGTTGTTTTCTTACATTTTTGTTGATCTGGGAAATTATGCAGGATCAGCCCTTAGCATATGCAAGGTTGAGGTAGGGATGTTCATCTGGGAAAGTCAGAGTCAAAAAGCTGACAGCTAGTGCTGTAATATCAGAAATGGCATCATTGCACTCACTAAGATTTGCTAAGCTACATCCATCCCAAAAGCAAATAGCATGTCAAGTTGCAGGATTTAAAGAAACATTTTTATTCCCTAAATTCTATCTCGTTAGTTTTTGATACCTTTTCTATGCTGAGAAAAAGGGAGTGCTTTTTTCTCCTTTGATACAGAAGAAAGGTTGAGTGGGGTTTGTGAATGGACAAGCCTAAATGTGGGGTCTCTGTAAAGGCTTGCTGGCTGAGCATCTCAAATTCTGCTATATTACACAAGTGTTTGAAATTCACACTTCACAATGATACTAAACAAGTCAAGCTAATTAAAGATGATTTGTTATTAAAATCTTGTTGTAGAATAGTGCCAAAGGTGGGTTGTATTTTTAAAAAGTGTTTTGAATCACATGTTAAAGGGTTAGTTTTATCTGACATATTCAAATAACATTCTGTGAGCCAGACTAGCTGGGAAAGACATTACTTTTTTTAAAAAAATGCCATGTTTTAAAATAGTTTGAGAACAAGGAAAATATTTGCCCTGCCATCCTTGTTATGTTTCAGATAGAGTAAAGCATTTAATAGTTGACTTTCGAATAGGGTTATTAAACTGTGTGTTCCGGTTAATCTTGGATTTCTGTAAACTTGTGATAGCTATTTGGTTAAAAGATTTTCTGAGGCTTACAGAATATTTCATGTGTAGAATTCATTTAATATCAGAACAAAACATATTTGTTATGATCTCTGAACAAATCTTAAGCTGTTTCAGGTGTCCTAATTCTAAGTACACAGTGATAGAAAATAGGATATTATGAATGTTCTGAACTCAAAGCAAAACACATTCCAACAGTTTTATTGCTGTTGGAACAAAATACTGCAGCAAAGCTTTCAGTATTTTGAATGGTTTTGTTTTTGAACATAACACCATTTTCATGCCTCCTTTCTAAAAATCACAATACATTTCTTTGCTTGCCATGTTTATTCTAGCTAGCCTTAAGGGGATATTAATTAACTTGCATTCAAGAGAGATGGACACAGACAGGCACTCCTTTTGGACAAAAGCTACTTATGGAAGAAAAAAGATACAAGTTCTCTGAAATTTTATTTCCTAAACTTATAAGTTATAAGTTTAGGAAATAAAATTTCAGAGAACTTGTATCTTTTTTCTTCCATAAGTAGCTTTTGTCCAAAAGGAGTGCCTGTCTGTGTCCATCTCTCTTGAATGCAAGTTAATTAATATCCCCTTAAGGCTAGCTAGAATAAACATGGCAAGCAAAGAAATGTATTGTGATTTTTAGAAAGGAGGCATGAAAATGGTGTTATGTTATGAGATTGATAATATAACTTTAAATGCCATGTAAGGATAGCATTAGTCTTGGAAATAGTTTTAAGCTTCATAACCTCTAAATTTGGCATGATCAAGCTGCATGCTGCGTGCAGCCTCACAAGATAATACAAAATATAAAAAGTTTGTTATTTATATATTTAACTATATTATATATATTGTATATGTGGCCCAGACATTTGCTCTTAACTCTGGCCCAGGCAAGCTAAAAAGTTGGACAGCCATGCTCTAAACTCGGAGTGGGCAATTTTCACAAGAGGCCACATGAGGAACTGGGACTGTTTCAACTCAAGACTGTTCCAGACAAGGGGCAAACTTGGTGCAGGCACAAAGTACTTTTTCTCCTTTCTCTCCAGTGGCTGCCAGCTGACTGAAGGAGCATGGTGACTGTCAAGCCAGCCGGCCTCTGCTGCTTTTCCTGCCCTCTGCGACATTTATTTAAATTTTATTTCTAATTTTTTTAAAAAATAATTTTTAGTAATACAAATTAAAAATATTGGACATAGTTTGACTTTTCCGGTTTAGACATTTTCATCAAGTTTTACAACAGATACACTTCGTTATCGCTATACAGGTTTATACTATTTATCACATTTCAAACACAAGTTATTTCATCTGTGAAGGTTACATCAAGTTGATTCCTATCACAGAAAACTAACAAATTTCTAAACATTCAACTCAATAATCCTTTATCACGGCATTCCTCCTCTCCATCAAATAAAAAAAATTATTCCAGATTTTATAATACTCTGTTTCACTCTTATCCTTGAGTTCCAGAGTCAACGTGTCCATTTCCGCACAAGTTAATATTTTAGCTAATACTTCTATGGGGGTCTCTTTATTTTTCCATTTTTGTGCAAAGGTCAGTCTTGCTGCTGTTAGTATATGCAGCATTAGATATGTTGTACCCTTGTTATATTTGTCCTTTATAATGCCCAATAAAAAGAATTCTGGTTTTAATTCTATATTTTGTGTTAATATCTCTTCTAGCCATTGTTTTATCTGTTGCCAATTTTTTTTAGCTTTTGGGCATTCCCACCCCATGATAAAAACTCCCAGGCAATACCTCACACTTCCAACATATCGAATAGTTTTTGCTCATTTTTGCAAGTCTTGGTGGGAAATTTGATTTCTAATTTCCAATTGATCTCATGACAGAGATGTGGTCTAGGGACCATAATATGCCCAGGTCTGCTCTAAACTATTATGATTTTACTATCAATTGTTTCCCAATTCCCTGTTTTCCAGCTCTGAACAGATATATTGTAAATGAGTCATAGATGCTATATAATATAGAGATGTACTATAGTATAGAAAACAATCCTTTACAAAAGCAAGGAAAATTGCAAGAGTGAATTGAAAGAAATGCTATTGCACATGTGAAAAAAGCTGTATTGTTTCCAATTATGATTAGAAATTGGAAATATATTTGATATTACAAAATTTTATTTAAAATTCCAATGTATATAATGTATTTTCCATGTCAACAAGAATTATAACACATGTAAAATAGCTATGGAAAGTTTTTCTATGGAATAGAAGTAAAAGGGAGCTTTCAAAAATTACTGGATACTTGGTTACCAGAGATGGAGTCAACTCTGATAAAGTTGTACTTGCCAGCTCCCATTTGGAAGGGAGAAAAGACAAACCATATACCTCCTTATTGCTATGCTAAGATGGGATTGGGTGTAATTAATCTTTACATCTTTGTCAAAACTTCGTTTCTTACTTACTTTTAAAACAGTTTTATAGTTTTTCTAGATACATGGAGTCCTGTCAATACTGCCAAGTCTGGACTTTTCCCCTTCCAGGCTGCCATCTCTAATTAGATATTGTGTTACAGTTTAGGTAAACTTTATTTGTGTACCAGATAGAAATAAATGAAGGTATATAAGGAGAAACCAGTGAACTTTGGAGTTTGGCAAAAACATTGCATCTCTGAATAGGAACCTTTCATCGCTCTTCCAAGATAGTTGAAGCTCTTAAATTTCTAAACAGTGGAACAATTTTGTAAAATAACCAAGTTCATTAAGTACCATTATGCTCATGATCTAGTAGATATTACTACTTCTATGCCATCGTTACTAGGTTCCCCGCCTCCAATTCCTGGATAAGGCCGCCTTGGATAAGATCCTGATTTTAGTTGACTAGAGAAAGGCACACCTCTTTTTGGAGTAAATGGCTGGGTCATTATCACAGAAGGTGAGGATGACAACATTCCTTTCTCAGGGTTTGAATTTGTCTCTTTCTCTGCAGAATGATTTTTATAGCTTGGTGACACAGGCTTATCTGGTTTAAAAGAAAATGCATTATTGCACTAAAATTGTCAGTATTATAGTTAATAAAGCTGAGATAAAAAGTGACCGCTAGGTGGCAGTGAAGAATTATAATTTTCTATATATGGTGTCTGATAATTTCTGAATGTTTGCAAATCAAATATGGTACTGCAAGGCAACTTTTATTTTGATTGAAGTTTAATAACCTTCAGTCTACTCTGGTATTTCACTGAACCTTACAAGACAAGCTGTAAACCATGGCATAATGTTAAATGTTGATTATTGATTAAACTAAACCGGCTTAGAGTAATTAATTGAAAAGCTATTTGAGCATTGTGATGGCTATTGATCTCTTAGGTATGTAGGATGACCTTGAAATTAAACAATGGCACATTTGGTCTTTTATTTAGGGAGGACAACACTGCCAATATTAGAGGAACTAAAGTTGTCCTATTATATCAACTCACCCAAAGCAATATATGTATGAACTCTGGACACTATTTTTACCTTTAGCTGCATTGGGTCCTTCTATGTTTTTTGCATATGGAGTAGGGAAGTCTTCTAGTTCTTGCATTGCAGAATTGGCAGAAAGCTTATTCTTATTTTTATCATCTTCACGTTGCTGTACGAATAAAAACATGTCATGAGATACCTGATTCATCTGGAAAGAAGAACTGTAACATCTAATTTAGTCAAAATTGAGACTTAAGATGAGACTTTTATGTGGATAATGCAATTTAAAATCAGAACAAAACTGACAATTGATTTTTATTATTTTTAATAAAATGTTCAACGTATCTAATATTCTTTCTTCCTATTTTCCCTACAACAACCACCCTGTGAGGCAATTTGGCTGTCAGAGAGTGACTGGCCCAAAGTTACCCAGCCAGCTTTCATGTCTGTGGTAAGACTCAAAGTCTCTTGGTGCCTACAGCTGAAATGGAGCTGTAACTGAATTTATCTTTGATCTCTCATTCAATCTCATATCAGTCTGAAGTTATAATTTATATTATAATTTTGAAAATACTCAGACTAAAACAGGACAATCTAACATGTTATGAGGAAGTAGAAAGGAGTACTGTATTTTTCAGAGTATAAGATGCACTCCCTCCCCCCCAAAGAGGCTGAAAATTTGGGTGCGTCTTATACTTTGAATGTAGTTTTTTTGAAGCTTTTTTTCAGCCCTAATGAGGCGCTAGCGAGTGAAGTGATCTTCTGAGTTTTGCCTGCTCCCTCCAACTCTCAGCTGTGCTTTAGAAGCTTTTTCCCAGCCCTAATGAGGCACTAGTGAGTGAAGCTATCTTCCCAGTTTTGTCTGCTTTTCTCATTGCTGCTCCCTCACAGCTGTGCTTTAGAAGCTGTTTTTTATCCCCAAGCAGGGGATAAACAGTGCACGAGCTCAAAACCAGCAAACTAATGTGCTGAAGCTGATCAGACTAAGGACGCTAGCCAGATGAATAACTGATAGGCAGATTCCCCCCCCCCCCTATTTTCCTTCCAAAAAACTAAGCTGGGTCTTATACTCTGGTGCGTCTTATACTCCGAAAATTATGGTATTTGAGAAAAATCTTCTCTGTCCATTTGATATTTAATTGGGTACCTTTGACATTTAATTCCAGCCATGTCCTAGAATACATATTATATGAAATGTATTCTAGATGTATTGTAATTTGAACATATTTATTTAGTTGAGTTTCAACTTGTATTTTTCTTTCCCATTTTGTCTATAGAAATATTAAAATAAGAAACACAATAGTGAGCACAATAAAATTTTTCCATTCATTCACAATTGTTTAATAGTCATATTACTATATAGAACCATAGACTTTCATTTGGTCAATGTTTAAATGGTAGGTTACATATCAATCTCAAATACAAAGTTTACTCCAGGGGTGAAATCCAGCCAGTTCTATCTGGTAACAGTGGCTGCAGGAGACTCCACTTATCTGTGCAGACATCATGACGTCGCTTTTTTGTAACATTTTAAGCCTCTGCATATGCGCAGAAGGCTTTGTGCATGTGCAGATGATGGTGCACGTGAGCGGAGCGAGCGAGTACACAGCGCATGCACATTGGCAAACCGGTACGGAAGGTAAGTGAATTTCACCCCTCCTCTACTCTAAATGTCTTGATACTAAGTAGCTTTATATGTTCAGAGTGATAAAAAATAATCCAGGATTCGTGTATAAAGTAAGAGGCCTATTAAAAATAAAACACAGTCTTTTATAGATATTAAATATTCATGTATGAATGTATTACATCTTTTTAAAAAGTCATTTTTGGAGAAACTGCTGTGATTTTAACAAGAAATTAATTAGAACACATGATGCTGCAGTTAGCATATGAATGAACACATAACTTTTTCAACTATAGTGTTGGAAAAAATGAAATAGCTGTTTAAATCCAAATAATGCAAATGTGATTATTTTTACATTTAAAGTAACATGAAATCTAAACAAATCTAAATACCATTTGCATTTTCTTTTTCAACTCTGCATTGGCATGTTTGTATCCTTCAGCCACAGCATTCAGGTAATATATGGCAAGACTGTAAAATCAAATTTAAAATTTAAAAAAACATCTCTGAGATAACTTATAGGATTTTTAGAAAATACTAAAACACAGAAGGATTCTCAAACTTTGTGATATCCAGAATCTTATATGATAATGAAATCTGTGCTACTCCTCTCATTAATAAAATCAATATTTTATTGCAGTCAGAGTTGGACCAGAAAGAAGCTGCTTTTTAAGAGGTTATGATATAAGATAAAAACTGCTATAACAATTCCTTGACTTAGGTTTACTTTTAATTACCAAGTTCTTTCACCTAAAAAAACTTTTCTATGATGAAAAGTTAATAGTTTTAAATAGTAGATAAAGACACTGATGTTAACTAACCCATAAACTTCTACAGACTCAGTGATGAATACACATAGCTACATACAACCTGAAAATCACTAGTTGGCAGATGCTAAACCTGGGGGTTTCGCCATTTTTATAGACCCTAGACTAAAGCCCATGCAAAATAGGAATGAGTTTTCAAGTGTTCTTGATTGGCTTGTTCAGACAAAAACATGGGTACTATAAGATTCACTGTGAAGTTGTCTAGGCAAAGTGAAATCACTTTAAAAGCACCCCCACTTTGTTTAAGCTAACCTGGTTATCTTAAAAAAATAAACCCTGCTCATAAACTCTCCTCAGAGGGGTTGTATGAGAAATCATTAACTATTTGAAAGTTCATTTTAAATGCTAGGTTAGTTTCTAAATCTAATTTTATTTCAATAATTACTGGAACCTGTTATAAATAATGCATCTATTCTAAAGTTAAGTAGAACTACCAGACAATGAACCAAATTCATTCACAATCAAATTCAAGAGAATGGGAACAATGTATTCCTAAGATTCTCATCTCAAGAATGCAGTCAGTACTAAATGTAGATAAATCGCTAAAGTACTAAATGTAGATAAATTTGCTAATCACACGGGAAGCAACAGTTTGTATAATGGATTCATGAAGAGGGATTTGGGACTTGGCAGATTAAGAATTTTGGAAAAGTTGCCTAATCTATTTACAAGGATTTTACTTTATTTGCTGTCATATGCAGCACACATTTTTTAAAACTCATGACAAATTTTAATTGATAACCTATTAATATATTCTTATCTACAAGATTTCAATTCCCCCACTCCAAAATCTCAGTCAATGCAACTTACATCATAAGCAACACTGCAGTTATAATTAGTCCAGGATTTGCCAAATAACCTAAGACTTTGGCTACAAGAGGTGGGAAATCGTATTCGATGGTCTCTTGGATGACATCATACATTTTCTTTTTTCCACTGGAAGAAGAAATAAATAAATGGACAGGACTGTATAATGATAGGAACCGAACTTCAGAGAGGACATACAAAAAGTCTTAATGCAACGTATTTTCAGAATATATTACTTGAACAGCTTCAGTTTGTTATTTTTAAAGAAATACCAGTAGTTGAATATATTTTTCTTCTTTTATTTTTGAATTTGCAAATTTAAGATACATACAAATGAATAATGACAATCTCATGACACATTATTTTGAAAACAACAGCAAAATATGTTCTTTTAAAAAAATTGATATTACAGGTAATCCTCAACTTACAACAGTTCATTTAATGACCGTTCAAAGGTACGGCACTGAAAAAAGTGACTTATGACTGTTTTTCACACTTACAACCATTGCAGCAACTCAATGGTTATGCAATCAAAATCCAAATGCTTGTCAACTGACTCATATTTATGATGGTTGCGGTTATGACTGGGGTCATGTGATCACCTTTTGCAACCTTCTGACAAGTGGGGAAGCCAGATTCACTTAACAATTGCAGTGATTCTGTGGTGCAATTGTGGTAAGAAAAGTTGTAAATGGGGGCAAAACTCAGTATATGTCTCACTTAGCAACATAAATTTTGGGCTCAATTATGTTTGTAAGTCGAGGACTACTTGTGTGGGAAATTGCTTAATTCTGAATTTATGTTATTGTTAATGCTCATATTTTTCTCCAATTTATCACTCTTGTGAATTCTGACTATAATCGTTAGACTTTCCAGCCAGCATTTGTATCAAATACAATTCTGGAAGTTGTAGTCCCAATACAACTGGAAAGTCAGGATGTGAAGGTCTGATTGTATGTTATTACCAATCATTCAATACGCAGTAATATTGGGGAGGTTGGAGCGCCTGGTAAGAATCAAGTCAAGCTGGTACCAATACTTTGATCTTGGATGTCTCCAAGAGACTCTGTGTTGAGGCTTTGTTTTAAAGTAAGTATTGCTAATGCAAAGACCATAGTAGCAGCAAAACTCCAGCAGTTGTTGGCCATTTTCATTCATCTTTCCAAAGCCAAACTGACCTAAACAAGTGGGCCAAGAACTATAATCAGCTCCAACTCTGGCATTAAAATCGCCAAGGATAAACAGTGGTTCTTTCTCAGGGATTTTCTTGATAGTAGCAGCCAGATTGTCGTAGAATTTGTCTTTGGATTCTACTGAAGATGCTAATGTCGAAGCATATGCGACATTAATAAGAGTAATGCGACATTAATAAGAGTAACCAGCCCTGTTGATGAGTGGAGCTGCAAGGACAGAATTCTTTCACTTCCTGAAGCAGGTGGATTAATGGATCCTAGTAGGGTGTTTCTGACCGCGAAGTCAACCCCATATTCCCTAGACTTGTTTGATGGTTTTCCCTGCCAGAAGAATGAGAAGTTTTTCTCCTTAATAGATCCCGAGTCTAACAGTCTTGTCTCTTGAAGGGCATCTGCAGTCTGCTCAACTCCAGGTCAATGGCAGCTGTCTTTCATATGTCATCTATCTCTTGTAAATCGTCAGAAAGGCCGGGGGTCATTGAACATTCCAGGTGCCCAACTTTAGGGCTAAAGTTTTCTTATGTTTGTTGCATGGTACAAAGTTATTGATCTGCTTGTCAGTTTTGACCCTAAATCCCATGCACCCTGTGAGGTTAACAGACCGTGGTGGGGCAACACCTTACTGGCTGGGGGCTGCCCAGCTTAAGGTGGGCAGTAGCAGCCCAATTAGGTACAATGACCTTTCCCACCAATGAAAGTGGCCCCTGGCGTCATGCTCTACGCCAATCAAGCAAAGACTTATTTAAAAGACTTATTTATTAAAAACTGCCACTTCCCATGTTGTTTCAATGCTGTATGCAAAGCTGGAGCCTGGATAGCTCAACAGACAGAAGCACTGTAATTTAACACCAGCTGTCTGCAATTAAAGTAAGATCGAATCTCATCAGGCTCAAGGTTGACTCAGCCTTCCATCCTTTCTAAGGTAGGTAAATTGAGGACCCAGTTTGTGGGGGCAATAAGCTGACTTTGTATAAATATACAAAAGGATGAAGGCTATTGCTTAACGCATTGTAAGCCGCCCTGAGTCTCCAGAGAAGGGCGGCATATAAATCAAATTAAAAAAAAAAGCTGAAGTGTCCTCTCCAGAGCACGAGGCCTAATATGGAGGATAGACTGTTACCCAAGCAGCAAATTCCCCCTCTCCACATCGCTGAAATAGTCCAATGGAACGGCAAAGCCGATACGATTAGTTCCAGCTGTGCCATAGGAGTTACCAGAATGTGATTGTACACAGTCACAAACTGCTTCCAGGACTCCGGCTCCAGATTTTGCTTCGAGGTTGACTCCTGAAGCCTTTTCCAATAGTAGATATAGCTACAAGGCAGTGGAGGTTTGTAATCAGAGTTTCCCTTCTCCTAGAAGATGGTTCTGCCATTTTATCTGCCATTGGGGCATAAAGCCCTCTTCTGCCTTCAAAACAGTTGACCATCTTCTCCTGTAACCCTGGAAAGGAGCCCTCATGGAAAGGGGCCAGCTGGACCAAGATTTTTTTAGAGAGGTTTTACTCATCTAGCACTCCTCCTCACTCCAGGACTCCTGCTCCAGGTTTTGCCTCGAGGTTGACTCCTGAAGAGTTTCTCATAGATGGGTATAGCCACAAGGCAGTGGAGGTTTGAGATCAGAGTTTTCCTTCTCCTACATAAGTTGCCTTCCAAGGCTAATGGATACTATCTAACTGGTTTTTCCCACACACACAGTTAACAAGACTTCCCACTTACACTCAATCAAACAGCCACTCTCCCCTCCCCCTAGAAACAAGCAGATTCATTCATGAGGTGAACTCCCTGCAGTCACATGATTCACTCACTCAAACAGACACTCCAACTTCCCCAATATTACAATCACACACAGTTATCAGGGTGCTGATTGCGATACAGACCACTCCTTGGTGTGAAGCAGAATAAAACTGCAAACAAAGAGATTACATCACTTGAAGAAGGAAGGAAGACCACAAATTGACATCAACAAGAGCCGCAATCAGGGCAAAGTGGAGGAATTTGCACAAGCACTCAAGGAAACTGTCCCAGGCCCAGCTGAAATAAATGCATCTGAACGATGGGAATATTTCAAGAATGCTGTTTATAACACCGCCATGTCAGTATTTGGTAAGGAGATCAGAAAGACAGCAGATTGGTTTGAAGCCCATTCGGAGGAGTTGATGCTAGCCATCGAGGAAAAAAGGAAAGCTCTAATTGCATATAAAGCCTGTTCCAGTGAGCGCAACCTACAGATTCTGCGAGCTGCTCGTAGCAAAGTCTAAAAGACCGCCAGGAGATGTGCTAACGGTTATTAGCTGCAGCTTTGCTCTCAGATCCAGTTAGCAGCTGACACAGGCAACATCAAGGGGATGTATGATGGCATCAAGCAGGCTTTAGGTCCAAGAAATCTGCCCCTCTGAAGTCTGCTATAGTTGAGGTTATCCAGGACCGAGCACAGCAGATGGCACGCTGGGTACAGCACTACTCTGAGTTATATTCCAGAGAAAATGTGGTAACTGAAGAAGCATTAAATAACATTGAGTACCTGCCTGTCTTGGAGGAGCTTGACAGTGAACCAACTTTAGAAGAACTAAATGCAGCCCTGAATTCCCTTGCCTCTCGCAAGGCACCCAGGAAAGATAACATCCCTGCCGAAGTTCTGAAGTGCTGCAAAGAAAACATTCCCACTGAACTGCATGAAATCTTCTGTCTTTGTTGGAGGGAAGGTAGAGTACCACAGGACATGAAGGATGCAAATATTGTCACACTGTACAAGAACAAAGGTGACAGAGGTGACTGTAACAACTACCGTGGCATCTCTCTTCTTAGCATTGTAGGGAATCTGCTTGCCCGTGTCGTACTGAAGAGACTTCAGGTGCTTGCAGAGAGAGTCTATCCAGAATCACAGTGTGGATTTCGAGCCAACAGGTCCACTACTGACATGGTATTTTCCCTTAGACAGTTGCAGGAGAAATGCAGGGAACAAAGACAGCCATTTTTCGTAGCCTTCATAGATCTTATGAAGGCTTTTGACTTGGTTAGCAGGGACGACCTTTATAAAATTCTCCCCAAGATTGGATGTCCACCGCAGCTGCTCAACATCATCAGGTCCTTTCATGAGGAAATGAAGGGCACTGTAGTTTTTGATGGCTTAGCTTCAGATTCCTTTGATATTCGAAGTGGAGTGAAGCAGGGCTTTGTCCTTGTGCCAACTTTATTCGGGATCTTTTTTGCTGTCATGTTGAAACATGCTTTTGGAACTGCAACAGAGGGTATTTACCTCCGGACCAGATCAGACGGAAAACTCTTTAATCTCTCTAGATTGAGAGCAAAGTCTAAAGTCCAGCTGAAATGCTTACGGGATTTCCTTTTCGTTGATGATGCTGCCGTCACTGCTCACTCTGCTGAAGACCTTCAACAATTTATGGACAGTTTTAGCAAGGCCTGCCAAGACTTTGGACTAACAATCAGCCTGAAAAAAACACAAGTCATGGGTCAGGACTTGGATTCATCTCTGTGTATTACAATCTCTGCACAAGAACTGGAGGTCATCCATGACTTTGTGTACCTCGGTTCATCTATCTCTGACACTCTCTCTTTAGATACTGAGCTGAATAAATGTATTGGTAAAGCGGCCACCACATTTTCCAGACTTACAAAGAGAGTATACGAAGATCCAGGTGTATAGAGCCTGTGTCCTGAGCATACTCTTGTACTGTAGTGAGTCTTGGACCCTTTATGCACGGCAGGAGAGAAAGTTGAACACCTTTCATATGCACTGTCTCCAACGAATTCTTGGCATCACCTGGCAGGACAAAGTTCCAAACAGCACAGTCTTGGAACGTGCTGGAATTTCTAGCTTGTATATACTATTGAAACAGCGACATCTACGCTGGCTGGGGCATGTCATGAGAATGGCTGATGGTCGGATTCTGAAAGATCTCTTGTATGGAGAATTAGTGCAGGGAAAGTGCCTCAGAGGGAGACCACAGCTGCGATATAAGGATATCTGCCAGAGGGACCTAAAGGCCCTGGGAATGGACATTAACAACTGGGAAATCTTGACCTCCGATCATTCAGCTTGGAGGCTAAAGACAAAGCATGGCTATCTCCAATTCGAAGTGACACTTGTTCGGCAGGCTGAGGCAAAGAGGCAGCCCCGGAACCAGCAAAATCTGGGGGCTGGGCAGGGGATAGAATGTATCTGCCCTTAGTGTGGAAGGGATTGCCACTCTCAAATTGGCCTTTTTAGTCATACTAGATGCTGTTTTAGGACCTCTTTCCAGAGCATGATACCATAGTCTCTTGAGACTGAAGGATGCCAATGGAGTAAGAATTTAATGTTTCATAAAGTTACTAATTGATTATATGCCATCAACTTTTTTTAACAGAACAGACAGCATATGGTTTCAGGTGGAGATATGTTCTAATGGAATTTTAAAGATCAAGAACATATCTAATACAATCCAAAGAAACTTAATACAATCCTTCCTTCATCAAAAGACATTGCTGCTATGTTCCTTATTAACAAAAGAAAAATCAAAAGAACAGTTTGTTCTGAGCTGGACCCAGATTGAGTCAGTATTTGCGGTGCAGCATGAAAGAGTTATTAAATCAAATAAGTGGTCACTGGCGTATTAATCTGGCCTACAGATCCATTTGAGAGAAACTGACTCACAATGGAAGTACAAAACTCTTATTCATATGGTAGTCCTGGCTCTGATCAAATCAGCTTCTATTATTCTTCTGCTGTCTACATTCATGATAATTTATTGTGACTGAATAAGGAAGTTTCAAATAATGAAATGTTTGAAAAAATACTTTTATTTTTATAACTCATCCTGGTAGTTTTGGCTATATGTTGAACCATTATATTTTTTTGCCTTTTAGCTAAACATTGCCACATAGCAATGCTCTTGTTCAAAATAACATTTCTTCTTTACAAAACCAAATGTTCTGTCTGATCCATCAATAATTTGTTCTGCAGTCACGTGTTGTTGTTGTTAGTCACGAAGTCATGTCTGACCCATTGTGACCCCATGGACAACGTTCCTC
Source organism: Pantherophis guttatus (assembly GCF_059756535.1). NCBI lineage: Eukaryota > Metazoa > Chordata > Lepidosauria > Squamata > Colubridae > Pantherophis > Pantherophis guttatus. The sequence goes on from NC_142066.1 coordinate 93,006,075, forward strand.
CAGGCCTTCCTGTCCTCTACCATCCCCCGGAATCCATTTAAGCTCACACTGACTGCTTCAGTGACTGCATCCAGCCACCTCATTCTCTGCCGTCCCCTTCTTTTGCCTTCAATTGTTCCCAGCATTAGGCTCTTCTCCAGTGAGTCCTTCTTTTTCATTGGGTGGCCAAAGTATTTGAGTTTCATCTTCAGGAGCTGGCCTTCTAAAGAGGAGTCAGGATTGATCTCCTCTAGGACTGACCGGTTTGATCGCCTTGCAGTCCAAGGGACTCGCAGGAGTCTTCTCCAGCACCATAGTTCAAAGGCCTCAATTCTTTGGTACTTAGCCTTTTTTATGGTCCAACTTTCACAGCCATACATTGCAACTGGGAAAACCATAGCCTTGACTATATGCACTTTTGTTGGCAAAGTGATGTCTCTGCTTTTTAGTAAGCTATCTAGATTTGCCATAGCTTTCCTCCGCAGGAGCAAGCATATTTTAATTTCTTGACTGCAGTCCCCATCTGCGGTGATTTTGGAGCCCAGGAAAATAAAATCTGTCACTACCTCCATTTCTTCTCCATCTATTTGCCAGGAATTGAGAGGGCCGGATGCCATGATTTTAGTTTTCTTAATATTGAGTTTCAAGCCAACTTTTGCACTCTCCTTCTTCACCCACATTAAGAGGCTCTTTAGTTCCTCTTCACTTTCTGCCATTAGAGTGGTATCATCTGCATATCTGAAGTTGTTGATATTTCTCCTGGCAATCTTAATTCCAATTTTTGATTCATCTAGCCCCACCTTTCTCATGATGTGCTGTGCATATAAGTTTAAGTAGGCAGGCTGACAGTATATAGCCTTGCCTCACTCCTTCCCCAAATTTGAACCAATCAGTAGTTCCGTGTCCAATTCTCACTGTTACTTCTTGACCCGCATATAGGTTTCTCAAGAGACAAATAAGATGGTCTGGTACTCCCATGTCTATAAGAACTTGCCACAATTTGTTGTGATCCACACAGTCAAAGGCTTTGGCATAGTCAATGAAGCAAAAGTAGATGTTTTTCTGGAACTCCCTAGCTTTCTCCATTATGCAGTGTATATTGGCAATTTGATCTCTAGTTCCTCTGCCTCTTCAAAATCCTGCCTATACTTCTGGTAGTTCTCGATCCACATACTGCTGGAACCTAGCTTGTAGGATTTTAAGCATAACTTTACTAGTAAGTGAAATGAGTGCAATGGTGCGATAGTTTGAACATTCTTTGGCATTGCATTTCTTTGGAATTGGAATGTAAACTGACCTTTTCCAATCCTGTGGCCACTGTTGAATTTTCCAAACTTGCTGGCAAATTGAGCGTAGCACTTTTACTGCATCGTCTTTTAAGATTTTGAATAGCTCAGCTGAAATACTGTCACCTCCACTAGCTTTGTTGTTGCTCAGATTTCCTAAGGCCCATTTGACTTCACATTCTAGGATGTCTGGCTCGAGGTCAGTGACCACCCCATCGTGGTTATCAGGGATGTTAAACTCATTCTTGTATAGTTCTTCTTTGTAATTTTGCCACCTCTTCTTAATCTCTTCTGCCTCTGTTAGGTCCCTGCCATTTTGGTCCTTTATCATGCCCATCTTTGCATTATTGTTTTCTTCTATTTCTTGGTTTAAGAAGGCATTCTTATCTCTTCTAGCTATTCTCTGGAATTTTGCATTCAATTGGGTATATCTTTCTCTTTCTCCCTTGCCTTTCACTTCCCTTCTTGCCTCAGCTATTTGTAAAGCTTCCTCAGACAGCCATTTTGCTTTCTTGCCTTTCTTTTTCTTTGGGATGGTTTTAGTTGCTACCTCTTGTACAATGTTGTGAACATCCGTCCATAGTTCTTCAGGCACTTTGTCTATCAAATCTAATTCCTTAAATCTATTTGTCACCTCTACTGTATATTCATCAGGGATATGATTTAGTTTATACCTGAGCGGCCTAGTGCTTTTCCCTACTTTCTTCAATTTAAGCCTACATTTTGCAACAAAAAGCTTATGATCTGAACCACAGTCATGGTCTTGTTTTTACTGACTGTATAGAGCTTCTCCATCTTTGGCTGCAGAGCACATAGTCAATCTGATTTCTGTGTTGACCATCTGGTGATGTCCATGTGTAGAGTCAACTCTTGGGTTGCTGGAAAAGAATGTTTGCTATTACCATCGTATTCTCTTGACAAAATTCTATCAGACTGTGCCCTGCTTCATTTTGTACTCCAAGACCAAACTTGGCTGTTTATTCCGCTTATCTTTTGGCTTCCTACTTTAGCATTCCAATCCCCCATGATGATAAGGACATCATTTTTGGTGATAATTCTATAAGGTGCTGAAGGACTTCATAGAACTGGTTAATTTCATCCTCTTCAACACCAGTGGTTGGGGCATAGACTTGGACTACTGTGATATTGAATGGTTTGCCTTGGATTTGAACTGAGATCATTCTGTCATTTTGGGGATTGTATCCCAGTATTGCTTTTCCTACTCTTTTATTGACTATGAAAGCTACTCCATTTCTTCTGAGGGATTCTTGCCCGCAGTAGTATACCTGATGGTCATCTAATTAAATTCACCCATCCTGTCCATTTTAGTTCGCTGATTCCTAAGATGTCGATGTTCAGTCTTATCATCTCTTGTTTGACCACGTCCAGCTTGCCTTGATTCATGGATCTTACATTCCAGGTTCCTATGGAAAATAGATCTTTACAGCATCGGACTTTCCTTTCACCACCAGATGCACCCACAGCTAAGCGTCCTTTCGGTTTTGGCCCAGTCGCTTCACTCTTTCTGCCGCTACTAGTACTAGCCCTCTCTCTTCCCCAGTAACATATTGGACACCTTCTGATCCGAGGGGCTCAACTTCTGGCATCATATCTTTTTCCCTTTTGGTACTGTCCATAGGGTTTTCATGGCAAAGATACTGGAGTGGGTTGCCATTTTCTTCTCCAGTGGATCATATTTTGTCAGAGCTCTCTGCTATGACCTGTCCATATTGGGTGGCCCTGCATGGCATAGCTCATAGCTTCATTGAGCTATGCAAGCCCCTTTGTCACGACAAGGCAGTAATCCATGAAGGGATCTGCAGTCACTAAGCAAGCTTAAACCATATTATCCAAAGTCTTTTTTCTTATCATTTTCTTTTCCTACAATACAGTATGCATACATCTATCTCCAAATAAGGGATCCCCAAATTTATCCGTAAGAATTGTCACTTCAGGAATGCAGCTGCTATCAGAAATATAGGTTCCTCGCTTAATTCCCTGTTGGAATTACTTGAACTCCCTACAATATACCTGCCAAAATCTGGAGACAGTGCTATATCCTTCAGAGACTTGATTCCCTCCCCCCAAAAAAGATGTTTCTTATCCTGAAAATCTTGCTGCACAAGGATTTGCGTAGCCTATAAAGGGACAGCAGACTGAAGAAGACAGGCAGGCAAATATTAGTGGCAGTCTAACACAGTACTGCGAAGTCTAATAGCAAAGGCACCAGGCTAGAAAATGGGAGACTAGGAGTTCTAATCCTGCCTTAGCCATGAAAGCCAGTTGGTGATCTTGGGCCAGTCATTCTTTCTCATTCCAAGTCATGTCACAGGGATGTTGTAGAGGAAAATAAAAGGAGAAGGATATGTTGGGTATGTTAGCCAATTTGAATTATTTGTAAAAATAATAAAAGTGGGATATGGATAGATAGATAAACAAACAAGCAAATAAATAAATACTTTAGAAGTGCAACAATTTCACTTCAACAGCCCAACAGAAATTGGTGAAAACACAATGTAAAAATGCAATTTAGTAAAAAATAGAGCAAAGTTATTATTTTCTGCTATCTGGACAAAACGTTCCTATTAGCAATATTTGTTTATCAGTTTTTATAAACTAATTCCATTAGCCACATGGATGATGTGTTCAGTCTTGGCTGTTAATGTGCAAACTTGAAAGAAGCATCTTCTAAAATTCAATTATTAAAACAAATACTTCTGCTTTCTCCAGTTACAAAACAGTAATATATATATACTGTAATATATATTATTACAGCATTATTATTTAATATTATATTAAATAATAATACTGTATTAAATATATATTAAGTATTATAATATTTAATACTATAATAATATAGTATTATTATTATTACAGTATTATTATTACAGTAATATATATTATGAAGTATCACAGATATTTACATCTAAGTAGTTTATTATAAGTCAAATCTACTTTGAATTTTGATATTCATATGAGAGACAAATTATAGTACGTACAAATAAGTTTGAATTATTATTTTAATTTTTCAATTTTAGTATATATTTCTTGATTTTTGATTAATCAGTTTAGATAGCTACATAAATATTTCACTAATATTTCTTATAATTGCTACTGGAGTGTATGGAATTTATATAAATTTATATTTGCATAATTTGTCCTTTTTCCTGAAAGTTTGGCTTCTCATTGAAAAATAACAAACAAGTAAAAGAATCAGGAAGAAATTATTTCAGTACCTGAATGGTCCACAGTCAAAGGAAGGAGGCAGAGACATTACGGTATATGCAACTGGTAACACACTAAGGAACAAAATCAACAGCAAGAGTCCCATGTAAAAATTATTGGATTTAGAAGCTTTGAACACTCGTTCATGGGGGACATTGCTGCTCATAACAGCCCAGGTCTGGAAATACATGGAGATTAATAAACGTAATACGTTGATCCCCACAAGTCCTGGGGCATAAAAGGATCCCATCCTATAAGTTTTTTTTGGGGGGGGGGGGAGCATGAAGAAGAGGGTAGAGGGGAAAGAGAAATATTAAAAAATCTTTTTATGATGAAGATACTGCCTGCTTTCAAAAAGATAACCATAATACATATCAACCAGATATAGTGAATCAAAATATAGGTCTTTACCTATATAGTGTCTTCATTATAATATCAATTTTTATTAAAATGCTTTTTGGATTGCAAAAATATGCTTTCTCATCAGTCCATTGAGCAGTGGCAGAAAAGGAAAACAACCTTCATTAGCTTATTCAATAGTCTTACCTATTATCTGACATTGTTGCCATTCTATAAAGTGCCGTGAAAGAGAGAAATAGGGCCACTTCCTAAATACAATTATGTAGTAAGTGAATGAATCAATGCAGTTAGCACTGTGAATTTGCCAGAGACCATGAATTTACTGGGGGTTTTTTTCCAGTTGCTGATTCAGAACATCTATGTTCTACCACAGGGATTATTTCTAGACTGTAAATAGTATGGGAAATAACATTGAGATCTCAGAATTACCATCACCTAGTCACTACAAAGCAAAGATACATGGAAGATATCTGGAAGATATATATCAATAGGAGCAAAACCAGTTTAAGACAGTGCTCCCCAATATTCAGTTCTGATAGACCAGAAGGATACAATGATCAGTGATTTCAAAAGTTACTGATAGGTCTATTAGGATTCCTTGATTTCTGTGGATGTCTCTTCTAACTTGTCTTCCAAGTTAAAAGGGAAAAGTGAATGAAAATCTAAATCTCAATGTGTATTACAGGGAAGAAGATATAAATATAGAAGATATCTCCTACTTTCTTCCTAACCAATAAAAATAGAATTAAAATGGAATTTACCACACTTCAGTGTGGGGGAATAATATAACTGAATCAGCTTCATGGCAGTTATGCAACCCATGAAAACTTGATCTGTTTTCTTGAAAGGAAACAATTTAATATGCATATTGATATCCCATGGGGTCCTACAGCTTCTGAAAGAAGATGAATTCAAATGAGAAAAAACCCACAAAATTCTGTAAGATGTCCTAGTTCTACTTAAAATGTGTTAAAAAATACGGAATATTCCAGCACCTGTGAAGAAGTACAAAAATGGAATACATAGCAATTTTCCCTCAGTTCAGTGAAGATGTAACAAAGTTAACATTTTCTCTGGCTAACAATATTAACATGCTAGAGTATCTTACCAGATCATTCCTTGATTGAAGACCAAACCTAGCACATTACCACTAATATCAAACTCTCCATATGAGGGCTGTTGAGAAAACAAAAATATGATGTAAATGCTGATAAGTCTCATTCAACTTTCCCCAAAACCTGATATGATATCCTTTATAGCAGGAGTCACCAACCTTTTGGACCTCAGGGACCATTAAATTAATAATTTTAAATCCCATGGACCACTAATATGAATGTTTTAAAAAGATAAATAGTATTTAGTGCAATATAAAAAATGCAAATAATTTTTCTGCAGACACCAACATTTTCTCACGGACCACCAGTGGTCCATGGACCACCAGTTGGTGACCACTGCTTTATAGCACTGTTTTATAAGACCCTGTAAGTGGAGATGTTAGGAATGTTAATTGGGGATCAACTGTAACAAAAGGGGGCAAGTATGCTAAGATGGTTCAGATGTTGGATGAAGAGCAGGGAAATGCAAGTTTTAGTCCATCTTTAGCTACAGAAGCTCAGTGGTGGATTTGGGCCAGTTGATCAACATTTTAATATTTGCATATTTTAAAATTCTCATTTTATCTTTTTAAAAGAGTTACAGTTTAGTTTTTAAAATGTTACTAGCCATCTTGATGAGTTGAGAAGGGAAAGATAAGGGATGTTGCTTCTGTTGAATTATGTAATTTACTTCCTGTAGACTTCACCAGAAGACAGAAAAAATATAAAAGGTCAGCTTAAAGCATTTGATTAAATCTATTCTAAATTGAATCCTGTGCTTCCTCTGCAAATAGTTGACTTACGAATCCAGCCTCGAGATCCCAGCACCAGCAGTAGTTTACAAATCTGACAAAACAAGCCCGAAGAAAATCTCCCACTAGGATCGTTACAAATGCCACAAGAATATCAGATACGGTAAGCCTCACAAATTCCTGCAATAGAACAAAAATTGAGAACAATTTATTTAGCAGTTACCTAAAATTTCCTTTATATTTCACATGGAATAAATTTGTTAGGGTAGAAACAAGAAAGCCTGAGAGAATAAAAATGAGGAAAAATTGGGGGAAATAGTAGAGGAGGAGATGGGGGAGGAGAAGGAGGAGAATTACCATTAGTCCATTGCAAAAGGCAGCTTTATTTGGAACAGCTTAAATCCTGTTAACTCTATCAAACAACGTCATTTGCCTATCCCAGGGAAGAACTTAATAGGTGGATAAAAATCCCAAATCCAATCTAAACATATGACTGATAGTGTAACCAACCTTGTAGTAATAATATTGACAGGGAGCACTAAATCACAAATCAAAATACCACACCAATCAACTTCAGTCTGTTCCCAACTCCCAACATGTTTTATAAAAGGCTTTTTCTTACAGCAGAGTGGCATGGCAACTATAAGGAAACCAATAATTCTGTAATTATTGTAGTGTGTAGAAGAAAATGTCAGAAAACTATAAATTAATGGAAATAAAGAATATCTCACTACAGTGATGAAGGCCACAATTAGATGACCTGATTAGCCTACTTTCCAAACAAAATGCACCATATTTGGATTTAAAATGCTTCTAAGCTGTGCTTATTACTGTAAATCTCTAAATTGGCAGACTTCTGGTTATGTCACGGCAATTGCAGACACAGTGAATGGGTTTCTGCATTCATTGTGCTGACTTCTCCCTATTTGTGGGATCCGAGAGGAGCCAAAGCCACCCTGTAGGGGTGGTATAGCAAAGAGGGGCACCCTGTGAAGTTGAGGAGAGTCACAGCTCTCCTGTCTGACCCAGGGTTCTTTTTCCCTCTCAGCCACGGCAAGAAGAAGAAGAGGCAGTTAAAGATGGCTGCTGCAAAGCTGGGACAACCAAAGAACAACTAAGACTGGTGCTGGAGTGGGGTTCTGGTGGCGATATCGCAGCAATGCGGTGGGAAGAGAAAGGTCTCTGTTAGCTGACCTCAAATTTTTTGCGTTTTGGGGACCCTTTGGGGTGCAAAAGGCCTGGAGGGCATTGTGGACTAGAGGGGAAATCTGGAGTGTGGTGAAGTGAAGGGTGATCACTCACTGCATGAACGGACATCCCTGTCAAACCAACGTGAAAGTGTCTGACAGCTTGCTATGGTGGGCCTGAGGCTGTGATGAGCCAATGAGTACAGGGAGGAGAAGATTTTTACAGCAGATGGTGTCATTTCATGTGATTATTTCGAAAACCACAAGATTAATTATCGTTTTGAAAAATGAAGCCTGCCTTTTCTGATTAAAAGAATCCCAGTGGAGAGAGAGTGAGTGACAACACAGTTAATCATTAAGGTGGCGACAAAGAGGAAGATTGTGAGGATACAGCAAGACGGTGGATATCTGGTGAGAACTGATAATTAAAGGAAAGAGAAAGTGAAGAAAGAGAGAAAGAAAGAAAGAAAGAGAAATGCTGGAATCATTTACTTACAAAACTTATTCTGCTTTTATAATTGTTTTACAACTAATATTTGACTAGTGGCAAGACTGAAAGTTAAGCTGAGAGTGCCTGGTATATAGCTTCTATGGCTTGAATAAATTTCTCTCCAAAGCTCATCTGTTTCAATTGTAATATCATGAATCGCCAATTCACATTGTCAAAGGCTTTCTGTGCATCTAAAAACATCAAAGCCATTTGTCTTTCTGGATGTGCCTCATAATATTCCAAGGTGTCCAAAATTATTCTCAAATTATCCCTAATCTGCCTTTTTGGCAAAAAACCATTTTGATCTGAATGTATAAAATTATTTAAATATCTTTTGAGTCTTTCCGCTAATATTGTAGCAAAGATTTTATAGTCTGAATTTAGCAGAGATATAGGCCTGTAGTTCTTAACTTGTTGTAGGTCCGTATCCTCTTTTGGAATGAGTGTAATATATGCTTCTAGCCATGAGTTAGGTATTTCCTTTTTTAACATTACTTCATTCATAACTTCTAATAATGGGAGGCTCAGTGGTTCCTGTAAGGTTTTATAATATTCTGCCGGTAGTCCATCTGGGCCTGGCGCCTTCCCACTTTTTTGTTTTTTTATTGCTTCTGTCAGTTCCATCATCGTTATATTTCCTTCTAACATCATCTCAGTTTCTTTTGGGATCTGGGATAAATTCGCCTTATGCAAATATTGTTTAATACTTTCCTCTTCTATCTTTTCCTTTTTGTATAGTTTTTTGTAGTAGTTTTGTACAATTTTTTCCTTCTCCTCATTTCGAAACCTAATTTGTCCTTGTTCATCTATTAGTTGTGATATTTTCCTTGAATCTCTCTCTTTTTTCAATTTATATGCTAGCCATCTGCCTGGTTTATTAGCATCTTCAAAATATTTCTGTTTAGCGTTCTTAATTTTTTGTGCTAGTTCTTCTTTCTCTATTAATCCCATTTTATGTTTAATTGTATCCATTTTCATTTTAATATCTTTTCTTTGTGGGAACTTCTGTAATTCTTTTTCGAATTTTTTGTAGTTATCTTCTAACAATTTATTTGTCTTTTCTTGATATTTCTTTTTCTTGCATAATCAATTATCAGGCCTCTGGCATAAGCTTTCATAGCATACCCACCGATTCTGCGCTGATGTATCCTCTTTTCTGTTTTCTTTGAAAAAGAAGGCTAATTCTTTCTCCATTTTCTGTAGAAAATCCTTTTCTTTTAATACTGTAGTATTTAAAGTCCATCTAGATCTTCTTCTTTGTCCTTTCCATCTCACCATTATTGGATTGTGGTCTGCCCATGTATTGGCCTCTATCACTATTTCTTCTATATTCGAAGTCATCCATTTCATATCTATTCTAGACCATGATGAATGTCTATTAGAATAAAAGGTGTATTGTCTATTTTTTGCATTTCTTTCTCTCTCTATATCTTTTAAATTTATTTCCTCTATCATCTTAAAAAAAGATTTCGGTAAGGTTCTTCTATTTTGTTTTATTGTCTTTTGTGTATTGTAGTCCATTTTCTCATCTACTATTCCATTAAAATCTCCCATCATACAAATATTATCATAGTCCAGCTCTATTAACTTTGTATGTAGTTTTCTGTAGAAGTCTTCTTGATTGTCACTTGGGGTATAAATTGCTGTTAATAATATTTCCCATATTATCTATCATTTCCACAATCAGAACTCGTCCTTCTCCATCTTCGTAAATTTTTTCCGCTGGTATTGTAATCCTTAATATACAACACCACTCCTCTTTTCTTACATTGTGGCAATGAAGCAAATAATTTCCTAGTTTAGGCTGTGCCAAAAGTAATTCATGTTGTTTTTTAATATGCACTTCTTGTAAACAAATTATATCCATTTTCAATTTCTCCAATTTGTGAAATACTTTTCTTCTTTTAGTTGCTATGTTAAGTCCATTTATATTTATTGTAATTAATTTTTTTCTCCTCCAAGTTTATACTTTATGTGTAGGTTTTGTTGATCTATTAGGTCTCAATTCACGCTGTTCTTTGTATTCTATGGCACCTCCTACTGCACCTTCTAATGTGCTCTCCTCCTTTCCCATCATCAGGAGATCCTCTTCTTGTAATTGGAGCAGTGTCTCTTCCCTTCTTGGCTCAGCGTCTTTTCCTCTTAAGTATTCCATATAAAATGCTTTAGCTCTATCAATTGTGTCTATTTTAAATCTTTGCATTTGCCATGTAAACACCAGACCTTCTGGTATCAGCCATCTATAATTCACTCCTTTCTGGAGCAATATTTTTGTCAGAAATTGATATTCTCTTCTCAATTCTCTTACTCTTCTTGGTATTTGCTTCAGCACCTTTCCCTTGTATTGTAATGCTTTCTCTTTTGCAATCTGCAGTATTTGTGTTTTAATTGATTTTTTAGTGAATCTTATATGGACTTCTCTTGGTAATTTATTTCTCATTGCATATTTAGTGTATACTCAGTACATCTCATCAACACCATCTAACATTTTTTCCTCAGAGATTTCTAAAGCTCCTGCAAGAATTTATATCATTTTCTGTGCCAAATTTTCTCCTTTTTCTTCTTCCACATTTTGAAATCTTAGGTAAAATTCTGATTTGTCCATCTCCCATCCTAGGCCACTTTTATCATGTTCGACTTCTTCTAATCTATTGTCCATATCTCTATTTTTTTTGTCTCTTTGTTCCTCTTTTTCTTCAATTTTTTCAAGTCTGTCCTCATATTTCTTCATCATCTGTTGCATATGCTCCACTTTTTCATCTGTGTTTTCTATTTTTAATTTTATGTCTTGTATTCCTTGCAAGATCATCTGCATTATCGCATCTTTTTCTTGCTCACATTCTGTCTCCTTTTTCTGCTGCATCATTGCCTGTATTGATCATTGTCCTCCCGCTGGTGATGAAGAAGGAGTCGTTCCCGCTGAACTAACACCAGCTGCTTTTTTGCTCATTTCTGTAGATATTCTAAATCAAAATAATAAAATAAAGTATCTTCAGGTTCTTCTCAACCCTAATCCATATTTGTAAAAGAAAGGAATTAAAAACAAACAAACAAACAAAAAGACCAATAAGGGCCAGCGGGAGAAAAAGAAAAAGGAAAAAAGAGAGAAAAAAGAAAAAAGAAGAGAAAATCAAAAAGAAGAAAAACCAATCTTCAGGCTCTTGTGTGCCCTAATCCAATCATGTATCCAGTTTGTCAAAAACAACTTTAAATAAAAAATCTCCAGTCAATGAGGAATATATATATATATATATATATATATATATAAAATAAAAAGACAAAAAAATTAAAAAGATTAAAAAGAAAGATAAAGAGAGAAAAGAAAAATATTGGTTAAAAAGTTAATTAAAAAGAAAAAGGGGGAAAAAGTGATTTCTTCAGGCTCTTAAGTGCCTTAATCCAATTGGATAGACGTGTATTGCAAAGGAGTAAAAGGAAAAAAAGAAAAAGAAAAAAAAATGTGAGAGAAGGGGAAAAATATATAACAGTTTAAAAATAAAAATGTTCAAAGGATGAGAAAAAAAAGAAAAGGAATGAAGAGGGGAAAGCTTTTCATTTAATTTAAAAGTCCACAACTGTGTAGCAATCAAATTCTCTTTCTTATGTCTCACTTAATTTAACAGCTTTTGCTTGGCTTAGCAGCTCTCTTTTCCAGTGTCTCTGTTATCCTAATCGCCTTTCAGCAATATTTTTTTCCAGCAGAGCACCTGTATAAACAATCCTGTGAACAGTCTTTGATGTTCTTATAGCGTTTATCCATAGACTAGTACATTGACCTTGAAGAGTAACACAGTTGCTACTTTTCCCCCCACATTTAAAAAAGGAAACAAAAAGAAATACAATGTCTCAGTCCACTAGATGGCAGTGTTTCTTCCCCTTCTCTTTATTGTTTCCCGTTACCAATATATAGAAAGTTAAAAATAAAACAGAATAAAAATTCTGTTACCTCTTCAGTGAGAGAATTGCCTGAGAAGGCATGTCCCCTCTCCCATAGAATTGGCAGGGAGATATAATTGCTTGGGCTTTAGTGCCATAGAGCAAAAACCAACCTAGGAGAAACTTTGTGTGGAGGTGGGTGAAGGGGATAACCACAGTCTGATTCTAAATGGTGTCTCTCTTCCTCTCTCTGTGTGTGTATGCAGCTACTCCTACAAGATAGGCAACATAAATATCCTAGACAAATTTCCCTCCCCCCAGACATCCAAGATGTTCAGGATTTGCTGTGCCATCCCTCCATGAATCACTTCACTGTCTAATTAAAATGTAAATGAAGCAAAGAAAACAAACCTTACAATGAGTTTCCTCCCTCCCCCCCTAGTCTTTCCAACTGTCGTCTGGAAATGTAGTCTTCACTGATCCATCTCAGGGTCTTCTCTTTCATGTCTGCTGAGTGGCGTTAGGCTTGGCTTGGTGATAAGGCCAGTCAGTAAGGCTTGGGAAAGTCTGCTCCATTCTGATTGCTGCGATGACTCTTTTGGTGACTGGATCCAAATCCAATTCCTTGATTTGAATGGATGGAGGATCTCTTCTGGAGGCAGCATCTGGATCAATGTAATCTGTTTTGTGGAGTTGTCTGTGCAGGGTTGAAAAATATGAGAACAGCCCCCCCCTCCAGGGATGAAATGCTCCTGGTTCGGAGTAGGTAGCGATGGTGGCGGGCAGTTCGGAGAACCGGTAGCAAAAATCCCTCCCCCCCGCCCCCCCAGCCTCCAGCTTGCTTACATTTGCTCTTCAGACCGAGCAACGCCTGCCTTGCTTCACTTGCTGTAATCCCTGCAATCCATTGCATCAGCAACCAACTGAATCTCCCTGCCTGCAATCAAGCTCATCGGTGAGCAGCTCTATCTGCCTGCCTGCCTTGTCCCTTCAATTGGGTAAGCTTTTTTCCCCTTTGGGAGCTTTAAAAAAATAGTTAATTGGGGATTTTCTTAGTTGTTCTTTTTTTAGACCTAGCCATTTAAAATTTAGGAAGTTTTAAATTTAGCTGCTATTATATAAAAATAAAAATAAAATAAAATAATATTTGTGCAGCTTTCTGAGATTTTGTGTGTTTCTGCAGTGTTTCACTCTAACTATACAAACACAAAATCTCACAAAACTGTATGTGGGATTTTGTGTGTGTAAAGTGTGAAAGTTGGTTTTTTGGATTTTTTGTGCCTGTGTGAGGTTCCTGCTTGTTGCAGGGGCCATTTTGGGTCTAGCACAGCTGCTTTTACATTGTGGGTGAGCCAGTTGTGTTGTGTTGTGTTGTGTGTGTGTAAAGTGTGAAAGTTGGTTTTTTTGACTTTTTATGCTGTGTGAGGTTCCTGCTTGTTGCAGGGGCCATTTTGGGTCTAGCACAGCTGCTTTTACATTGTGGGTGAGCCAGTTGTGTTGTGTTGTGTTTTGTAGGTTAAAAAAGGGCAAAGAAGTGACATCAACTTGATCACGCCCACCTGACCAACAATCCATGCCCACCCAGTCACCTTACCACCAAGCCACGCCCACTAATTAAGCCACACCCACAGAACCGGTAGCAAAAATTTTTAGATTTCACCCCTGCCCCCTTCCCTTTTGTGGGTGACCCTCCCAGAAAAGGCATTGTTAGAGGATAAGACAGTAGTTCTCAACCTTCCTAATGCCGCGATCCTTTAATACAGTTCCTCATGTTGTGGTGACCCCCAACCAGGGGTGGGTTCTACATTTTTTTACTACTGGTTCTGTGGGCGTGGCTTATTTTGTGGGCATGGCTTGGGGGTCATGTGACTGGGTGGGCATGGCTAGCTGGTCATGTGACCGGGTGGCCATGGCTATGTGTATAGGGACTACTCAGAGGGCTGAAAAAAATCATTTCTGACAGGTCCTTGCACTTTTGACTGGTCCTCACACTTATGACCATCCTCACATTTATGCCCGTGCAGCATTCTTAACAACCATGTCACTCATTTCACAACTGCTTCTTTTCACCATGGTGATAAGATAGGGCAAAAAACGTAAACTGTGAGGATAGTCGTAAATTCGAGATCTGGTCAAAAGTGCGAGGACCAGTCAAAAATAACTTTTTCAGCCCTCTGAGTAGTCCATGTGCACAAAAGGACTACCCAGAGGGCTGAAAAAAGTGATTTCTGACAGGTCCTCGCACTTTTGACCGGTCTTCGCAGTTATGACTGGTCATCATTTATGCCCATTGTAGCATTCTTAACAACCGTGTCACTCATTTCACAACCGCTTCTCTTCACCATGGTGACAAGATAGGGCAAAAACGTAAAATGTGAGGACAGTCGTAACTTCGAGGACTGGTCAAAAGTGTGAGGACCAGTCAAAAATAACTTTTTCAGCCCTCTGAGTAGTCCATATGCATAAAAGGATACAGCAATAGAGAGGAATGAAGGAAGAGAAGGGAAATTAGAGTAGGAGTGAGGGTAAGAGAGGGAGGAAGAGAGGAGGAGAAGGAGAAAGGAAGAGGAAGTAGGGAGGAGAAGAAGAGGGGGAGGAAGAGAAAGTAAGAAGGAAAGAAAAGAGAGAGGTGGTAGGTTTGAGGAGAAAGATTGCTGTACAATAAAAAAGATGAAAGGGAAGAAAGCCAACCCCAAACAAATATAAAGATATTAAGATAAAGAATGAATTGTTAAACTTTAAAGAATAAAAGAGAACAAATATGAATAAATAACAATAATTAGAAACACATATACAAACATACAATGTATTTTCTTTGAACAGAGTATTTGGCCGGTTCACAAATTTAAACAGTGTTAAACTGTTGAAGTGTTAAACATTTCAATTAAATTTACAATTTCTATATTTCCTTTTTGCCATATTTATTCCTCATCTATTTTTGTAAAAAACCAATATTACCCTTCATCCTCATCTCTAATCTTAATCAAATCCAATTTTTCCCTTCTATTCTATATTATACCCCTTCCCATTGTCATATATTTTTATATCCATCCTCACATTGGTTAATTATGTAATATTACAGTTGTTTAATATAAATTCAACATTTTAATATAAATCAATTAGTTATATAACTACCTTTTTTGTATATTAATCAATATGAACATGAATATTCCAATTATTTCCATGCAATCCAATTTCTTACAAATCAATTAATTATATTTACCAATAATAATAAACCAAATAATTTCCCCCATATATTCCTCCAAACCACAACTTAACCATTTCTGCTTTCAGAAATATACAATTAATACTATCTCAATTATTACAATTCCTAGTTAAATAGAGCTTTTTTTCTTTTGTGTTTTAAAATCTTGAACTCTCCTCTTTTTCCCTAAATTTCCCATTGTTTGCACCTACCTTTTTTGGTGAGGAAAAAGAAAAGAAATCTGCCTGCCTAATTTTCCAATGTTGCAGCAACAGCAAAGCCAACAGCCTGCTTTACTTTCAGTTTCATTTTTCAGCGTAGCTAGGGGAAAAAAAATCTACTCCAGCAAGCAGCAGAGCCCTGAGCAAAACAGCTGAGAGTAAATCAGCTGAGAGTCGGGAGCCAATCTAATCAAGGGCTAATTAACCTATGCTGAAGCTCCGTGGGCCAATAAAATTACAAAAAAACACCGAACCATTTGTTAAATTGCTGGCTCGCCTGCCCCTCACCCACCACTATTTATTGGCAATAAATAGTGGTGCGGAAGGGCGGGGCAAGGGGAGGGGTGGAACCGGCAGAATCCCACCACTGGCTATAGGGTGGCCCTTTGAAGCCCCGTGGCAAGAATTTAAACAGTTTTTTTTCCTCTAGCCATCAGCTGGGACTCAGGAGGCAGCAATAGATTGGGAGTGGGCAGGGTAAGCGAACGGCCAGTGATCCAACAGAGCAGAGAGTGAGGGTGAGTGAAGGCGTGGGGGGCGAGAGAGGGCTTTGGCGGCCCCTGTGAAATGGCCATTCGACCCCCAAAGGGGTCGCGACCCCCAGGTTGAGAACCGCTGGGATAAGAGATGGAGAGGTGGAGTGGTGGTGGCTAGATAACTTGCAGGCAGAGTTTGAGAAAAAAACCTCAGCACTGCAGTTGTTAAACAGATAAACCAGTTACAATAAAATGGGAACATCACAGATGAGAAAAAGGAGCTGGATTCACATACTTCAGGAAAAGGACTGACAGATAAAACCACTTAAACACATACAGTAAATGTAAGTAAGAATGAATCTTTTCTTGTAATGAACTTAAAACATTCCCTCAAAACATTGGGCTTTTCTTAAAGGTATAGAGGGGGAATGGGAAAAAAGTGAACAAAGTTCTCTTCACCCTATTTTGTTGGCCAGACAAACTAGGCTGAAGGCATTTTCTTTTCATTGCTTTAACTCTTTTTTTCCCTCTAACAATTTAAAATTCTTTAACAATTTAACAGTTACAATTATCTAACACCTGAAGACTTAGATACAAAGATACACACAGAGAGACAAGGGAAAAGAAAGAAAAAAACAGCAGAACTCTCAGGTTTACACCCTGGTCATTCCTACCATAAATCTCAGTTAACTCAATTTAGGGAAGGCGGTTGGCACCGCCAGTGTCGCGGATGGTCTTTTTAGACCGCCAGCCCCGTGATTCCGTTGGAGCCGTTCTGACAGTGCTAATCAGCTGTCAGATGGCTCGAAAACCTCTCCTTCGGGAGAAGAAGGAGAGGAGAGCCGGTGGGCGAGGGTAGAGCTCCCCAGGAGCCCCTGGAGCAATTCCAGGGGCTTGGAGGATGAGAGCTCCCCGTTCAGCCCACTGAAGCTCTGGATCCATGGTGACTCCGTTTTAAATGGAGCTAGATGCCGGTGACCAACTCTGCTGTCAACAAGGAGATTAATTGATTCCAAAAGCAGGCAGAACGGAAGCAGGAGAACAAGTCTTTGCAAGTATGTTGCTTAACTCCTGGGATACAATGTTTCTACTTGATTTCGCTGAGCTGAAGGAGGAATGGCGTCTTTATTATGGCTGGACTGAAAGTGAAAGCTAAGTGCTTGTTAATAGATGTGTACTTAGAGACTAGACTTAAGCAGCCGGGATTTGAGAGCTGGGGGTAGAAAAGACGATCTTGCTTGATAAACTACAACTAAATTGGAGAAAGTTGCTTAAGAGATGTTTTGGGTTTGAAAAGAAAAATTTTCTTAAAATAATATGGCTTCCAAGCAAGGAGTTTCTGAAAGTGCTGGAAGCTCTTTAATGGCGTCAGAAATGACACAGAGAACTGATTCACAGAGCCAAGAGGATTTTTTCAGAGACCTTACAGAACTTATAAAGGAAGCCATGAATAATCAAATGGCAATTATTAATAACTTTACAGTAATCATAGAACGAAAGTTTATAGAGCTGAAGGAGGATTTAAAAGCAAATGAGGATGTTTTTGAAGGAAAGCACAAAGACAATGAAGGAGACATTTTGATTAAAACAGAGAAGCTGGATTTGGCTGACTCTCAAGGATCTTCAAACTTTTTTCCTGCCCTTGTGGAATTAACTGATAGAATTCTTCAAAAATATAATTTGGAGCAAAAAGAAGAAGAAACTGATCAGCCTTATGAGGTTTCGGAAGATTTGGCAGAGGCTTTCACACAATTAATTGAAATGCAACAACTGGACTTTTTATTGCAAACTCATCGAGTTAACTCTTTGTTCTATGGACTGACTGATTATATAAGCAAGAAGAGTCGATATGGGGGCTCCAAATCAGAGGAAATGATTCTAAGAAAGGGGCAAGTTTTAAAGATACATCAACCCCCAGTTGAAAATCAAAACCTCCTTAAAATAAAAGCAAGAGGGAGGAAAAAAGATTGGAAAAATATAGAAAGAAAGGAAGAAGGGAAGATTAATTTTCTTTGGTTTAATAACTGATGTATTAAATGATTAATTACAATGATTAAGTAAATGAATTAAGAATTCAATTAATGATTAATTAAGGTTTAAGAAAAAATATTTGAATCTTGAGAATAAAAGTAGGAGGGAGAGTAAAATGATTAAGAAAATGAACTAAGAATTTCTTACAGATGTATTATGAGAACTCTAGGCTTTGAATGATCTATTAGTGTTTGTTAATGTTTTTAAAAAAACTCTTAGGTCTAAAGGATTATATATTATTTTGAGTTTAAAGGGAGGTTGATGAATAATCTCTAGAAGGAGAGTTAAGGGATCTAGGGAATTATAGTCTTGCATTAATTTAGCATATTTTAGCATATGATTGATAAAATTTATACCCTGTTTTTCTTCTGGGAAGTCAGGGGAGGGGGGTGGGAAGGGGGTGGTGGAAGGGTTTATAAATGTTTAAATATACAAGTGAAAATGTTATCTGTTTGATTATAAAAAATAATAAAAACCTTTTATTCAAAAAAAAAATTTAGGGAAGGCAAACATCTTAACAAAAATATCATGTGGTTGCATGGAAGACAGAGAGGAAGAGAGAGAGAAAAACAAAGAAATAAACCTCCAATGTTCCTATTTATATATTTCCCTTTTCTTTTAAGTACCTTTATTTAGCCAAATTAGTTTTCCAGCTTCATTCCTGAGCAAAGCCCACTTTTTACACAATTTCCTTGCTCACCTCTTCTTACCAGCCAGGACGGGCATCTGCCACTTGTCCCATGCCTTGAGCAAATCTCAAGGGGGACTCCTGTCATAACCCTCAAGCTACCACTTCCCATGTTCCCCTTCAGATGTGGAGTTCACTTTGGCTTAGATGGCTACAGCCATCAGTTTTTGGACAAAAAAAAAAAAAATATCCAGAAGGATTCTAGTTCCCTCATAGAGCATGGGCACCTCCTTTTGTAGGGAACACAGCCATCAGTTTTTGGAACAAAAAGGGGTCCGGGAGGATCTGCTTTTCCTAAGCAGTCGAGTATGGGCACCTCCTAACACATGGCTTTGTTCAGTGACTTCTGAGCTGGTTGCCCAAGTGCAACTCTCTCATTTACTTTTCCATTCCATTTTCACACAACCTCTATTATGATTTCATGGACCCATGAGGAGATCTTAGGGGACCTCCAGGAGATTAGTTTAAGAAACACTGTAGTAGGACACCTATTATCTCAGTTAAGGGGTTGTTCCTTCACCTGTGAAGTCATGGTTTACAAGGCTACTTAGTCACAAAATAAAGTGTTCCAGCCTAGACCAACAAAAGCCTGCTTTCAAACTGCTTGAAGAAGTATGTAGAAGGTTGAATTTCTAATGGAATGGAAGTGAGGGAGGGAGGGAGGGAGGGAGAGAGAGGGAGGGCGGGAGGGATGGAGAGAGACAGGGAGAGTCAGCTGGATCTCCAGCATGATGCATGCTTGCTATCGGCTGCCATAGTAACGAGGGGGAGTGGGGCATGGCATTGGGGTTTGGAAAGTGAGCTGGTGTGATGAAGGCCCATGTGAACTAAAAGGGAGGTTTGCTCTCAAGAATTACTGCACTGCTGAATGGAGTTGTTTACACCCAGTCAAGGCCAGCCATCCTAGAACTCCAGATGGACGAAAGTACCTGAAGATGTGTTCTGACACTATGCAGGACGTGGATTGGACATTCAGCCTGGGTCCCTGGGGGGAGGGATTTGGGGAAACTTTAAATATGTAACTTTCACACCTTTTGGATCAGATCTTGCTTTCCTTTTGCCACTATCATTTCAAACTCAGCAAAAGTGCCTCTTTTCTACTTCAATGGAGTTGGGGGTTTTCTTTCTTGGGTTTTGAATGGAGGCAAGAGAGAGAGAGAGAGGGAGAGGGGGAGAGAGAGAGAGAGAGAGAGACAATAAGAAAGACTGTACCTACAATAGAATGTTTCCAGTTTAAAAGAAAACAGCAGCTGTTGTGATAGGATGAAACATAGTAGATGTACACACAGAAGAGGTCTAGATGATGAAGTATGAGGTGCCTTTATTATATGATGTCCTTATATATCTACAATATATATACTCATGTCAATATAGTGTAAAGGTGGAGAAGGTATGTTAGAGGAATGTTTGATCATTTATCTTATTCCTTTAGCTTTTGTAATAGACTTTTTAAAGACTGATAATTGTTTTCAGAATCTATTAAATGATTCTTAAGTGCATGGACTGTATTTACTATTAATTTGACTGAATCAGAACATTCTCTGAAGCACTATACAACACAATTGCCTTTATTTACTTACTATTCCCACAGTTGTTTCCCAGCAAGGTCCTCGAGGCACATCAGCTGGATCCAATGGAGGTAGAATAAGAGCACTTCCATTCCTTGAAGATGAGTTATGGAAGGTTAGGACAGTCCAATGTGTGATGTTCCTGATCACACCTTCTTCAGTCAGCTGCAACAGGAAAAAAGGCCAATTTTGGATAATTTTATTGTTTCATAAGTGTGTGTGTGGGGGGGGGGGTTTCTGTGTATTTGTATTTTAGACTGCAATTCCAAGATTATATTATCCAAATTGCTAATTTTAATTTCTTTTTGTTGTATACAAGTAGCCTAAGCAAACCTTCAGCATGTTCTGATTTAATATTATTGTTTAGCCAAAAATATTTCTCTATATGCACTTTTCTTAACTATCCTGACAATGTCGATTTTATTTTGGATGGTTTGAATTTTTGAATATCAATTATCTTGTGCTTGTTAATGACTGCAATAAGGTTAAGTAAGAAAAAATGTATTACAAGAATGTTAGTTGTTTAAACTGAATTTTGGAGCCTTAACAAGATTCCACATATAATAACAATAATGAAAACATATGTTGTTTTGAGGTCACCTGGAACTCAACCAAATTTCATCATTGGTGGAAAATGGTTGTTCTGGGATGATCAGGAGTATTAACATCTTCAGCAAAAACAATGAACGGCCATCACAACAAATGTGGTAGATATATGATCATACCTTTTTTAAAAAAAATATTTGAATTAAAATTTACAAATGAAAAGAAAAAAATTAAAACAAATTAAGAAAAATATAAGAAATTGAAAAAGAAAAAATAAAGGAAAACAGAAGAAAAGGTATATAAAGATGATTTCCCCTTCCCTAGAGATAAATATAAGCAATTTAGCTAATTTCTGTACTACTTTGGTTAAAAATAATATCTTCCCATACTGTGTTTCCCCAAAAATACAACCTACCCAAAAACAAGCCCAATTTTCATGCTTGTGCCTAATATAAACACTACCCCAAAAATAAGGCCTAGTTAAGCCCTGCCCACTATCTGCCCACTGTCTGGCTGTATGAGGTGGGGCGAGGTGCAGGTGTAAAAATCAAGTTAGGGTGGGGTTGGGGTGGAGGTGCCCCACACTCCCTGCACTTGCTTACCTCATCGCCACTCATGGTGATG
Source organism: Pantherophis guttatus (assembly GCF_059756535.1). Taxonomy (NCBI): domain Eukaryota; kingdom Metazoa; phylum Chordata; class Lepidosauria; order Squamata; family Colubridae; genus Pantherophis; species Pantherophis guttatus. The sequence continues at coordinate 93,027,683 of NC_142066.1, forward strand.
CTCATCACACTGCTGGAGATGCTCGGATATGCTATGGTACAACGCACCACACGGTGTCCAGACACGAGCCTCGCAGCAAGCTGCACGGCATTTTGCCACAAGTGACTCCACCAGCAAAATGAGCCTTGCAGAGTCCTGCATGGCCACCAGTCCGCTTCTCCTTGCTCACTACCGCAACAGAGTAGGAGGCTGAGGGACTCACATGGGGTCTTGGACGAGGCTCCTGGAGCCGCCTCAAGACAAGGTAATTGTCAGGATGTTGATGGACTGGCTGTGGGGTGCTCAAGTAAGCCGGTGTGGGCATGGGGGGAAGCTCTGCATCCCCTGCCTTGCTTCATCCTCCATCCCCACCAACTTGCTTTGTGGCTGCCGCACCAGTGCATTGCTCAGCCTCCTGCTCCATTACAGCGGTGAGCAAGAAGAAGAAGTGGTGAAGAATGAAGAAGAATGAAGAAGAATGTAGTGAGGCAGTGGGGGGTGGAGGATGAAGCAAGGCACAAGTTCTTTTTTTTTTTTGTGAGAAGTTGGAAAGTCTGAACCATTTTTTTTACCATAGTCCCACTGACTACTTTTGTTGCCCTGCATGCGGTGAAGAATGGAGTTGGAAAGCTGGTTAGTGAAGGGATGTGGCTGCGGGATGAGGGTTTGGTATGGATGGCCTGGCTGAAGGGCCCTCAGATAAGCTGGGGCGGGGTACATGAGGCAGCTCTGCCTTGCTTTGTACACCCTTTGTACACTGCCTTGCTTCATTCTTCTTTGTTCTTCTTTGCAACATGCAGCCTCTCACAGTAACGAGAATTACAGGCAATTCTGGAAGATTGTGGGAAGTGTGTGTTTATGGTAGAAGCAAAGTGCAGCCTGTCCCTTTCAAGCAATCAAGTGTGTGTGTGTGTGTGTGTGTGTGTGTGTGTGAGAGAGAGAGAGAGAGAGAGAGAGAGAGAGAGAGAGAGAGAGAGAGAGAGAGAGAGAGAGAAAGAGAGGGAGAGAGAGAGAGAGAGAGAGAGAGAGAGAGAGCAGAGGGGAGTAATGACAAATGCAGGCAATGCTGTTTGGAAGGGTTTCCTCTCTGCCATTTCTCTTTCTCTCTTTCTCTCTCTCTCTCTCACACACACAGACATTTGATTACTTGAAAGGGATAGTCTGCACTTTGTTTCTATCGTAAGCACCTGCTTCCCACAATCTTCCAGAATTGCTTGCAATTCTCATTACATTGCTTCTGGGCGGGGGAGGCTCAGTCCCCTTACCCGGTTCCCCTCCACCATTTCTCTCCCTCCCCCCTCTCTCTCCCCCTCTCCCTCCCTCTCTCCCTCCCTCCCTCTCTCTCTCTCTCTCTCTCACACACACACACATGGAGACATTTGATTGTTTGAAAGGGACAGTTGCATTTTTACTGTAAGCATGAACTTTCCATAATCTTCCAGAATTGCTTGTGTCAAGTATTTGCAAGCCATTGGCACATATATCATACAGACACTAGTGGAGGCAGAAAGTGCCCCCACCCTTATGTGGAGAGGAGGGGCTTACACTGAGTATAAAACCCCCTCTAACCTTTCCACCATGCTCTCTTTTACGTTTGTTCTCCATGAGACATGATCTTTGATAGGGGTAGTCACACACGCTGTGTGCCCCCTATCCTAATGGATATTAAGACAGCCTTTGTATATAGTTAATATGTTTTGTTATATGAATAAATACATTTATCACATTTATTCATGCATCTGCCTTTGGACTCTTCTATGCTCCTGGGTGATTCTACGATCCCAATTTCCACAGAATGGTAGCAGAGGGAATGGTAGCAGAACTCCACTCCAGGAGCTGTTGAAAAGGCGAGATGCCCTCCAAAATAACCTGTGAGAGAAGCTCCCCTGTTGTGACCAGAGGCCTTCAACGGAGGAGAACTTCACAGCAGCCCCAGTCTGAATTGCTGATGGAAAACATCGAAGGGGATTTCCATCCAGCTACACCCTGGCAGCCAGAGGCCACCCAGATGCAGCAAGAGATCCCAGGGGCCGAGCCAGGCAATGTTGGAGAAGGCTTCTTCAGCACTGACGAAGAGGGGGCAGAAGGACCGGATGAAAGCCTGGACAGGCAAGTGGCTGAGATGTCAGAAGAGGAGTGCCGAGCAGCGCTGGCCTCCCTCCTGAAGACAAGGGCAGCAGCCAGAAAGAGGCCTGAGGAGGCAGCACCAGAGATGCCTGCCATCCCGGTAAGGACTCCCCTGCCTGATTTCTCCAAGATGGCGCCTGCCGCCAGAGAGACTGCCCCCCCACCCAGTTTCCCGCCAAACAAAATGGCCACCAGGCCACTTCCGGAGGCAACTTCCTCCAAGATGGCTGCTCCCCTGGGCACTCTGCCAGCACCACGAGCCAGGCCATCCCCAGCCCCGCAGCCCAGGCCTACAACGCCAGCCAGTCAGTTCAGCCTTCCAGCGGCCCAGAGGACCACTCCGAACCCACAAGCCCCTTGCCAGGCCCTGCCTGCCACGGCAAACATCAAAGAGGCCATAGAGGCCCTGGTCGCTGCCCTCCAACTTATGGAGCAACCACCCACTGGTCCCCCCCGAGGCCCCAGACCCAGCTGCCCACTCAAGGAGGGCCCCAAATCCAACCTCCCACCCCCGGAGGAACCCAGATGGACCTGCAGCCTCCCACCCCCCACTGCAGAGGCGCTCACCACTCACTGAATGCTCCAGGGAGGCCCAGGCTGAGGCCTCCGCACCTTTCCGGCCCTGCTGGGATGATCCGGAGCCGCAATCCTGCTCCTCTGATGGAGAAGAGGAGATCCAGAGACATTTCCAGGCCTACCCAGCCCATGGACCTCATCTGATGGGCCTCCAGTCTCCAGAAAGATCTCCAGGCCTTCTTCCCACTCCTCCAAGGTTTCCCCGCCACATCGCTGATGTCCGGGCCTATTCTGAGGCTCCAGCCAGACCTGACTTCAGAGCTCAGAGAGGGAGATCGGAGCTCCAACAAGAAAAGGCTTTGGAGCATGCTCCATTTCCTGCACGTGCCCAGTTGCTTCAAACTACAGAAGGACTACAAAAAGGAGCCAAACCTAAGCAGTCGATCCCAGGCTTAGGGATCCCAATGCCATTCACAACAGGCTCTTTTCAGCCATTTGAACAACTCCCCATGCAGTTTAATGGCAATAATTTTGTAACTTTGCCAAATAATTTTGAAAAATTACATTTAAGTGGTCAGAATTTTAAAAAATGGTGTAAACAGATTCAGATAATTCTCTTAAGAGAAAATACTCTGGACATGATCAAAAGACCACCCCCTTTATCTTGGAGCCCTGAAAATGAGTTCCTGCATAAAAGAGCTTACACAACCCTGTTAAGTTCTATAGACACAGCTCTGTATGCCAGTCTTTCAGATGGCCTCACAGCTCAGGAAGTTTGGACTGCCCTATATAATTTGTTCCATAGTGACAATATGGCTGCAACCAGCAGATTGTCAAGAATTTTCCACAACTATAAACTCAAACCTGGTGTCAAAATGGGGGAACATTTGGCAACGCTTAAAGCCATGAGGGATGAGCTTATACAGAGGGGGGAGCCTGTTTCTGAATCCACTTTAGTGTGATGTTAAACTCCCTAGACAAATCCTGGAGTCCCTTTATTATTTCTCTAGAAGGGGTTTCTAGGGAACAAAGAAATATAGAATACTTTTCTGGCCGCTTTATTGAGGAAGATTTAAGATGCAGAGATGAGGAACAACAAGAAATGAAGGAGGCATATCACAGACCTAGGCCTCAGAGAAGGCGCCAGAACACAAGTGAAAGGATTAATACCCTTCCCACCTGCTTTGACTGTGGCATACAAGGTCACTTTAAAAGGGAGTGCCCTCGCTCTAGGGCCAACACGGCTGGACTTAAGCACAGTAAAAATAAAAGAGGCCGTGGAAGAGGGGGAGGTGGTCATAAAGGATACCAATACTGTAGTGTCACTAGTAACAACCACACCTCCCAGATAAAGGATGCTGAGGGGCTGTGGCTTCTTGATTCAGGTGTATCAACGCATATAGCCAACACAAACCAACAATTTAAGGTTTTACACCCACTCAAGTCCTCAGTAAAAGTTGCCACTGGGGACAAGGCAGAGGTAACTGGGGAAGGCGTGATCAATGTGCCTGGTATAGGAGATGTCACAGGGGCACTGTATGTTCCCTCAATCAAGAACAACCTTTTAAGCATCTTAAAATTGACTGAGGATAAAAATGTAAAACTGGTTTTTGAGAAGGGTGGAGGTTATGTTTTCGAAAATGGGGGTGTTGTTGGCGATATTGTAAAAATCAACAATTTGCCTTATTTTTCCCCAAAAGCACAGGTCAAAAGGCACAAGAAACCTAACAAGAGGGCTCAGGGAGCTAACGCCCAGATAGAGCAGAAAGCTTCTATGCCAGCCCCCAGGTTGTCCAAACTCAAGGACCCTGGACCTAAAACCAATGAAGCTTTTAAACCAGCTCCTAGGACATCCAAAGCCATTAAGGCTGAGCCCATTAAGGTCACAACTCCTCAACCAACCCTGAGGAAATCTAAGGTGACCATTAATCCAGTGCCTACTCTCATTACAGAACAGACCAAGGCTTGTAATGGTAAGATACATAAGGTTGACAAAGTATGTATGGGTAAACCTTTACATTTGGATTGTGCTCATATATTACACTGCAGGCTCGGCCATGCCAGCTTCCCGGTTATTAAGAAAATGCAAGATTTTTCTGATGGGCTTAAGATAAAGAATTGTAATACCTATTTGGAATGTGCCATCTGTAAGGCAGCAAAATCTAAAACTGCTGCTATACCTAAGGTCTCTTCCCGTCGTGCAAGGTACCCTTATCAGCTGGTACACATGGATTTGGTTGGTCCTTTTAGACCCTCCCTTGGTAGGGGGTGTTATTTTTTAACGGTAGTAGATGATTACTCTCGTTATGGCCATGTATTTATTTTAAAGGACAAAACTGAAGTCTTTACCAACTTCAAATATCTTTACAACCAGATCCAAACGCAACACAAGGTGTGCATCACTCAGGTGCAGAGTGATAGGGGGACTGAGTTTACATCCAAGATTTTCGAAAAGTGGATGAAGGAGAGAGGTATCCTCCATTTTAAATTATCCCCTCGAACTCCATCCGAGAATGGTATTTCAGAAAGGAGAAATGGAGTGCTGCAGAATGTCATGAACTGCCTACTTGCAGATGCTGACATGAGCCAAGCTTTTTGGGCAGAAGCGGTCAAAATGGCTAATTATCTAGTCAACAGGACGTGGAGTAGTGCCATTAACCAAACCCCATACTTCCTGGTCCATGGAAGGAAACCTAGTCTCTCACACCTGAGAATTTTTGGTTCCTATGCCTGGGTCCATATTCCCAAGCACCTCAGAAGAAAGGGGGGCAAGGCATCAAGGAGACTCAGATTTATAGGTTATGCAACCGGCAGCAAGGCCTCTAGGTTTGTAGACAAAAATAACCTTGGCTCTAGATCAGCTTCCTTTGAGGAGGGGTCAAATTGGTCAAAAATTCATTCCAATGAACCTGGTTATTCCCCTATTAGAAGCGACACTGAACAAGCAGCACCACCTGAAGAGGATGAGCCAACAAACTCCAAGCAACTGACCAGCGAAGATCCAGATGGTGATGAATCCCTACCTGACTCTGACGATTCAGACAAGGAATCCCTGGGTGACTTCACACCTCCTGCCTCACCTAAACGACCATATCTTCGCAGCGCCTGGGACAGAAGCCCGCCCCATTTTGATTGGAAAGATACCTCCGGCAGCTCCAATTCTGACACCGATGCTCCAGATGACGATGATGGTGAGTGGCAATTTCCCAGACGGTCAAAATGCTCCAATAAAGGTTGGACATTGGCTGTGTTGCCTCGATCAACAGTGTTACCATGGCCCCTAAAACATACTCAGATGTCCTCCAGCTTCCCGAGGAAGAACAGCGCAGGTGGAGGGTGGCAATGGAGCGGGAAATGGACAGTCTCAAAAAATTGAAAGTCTTCATCCCCATGGAAGTCCCCAAAAAGAGGGAAGCAATTGGCACCCGTTGGGTCTACAAGGTCAAGCCAATGCCCAACAACAAACTCCTCTATAAGGCCCGGCTGGTAGCACAAGGCTACTCACAGCGCTACTTGCAGGACTTTGATGAAACATACTCCCCCACCGTGAGAGCAGAAAGTGTGAGGGCTGCTTTGGTCACCGCAGCAGCACATGGGGAACACATTTTTCAATTTGATGTGCAAACTGCTTATTTACACGCACATCTAAAACAAGAAATTTACGTCAGAGGTGCCCCCGGATTTCAACAGCAGGAAGGCCACACCTGGCTTCTGAAGAAAAGTTTGTACGGCCTCAAACAATCAGGCAGACTGTGGTACAAATGCCTGACTAAAACTCTCAAATCACTGGGTTTCCATCCATCTCCAGCTGATAAATGTACCTTCACAAGGGATACCAAAGGGGGGCTGGAGAAAGTCCTAGTGTATGTCGATGATCTTTTATATATAGGGCCTGACAAGGGGGGAAGTATTATATTTGCCAGGACCCTACAAAAAAAGTTCACTCTAAAGTCTTTAGGATATGTAGACAAGTACCTAGGCGTACAAATCATCACTACACCAAAAGGTTTTGCCCTCTCCCAAAAGGAAAAGATAGAGGAACTCTTGGTGAAATGTAAAATGGAAGATAGCAAGCCAACGGCTATCCCAATGCAGACCGACTATTATGGATTGGCACACAAGGATAGCCCAGAGTTCCAAAATAATACTCTATTTAGGTCAGTGATCGGCTCATTACTATATATAAGTAACTGGAGCCGTCCAGATATTGCCCTGGCCGTAAACCTGCTATCTAGACAAGTGGAACATCCTACCCAGTTCCACTGGTTGGCCATTAAAAAGCTATTAAGGTATCTCAAGACCACAGCAGATTATGTGCTTCGCTTGGAACCTGAGAATAGAGACAAGGCCCAATTAAAATGCTTCGCGGATGCGGACTGGGCCGGAGATACCAAGACACGTAGGAGTACTTCGGGCTTCTTGGTACTATTAAATGAGGCACCCATCCATTGGCATGTGGGGCAACAGAAATTTGTTTCGTGCTCCACCGCTGAGGCCGAATATGCATGCTTATCAGAGGCAGGGAACGATCTGATATGGTTTGATGCCTTAATTTCTAGCATCTGGACACCACCGACTTTGCCCATCCAAATTATAGAAGACAACACCGGGGCCATAGGCATTGCCAAAGCATATGTGGTGGGAAAAAGGTCCAGACATATTGATATCCGCTATCAAAATGTTAGGCAACTAGTAGAGATGGGATTTATATCTTTATCACATTGTCAGACCAAATATCAAACAGCTGATATTTTCACAAAACCTCTACCAGCAGATAGGCACAAAGATCTGTGTAAAAAGTTATGTCTCACAGGGTAAAATCTGTTGTGCATTGCATTTGTATGTTTGCATGCCATCGGCTCGCAAGGAGGGGAACTGTCAAGTATTTGCAAGCCATTGGCACATATATCATACAGACACTAGTGGAGGCAGAAAGTGCCCCCACCCCTATGTGGAGAGGAGGGGCTTACACTGAGTATAAAACCCCCTCTAACCTTTCCACCATGCTCTCTTTTACGTTTGTTCTCCATGAGACATGATCTTTGATAGGGGTAGTCACACACGCTGTGTGCCCCCTATCCTAATGGATATTAAGACAGCCTTTGTATATAGTTAATATGTTTTGTTATATGAATACATACATTTATCACATTTATTCATGCATCTGCCTTTGGACTCTTCTATGCTCCTGGGTGATTCTACGATCCCAATTTCCACAGCTTGCAATTCTTGTTACTGTGAGAGGCTGCACATCACTTCTGGGCAGGGGAGGCTTGGTCTCCTTACCCGGTTCCTCTCTACCATTTCCCTCTCTCTCTCTCTCCCTCCCTCCCACTCTCTCTCTTCCTCTCTCCCCCTCTCTCTCTCTAACACACACACACATTTGATCCTTGAACTGCTGTGCACTTTTCGCCCAGAGGGAGACAAAGTGGATGAAAATTGTTTAGGCACCTGATAGGTGCTGGCCTGCATTGTCAAGTGTTTGGGCTGCTGAGCGCTGGCCTTCATGCCTACTTGGTGCTGCAGGTGCCGGGCTACAGCTATGCTGAGCCTGGCGTTCTTTGGGCCCTGGCCCTGGTGGCCACTGCAGTTCTCATGCCAGCTGTGTGAGGCAAGCATGGGGCTGACCCTGGTCATCTGCAATGGCTCTGCAGCTGCTTCACCTTCTGTCCGGCCAAGCCCACTGCCAAGCTCCAGTTGCTACCCAGCAACCATCACTACCTCTCGCTGGAGCCAGCTGGCAGGAGAGCTACAGTGCCCACCAGGATCAGGGTTGTAGCCCGGTGTCTGAAGCCCCAAGTAGGCATGCAGGCTGGTGCTCAGCAGCCCAAAGGAGATGCCTTCCAGCTGGAGTTCCGTGTCCAGCTGGGGGACGGTTCCCAAGACTGCCTGATTCTCAACCAGCCAGCTGCATGATGAGAGGGGGCTTCCTGCCCAGCTGAAAGAGAGGCTGGGTTGTGTAAAGGGGCTTTCCTCCCTGAGATCCTCACAAGCACCAAGCTGCGGGCTCCACCCTGGTAACCTCAATTGGGGCCAATGTCTTGGAATGCCCAGGCCTCCACCCACCCTGCCAGGAGGGCGAAGAGCGGCTGGGCAGCCACTTAGCAGCCAACATGGCATCTGCCATGGTTGAGAAGTGTCCCAGCAGCAGCTGGGTCAGCAAGTAAGGCAGGTGGAGGCTAAGGTGTGCCAAGAGATTGGCCCATTGTGGCCGCAGACAGTGGGACGGAGAAGGCAGGGCCAGCAGTAGCTGAGCTCCCACTCCCGTTAGCCCCTGTGTTCACCACCTCCTGCACGTCAAAAAATAAGACCTCCCAAGGGCTTATTTTGGGGCCCAAAAGAAAATAAGACTGGGTCTCTTATTTTTGGGGAAACACATTATCTCATATCTTATCAATAATCAAATTACAAAACAAAAAAAATCATTAAGTCCTAATCAGCAAAAGTCTGCTAAGAGCTATCAGAAATATTAATCTATATATTTTAATTTTAATAAAAACATTCAATTTTATAATCCAAACTTATCATTTTCTCTAACAAATAAAGCAGAAGAAATCTGCCTTTTTTGTTGCAGAAATCATAAATAAATATTTAAAGTTTTGACATACAATCTGGATCAAAAAGAACTTCCATTAACAGCTACCAGAAGCTACATCATATATATTTAACCCTTATCAAAGAGATTCACTTAATGAATCTTCTTTTCATTTTTAAAAAGCTTAATCTTTAATCCCATCAAGTAGTATCCCATAAACTGATTTCTTATCTCTATCTCTTTGTATCTTTCAAGGAGCAGCTTGAAAAATTCCTCTTTATTCTTCTAAGAAAGAGTTTCCATTATTGTACATTCGTTTCATAAATCCAAAGTAAGGTTTTCCAAATTGCTCTTTTGTGCACTCAGATTTCATAATTCTTTTTCTCCTATTAAAGCAGTTTAAAAAGTAAAAGCTAATAGTGAGTCACGAAATATGGGGCACCATTATATAAAAGACAAGGCTAACATTAATGCAGGTACTTTTACATTCTTCACCTTTTCCTTGACGTCATCCATTAAGGCCAGTAAGAATGTATATAGATTCCCTAGGAAAAGTGCAAAAATGCGTCCTAGTTGCCATTTCAGCCCAATACGGGGATGATAATCTTCTAAGGCTGCAATGGTTTCAAACAGTGGCGGGCAAAACATTCCAAGTAGTGACATAACAATTTCAACCTGCCAAAAAAGGGAGAGAGAACTTTTGTCACAATGGAATCAGCTAAGTACATCCCTGCTGCTGATTGAGCATCTTGGGAACTCTTCACTTAAACGGACTATCACAGGAATAACAAAGGTTAAAAGATGGGAGATCATAGCTACAAAGGATGACCAAAACTCTGCCTGTAGTATTAGAAGCTTTAATTATACCACTGCAGCCATTATCTTGACTTTAATGACCGTGCCCTACAGACACTCTTATATAAAAGTGAAAGTGGGCTCTATTATTGCATCCATAAACTGTCCTGCAACATCTGCTCACAAATTCTGTCCATGTTGAAAAATGAAGACCAGAATGAGAGTGAATTTAATATTAATAACAGCTTCACTTCTCCTGGATCACATGCCCAGATAGGCAGATTCAATTGAAAAGAGATTGTACTGTAGGAAAAGATAACTTTTGTCTGAAGAGGGCAACATAAGAAATGCCAGTACTATACACATGTTTAAAAACATTGTTGTCTTACTTCGTTTCTTTCATACCAGCCGATGTTTTGCATTTTTGAAAAGGCCTGGGATCGTTTCACAACAAAATAAATGAGGTAGCCACTTCCACATAAGCAACATATTATAAGTACATTGGCCAAAACCCTCAGAAATCTTCTTAGATGGATGTTTTCATCTTTGTTGCTTTCTTGCTCATCCACAATTGACTCCTTAATAGATGTAAGAAACAATGGGAATAATTATTCAGAGTGTAGCCTATGCAAATTTTACAGAAAGCAATTCGCATTATATTCAGACATACAAATTTTTAGGATGTGCATGTAGGATTGCAGCCAATTGTATATGAAAAAACACACATTCATTTGCAAAACAAATACAGTTGTGATTTTTCAACAAAGGATGTTCTATTTCATAATATATATTGTATTATGTATCAACTGGATGATAATACTTTTTATAATCATTTAAATGCTTTTTATAAACATATAAATAGCTAGCTTTTATAATCTATGGCTGCTATCTTGTTACAATCTTATAATGCAGATGAATAAAGTGATATAAAAAAACTGAGTTTGATTACAAATGAACAAAAGAAGGTGAAGATTGCTGGATCTGGTTCTTGTATCTACTTATATGTATGTTTCTTCTTTAGAAAAGAGAGGAGGATGAAACTTCTGCAACTGCTTCCTCCTAAGATCCACATTACTTACTTTCTAGGTTTTCTTGATTTTGCAAGAGTGTTATTCCATAGGAAAGGTGCTGCCACTGATAAGGCATGATTCCATGCTCTAACAAGATAACATTGTTTAATAAAAGGAACCTGGATAATACCAGGGGTGAAATGCTTCCGGTTCAGACTAGATCTCCTGATCCGGTAGCGATGGTGACGGGTGGTTCGGAAAACTGGTAGCAAAAATCCCTATGCCCTCCCCATGCCCAGCTGAGCTGCGCGATCATCAGGCTGTTTTTTAAAAATTTTAAAAGCATTTTTTCTACAACCTCTTTGGCCAAAAAAATGCTTTTAAAAGTAAAAAAAAAGCATCTGATGATCGCGCAGCTCAGCTGGGATCGCCAGAGGCTTTTAAAAGCATTTGGTTGTGGAAAAAATGCTTTTAAAAGCCTCTGACAATCCCAGCTGAGCCGCGCGATCATCAGAGGCTTTTAAAAGCATTTTTTTACAACCTCTTCGGCTGAAGAGGTTGTAGAAAAAACGCTTTTAAAAGTAAAAGTAAAAAAAAAAAGTTGGCCATGCCCACCCAGTCACATTACCCCCCCAACACACACGTGAAGCCACGCCCACAGAACCGGTAGTAACTAATTTTACATTTCACCATTGGATAATACCCTCTCTACTAAATTTGATGGAGTGGGCAGAAACAATAAGGGAAAGATGGTGCTATAAGTAGCCTGGCTCTATGCCATAGATGGCTTTATAGATAATGACCAGCACATTGAATCACACCCACAAGTCTAGTAAGAGTCAGTGGTGTTACATAGGCATAACAAGAAATACCAAAAAATGCTGATGCTGTAGAATTTTGGACCAGCTGTAGCTCCTGATCGCTCTTTAATAGCAGTACTATATAGAGAACATGACAATAATCCAAACTGCATGACTGAGTTACCACCTGGCACAGGAATGGGTGCAATTAGTGCACAAGGCAAATAAGTGCAAATCAAAGCTGCCATCTGCGCTTTGAGCAAAAGCTGAGAAGGTCCAGGAAGACCTCCAAATTGTACACCAACTCTGACTGGAAGTGCATCTCCATGCAAAATTAAAGATAAAATTTTCCCTGTAATTAGCCTTAAAACCTACAGCAATTCCACTATCATATATTTTAAAAGTTTGTTTATGTTTGATGAGAATATTGAATTGAAACATTATAAACCTGTATTTTAAAAAAGCGAGGAACATGAGTTGCTTGTAATGTGTCACATGGGACCTCAATATTGACTATAAGGAGCAACGAGACCTTCTAATGAAGACACTGATCACACAAGTAGTTACAGTGTTAAGAAAAAATTGCATATCTTCTGATAAGATGCTGGATATGAGAATTCAGTTGTTGTGTACAATATGTATATTTTCTTCTTTGACATTTTGCCAAAGTTCCAATGTGATAGAGGTGTTTGCATTTTGCCTGGAGAGTACCTTGAAGCTAGTTGTGATGGATGCAAACTTGTTATCTGCTGTCTCTGGATTGCCTATAAGGTAGTCCCAGCTAGTGAACATTTTCCAGCTAAAAATGAAGTTCTCATCATCTCCATCTCCTGTGTCTTCATGGGCATTCCGGGCCATCCTGCAGGTGGAATAGTATGTAGCCTTTTTAGCCATCAGACGTCTCTCTTATGCACAGATTTTTTTGCAGCAATTTCTGTGCTTTCTCTGCTGCTTTAGGCTGCCTCTGAACATGAAAACTATCTTTTAAAAAAAGCCCTGTTAAAATTCCATAAATTAGCTTTAAAATCTTTATCACTAATTAAGGACACACTGAATAAATGAATGAATGAATGAACAAACAAATGCTTCACTTACGTTGTTCTGGCATACCTTTGAATAAATGCCACACTAATATACCATGTAATCTCTATTAAGATGGCGTTCTCCAATTTCTTGGATTTTATGATTAAGATAGAATAAGTGGGCAGTTTCAATTTTGGTGTATCTGGCTTGTATCTTCTGGGATAGTGAAATAAAGTTATTGAAGCCAAAGCAAGATCAATATCTTGAAGATGTGCATCCAGTGGCGGATTAAGGCTCACTGTGCCCCAAGCATTGACAAATCTTGGTATCCCCTTCCTCTGTACAAATCTTCATTTGTTTTTTTTTTCTTTCTCAACTTTGTGGTACCCCCTTTGGGCCTGGTGCCCTAAGCACGTGCTTAGTCTGCTTAATGGTCAATACACCACTGTGTGCATCTTTGCCTGTTTCCTTCTATTTAGTCTGAAAGAGATACGGTTGCTTCAGGGGAAGATTATATAGTGTGGAGCTACACAAAGAACAAATAGAACTTACGATCTTATTACAACCATCAGGCTATAGCCATATACGCCGATGACACCAACCATGAAATATGCCATTGGTAGCCTGTACTTTAACCAACCAATTGTCCTTTGATTGTTGTAGTAGCCATAGAAAATTGCTGAATATTTAATATAACCCTGAAAAGAGGAAAGGAATATATCAGATGTCCACTGATATAGATTTAAAATCTAAGCTTATTCCATTATGAGTGGCTGGTTGGGGACCAACTGGATTCATTCTAAAATTCTGATGATTGAAGTCTGTCTAGTATGTTCTATATAAATATCAGTTTCAGCATAATCTTCAATGTATTTATTTAAAAAACTCTGAATTCAATAAGTATTACTTTTTAGTATTTAGATTTGGCAGCTAGATTTAGTAAAGGTATTCAGGACCATTTTAAAAGCAATTTTCAAACAAACATCTTTTCAAAGTAATAGTTTCCTCAAACTATGTTGCCATAGCTGTGCCATGAGAGCACTGTTTCTGCTTTTCTAAACACTAGGGGAAGAGCTGTATACTAGAGTATACTGTACATTATGTTCCGTGCTTACAATCATTTTAGCACATTTTCTGTAGCAGTGTTTAGATCTGTTCTTTCACTGTTATGCTGCAAATGCAAAAATAAAATAAACAATAAGAACACCCTAATTTTTCTAAGACTAAGAATTTATTATTTTCATTAAATATTCTTATTAGCTTGGTGATCTTGAAATTTCTTACCACTATTTCTCTGGGTTTTTCCAGTGCCAGCAAAAAATGAAAATTATAGCCTCCAGAACATTCTTTCAAAATAAATGTCTTCAGCTAAAATTAAACCTATCTGTCATCGTGTTGTATAACTGATTTACTGGAAAAATATTATTTAAATTGAAGTCTAACTCATCTATGCTACCTGAAGCTGGGCATACTGGGATCAAAATTACTGACTATTCATCTTTTTCACAGTTGAATCTAATCTTAATGATATATACTCTATGAAATATATTGTGCTGATCTTCAATGCATTTGCAGATAGGCTAACTTTGTGAACCTGCAGAGGTAGTACTATCGGATAGGGATCATTATAAAATGCTAATATATAGTCTATCTGGTATTAGAATTTCTATAAACAATTCTTACGATTGGATTCACACATATGTGTTTATTAGTTTTAACTGATTAATAGAGTTGGAAGGGATCTTGTAGGTCATTTAGTCCAACTCCCACCAAGCAGGAGACCCTACAGCATTTCTGACAAATGGCAGTCCAATCTCTTCTTGAAAGCCTCCAGTGATGAAGCTCCCACAACTTCCAAAGGCAAGCTGTTCCATTAGTTGATTATTCTCACTGTCAGAAAATTTCTCCTTATTTCTAGGTTGAATCTCTTCTTGATCAGTTTTCATCCATTATTCCTTGTCTGGCCTTCAGGTGCTTTGAAAAATAAGTTGACACCCCACCCTCTCTGTGACAGCCCCTCAAATATTGGAACACTGCTATCATGTCTCCCTTGGTCCTTCTCTTCACTAGACTAGCCATGCCCAGTTCCTGTAACCATTCTTCATACGTTTTAGTCCCCAGTCCCCTAATCATCCTGGTTGCTCTTCTCTGGACTTTTTCTAGAGTCTCAACATCTTTTTTATAGTTGGTGATCAAAACTGGATGCAGAATTCTAGGTGTGGTCTTACTAAGGCTTTATAGAGTAGTATTAATACCTCACTTGATCTTGATAGTATCCCTCTGTCAATGCAATTTAGGATTGCATTGGCTTTTTTGACTGCCGCCACACACTGCTGGCTCATATTTAACTGATTGTCGACTAAAACTCCAAGATCCCTCTCACAGTTACTGCTATTAAGCCTGGTTTCACCCAGTCTATATGTGTACTTTTGGTTTTTCTTGCCTAAGTGTAAGAGTCTACTTTTCTCTACATTGAATTTCATTTTGTTAGATAGGGCCCAGTGTTCAAGTCTGTCAAGATCCATCTAGATCTTTGAGCGTATCATCTATGGTGTTAGCTATTCCAGCCAGCTTAGTATCACCCACACACTTGGTAACTTCCTCTTCTATTCCCTCATCCAAGTCATTTATAGTACCCCACTACTTCCCTCCATGTAGACGTAGACCCATTAAGGAGTATTGGTTAAGTATGCTTTTATAAATCCATTTGGTGGTGATGCTATTTATCTTTTGCCAAGAAGTAGGTTGTGGTCTACTTTGTTGAATACCTTGCTAAAGTCTAAGTATATTATGTCCACAGTATTTGGCTGGTCTACTAATTTAGTCATTATGTTGAAGAATAAAATAAGATTGGTTTGGCATGATCTGTTTTAATAAACCCATGTTGACTGCTAGTTATTACTTTATTCATTTCTAGATATTGGCAGATCTGTTTTTTAAAATTATCTTTTCTAGTATCTTCCCAGGTATTGATGTTAGGCTGATTGGTCTGTAGTTTCCTGGGTCTGTTTCCCCCCCCCTTTTTTTTTGAAGATGGGAACCATATCAGCTCTTTCCCAGTCCTCTGATAGTTCCCCTGTGCTCCAGGATTTTTGAAAGCGATGACATCTGCCAGCTCCTTTAGAACTCTGGGGTGTGATCTGTCAGGTCCTGGTGATTTGTATTCATCAAGATCAAACAGGTGTTCTCTTACTATTTTAACTTTGCTTATTTTAACATTTATTTTTAGTCTGTCTTTTACAGTTATATTTTTGGTAGGTTGGGAGAAGACCAATGCAAAGAATGAGGATAAAACATATGAAGAACGGTTGCTGGAACTGGATCAGGGATGAAATGCTCCAGACTGGATTGCCCGATCCGGTAGTGATGGAGGCGGGTGGTTCGGAGAATCAGTAGCAAAAATCCTTGCCCTCCCCAGGCTCAGCTGGGCCACACAATCATCAGATGCTTTTTTTTTTTACTTTTAAAAGCATTTTTTCTACAACCTCTTCAGCCCAAAAAATGCTTTTAAAAGTAAAAAAAAAAAAAGCCTCTGATGATCACGCGGCTCAGCTGGGATCATCAAAGGCTTTTAAAAGAAAAAAACCCTCTGCTGATCAGGCAACTCAGCTTGGATCGTCAGAGGCATTTAAAAGAAAAAAAAATTTTTTTTCTTTTAAATGCCTCTGACGATCCAAGCTGAGTTGCCTGATCGCCAGAGGCTTTTTTTCTTTTAAAAGCCTCTGACGATCCAAGCTGAGTTGCCTGATTGCCAGAGGCTTTTTTTCTTTTAAAAGCCTCTGACAATCCAAGCTGAATTGCCTGATTGTCAGAGGCATTTAAAAGAAAAAAAGCCTCTGTCGATCAGGCAACTCAGCTAGGATCGTCAGAGCCTTTTGAAAGCATTTTTAACAACCTCTTCAGCCGAAGAGGTTGTAGAAAAAATGGTTTTAAAAGTAAAAAAAAAAAATGGCCACGCCCACCCAGTCACATTACCCCCACCATCACCACCAAGCCACGCCCACAGAACCGGTAGTAACAAATTTTAGATTTCACCACTGAACTGGATATGTCTAATCTTATGAAAAGAAGGATTAGGGGTGACATGATAGCAGTGTTCTGATATCCCAGGAGTTGCTACAAAGAATAGGAAGCCAAATTATTCTCCAATGCACATGAGGGTAGAACAAGAAGCAATGGGTGGAAATTAATCAAAGAGAGAAGCAAGTTAGAACTAAGGAGAAATTTTCTGACAGTTAGAACAATTAATCAATGGAACAACTTGCCTCCAAAAGTTATAAATGCTCCAACACTGGAAGTTTTTAAGAAGACATTAGATAACTGTTTGTCTGAAGTGGTGTAGGGTTTCCTGCCTAAGCAGGGGATTGGACTAAAAGACCTCCAAGGTCCCTTCCAATTCTGCTATTCTATTCTGTTCTGTTCTGTTCTGTTCTGTTCTGTTCTGCTCTGCTCTGCTCTGCTCTGCTCTGCTCTACTCTACTCTACTCTACTCTACTCTACTCTACTCTACTCTACTCTATTCTATTCTATTCTATTCTATTCTATTCTATTCTATTCTATTCTATTTAGGATTTTCATCCAAGGAATCTTTCCCAAGTTCTCTCTGAGTTTGTTAAAATCAATTCTTAAAATCTAGGACTCTGGTATCATTATGTTCTATTGCTTCTATTTGCACTATGTTGAATTCTAGTATGACATGGTCACTCTCACCCAGGTTTCATGCAGTTTAACTCCTTCTATCACTTCTCCTCTGTTCATAATAATTGAGTCCAGTATGGCTGTCTCTCTAATTCCTTCCTCTACCTTTTCGACAACAAAGTTGTCAACTAGGTTGATTAGGAACCTATTTGATTTCTCACTTAGTGTGGAATTAGTCTTCCAATTGATGTCAGGATAATTGAAGTCCCCCATTACTATTGTTTCCTACATATATTTGTTAGTTGGTTAGCAAAAAGGACATCTATTTTTTCTGCTTGATTGGTATACACCTAAGGCCATGTCATTCTTTTTTTTTCTTTTATATTGACCTACTGTGTTTTCCTGAAAATAAGACACTGTCTTATATTTTTTGAACCCTGAAATAAGTGCTTGGCCTTATTGCCATGTGCTCAAAAGCCCAGTTGGGCTTATTATCAGGGGATATCTTATTTTGGGGAAAACAGGGTATACGCATTCTAGGAGGTTTTCGTCTTTGGTTTCTATAGTCACTGAATCTTGTGTCTCAGTGCTCCACATCAAACAAATTCCAAATCACATAATCCAAATTCACAAAGCAGTATGTGTGTCATTCATACATAATCTGCTCTTCCATTCCCAAACAATATTCCCCTAACAAAGGAGAATGAAAACTGAACCTGGCTTTATGTCATTGTACATTTCTATGATATTTATTATATATATATATATATATATATATATATATATATATATATATATATATATATATATATAATTTAAATAAATATATTTTGTAACAATATTGTGTCATGTAACATTTCATTTGTTATGCTTAAATGTAATCTTTTTTGCTTAGCCCATTCCCTTAGTCATAAAAGACTGAGGAACTAAGATTAATCAAAAGTACAAGAAGTACCTACCTCAAAGTCCCAAAGAACAGAGAAATCCATAGCAGTGGGTTGTTCAGCCCTAGGTACAATTTTTCTAGGTATACTTCCATATGGCATACCCATTAACATCTATAACAAAATTATTTTTAATGCTTTGTGAAGTGCTAAAAATTTCTCACCTATTAATAACAGAATAAAACTCTACTTCAGTTTATAAGCAGACAAGGACACAGAAATGGTAAAAAAGATTGGAAAATACTCATTTCTATTCCAGTATCAAAAAGGAAAAGTGCTAAATAATGCTTAACCATATAATTGCACATACATTGCATGCAGATAAGAGTTTGTAATACAGGCTTCAACTGCCAGATGTACAAGATGGATTCAAAAGAAGCAGAGGTATCTGAGATCGTACTATTAACCAGTTGATAATGGAAAAACTTAGGAGTTGCAAAAAGACTAAAATAAAAGTTAAAATAAGCAAAAAAAAAAAAAATAGTAAGAGAACACCTGTCTGATCTTGATGAACACAAATCTCTGGGACCTGACGGATTACATCCCAGAATTCTAAAGGAGCTGACAGAGGTCATCTCAGAACCACTGTACCACATCTTTCAAAACTCCTGGAGCACCGGGGAACTACCAGAGGTCTGGAAAAGAGCTGATGTGGTTCCCAACTTCAAAAAAGGGAAAAAAAGCTGATCCAGGAAACTATAGACCAATCAGCCTAACATAATACCCGGGAAAATACTGGAGAAGATAATAAAAAAACAGATCTGCCAACATCTACCCTGTTTTCTCCAAAATAAGACATTCCCAATCGGGCTTTTGAGCACATGGCAATGAGGCCAAGCACTTATTTCAGGGTTCAAGAAAATATAAGACACGGTCTTATTTTCAGGGAAACACGGTAGAAACAAAGTAATAACTAGCAGTCAGCACGGGTTTATTAAAAACAGATCATGCCAATCTAATCTTATTTCATTCTTCAACATAATGACTAAATTAGTAGATCAGCGAAATACTGTGGACATAATATAATTAGACTTTAGCAAGACATTCAACAAAGTAGACCACAACCTACTTCATGGTAAGCTAGAAAAAAGTGGGATAGATAGCATCAGCAAAAAATGGATTTGCAACTGGCTGACAAACTGTTCTCAATGAGTAGACCTTAATAGATCTAAGTCTACATGGAGGGAAGTAAGCAGTGGGATACCACAAGGTTCCGTCTTAGGTACTCTTCAATATCTTTATAAATGACTTAGATGAGGGAATAGAAGGGGAATTTACCAAATTTGCAGATGATAGTAAGCTGGCTGGAATAGCTAACACCCTAGAACAGTGATGGCTAACTTTTTCCGGACCAAGTGCCCAAAGCATGCATGCGTGCGTGCAAACCCCCCAAATGCAACATGCGTGCAGCCCCCATGCATGTGCCCCACCCCTGGCATGCATCCCCCCACATGCATGCACACCCCGCCCTCACACATGCGTGCCTGCCCCCCCACAAGTATGCGCACTCCCCATGCAGGAGCCCACCGCATGTGCCTCCCCATGCCTGTGTGGCAAAGACCTGACAACCAGCTGGGTGGCTGGAAGAATTGGTATGATAACCCAGGAAGCAACAGTTAGAATTGAATATTGAAAATGGTTGAAAATTGGGAAAAGTATCTGCTAGGTTTCAATCTTTTAATTAAAAAGTGCTGATGCTAATATTTACAAAAAATCTGTTATCAAAGGTATGATAAATGATCTAATGGGAGAAAAACTAGGTGGAACATCAGTTGGAGATTAAATATTTAAAATATATAGAATTCTTTCCCACCTATTAGAATAGATATGATAACAGGATTTTTTTTCATCTGTTTTTTTTCCTTTACAGCATACTTGCAGTATGGATTGTTATACTAATATATTTTCTTGCATGGTTTTTTTCAATTCTGTTTTTCATTTTTGGAAATAAAATATTGATAGTAACAATGTTCACAAATATGCAATAGTTTCAATAGTTCCAACTTCATCTTAAATATTGCATAAGCAAAAATGTGGATTTCATTTATTTTTGGCAGACAGAAAACCTCTTTTTGCAGAAACTTCATGAATTATTTCCTTTTGAATGCACTAAAAGCACTATATTCATTTCTCTATGTTGTATTCAAACCTCTGTGAAAAATGAAGATCAAGTTGGGTCAATTATTCAAGCTTGGAGAGAACTGTTTTAATATTGAAACCCAAAGTTTGTACCACAATTACTGTAGAAATGTATGTGTGGGAGAAAATGTATGTAAGGACTGAAAAGAAAGAAACAGGCAAATGATAACCACAGAATGGCAAGAGGAGCTCAGTATGATGCATGTGTACATGTATAGATATTTATGTATGCTCCATTAAAAATAGCTGAGCCATGTTGAAAAGAAAGAATGCTAAAGATATTCATGTTCAGCAAAAAGAAGAAACACAAGGAGATGTATATTCCTTCCAGTTTTGAACAGTTAATGCACCCAAGATGTAACCATCAGAAGGTTCACTGAGCCAGGACATTCAACTAAATGTCTATATTTAATTTAAAGCTGAGAAATGGAATCCATAACTTAGCTTTTAGGGTTAATTTACACATACATTGGCATCATATACACTTATTTAAATAGGAATGAGATAGCAGGCATGGTAATGACTGCCATGTCTGATGGTATTTGGAGAAAAAAGGTAATGATATTCTAGATCACTTTTCACAATCTTAACTTCAGTCATTATATTGCCCAGACATCATGGGACTTCAGGGGAACTGAAGACTACGTTTTAAAAGACAGTAGCATGATGTTATCCTGGTTCAATATGCCCAATTTCATGTTATATGCCAGTGATGGCTAACTTTTTCCGGACCAAGTGCCCAAAGCGTGTGCCCCCAAGCCCCCAAAATGCAATGCGAGTGCTGGCCCCATGCATACGCCCCACCCCCATGCATGCGCATGTGCCCCCTGCATGCCCACGCCTCCCGCACATGAGTGGCAGAGATCCGATGATCTGCTGGCCAGCAGGAGGCGCACATGCGGCAGAGCTGAACTGGGGTGACGACTAGAGAGGGCACTGCATGCCACCTGTGGCATGCATGCCATACGTTCGCCATCATGGTTATATGCTGTATTATCTAGCCATATTGGAGCATACAGTATATGGAGAAACAATACGGTACTGGCTTAGATAACATTTCACTTGGCTTTCAATATGAATCTTTTCCAGTTAGAGTTAAAGGTGATCTGATCAAAGGAATGTGTTCCTCTACTTTTGGAGCAAATGTTGTGCAAGGATCCATTTTTTAATTTAAATCATTTTACCATTTCAAGGATCTTTAACACTTTCACCAGGCAGTAAGTTAGATGGGTTTCTGTTTAGATATGTTTAGAATTGAATAATCTCTCTGATTCCCCTTCCTCTTTCAATCCTTTTCCCTCTCTACATAAAATATTTTTAAAGCTCTAGCTCTGATTTTCAGTAAAGAATAATTTTGCATTGTTTTACAAGGTATTTATTTTGATATATGTACACACAGAGATGAAAAATTACTATTTTTTCTTCTCACAGTTCTGGACTAGGATGATATGTAACATATCTGGTTTTATTTTCTTCCTTAGCAGGGTTAGCTTTTAAAATTGGGAGGGAGAGGATTATTTTTAAATTTTTATTTTGTATATTGGACATTATAAACCAGCCATATGTATTGGCAAATAGGCAATCAATGCAGTAAAAATAACTAGCATGATAAAGAAATTATTTTTTCCCAATAATTTAGGTGTAAAATTAAAGTTGCATGGAATGATAAATGTATTACTCTATTTATACTGTAGTTAACTACACTTTCCAGATTAACTATTTATACTTACCTCTGGAATTATAACTAGCCCAAATATTAAGCCAAACAGAACCAGGTTTAGGCCATACATCCATCGCAGAAATATGAAATAAGATGCCACTGAAGAACCAAAATGACCTTAAAAATAAATAAGCTTCCATTAGAAAAGTTCTTGAAATTGAACTGTCTAGAGAACAGGATGGATTTGTAATGGACTATCAATTTAAATATGAGTATTTACTGTATGCATTCAGTTCTTTCTCCAAAATTATTTTGGAGGAAGAGGAAGAAGCAAATGTCTGAATCTGAAACTGATTCAATCAGATTTATAATTTCTTCCAGATTACTTTACATTTTCTAACTGCCTCAAACAGTGTTTGTCAACTTTTATATGTCCCCCCTTCATCAACTTCAATATGTCCCCTCTAAAATATCTAGGGTGTCTCAGTTGATGGTAGGACTATGTCAGCCCTTCGAGGAAGGCCTTGTCAAGAAACAGTTTTTTGCAAAATTCCTGGAACTCTATTTTATTGTTGAAGAGTATCAAAGCACTATTTTGAAAAGATATCAATGTCCTCTTATCTCATGCAGAATCAAAGCAAGGTTTTTTGAGTTTTTTCCCCACATAAGTCCTATCTTTCCCACGGCTAAGATGTCATTTACTATGTCTTTGATCTGTTAACAGCTCTTGCATTTTTCCATTATTATTATTTGCACCTTTCTTTATAGATCAGTTCCAAAGAGATTTCCATTGTATTTTTTTTAATGGTTTCTAAAATTGGCATGTTAAGCAAATCTAAGTAATTGCCATAAAGAAATATAATTTTCATTCTTTGCTGGAAGATTTTAATTACCTTCCCTTTCCATCATATATCTTGGGGAAGATATATTCCCCAAATATATCTTCGACTTTCTGCAATATATCATAATAGGGCTGAGGAATTCTTCAAAAGAGATACTCTGTAATATGTAGGAGCATGTACAGTGGTGGGTTTCAAATTTTTTTACTACTGGTTCTGTGGGTGTGGCTTGGTGGGCGTGACATGGCTTGGTGGGCATGGCAGGGGAAGGATACTGTAAAATCTCCATTCCCTCCCAATCCAGGGGACGGTTACTGCAAAATCCCCATTTCCTCCCGATCAGCTGGGACTTGGGAGGCAGAGAATAGATGGGGGTGGAGCCAGTCAGAATTTTTACTACTGGTTCTCCGAACTACTGGGATGGAGGCGGAGCTGGTGTCGCGACGGTACGGTGGGCGATCTTGAAGCTCCAAGATCGCCATCGATATCTCACTGCTGCACGGTCCATTTTGGACCTCACCATCCCATAGAGATGGTGATAGTGGAGGGCACATCCTGCTGATCCCAGGGATACCACAAAGTCCCTGGTTGATCCAGGAGAAGCCCTTTTTTCCAGCAACGAAGAGGTAGCCATTGAAGCTGCTGAAGTTGGGAGAGCTCCGAAACGGAAGAAGATGGGAAGAAAGTGTATCGGCTTGGTGAGATAATTTGAGAGAACAACAAATAATTGAGATTATTTGAGAGGACACTCTGAGGTCAAAAGAAAATTAAAATTGAAGACAGAAGAGGCTAAGTGGCGGAATTAAGCCTGAGTCTAATGTAGCTTTTCCTATTTTTTAATGTATTTTTACTTGTGGATGCTTATGGATGTTTCTATTTTTTAATTTGGACTGGACTGGATTGGATTGGAGATTTCCGTTTTATCTACTTAATTACTGAATTCTTAGTGACTTTTTGTACAAACTATTTTGTGTCCTACTTTTTGTTTACTTTCTTCTTTCATTTTTTGTTTTATTGTGTATTGAATTTATTTATTTATTTATTTTTATTTTATATTTTTATATAAGAAGGGAAGGGAAAGTAGAGATAATAAGTAACACTACCATCTAGTGGACTGAAATATTGTTTCCTTCCCCCCACCCCCTCTGATTTAAGAAGTAACAACTGTGTTACATTTCAAGGACTCGGAGCCTATTTATAGATAAAATAGTGGGAAGAGCATCAAAGACTGTTTATTCAGGTGTTCTTCTGGGAAACTATCAGTGGCAGGAGTCTGAGATTGAAAAGAAGAAGATTGCAGTGACTCTGGAAAGAGAGCTGTAAATAATTATTTGAAATTTAACTAAAGAATTTCGGTTATTATACAGAGGTGGATCTACCTTCCAGACAGAAAGTTTTTTTTCTCTGTTCTTTTCTTTTCTTTTTCTTTTTGGTGTTATTTCTCCACTTCCCCTCCTATTCAATTACTTTTAGCTGGTCTGTGGCCTATTGGAGGATTTTTTAACCTTATACACATATAGATTTTTTCCTATTGTCTTTTTCCCCTTTTCTTTTTTGGCTTTTTCCTTTTCCTTTTTTATTTCTTAGATTGGAGATTGTTAATTTGGTCAATATCTCTCTATTTAATTGGATTAAGGCATATAAGAGTCTGAAGATTTTTTTTCCTTTTTTCCCTCCCCCCCCTTTTTCTTTTTTCTTTTCCTTTTTTTGGGACAATATCTGTCCTCCATATAAGTGGATTAAGGTATAGAAAAACCTGAAGATTTTCTATTTGTTTGAAAAAAAAATTTAAATCACTACACAGAAATGAGTAGAAAGGCAACATTTATTGGTCCTTCTACATCGACTCCTTCCTCTTCACCATCCGGAGGACAATGATCAATACAGACAATGTTGTAACAAGAAAAGGAGAAGGAACGAGAGAAGGAAAAGGAAAAGGAAGTGACACTGCAGATGATTTGGCAAGGAATTCAAAAAATACAATCAACAGTAGAGAATATTGAACAGAGAACAGAAAAGATTGAACAAAGAACAGAAAAAACAGATGAAAAAGTGGAAAACATACACCAAATGATGAAATATGAGGACAGATTCCCAAAAATTGAAGAAAAAGAAGAACAAAGGGACAAAAAAAAATCAGAGATATTGACAGTAGATTGGATGAGGTTGAACGAGACAAGAGTGGAATAGGATGGGAAATGGATAGATCAGAATTTTACCTTAGATTTCAAAATATAGAAGAAGAAAAAGGAGAAAATTTGGCAGAAAAAATTATAGAAATTTTAGCAGAAGTACTAGAAATTACTAAAGAGAAGATGATGGATGGCATAGACGAGATATTTCGAGTCTTCACAAGATACGCAATGAGAAACAAGTTATCAAGAAAAGTCCACATAAGATTTACTAAGAAGTCAATTAAAACACAAATACTGCAGATTACAAGAGAGAAATTGTGGTTTTGAAGCAAATACCGAGAAGAATGAGGGAGATGAGAAGAAAATATCACCCTTTGACCAAAATATTATTTAAGAAAGATGTGAATTACCAATGGCTTATACCAGAAGGCCTGGTGTTCACATGGCAACAACAAAAAAATAGAATAGATTCAACTGATAAAGTAGAATTATTCTGTGCAGAATACCTTAGAGAGAAAGAAGAGGAGACAAGAAGAGAAGATACATTGATTGAATTACATGAGGAATGCCTTGCAACGATTGAAAAAGAAGAAGGTGGCAATGTGGAATATAGAGAACAACATGAACCAAGATCTACTAGAGCAATAAACCCTTCTTATAAAATATAAATATGGAAGAGAAAAAATTGATAACAATAAACATAAATGGACTTAATTTAGCTATTAAAAGAAGAAAGATATTCCATAAATTAGAGAAATTAAAGTTTGATATAATCTGTTTACAAGAAGTACACATTAAAAAGCAGCATGAACAAATAATGATACAGCCAAAATTAGGGAAAATATTTACTTCACTGCCACTATATAAGAAAAGAGGAGTCGTTTTATATATTAGAGACACAACTCCAGTGGTGCAAATTTATTCAGATGATGATGGAAGAATTTTGATGGTGGAAATAACAGATAATAATATGAAAATACTTTTGATAGCAATATATGCTCCAAATGAATTTTATAGAAAATTACATATGAAAATAATTGAATTGGACTATGATAATATTTGCATGATAGGAGACTTCAATGGTATAGTAGATAAGAAATTAGATTACAATACACAGAAAAGAACAAAGTAAAGTAGAAAGATTCTTCCGAAATCCTTATTTAAAATGATTGAGGAAATAAACTTAAAAGATACATGGGGGGAAAGAAATGCAAAAAATAGACAATATACTTTTTTATTCAAATAGACACTCATCATAGTCTAGAATAGACATGATATGGACGACAATGGATTTGACTTCTAACATAGAAGAAATTGACATAGAAGCAAACACCTGGGCAGATCATAACCCAATGACAATGAAATGGAAAGGAGAAGATCTAGATGGACTTTAAATAATACAGTACTAAAAGAAAAGGAATTTATACAGAAAATGGAAAAAGAATTGGCTTTTTTCTTTAAAGAAAACAGAAAAGAGGACACATCAATGCAAAATCTTTGGGATACAATGAAAGCCTATGCTAGAGGTTTGATAATAGACTATACAAGGAAAAGAAACACTAAGAAAAGACAAGCTTATAAAACATTAGAGGATGATTATAAGAAACTTGAAAAAAACATTAGAGGATGATTATAAAAAACTTGAAAATTTCCACAAAAAAAGGACATTAAAATAAAAATGGACACAATTAAATATAAAATGGGATTAATAGAAAAAGAGGATTTAGCACAAAAAATTAGAAGTGCCAAACAGAACTATTTTGAAGACGCAAATAAACCAGGTAGATGGTTAGCATATAAACTGAAAAAAGAGAGAGAATCAAGAAAAATAACACAACTAGTAGATGATTAAGGGCAAATTAGATATGGGAATAAAGAGAAGAAAAAAATTATACAAGATTATTATAGAAAACTCTATGAGCAAGAGAACGTTGAGGAGAAAGTGATAAACAGTACCTGCAAAAAGCAAATTTACGCCAGATTTCTAAAGACACTGAAATGATGTTAGAAGGAAATATAACGATGATGGAATTAACTGAAGCACTTAAAAAACAAAAGAATGGGAAGGCACCAGGCCCGGATGGACTGCCAATGAAATATTATAAGACACTACAGGAGTCATTGAGTCTCACACTGTTAGAAGTCATGAATGAAGTCATGTCAAAGATGAAATTACCCAAGTCATGGTCAGAAGTGTAATATATGCCCAAGTCATGGGCATATATTACACTTGTTC
This sequence comes from Pantherophis guttatus, assembly GCF_059756535.1. NCBI lineage: Eukaryota > Metazoa > Chordata > Lepidosauria > Squamata > Colubridae > Pantherophis > Pantherophis guttatus. The sequence continues at coordinate 93,055,059 of NC_142066.1, forward strand.
CAAAGGAGGATACCGACCCACAACAAATCAAGAATTATAGGCCTATATCCCTGCTAAATTCAGACTATAAAATCTTCGCTTCAATACTGGCAGAAAGACTTAAAAGATATTTAAATAATTTCATACATTCTGATCAAAATGGGTTTCTGCCAAAAAGACAGATTAAAGATAATATGAGGATAATTCTGGACACTTTGGAATATTATGAGGCACATCCTGAAAAACAAATGGCTTTGATATTTCTAGATGCACAGAAAGCCTTCCATAATGTGAATTGGCGATTTATGTTATTACAGCTGGAGCAGATGGGCTTTGATAGAAAATTTATTCATGCCATAGAAGCCATATATCACAAACAAACAGCAAAAGGAATGATAAATGGAGAATTGACAGAGTCTATTGAAATAAAAAAAGCAACGAGACAAGATTGTCCACTGTCACCTCTGTTGTTTGTGCTAACAGTAGAAGTGCTAAATAGAAATATCAGAGAAGAAAAAGATATAAAAGGAATGAAAAGGAAGAATACAAATTGCAAGCTGCAAGATGACCTAGTTTTTATTTTTGAAGATCCATTACAAACAGCAATTAAACTGATAGACAATATAGGAGAATATGGAAAAGTAGCAGGTTTGAAAATAAATAAAGACAAAATGAAGATTTTGACAAAAAATATGTTAACAAAACAAAAAGAAGAGCTGGCTGAGGTATTGAAGATACAGGTCACAAATAAGGTTAAGTACTTGGGGATATACGTGACAGCAAGATGTAGTACACTTAAAGAGAACAATTACAATAAACTCAAACAACAGAAAGTGACCGATTTGGCAAAGTGGGAAAATTTACAACTATCATTAATAGGGAGAATTTCAACGATTAAGATGAATATACTACCTAGAATTCTATACTTGTTCCAGACAATTCCAATTAGTTTGAGGAAAGATTTTTTGAAAATTTAAATAAAATAGTATTGAAATATATTTGGCAGAGAAAAAAAGCGAGGATAAAACTAAAATTGTTGCAAGATGCTAGAATAAGAGGAGGATTTGGCTTGCCTAATTGGGAATTATATTATTAAGCGACAAATTTGATGTGGATCAAGGAATGGATAACATTAAGAAATACTAGATTATTGACTTTAGAAGGACATGATTTGTTGTTGGGGTGGCATGCTTTTTTATGGTACAAGGGAACAAAAACACAGGGGTATTTTAGAAGACATTTTATATGAGAGGCTTTGCTATTAAATTGGGAGAAGATTAAAAGACAACATTATTTAAAAATTCCAATCTGGTTATCAACTATTGAAGCATTCTCATATTCAATAACATTTAGAAAGGAACAAATTGTTAGATATAGTGAATTACTGAATGAACAGGGTGAACTTAAATCTATGCAAGAATTAGAAGAACAAGGTATAAAGATGAATTGGTTTTCTTATTTGCAAATACATTCTAGATACGATAAAAGATTTTAAGACAGAAGTTTTTTATGATAATTTGACTAATTTAGATAAAATTCTAACAGGTTCTGATGAAAATGTAATTAAAAAACTATATGGATATTTATTAGAGGTTAAATTGGAAGAAGAACAAGTTAAAGAAACAATGATTGGTTGAGGGAAAAATTTTGGACATGGGATAGATTTAGAGAAATGGCAAGAATTGTGGTCGCAAAATTATAAAATGATAATGTCAACTGCTTATAAAGAAAATTTGTATAAGATGTTTTACAGGTGGCATCTACCCCCGACGAGAATAGCCAGAATGTTCAAGAATAAATCTGAAAAATGTCGGAAATGTCATCTGATACAGGGTTCATATTACCATATGCAGTGGACGTGTGCAGAAGCCAAAAGATACTGGACTAAAATCCACACATGGTTGGAAAAAATGACAAAAAAACACATAGATTTTAAGCTAGAGATTTTTTTATTGGGGATTGTACCTGGAATATATAATAGAGAATTGAGATATTTGATTGTGAATGTATTAACAGCGGCTAGAATTGTATTTGCTAAAAATTGGAAAAATGAGAAAACACCAATGCAAGATGAAATTATTAAGAAAATAATGGAATGTGCTGAAATGAGCAAATAGACATTTGAAATTAGAGAACAAGAAGATAAACAATATTATAAGATATGGGATTTATTTTATCAATGGTTAGATAAAAAATATGGAAATGAAACATGATAGAGATTTTTAAAACATAAGAATTGTAGAAATATATAAAATATAACATAAAGATGTATTATTATTGGATCAATTTAGGATGATGAAATGAAGGTTATAATACAAATTAACTTAAATCTTAGAATATTTCGTATAAAATGAGGGAAGAATAGCTATAGTTAAATAAATGATTAATGAGAACAATAATACATAGATATATATTAGATTGATAAATATGAGAATTTAGGTAAACTGTGAGTTATGAATATGGTGAAGACACACAAAAGACTTGTAACCAACTTACACACTGAGTGTTATTGAAGATGGCTTTATGTATGTTTTGTTTAAAAATTTAGAAAAAATTCCAAAAAAAATTCGCTACTGGTTCTCCAGAACTGATCAGAACCTGCTGAAATCCACCTCTGAGCATGTATGAATGAATGAAATCAGGTAGACATTTTGTGGATATAAAAATATCAGTGGACAACTCAAGAAGGTTTTTCCCAAACAACAAAGAGAAACTAGACTGCTTTAAAAAAACCTCAGAATTAAAGGCTTATGATTTATAAGTTTACAAAAGTTCCCATGATAGCTCCAATTGTATGGATAGGCAAGGAAATGAGTACTTACTCTGTCTATTCCATCTGATGAACTGCAGTTTATGATAGTGTATGTGTTTTAATAGAATTTATTAGTTGGAAAAAAGTTATTTTTTTAAAAAAAGAGTTGAGAGAATTCTGCAAACACCATAGTAAAATGACAGCATACTCATAATGAGAAAACAGGTTATTTGTATGAAGGTATTCATTATTTTGCAACTCAGTTTCTAGGTGAATATTACCATTTTCTTTCCTTGTAGTATGAGAGGTCAAGGCTGAACACAAAGATAAAGAGGATACTAATGCCTTAATGATGGTGATCACTATATTTAATGTAATAAAATATTTTACTTGAATATACTTTTATGAATAATATTGAAAACAATTTATACATTTTGTGAAGGAGGACATGTTTTGTGTTATGAGTTGATAATAATATTCAGACATGTAGGTTAAGTGGATAAATGTTAACTTACTTTCAACTTCTTTTATCTTCATTTCCCAAGGTATACATTGTGTCTTAAAATTATCAAAATCTCTCTTAAATTTGACCCATTTCTGAAAAGAAACAAAGCAAAACAAAACTTTTATTCAAGGCTAAAGTAAAGAAAGACTTGGGAAATGTTTTGTGGCTTGAAAATTGAAGATGTGCTGGGCTTATAAATCTAATGCATTTCAATTAAACCTGATCCCTCTGACAGGTCAAAAGAACATGTTTTCTGTTTGTTTTTCCAAGAATACCATTTAAATGTGAATGTGACAGTTGCACAGCTTATAGAGAATGATAGTTCAGTAGTTACGCAAGATTTTGTTATTTTTCTGTACCCACACAGGAGAGAGCTTCTTTAAGAATTGTACAACTCAAACAGGGGAAAAAGGTGTTGTTAATTGGCATCTTGCCTTGTCAAAACAGAAAACAACAATTTGCTATGTTATTCTAGGCAGCAAAACCTACTGTTATAACTCAGAGTCACCTAGCTAAGCATTTAAGTTTATACAGCTTGGAGATGGAAAATATGCATACAAAAGATGATATGGTCAAAATATTCAGTTGCCTAATAATTGTGCACATGGAGTAATGATGCCAAGAAGAGTAGTCAGGATCTGAAGTTCCTGCTCAAAACTGCTAGGTTAAAAGTTGTATAAACCCCTCCCCTCTGTCCAGTTTAAGGTGAGCCAATCCACAGGTGTGAAGTTATTATGAGAACTTCAAGCTGAGAACGTGATAAGAAGTTGTTCTCAGGTGCTGCTTGCTTGTTCCACATGAGCTGAGACAAGACAGATAGCCCCAGGCTCATCCCTCCCCACTCCCATTCCCAGGAAGGTACATAAAAGTAAAGGAAAGACTAGAAACAGGAAGACCCTAAAATGTCATCCAGGCCCCCTCCCACCAGAATGGCAGCATCCTGATAGGGATCTATGGTGACCTGACACAAGTTGTTTCAGTACTGTGAGGTATAAGTGTAATGTACTAAATCTGATACTTACATTGAATTTATATTCTGAGTGAGCAGTCTCTGGGCCACACAGTATGTTGCTAACACACTAACTCTCTTTAAATTCCCAAGTTTAACTGATCTATTTGACATAAATAATTCATAATTTGTTTCACCACCTGCACATGGAAATAGTCAGGCCTGCCTCCATTCAAAATGCAATAAAATACTCCCTGACTCCATTGAGGTAGAGAAGAGTACTTTTACTGAGTTTGAAATGATAGTGGTGAAAGCAACACAAGATCTGATTCAAAAAGCACGAAAGTTGCAGGTTGAAAGTTTCCCCAAATCCCTTCCCCCAGGGCTCCAGGCTGAATGTCCAATCCACATCCCTCATAATGTCATGTGACTACAGGGTGATTTTAGCCCAGGGGTGAAATGCTCCTGGTTTGGACCGGCTCGGGCGAGTAGGTAGCGATGGCGGCGGGCAGTTCGGAGAACCGGTAGCAAAAATCCCTCTCCCCCCCAGCCTCCAGCTTGCTTACCTTCGCACGCCTGCCTTGCTTCGCTTGCTGTAATCCCTGCAATCCATTGCAGGCAACTGAATCTCCCTGCCTGCAATCAAGCTCATCGGTGAGCAGCTCTTTCTGCCTACCTGCCTGCCTGTAAGTTTTTTTCCCCTTTGGGAGCTTTAAAGAAAATAGTTAATTGGGGGTTTTTTTAGTTGTTCTTGTCACAAGTAAATGCCTTATTCTCCATTATGTAAATAGTACATGAACAGGGTATCAGGGGTTAACTTATTCTTCACCTCTTAATGTATTCATATTTCACCACTCCCATATCTAGCTCCACCCATTGTATATATAAGGAGCCGCATACGTCCATTTTGAGCTTCTATCTGTGAATATTCAGTGAATATAGAATGCCTTATGTAAATAAATAGTGATTTATTTGAATTATAACTCTCAACTTATTTATTGAGTCTGATCCTGAAAATATCGTAACAATCTGGTAGCAGAGGATGGTTAAATTGACTCAATAAAAACTTAAACATGTCTAAAAGAGATAGGCCCAACACCAGGGCATACAGCAAAGAAATGGAAGCGGATCAAGAAATAATCGATGAGTCCACGAATGCAATTTCGAGAGAATCCGAAGAATACACCACAGACGACGAAGAAATAATAAATGAAGATGATGACCAAGAAGAAAACGAAATAGAAAACAACGAACTCAGGTCAGAGATACTGAAACTTTTAAAAGGCCAAAAGAGCGATGAAAGTCTCATCGCGAATCTCCAAGATATACTAAAAAACAACGGAGCAGCGAAAGAGAAGCACATCGCTACTGAAAAATCAAAGGACTGAAAAATAGTGAGTAATATGATTGCAGATGAAAACGCAACAAAGAAGAAAACCAACAATCCCGCGCAAAATTTCGAATGGCAGCCATCTTGGTTTCAACAGACCCCTAAGATGAGCGAAGCAGAGCCAATCAGAAAGCAGGATTCAAAATATCTGGCGCGAAAAGCCTTACCCGATGCAAAAATGAAAGAGAAAAAATATATACCTCAGAAGAATCAGACACAGAGAACGAAGAAGATTCAATAGACATGCAAGTAAAATCAGCAATGAAAACGCTTTTTGCAGCATTTGGACCGAAACTGAAGATCACTAAAAGATCAACAAAAAAACAAGCAAGCGAGCCAACGCCTCAAAATCTACCCGCTCCTATCCAGACGGCGAGAGCACCGACGCCTGAGCCCAGAGAGCCCTGCAGATACCGCCCCACGCCGCAGACTGATCCAAGGACCAACACCTTCAGCGAAAGAAAACGAGCGCCCGCTATCACCAGGACTCCAAAGATCGAGCCGGAGACTGATTCATCGGGAGAAGAACAGAGCGAGAGAGCTGCAGCAGCGAGAACCTCTCACGATGATTCCAGAAACGAAATGAGCAACGCGCATGCGCAAGACTACGCAGACAACTTCGGGAGACATGAGATGCGGAGAGAATCATGCAAACTCGTCGCAAGCATCCCCACGCCGTTTTGCAACTTTCGTCATTTGCAAGACCACGGACTACCTCCGGTTGTAAGTAATGGACCCAACAATGTTGGGAATTTACCCAATGACTTTCCAAAGCTGAGAATAGATGGCATTAATTTGCAAGAATGGTATCAGCAGCTCCAGGTTGTCTTTATGAAAGAAAATTTACTCTTCTTTATTACTAACCCCCCAAAAAGACCTTGGACTCTAAAGTTAGATTGCCTACACCATAGAGCATTCTTCTTATTGATTTCCAGTGTATCCTCAGCCATATATCACAGTATTAAGCAAAATCTGACTGTCTCAGAAATTATTCAATGCATGTTTAATTTATTTCACAGTGAAAGTGTAGCCACTACCACAAGAATGTCTAAAGATTTCTTCTCTTCTAGGATAAAGCCAGGGGTTTCCATAAGTGAACATTTAATATCTTTAAACAAAATTAGAGCAGAGCTGCACTTAAGGGGGGAAGTAATTTCAGATCAAAAGATGAAAAGTGTTATCATCAACTCACTTGACCCATCATGGGATAATTATATGTCACATTTAGACACAATCAATCTAGGATACTTATCCATAGAAAGTCTATCTAACAAGTTAATAGCTGAGGACAATTCAAGGAGGAGTCGTTATAACAACCACATAGAACACAAACAATATAAAAAGGTAGCATTTCAAGAAAGATATTATGAACCATTTAGATGCCACGATTGTGGGTCCAGAGAACATAATAGGAGGGATTGTCCTAAAATTCTAAGAGAAAAACACAGGTCAGAATATAGAAACAGGTACAACAACAGACAATCTTCCATTGATAGACATAGGTATAGAAGTCCACCCAACTATAGAGAACGTAGAGGGGGCAGAGACAATTCAAAGGATAGAAAGTCTGGTTCACTGAATGGGCTAGACAAACATGACAACATTAACATACAACAACCAGAGAACAACAATTGGCTTATTGATTCTGGAGCAACCAATCACACTACAAATAATAAAAATATATTATCTTCTTTTGTAGAAGATAAATTTGTAATCAAAGTAGCTAATCAAGAAAAGGTTCAAGTAATAGGTAGAGGGAATGTAATCTTACCAGGTCTAGGAAAAGTAGAGGGGGTATTATTAATACCTGAGATACCTCATAACATACTTAGTGCGATAAAACTAAGCAGAGATTCTGACATTAACATTGTGTTCTCAAAAGGAAAGGCAACATTAGAGAAAAACAAAACAAACATAGGCACAATAATAATCAAAGGAGGTCTACCTTATTTAACGACAAAGGAGAAATGGTTAAACAACATTGATTCAAATATGGAAGATGACAATGAAATAGATAATGAAGACAATAGTAACAGTGACAATGAGGAACATGAAGTAACTCATAACCACAAAGATACACACAATAAAAAAAAAACTAAAATAGGTAAACCAATTCACGATGAGTGTGCTCATGTTTTACATAGGAAACTAGGACATGCCAGTTTTCCTGTAGTGCAAAAGATGACTGAACATGCAGAAGGTGTTAAAATAAAAAATTGTGAAAACTATTTGGAATGCTCAGTATGTAAATCTACAAAACTCAAAACTAGTCCCAGACCTAGGAAGTCAACGAGATCAACCAACAAAATTTTTGATTTGGTACACATGGATCTAGTTGGTCCATTAACACCATCAATCACTTATAAAAATCGTTACTTTCTAACCATTGTGGATGATTATAGTCGTTACGGATTTGTTTACACATTAAAACATAAAGATGAAACCTTTCAGAAATTTAAGGAGTTTTACAAACGTATAGAAACACAACACAATATTAAAATAAAACAAATCATGACAGATAGGGGATGTGAATTCATGTCTAAGGAATTCTCCCAATGGCTAAAAGACAAAGGAATGTTACATTACACATCTAGCCCATTTTCTGCATTCCAGAACGGAGTGGTAGAGAGAAAGAACTCAACATTACAAACCATGATTAGATGCACATTAGAGGATGCTGGCTTAGGTAAACAATTCTGGTCAGAAGCCCTACAATACTCTAATTACACACAAAACAGAACTTGGTCCAGTATTGTAAATAAGACACCGTATGAAGCAATGTATAACAGAAAACCAAAACTAGCACACATGCACATATTTGGAGTCACTGCAGATGTACACATACCTAAACAATTGAGGCGCAAAGGTGAAAACGTATCCAGAAGACTTAGATTTATGGGATACAAGACAGGTACAAAAGGATACAGATTTATCGATAGTAATAACAAATTTATAGTTTCCAGAACAGCTGTGTTCCATGAACAGGCCAACTGGTCTAGAATACATCTTAACGAAATATTCCCAAACACCAACTCAGGCACTAAACTCCAAGAAAAAGAGAATAGAGAAGAACATAGTAACGACACGCATAAAAATAAAGTCAAAACATGGACAAATAGTCAATATAAAATAAGAACAGATTCATTAACAAAAAAGGAAGCAAGGTATATGCATGACAATGATACTAAACCAGAAAGAGCAATCAGAAGTAGCAGAAACCAAGTGCCAAACAAATACAAAGATTATGTAATGCATATGGATAGAGAATCACCAACACCTAACACATATGAGGAAGTGTTAAAACTTCCCCCTGAAGAAAAGAAAAAATGGGAATCAGCCATGAGTAAAGAGATGGATAGTTTACGAGGACTAAATGTATTCACACCTACAATTGCACCAAAGGACAAAACCATCATTGGCACTAGGTGGATATATAAAATTAAAAATTTAGAGGGAGGCAATACACTATACAAAGCTAGATTAGTTGCACAAGGTTATGCACAGAAATATCCCGAGGATTATACAGATACATACTCCCCCACAGTAAGAACAGAGAGTGTCAAAACAGCTCTGGTTATAGCATCAGCACTCAACCTCGATGTATTCCAATACGACATACAGACTGCATATTTACATGCAAAATTAGATAAAGAAATATATGTGAGGGCACCCCACAGTCAATACACAAACAAAAATGAAACTTGGTTACTAAATAAAAGTTCATACGGGTTGAAACAATCTGGTAAACAATGGTATGATTGTTTAGTAAAAGTACTCAAAACTATGAATTTCAATGCCACTACTGCTGATAATTGTTTCTTTGTCAAAAAAGAGGATGATTCACTAGAATTTGTATTGATCTATGTGGATGATATTTTGTACATAGGTAAACATAATGAAAGGAGAGAAGCATTTGTAACAAAACTGAATGAACATTTTTCATTGAAATCTTTGGGTAAAGTAAATAAGTATCTTGGTGTTCAAATCAGTAAAACCAGAAGAGGATTTAAGCTTTCTCAAAAGGACAAAATCATAGAGCTCTTGAATAAATGTAATTTAAGTAATGCTAAGCCTTGCGATACTCCAATGCAAATTGATTTTTTGAAGAATACAGATGAATCATCCCCTGAATTCAAAGACAATACATTTTACAGGTCAGTCATAGGTTCACTTCTCTATATCTCCAATTGGACTAGACCTGATATTGCTTTGCCTCTCAACTTATTGTCCAGGTATGTTAGCAAACCATCACTATACCATTGGGAAGCTGTCAAAAGGATATTAAGATACTTGAAGAATAGTTTAGACTTCTGTTTGTTATTGGAACCTAATACTGTCAAAGAGCCCATCCTCACATGTTATGCCGATGCAGATTGGGCTGGCGATACCTCATGTAGAAAAAGCACATCTGGTTATTTATTTTTCCTTAACGGTTGTCCAGTTTACTGGTATACTGGCAAACAAGATCTAGTAGCCACTTCAACAACAGAGGCAGAATATGTTTGTCTATCTAAGGCAGCTAATAACCTTGTATGGTTTAATGATTTACTTTCTGATATTTGGAAGAAACCCACTTTGCCTTTTATTATGCATGAAGACAATAAAGCTGCTATCAAAATATCTAGGTCTGATGCTATTGGACAAAGGTCCAGACATATAGATATAAAATTTAAACATGTGAGACAATTATCTCAAGATGGATTTATCAAAGCAGTTCATTGTGAAACATCAGAGCAAATAGCTGACATATTAACAAAGCCTTTACCGTCTAAGCAACATAAATACTTGACCTCTAAATTACATGTCTTATATTGTTCTGAATCTGATTGTAATTGTTGTATTATGTCGAATCGGCATTTAGAGGGGGATTTGTCAAAAGTAAATGCCTTATTCTCCATTATGTAAATAGTACATGAACAGGGTATCAGGGGTTAACTTATTCTTCACCTCTTAATGTATTCATATTTCACCACTCCCATATCTAGCTCCACCCATTGTATATATAAGGAGCCGCATACGTCCATTTTGAGCTTCTATCTGTGAATATTCAGTGAATATAGAATGCCTTATGTAAATAAATAGTGATTTATTTGAATTATAACTCTCAACTTATTTATTGAGTCTGATCCTGAAAATATCGTAACAGTTCTATTATTTTATTTTATTTATTTTATTAAATTTCTATACCGCCCTTCTCCTGAAGGACTCAGGGCGGTGAACAGCCACAAGATAAAACACATAAATACAAAAATTTAAAATAAATTAAAAACGAATTAAATAATTTGGCTGAATTTAAAATACCCCATAATTTAAAACAAATTAAAATTTACATTTAAAAAGGGGAGAAGATTTAGGCCAGGCCAGCTTGATGAAATAAAAAAGTCTTAAGCGCGCGACGGAAGGTGCGCAGATCTGGGATCCTCTGTATCTCTGGGGGGAGCTCGTTCCAGATCGTAGGTGCCCCCACAGAGAAGGCTCTCCCCCTAGGGGCCACCAGTCGACATTGTTTGGCCGACGGCACCCGGAGGAGCCCCTCTCTATGGGAGCGTACTGGCCGGTGGGAGGCTATTGGTGGTAGCAGGTGGTCCCATAGATAACCAGGACCTAGCCATTTAAAGTTTAGGAAGTTTTAAATTTAGCTGCTTTTATATAAAAATAAAATAAAATAATATTTGTGCAGCTTTGTGAGATTTTGTGTGTTTCTGTAGTTTTTCACTCTAACTACACAAACACACAAAATCTCACAAAGCTGTATGTGGAATTTTGTGTGTGTAAAGTGTGAAAGTTGCTTTTTTTGGACTTTTTGTGGCTGTGTGAGGTTCCTGCTTGTTGCAGGGGCCATTTTGGGTCTAGCACGGCTGCTTTTACATTGTGGGTGAGCCAGTTGTGTTGTGTTGTGTTGTGTGTGTGTAAAATGTGAAAGTTGGTTTTTTTGGGCTTTTTGTTCCTGTGTGAGGTTCCTGCTTGTTGCAGGGGCCATTTTGGGTCTAGCACAGCTGCCTTTACATTGTGGGTGAGCCAGTTTTTTTTTTAATTTGATTTATATGCCGCCCTTCTCCGGAGACTCAGGGTGGCTTACAATGTGTTAAACAATAGCCTTCATACTTTTGTATATTTATACAAAGTCAGCTTATTGCCCCCACAAAGTGGGTCTTCATTTAACCTACCTTAGAAAGGATGGAAGGCTGAGTCAACCTTGAGCCTGGTAAGATTCGAACCTGCAATAATTGCAAGCAGCTGGGTTAATAACAGGGTGCTTTAAACCACTGTACTACTAAGGCTCCAGTTGTATTGTGTTGTGTTTTATAGGTTAAAAAAGGGCAAAGAAGTGTGTCAACTTGGCCACACCCACCTGACCAACAAGCCACCCCCACCCAGTCACCTGACCACTAAGCCCCATCCACTAATTAAGCCCCACCCACAGAACCGGTAGCGAAAATTTTTAGATTTCACCCCTGCTTTAGCCCCTTAGGGTCCCCAACAATGAAGAATCAGCAGGAATTCGTGGAGCTCCACTATTCATCGACCATACCGCCATGACGCCAAACCAGAAGTCCCACTCATCTCCTTCATTAATGCAGACTCTGTAATAAGCTTCTCTCAAGTCCAGCTTAGTAAACATTTTTCTTTTGGCCAGATGAACCATCATGGCCTTCATTAGGGGCAACAGATAAACGTTCTACACACACACCGCATTAAGCCCTTTATAGTCCATGTATAAGCGAAAAGGCCTATCCTTTTTCTCATGAAACAACATAGGGGTGGCCACTGATGGCCTTGATAAAATGCTGTGTACATTACAAGTAACAATTAATAGTTCTAGTAATTCAATTGTGATAGACTGTGAGAGGTTAACATTAAGAATCTTTTAAGGAGACCCATTATCATCATTACTGCTTATCATTGCACTGATTCTTCTGTCAATAACACCAAACAAGTCAGGTGATGGCTAAGAAACATCAAAAACATTTGCCAGGCTATCTGATCTCTTTCAGATGGATGAACTGAAGTTGTATGGAAAACCCCCATCAGAAATTGAATGTGCCACACTCAGCAAGAGTAAAAATAGTGAAAACTGAAGGAATCAAGATGCCCTATGGAAATAAAATCAAGAGTTGGCTGAAGATGATTATTACAAATATCTGTGCATCCTTCAAGCTGACAACATCAAGCACAGTGAAGTAAAGACAAAGGTGAGAGTGAAGAAGTTTTAAAGTCTTGGAGTCAGTGGAGAAAATACTATCAAAGCAATTAGTACCTGGGCAGTTCTAGTCATTAGATACACAGCTGGAATAGTGGACTGTACACAAACAGAACTAAAAGCCTTGGATAGGAAGACTAAAGAAATAATGACAATTAATCATGCCCTTCATCCATGCAGTGTTACTGACAGACTGTATAGTACTGATCAAGGAAAATAGGTGAGTCTGAAATAAATATACATAGTCAGTTGTAGAAGAAAACAAATATGAATATGAAGAAGATGTACTGAAGTTAGTGCATCATGAAGTGCTTAACAATGCTTAACAATGTAGATTCAGTGCTTAACAGTGTTAACAGTACTTAACAATGTAGATGCAAAACTGGTCTACTGTATAGACCACACATACAAAGATTGAGGATGTATGTGGTAACTTTATTGTCTTACATACTGACATTATATAGTTTGTTACTTTCAAGTTACAGCATACTTGGCAGCATCTCATTGGCTGCAGAATCTTCCAGGTAACTAGAGTCTTTGCTTAACCATTACTGCTTTGCTTAAGCACTTATAATGTTAGACTTTAATTAAAGTCTAATACACATATATCCCATTTCCTCTCCTGCTGTTCCTCTTATTTACAGAATTAGGGTCTTATCTTCTAATGTAGTTTCCTGGTGCTTACGTGCAAGTAACCTTCCTTATCTGAGGTTTGCCATCCAAGATAGGAAAATCCCTGCACATATGCAGATTGCAGTTTCCTACATGTCCCCTCTTTTTATTTAATTTTGAGGGAACAAAGATTTTTGAATATATTGCATTTGATGAGGAAGCAGAGAAAGAGGAGCAGGGAATACACTGAATGAAACAACAGCAAGCAACTAACATGACAATATTAATCACAACATAAAAAAACAACTGCTTAAGCCAGGTCAACTAGTCAAAAGAAAAGGAAATAGCATGAACATTATTCTGAAAATATGATTGGAGTTTAGCAAGTTCATCTTCAATGGTTCTGTTCAAAGAGTGAAAATGAACAGCGTATCCACGACGCCAACAAGTTTACAAAAACCTCCTTGTCGTGCTAACAAATAGTCAATAGCAAAATGTTGCTGGAGCACATCCTGATTCAGGTCCTCAATTTCATGTTGGAGATCACGAACAATAGCAGCAGTGGCATTGTCACAAGTAAATGCCTTATTCTCCAATATGTAAATAGTATATGAACGGGATATCAGGGGTTAATTTATTCTTCACTTCTTTTCAAATACAAATTTCCCCCCCTTTTTTCCCCTCTCCCTCCCCCTCCCTAACCCCCCCTCCCCACCCATCCCCCCCTGTGACTTCTTCATAACAAAAAAAAAACCTAATTCATAACAGATTACTTACTCCCTCCTCTAGATATTGACCTTTACTTACTAAAAATATTATTAATATTATAACATCCCCCTTTATCCATACATATCAAAAAAGAGAAAAGAAAGGGGGGAAAAAAAGACATTATACTATGACATTATAAAATAACTTCTCCACTTTAAAACTATACGATAAGTCCTACTTTAACATTTAATCTTCTATATATATTACTATAACATTCCAAAGCGGCCTTCCCCATAAAATCTAGTTTAACATTTATTCCACTCTATCCATTTCCTCCACTCCCCTAAATATAACACTTAAAAATCCCTTTTCTTAGACTAATCAATCTACTAAATAGCTTATTCACCCACTATCATGCAAAATTGCCATACACAACATTTCTTAACATCTTATTCTTCACTTCTTAATGTATTCATACTTCACCACTCCCATATCTAGCTCCACCCATTGTATATATAAGGAGCTGCACGCACTCATTCCTTGCTTCTATCTGTGAATATTCAGCGAATATAGAATGCCTTGTGTAAATAAAGAGAGATATATTTGAACTATTAATTCTTAATTGATTTATTGAGTCTGATCCAGAAAACATTGCAACAAGCTGGTAGCAGAGGATGGTTTGAATTGACTCAATAAAAACTTAAATATGTCTAAGAGAGATAGGCCCAACACCAGGGCATACAGCAAAGAAATGGAAACGGATCAAGAAATAATCGATGAGTCCACAAATGCGATTTCGAGAGAATCTGAAGAATACACCACTGAAGACGAAGAAATAATAAATGAAAATGATGACCGAGAGGAAAACAAAATAGAAAACAACGAACTCAGGTCAGAGATATTAAAACTGTTAAAAAGCCAGAAGAACGATGAAAGCCTCATCGCGAACCTCCAAGATATGCTGAAAAACAGCGGAGCAGCGAGAGAGAAGCACATCGCTACTGAAAAGCCAAAAGATTCAAAAATAGTGAGTGATACGATTACAGACAAAAACGCTATGAAGAAGAAAAACGGTGATCCCGCGCAAAATTTTGAATGGCAGCCATCTTGGTTTCAACAGACCTCCAGGGTGAGCGAAGCAGAGCCAATCAGAAAACTTGATTCAAAATTTCTGGCGCGAAAGACATTACTAGATAACGAAAATGAAAAAGAAAAGTCAAACACCTCAGAAGGATCAGAATCGGAAAGTGAAGGTGATCCAACAGACACACAAATAAAGTCAGCAATGAAAACGCTTTTTGCTGCATCTGGACCGAAACTAAAGATTACCAAAAAATCAACTAGAAAGCAAGCGAGCAAACCAACGCCTCAAAATCTACCCGCTCCCATCCTGATGACGAGAGCACTGACGCCTGAACCCAGAGAGCCCTGCAGATACCGCCCCACACTGCAGATCGATGCAAGCACCAACGCTCTCAAGAGAAGAAAAAGAACAGCCGCCATCGTTAGGACTCCCAAGATCGAGCCGGAGACCGATTCATCTGAGGAGGAGCAGAGCGAGCGAGCCACAACGACGAGAACCTCTCACGACGACTCCAGGAATGAAATGAGCAACGCGCATGCACAGGACTACGCAGACGGTCCAGGAAGACATGAGTTGCTGAAAGGATCGTGCAGACTCGTTGCGAGCATCCCCACGCCGTTTTGTAATTTCCAGCATTTACGAGACCACGGACTACCCCCGGTTGTAAGTAATGGACCCAATAATGTTGGAAACTTGCCCAGTGACTTCCCAAAGCTGAGAATAGATGGCATTAATTTACAAGAATGGTATCAGCAGCTCCAGGTTGTCTTTATGAAAGAAAACTTACTGTTTTTTATCACTAATCCCCCAAAAAGACCTTGGACTCTAAAGTTAGACTGCTTACACCATAGAGCATTTTTCTTATTAATTTCTAGTGTATCTCCTGCAATGTATCACAGCATTAAGCAAAATCTGACTGTCTCAGAAATTATTCAATGCATGTTCAATTTATTTCACAGTGATAGTGTAGCTACTACCACAAGAATGTCTAAAGATTTCTTTTCTTCTAGGATAAAACCAGGGGTTTCCATAAGTGAACATTTAATATCTTTAAACAAAATTAGAGCTGAACTGCATTTAAGGGGGGAGGTGATTTCAGACCAAACGATGAAAAGTGTTATCATCAACTCACTTGACCCATCATGGGATAATTATATGTCACATTTAGATACAATCAATCTAGGATACTTATCCATAGAAAGTCTATCCAATAAGTTAATAGCTGAAGACAATTCAAGGAGGAGTCGCTCTAACTATCACATAGAACACAAACCATATAGAAAGGTAGCTTTTCAAGAAAGATATCATGAAACATTTAAATGCCACAACTGTGGGTCCAAGGAACACAATAGGAGAGATTGCCCCAAAATTCCAAAAGAAAGACATAGGTCAGAACACAGAAATAAATACAACTATAGAGAGTCTTCCATTGATAGACATAGATATAGAAGCCCACCAAATTATAAAGAGCATAGAGGGGGCAGAGATAATTCAAAGGATAGAAAATCTGGTTCACTGAATGGACTAAACAAACAAGACAACACTAACATACAGCAAACTGAGAACAATAATTGGCTTATTGATTCTGGAGCAACTAATCATACCACTAATAATAAAAGTATATTATCTTCATTTGTAGACGATAAATTTGTAATAAAGGTAGCTAACCAAGAAAAGGTCCAAGTAATAGGTAGAGGAAATGTAACCTTACCTGGCCTAGGAAAAATAGAGGGGGTATTACTAATACCTGAAATACCTCATAACATACTAAGTGCCATAAAACTAAGCAGAGATTCTGATATTAATATTGTGTTTTCAAAAGGAAAAGCGACTTTGGAGAAAAATAAAATAGATATAGGTACAGTAATGATTAAAGGAGGCCTACCTTATTTAATAACAAAGGAGAAATGGTTACACAACATTGATTCAAATATGGAAGATTGTATTGAACTAGATAATGGAAACATTAGTAACAGTGACAATGATGAATGTAAAGTAGCTCATAATCACAAGGATGCACATAATGAGAAAAAACCAAAAATAGGTAAGCCAATTCATGATGAGTGTGCTCATGTTTTACATAGGAAGTTAGGACATGCCAGTTTTCCTGTAGTACAAAAAATGACTGAACACGCAGAAGGTGTTAAAATAAAAAATTGTGAAAACTATTTGGAATGCTCAGTATGTAAGTCTACAAAACTCAAAACTAGTCCCAGGCCTAGAAAATCAACAAGGTCAACCAACAAAATTTTTGATTTAGTACACATGGACCTGGTTGGTCCACTAACTCCATCAATCACTTATAAAAAACGTTACTTCTTAACCATTGTGGACGATTATAGTCGTTATGGGTTTGTTTACACATTAAAACATAAAGATGAAACTTTTCAGAAATTTAAAGAATTTTACAAACGCGTAGAAACACAACACAATATCAAAATAAAACAAATCATGACAGATAGGGGATGTGAATTCATGTCTAAGGAATTCTCCCAATGGCTGAAGGACAAAGGAATGTTACATTACACATCTAGCCCATTTTCTGCATTCCAAAACGGAATTGTAGAGAGAAAGAACTCAACATTACAAACCATGATTAGATGCACATTGGAAGATGCTGGCTTAAGCAAACAATTCTGGTCAGAAGCCCTACAATATTCCAATTACACACAAAATAGAACTTGGTCCAGCATTGTAAATAAGACACCATATGAAGTGATGTATAATAGGAAACCAAAATTAGCACACATGCACATATTTGGAGTCACTGCAGACGTACACATACCTAAACAATTAAGAAGAAAAGGAGAAAATGTGTCTAGAAGACTTAGATTTATGGGATATGAGACAGGTACAAAAGGATACAGATTCATTGATAATAATAACAAATTTATAGTTTCCAGAACAGCTGTGTTCCATGAACAGGCCAACTGGTCTAAAATACATCTTAATGAAATATTCCCAAGCAACAACACAGATACAAAACCCCAAGAAAAAAGAACTATAGAAAAGCAAAATGACAACAAACATAGAAACAAAACCAAAACATGGACAGTCAACACAAAATAAAGACAGATACATTAACAAAAAAGGAAGCAAGATATTTGCATGATAATAATAGTAAACCTGAAAAAACAATTAGAAACACCAGAAATCAAATGCCAAATAAGTACAAGGATTATATAATGCATATGAACGGAGAATCAACGACACCTAATACATATGAGGAAGTGTTAAAACTTCCTCCTAAAGAAAAAGAAAAATGGGAATTAGCAATGACAAAAGAGATGGAAAGTTTACAAGGATTAGATGTATTTACACCTGCAATTGCACCAAAGGACAAAACTATTATTGGCACTAGGTGGATATATAAAATTAAAAATTTAGAGGGAGGCAATACTCTATACAAGGCTAGATTAGTTGCACAAGGTTATGCACAGAAATATCCCGAGGATTATACTGACACATACTCCCCCACAGTAAGAACTGAGAGTGTCAAAACAGCTCTAGTTGTAGCATCAGCACTCAATCTCGATGTATTCCAATATGACATACAGACTGCGTATTTACACGCAAAATTAGATAAGGAAATATATGTAAGAGCACCTCACAGTCAATACACAAACAAGAATGAGACTTGGTTATTAAACAAAAGTTTATACGGGTTAAAACAATCTGGTAAACGATGGTATGATTGTTTAGTAAAAGTACTTAAAACTATGGATTTCAGTGCTACTACTGCTGATAACTGTTTCTTTGTTAAAAAGGGTGATGATTACATAGAATTTGTATTGATCTATGTGGATGACATTTTGTACATAGGTAAACATAAAGAAAGAAGAGAAACATTTGTAACAAAGCTAAATGAACATTTTTCACTGAAATCTTTAGGCAAAGTAAATAAGTATCTTGGTGTTCAAATTAGTAAAACTAGAAGGGGATTCAAGCTTTCTCAGAGAGATAAGATCATAGAGCTCTTGAACAAATGTAATCTAAGCGATGCCAAACCCTGTGACACTCCTATGCAGACTGACTTTCTAAGGAATGCAGATGAATCATCCCCTGAGTTCAAAGATAACACATTCTATAGATCAATCATAGGCTCCCTTCTTTACATTTCCAATTGGACCAGACCTGATATCGCTTTACCCCTCAATCTGTTGTCCAGACATGTCAGCAAACCAACAATGTACCATTGGGAAGCTATCAAAAGGATATTAAGATATTTAAAGAATACCTTAGATTTTTGTTTGATATTAGAGCCTAATAATGTCAAGGAGCCAAACCTCACATGTTACGCAGATGCAGATTGGGCTGGAGACACTTCATGCAGAAAAAGTACATCTGGTTATATATTCCTCCTTAACGGTTGTCCAGTTTACTGGTACACTGGCAAACAAGATTTAGTAGCCACTTCAACAACAGAAGCAGAATATGTTTGTCTATCTAAAGCAGCAAATAGCCTTGTATGGTTTAATGACTTAATTTCTGACATTTGGAAAAAACCTGCCTTGCCTTTTGTCATGCATGAGGATAATAAAGCGGCTATCGAAATATCTAGATCTGACGCCATTGGACAAAGGTCCAGACATATAGATATAAAATTTAAACATGTGAGACAGTTATCTCAGGATGGATTTATTAAAGCGGTGCATTGTGAGACATCAGAACAATTAGCTGACATATTAACAAAACCTTTGCCATCTAAGCAACATAAATACCTGACTTCTAAGTTATATGTTTTGTATTGTTCTGAATCTGAATGTAATTGGTGTAGCATATCGAATCGGCATTTAGAGGGGGATTTGTCACAAGTAAATGCCTTATTCTCCAATATGTAAATAGTATATGAACGGGATATCAGGGGTTAATTTATTCTTCACTTCTTAATGTATTCATACTTCACCACTCCCATATCTAGCTCCACCCATTGTATATATAAGGAGCTGCACGCACTCATTCCTTGCTTCTATCTGTGAATATTCAGCGAATATAGAATGCCTTGTGTAAATAAAGAGAGATATATTTGAACTATTAATTCTTAATTGATTTATTGAGTCTGATCCAGAAAACATTGCAACAGGCATTAATTGATTTCTCCAGGCGACATGTTAAACCCAAGATAGAATGTCTATTTTCTTGAGCTATTATTCCAGGGTAAGCCCCTAAGGTGATCACCCCAGTAATAGCTCCAGCCACAGCACGGCCAAAGGTATTTAGAGAGGACAGTTGTGTATCAATGATAACTTCATCATTACATGTAGGACCTAATGGAGAACGTCGTTGTCGTGAAGAAGATGAAGAAACACCAATTTGTACAGGTAGAGAAAAGTAGCCAATAGCAGCACACTGATAGTTCTGAGGGTGTACTTTGGTTGCATATTTGTCAAAAAAGAACCACACATTAGAGTCCTTTAGTTGCCAGCCAGCACAAATGGATCCAGTATCAGTCATATCAGAAGTGTTAAAAATAGGAAAATTATCAGGATACATTTCAGGCACAATATTAGGTCCATACAAAGAAGAATTAAAGGTTCCCCAGAGCCAATAATAATCAGTACAATAACTATAATTCCCTACTTTCGATAAAATACGTTGAGCCTTAGCATAATCATTCCAATTGTTAAGCCAAGTATGGCGAGCATAACAGCAAAAACATAAGCCTCTAGTATACTGATTAGTACGAAGATAACGCCAACGAACAGAATTAAGTTTAGGATTAAGTTGTATAGGTTGAGTGTTATTCAAAGCAGTAATAACTAAGAGAAGACAAGAGAATACAAAAAAGAATTGTGACAGAATTAGCTGTAATAATAGCAAAAACAGCAGCAAGTAGATTTTCAGGAGTCTGAAGAAGGTCAGCTTGACTCAATTGGTGTTGAGCTTGGTATGTTGTGGCCTTCACTTGCTCCCATGTGATTGGCGAAGGTTGTTACTCAGGATTAGGAGCAAGACAATACTTTACTAGTGGTCTTGTCAGTGGTTCTATTGCATGAAAATGAACATTAACAGGAATATCTGAAAAAGAATCTACAAGAGTTAAATAATTCCAAGTAAATTAAGCAACAGATAATAAATGTTCTCCATTTCCCATTTTTCTTTTTAATAAAAAAACAGGAGTATGACTGCTCCACATATAAGGAATGTTGTTGATTCTCCAAATGATGCTTAAGAGACAAAAACAAAGCTAGCAAATTTATATCTAAAGACAATGCACAATAAGAAAATGGCAAAGTTTGCATAACTAAATAGACATATTGTGTATCAACTACAAGATTAATTCATTGCGTAGGGAAAAGTTGTAAAACTAATATAACAGCTGCAAGTTCAGCCCGCTGGGCATAAGTTTGAATTGATGTGAATTTTGAATTGAAGTTTGAATTGATGTAATGCCAGACCACCATCCCTCTTTTTGGTGAACCATCTGTAAAAATTGTCAGAGCATCAATAAAAGGTGTACATACAAAAATATTAGAAAAAGAGAGGTTTAAAGTAGTAGTTACCATAATTCTAGGATCTTTTGGTAATGAATATAAAACTTCTCCAAGATAATTGGAGAAGGCAATCTGATAACTTTCAGATATCATCATAAGATGATCATGCTCAATCTTTGTACGGGTGAAGGCAATGCCTATCAAATCCTGTCCAATCAGTTGCAAAGCACGCTTTTGGCCTTATAATAAATTCTTCTAAGGCAGATTGGTAAGGATAAATGTTTCTAGGTGGAATAACAGATAAATTTAACCACTCATGAATAGCTATTTTTAATGTGCTCTTAATGGTATATAAATACCCAGTAGGCAATGGAGAAGTAGGAAGAATAGTTACTTCTACTGACTCAATTTGGTCAACATATTGTTGCTTAACTTTATCCAAAATGAGCTGTAAGCACCTTTTTTGATCATTCAGCAAATGAACTGTATCACCAGGGGATTGCACTCCTTTTAAGGGTTGGAATAGAGGTAACAAATCACCAGTTGTTATGCAGAAGAAAGGCCTAGCCCAGTTAATAATGCCTAGCAACTTTTGCCATTGAATTAAAGTATAAGACTTTTGTACTTTTAAGTCAGGCAATACTGGAATGGAAGAAGCTTTCACTAATCTATGACCCAAGTGTAAGTAAGGTTCAGTTTTCTGAATTTTGTCATCTGCAATAAACAACCCCTTCTGTGCAACAATAGTTTTTAATTCCTGCAGAAAGGGTATAGAATCAAACTGAGGAGCAGCTATTAAGATATCATCCATGTAATGATAAACCAAATAAAATGGAAATTTCTCACGAAATGACTGCAGTGCATTGTCCACAAAATACTGGACAAAGTAGGAGAATTAAGCATGCCCTGTGGTAAAACA
The DNA here is from genome assembly GCF_059756535.1 of Pantherophis guttatus. Lineage (NCBI taxonomy): Eukaryota > Metazoa > Chordata > Lepidosauria > Squamata > Colubridae > Pantherophis > Pantherophis guttatus. The sequence goes on from NC_142066.1 coordinate 93,077,592, forward strand.
CACCAATGATATCGTTTAGTTGGCATGGTATTATTAAAAACATCACACGGGGGCAGCAGAGAGCCACTTAAGGAGAAGAGCCATCATCCAAAATCAATTTTGTATTTAAAAAAGAAAGGAGGTCCTGACCCCAAATATTAGTATGAATAACAAAGGGCGAAAGGAAGTAATAGAGAGGATTAAGCAATAGAGGATCGATCAGGAAGAATTTGAGGAAGGTTCACCCAAGCCTGAATTAAAAGAGTTCCAATGTAATCAGAATCAATAACACCAGGGACACAAAGCACCCCTTTTATGAGAAGGTAGCTGGAGGAAGCACAGTTTGAGCAGGAATTGAAGCAAATTTTTCTTTATCCTGTGGTTGAAATGGAATAGTAAAGAAACAATCTTTTAAATCAACCGCCAACAATTGATAAAAATTAGGAATTAAATTAGGATTAGGAAGACCACATTGCAAAGGACCCACTAAACCAGAGGGAAGAGGGCCCTTAAATTGAAAAAGAATCAATTTAACTTCCAAAGGAAATTTAAATTCCACAGATTCCTGAGTTATTAAATCAAGCCCAGCATTACCTGCTGTGGCTGGAACTGTGGAAAAGAGACTAGGGGAGGAGACATGGTTACGGGGAAGGCACTCTTTCATCCCCTCTATTAAGCCTCTGGCAATATTACCACTAATAACATAATCATGCCTTTTCTCTTAAAATTTGATAAGACAGTCCTTCCCATTCTGCTATCTGCTGTCCTGCCAATTGATCCTGGCCCTGATGATATTGTACCGGACATACAGACAACAATTCTGCAAGTTCTTCCTCAGGCATGGAGGAATCCTGTTTACAGGATTTCACCATTTTCTGAAAAGAAGACTGAACAGCAGAGTCAGAAGGTTTAGTAATCTGATCTATGTCAGTAAGAGCTGAAAGAGGCAGAATCACATATTCTGGAGAGGAAGGAGGACAGACAACAGCATTGGAATAACTTGGAGGTGAAGGAGTTAAAAGAGACAGTTCAGCAATTCCAAATTTTTCCACTGCATATCTACATAAATGCCATACATGCAAAATCTCTACCTTAGCTCTTGGCTCAGCATGTAAAACCTTCCCAATTCTTTCCCAATCAGATAATGTTAAAGACCCCTTTTCAGGATACCATAAACATTTATTTGCAATCTCCTGGACCAGCCTTAAGAGACTGCATTGTGACACATCAATGTGATTTTTCTTAAGTAAATAGCTTAATTCTTCCGCATGCTTTCTTTGTCCCTCAGAAAGCGAGGCCCCCATTACTTACAGAAACCTTTAGAAGGTTGAAGAAGCCACGAAGGCTGACCGTGCACCAGTCCTTGCCGGACGGAGTAAGGGTCCCTGTTCCCCAGGCGCCACTTGTAGAGACCACACGCACAAAGGTTGAGGATGTATGTGGTAACTTTATTGTCTTACATACTGACATTATATAGTTTGTTACTTTCAAGTTACAGCGTACTTGGCAGCATCTCATTGGCTACAGAATCTTCCAGGTAACTAGAGTCTTTGCTTAACCATTACTGCTTTGCTTAAGCACTTATAATGTTAGACTTTAATTAAAGTCTAATACACATATATCCCATTTCCTCTCCTGCTGTTCCTCTTATTTACAGAATTAGGGTCTTATCTTCTAATGTAGTTTCCTGGTGCTTACGTGCAAGTAACCTTCCTTATCTGAGGTTTGCCATCCAAGATAGGAAAATCCCTGCACATATGCAGATTGCAGATTCCTACAGTCTACAAGAAAGACCCAATGAAAAGAGGAATGTCTAGACAAAATATTACATTGCCAGTACATTAAAAAAAAAATAGCAGGCAGGAGTTCCAGTTGACATACTGACGATACAGACACAGGGAATGGTTCTCTGCTGTCCCTGTGCTGACTTCTCCATGTTCGTGGGCTCCAAAAGGAGCCAAAGCTGCCCTGTAGGGGCAGTGAAACAAAGAGGGGCAACCTGAGAAGTCAAGGAGAGTCACAGCTCTCCTGTTGGCCCTGGGATTCTTTCTCCCTCTCAGCCATGGCAAGGAGAAGAGGCAGCCTAAAGATGGCCACCACAAAGCTGGGACAGCCGATGAACATCTAAGACTGGTGCTGGAGCGAAGTAGGTGAACAGTGAGTGGAACTGGACGAGAGAATTTTCTTTCATTTTAAATTCAATCTCAAAGAACAATTTAGAACTATCTGCTCAGAATTATCTGTTAAAGTGGTGTTTAGGCATTCTGAGAAGCCACCAGACTGGAAGTGAAGGGTGCAGGAGAGAAAATAATAAACGTTGAAATTTTGAAATATACAGTCTCGGCTCTACCGGTCCGTGTCTGGGCATTAGAAAGATTTAAGGTTGAAACACCAACACGAAACAACAGTTTGGGGAGTCAATGGTTTATTCTTCGCACCAATCGGCACAAGCAAACTCCAAGCTCATGCAGGTGAAATAAAGTCAACTCTAGGTTTTCTATCTGCCGAGTTACTTTTAAAGATACTGCTCAACTGCACCTGCACCCCCCTAATTGTGCTTCAAAGCTGATTCTGGTTTTTGGGAGGGCAAAGTGGTCCGTGGAGTATCCTTCAGCTTCCGTTGCTATGGCTGGTAATCATGGTTTCTATGTGAGTTGCTGAGCTCCGCAGCCTAACCACTTCTAGCCACCACCATTATGAATAAACAAGCCTAAATCCGCCACCGTTGCTAAACCCAAATAGTGTGGTGCTCGTCTTTAGTTAACACGGCTCCGACGAACACTTGGGATTGTGTCTCCCCTCCGGTGAGAGTGTTGAGCAGCCCCGAAAGCGGGCTTGACAATTGGACTCTTAAACTGGGAAGACGTGGTATTGAGAAGGCATTTTAAAATGCTGGAATCATTTATTTACAAAACTTATTCTGCTTTTATAATTCTTCTATAACTAAAAGAATGCTGGAATTGTGGCGATATTGAAATTGAAACTGAGAGTGCCACTTGCTGACAGAAGGGAAAATTACAAGTCTGAAAATGCCTATATGAAGGGGTGTGAAAATATTGGATTACTTTTAACCACCCTATGACTACTGGACTATTGGAGACCCAAGTATAAAAATAAGGAAGTTTTCTAACTAAAGGGACCCCTGAATCAGGGGTGGGTTCTAATTTATTTTACTATCGGTTCTGTGGGCGTGGCTTATTTTCTGGGTGTGGCTTATTTTGTGGGCGTGGCTTGATGGTCATGTGACAATTATTTAGGATTTAGCAGGTACTGGTCTACCAGGCTGTACTGATCTACCCATTTATTTTTGCAGGCACTGGTCTACCCATTTATTTTTGCAGGCACTGATCTACTCATGTATTTTTGCAGGCACTGATCTACTCATGTATTTTTGCAGGCACCGGTCTACTCATTTGTTTTCTTTTAACACTGATCAGCTGTAGGGCAGCCCTTTGAAGTCCCGCGGCAAGAGTTTAAACAGTTTTTTTCCCTCTAGCCATCAACTGGGACTCAGGAGGCAGCAATAGATTGGGGGTGGGGCTAAATAAAAGGTAAGAATAACTTGGGGGGTGGGGGGCAGGGAGGGGTGGGGTTGGGGTTTGGAGGGCCAGAACTGGTTCGATGACATATCATCACCACTACCAGCTTGGCGGAACCGGGCCGAACTGGGAGGAACCCACCACTGCCCTGAATGTTATATTAGAAGATTGAACTAGTAGATGCAAAGAGGCTTTTGGTAACCTCTGGGATTATCTAAATGGAACTGACTGTTAACCTATGGGATATAAATAACTGGGACTAGTGCACTTTTTGAAGGGCAACTCAAGGACTGAATAAATATTTTTTGGACCATTGGACAAAAGTTGAATTTTTTAAAAATAAAATAAGATGCATTTTATGTCAGATATTGCCTGCATATGATGCACCAGAGACTAGAAGGGGGTAAGTCTTTACAGACATCACATGTGACTATATCAGCCAATGAACTATTTTATTGGACTCTTACCTAGAAACCATTTGGATATCTTCCCCCCCTTTTTTTCTTTTTCTCTCTCTCATCTATCTCTCAGCAAGACAACACGTGAACTTATCTCTCCTCTCAACATCTGAGTCATACAGTTAGGGTAAAAATATAACAGGACATCCTGTTCATTATCTTATGCATGTATATATTTGTAAATAATAAAAACAAGCTTTTGAACCTGAAGCTGTATTGACCAAATAACTTCCTCATAGAACCAAATGAGCACGACCATCAATATATATCTGATAAATGGTAGCAGACGATGAAAAATTATTGCTCAGGTCTATGAATTTTTTGTAAATTTTAAAATCATAGAACGATTTTTCCTAACATGGGATCCTTGAACCTGAACGAACTATCTTTACAAGAGATTGATGCATTAACCGTATCCTTAACAAAACAGCACCAATCATTATCCAAAAGACTATTGAAGCTACGCAGCAAGTACAAACCTCTTTACGAAAGGACCCAATTTTTTTTCTCCTCTTCACCCGAACACCGAAAGAACAGAACTACGCTTACAACAACCTTGCTTCGATCTCAATTCTACTCCACTTCATGACTATCATCAAGGACTTCAACCTTCTGAATCCCTTGTATGTTCCAACCCTATAACTTCAGACCAACTCTTATTTTCTCAAGATTCTCCAAAACAGCATTTATATCAAGCTTTATATGCGACAGGCCTGCTAAATGCAGGCTGGACTCCTCAAAGAACTCTTGAACTGTTAAACACCCTTTCAACCTCACTAGACCTGGTAAGTGACAATTTTTTGCTTCAACCCATAGATTCCCAGACTGACTTTTTAAACACCCATTATATTAAAAATCCTCCCTCCTCACCTATTGACTTTATTGCTTCCAATATGGCTTCCACCTTCCCCGAAAGCATGGCTTCAAAAATGGCTGACAAAATGGCCGCCCCCACACTCCACCATGTGGTCCACAAAATGGCCAACAATTTATATGACCACACTTTAAACAAATGACGTCTACCACTTCAGACCACAAGGTCTCAACCAACCCCCTTACTCCCATACATCCTACTACCCACCCCACAACTGGAGATATTCAGACTGATTCCCTACCTTCTTCATCCAGAGCACCGAGTTCGAATCCTCCCAATTTTTTTTAAAATTTTCAGAACTTTTCTATTTTTGCTGCCGCTGCAGACCTCCCTATCTATATTGCTGCAGTTGCAGCAGCTGCAAATATTTCTACTGATACCAATATTGTCTCCAATGTAAAAAGATCCTTTTCAATCTTTGCAGCTGCTGCCTTGCTCCCCCCCTTATCGCTGAAGATGCCGCCGCTGCCGCTGCCACCTCCAACACTGCAGATGCCCCATCCAAGCAACAAATTCACACAATTTTTGCAGCCTTTGCATCAAAAGCCAACCTACCTTCTACAGCAGCCGATGCCGTCGCAGCAGCTCTTCCAAATCAAACTACAACCATCACCTCCATTATTCCTCCTATCATTGAATCACCTACAACATCTTCTCTCACACCAAATGACTCCAATCAACAATCCGACGTTCAATTACCTATCTCTGCTGACAGTAACTCATTTCAGCCTTCTATTACTGTAAACTGTAATGATTTAAATATTGAAACTAATAATTCTTTGTCTTTATCTACTAATGTAAATTTATCTTTAGAAATTGAAACTGTTTTGCAACATTTTAAACAACATGGCCCATTACCTTTATCACCAAACTTCAAAAAATTACAAACCTCAGGTAATAATTTCCCTACTTGGGAACAAGAAACTCATTTACATCTTTTAAGAGAAGGCACATTTCTTATAATTGAATCCCCCCCTAATAAGCCTTGGTTATCTGACTTAACTTTTCTTCACAATAGTGTTTATGCCACTCTTATGTCAACTTTAGAAAGTGATATTGTTCATTCTATACCTACAGGTTTTACTGCACAAGAAGTATGGCAATACTTACATAAACATTACAACAAACCCTTGCCTGCAACTATCGCTTCTCTTGCCAGTGACTTTTATAGCACCATATATAAACCTGGCACATCTATGGCCAAACATCTTTTCCACCTCGAATCCATGTGAAAACAACTGATTCAACGCAATCATCCTGTACCTGAAACTGCCATGATTGGTATCATTTTCAATTCTATTAAACACATCCCTGGTTGGTCAGGATTCATTAATAGTCTCCACTCCTTACCCCCCCACATGTACACTGTCACTGAAATCAAATCCAAATTAATAGATGTAGAAGACTCTATCATACTGATAGATACCCTACTTCTTTTGACCACCCTTTTTACCCTAAACATGATTCCCTTCCTTCACATTCTTCACACAAACCCTTCTACCAAAACTGGCAGAAACACCCCTCTCAATATCAAAATAATTTTACAATTTAATTATTGTAACTATAGAGGACATGATCATACCTACAACTCCCTCCTCCACATGGTGACAACACCACCCAGACTCATGATACAAGGAGATTTCATTTTTCATTTCATTTCATTTGATTTGATTTATATACCGCCCTACTCCCGAAGGACTCAGGGCGGTGAACAGGCACAAGATAAAACACATAGAATACAAAAATTTAAGCGCAGAAGTAAAATCGGATTAAATCAATTTAGCCCAAGACAAATTTAAAACCTCAGGTTAAGAACAAATTAAAATTGACATTAAAATTGACATTAAAAAGAGAATGGGAGAGGTTAGGCACCCGGAGGAGTCCCTCTCTGTGAGAGCGTACCGGCCGGTGGGAGGCCATTTGCGGCAGCAGGCAGTCCCGTAAATAACCAGGCCCTAAGCCTGGAGCGCTGTAAAGGTAGTAACCAAAACCTTGAAGCGTATCCGGAAGACCACTGGGAGCCAGTGCAGCTCGCGCAGGAGAGGTGTTACATGGGAGCATCACGTCGCTCCCATAACCACCTCGCGGCCGCACTCTGCACCAGCCTCCGGGTGCTCCTCAAGGGGAGCCCCATGTAGAGAGCGTTACAGTAGTCCAGGCGGGAAGTGACGAGGGCATGAGTGACCATGTTTAAGGAGTCCCGATCCAGTAAGGGACGCAACTGGCAAAACAGGCGGATCTGATGGAAAATCCTCCCGGTCACGGCCGTCAAGTGCTCTTCTAAAGACAGCCGTGAATCCAGGAGGACGCCCAAGTTGCGAGCCCTCTCTGTGGGGGGCCAGCGATTCACCCCCAATAGTCAGCGATGGCGTCAACTGACTATATCAGGACGTCGGAAACCACAGCCACTCAGTCTTGGATGGGTGGAGCCTGAGCCTGTTCCTTCCCATCCAGATCCGCACAGCCTCCAGGCACCGGGACATCACTTCAAGGGCATCATTGGGATGGTCCGGGGTGGAGATGTACAGCTGAGTATCGTCAGCGTACTGGTGGTACTTCACCCCGAAACCACGGATGATCTCACCCAGCAGCTTTACATAAATGTTGAACAGAAGGGGCAAGAGGACCAACCCTTGTGCCACCCCACATATGAGGCGCCTCAGGGTCAACCTCTGCCCCCCTGCCAACACAGACTGCGACCGGTCAGAGAGAAAGGAGGAGAACCACCGCAACATGGTGCCTCCCACCCCCAACTCTTCCAACCGGTGCTGCATGATACCATGGTTGATGGTATCAAAAGCCGCTGAGAGATCTAACAGGACCAGGACAGAGGAGCAACCCCTGTCCTGAGCCCTCCAGAGATCATCCACCAATGCGACCAATGCCATTTCCGTGCTGTACCCAGGCCTGAAGCCCGACTGGAATGGATCCAGATACGCCATTTCATCCAGGTGCTGGGGGAGCTGTTGCGCAACCACACTCTCAACAACCTTCACCACAAAGCGAAGGTTGGAGAACGGACGATAATTAGACAACACTGCTGGGTCCAGGGAAGGCTTCTTGAGGAGAGGCCTCACCACCACCTCTTTCAAGGCGGCGGGGAAGTCACCCTCACCCAATGAAGCATTTATAATCCCCTGGAGTCAGCCTCGCGTCACCTCCCGGGAAGCCAGCACTAACCAGGAGGGACCGGGTCCAGCAAACATGTGGTCGCACTGAGTCTCCCCAAAATCCTGTCCACGTCATCCGGAGTCACAGAGTCAAACTCTTCCCAGATAACATTCTCAAGACTGTTCCGTGTCACCCTGCCCGAATCTACCCAGTCAGAGTCCAAATCCCCCCGGATCTGAGTGATCTTTTAATGGGGATATATGCACCTAACCAACAACAAGAAAAATTTTATAAATTGATACATACAAAATTATTACACTGGGATTAAAATTCATGTATGCTGATGGGGGATTGGAATGGAGTAATAGACCCCAATATTGATAAGAAAAGACTTTTACAATCTACTAAATTGCGAGCGGGACTGCCTAAATCTTTTTTCAATATGATGGAGGATATTTGGCGTGAATGGAATTACAAAGAACAAGATTTTACATTTTTTTCAGATAGACATCAATCTTTTTCGAGAATTGATTTTATATCAATTACAAATGATTTTTTTTCCAGGGTAAAGAAGACAAAGATTTGCCCCAGAATTTTAATGGATCATAGTCCAGTCTGGATGGAACTGGAGTGTGGGGAAAGGTCTAGGAGATCTTGGCGGTTAAATGGAAATCTTTTTAGATATAATTATCCTTTTTTAATGCTGAACATCTTGCTCTTAACCAAATACCTAAATATTTCACTTTTTTTATGTTTGAAGTTCCATTCTTTCCTCAAGTTCTTCTTTTTGTTTTTCCTTTAAATTCTTAACTAACATTTTAGTTTTTTCTTTGTTAATTTTAAGGTCTGCGACACCCCCCCCCCATATTTCTCTATCTCTTGCAGTAGTATTGGTCCAGATTCCAATGGGTCTTCTATAACAAATACCATATCATCTGCAAATGCCTGCACTTTATATTCTTCCTGTTTAATTTTGGTTCCTTTTATTTTCGTTTTCTGTCTAATTCTCTGTAATAATATCTCAAGGGTCAGGATAAAGAGCAGAGGTGACAGAGGACAACCCTGTCTAACCCTGACCCTGACCCTGACCCTTTTTTCATTATCTTAAATGAATTTGTTGTCTCCCCATTTATTATTGCCCTTGCCTTTTGCCTGGAATAGATTGATTCAATCATCTTTTCAAATTTCTCTCCGAATTTCATGGCTTTAATTTGTCAAATCATAAATTCCCAATTCACATTATTGAAGGCTTTTTGTGCATTCAGGAAGAAAAAGGCAACTTGTCTTTCTGGATGCGCCTCGTAATATTCCAATGTATTAATTACTATTCTGGTATTGTTTCTAATTTGTCTCTTAGGAAGAAATCCATTTTGGTCTGTGTGTATCTTATTATTTAGTATTTTTGTTATTTGTTCTGCCATAATGTTCATAAATATTTTGTAATCTGAATTTAAGAGTGAGATTGGTCTATAATTCTTGATTTGTTTATTGTCTGTGCCTTCTTTAGGGATCAAAGTAATATATGCCTCCTTCCATGATTCTGGTGACTTTGCTTTCCTCAGGTCTTCATTATATACTTCCAATAATAATAATGCTACCGAATCTCCTAAGTGTTTTTAAATTTCCCTTGGCAACCCATCTGGTCCTGGAGTCTTGTTACTTTTTTGTTTTCGAATTGCTTCTTTAATTTCTAATACTTTTGTCTCCTTATTCAATGTTTCCCTTTCTTCTTCCATCAATGAAAACCCAATCCCTTCCTTCAAGTAATCACTTATTTTCCCCTGTTCTGTGTCTTTCTGTCTATAAAGCCTCTCAAAGAATTCTTGTGTGATTTCTTTTTTCTTCTCCATATTACTTTTGATAATTCCATTTTCATAATTTTAATATTAAGCTAAAAAAATTGAAAAGAGTGCAAAGAAAAAGAAAAGGGTATTTGAGTGTTTGAATATTATTAAACCCGTTAATTCACTGTTGCATCAGCTTCTGTCTTACAAGGTCAGTCTCTCTCTGTCTGCACAGTCACTCTCTCACAGTCTTTCCTTCTCTCTCGATAAGCCTTTTGTTTCTCTGTTGGAGCACAAGTTTCTGAAGTTCAAAATCCAGAATACTGTTCCTTGTTTGCAGTTCCTTATTTATCTCACAGAGTGAAACTCTGCTCCCTTCGCCTTTTAACTGTTTATTGTTCTCTTCTGCTCATTATACTGCTCCCAGTACCAGAATGCCACCAATTGTTCAAAATGATCTTTCTCTATTGGAGATTCACTCTGTATTTTTAATCGCTCCTCCGGCTGCTTTTTCGCTGGTCTTCCAACCTTGGTTAAATCCACTACTCGCGTTACGCCTGCTATATTGTCTTCTCGCTTCCCTTTTCTTTGGGTGGTGTGTCATGCCTCCAAGTCTGCCATTAAGGCAGGCTTCTTCCAGGTCGGGTTGGAGGTTCTCTTCCTAGCGCTGCGGGAAACCTCACCTTTTCTCGCTGCCTCCTTCTATTGTTTGTCCCTCCAGGACAAAACTTCACCTTACACGGCCCCTGATCGCTAGAAATCCAGCACAGGGAATGGACCTTCTGTTCCTCTGAACCACCACAGCACAACGTCACCACCGGAAGAAGTTGCTTTTATCTTGCTGACGTGGTACTTTTCCCTAGCATTTTGATTTTGCATTGTTGTTGCTAATACTGGGAAAAGAAACAGCTTTTGCCTCACATCCAATTCGTATATGGAGGGCCAAAGAAAGTATTACTTAATGTCTGTTATTCAGCTTGTAAAAATTAATATAATTTCCTCATTTCCCTTATGTCAGGGCAAGGAAATGATTGTCATAAATATTCAAAAGTTTTTTTTTATTTAGAAAGTTTTAACAATCATTACCACAATTTCCCCCCCTCCCACCCCCCTCTCCTTCCAACTAATGTAGGTAGGTAAATGCGGGTCCAGCTGGATGATCACTGAAGGGCCCTCTTTATTCATGGTATTGTAGGAAAGAAAATGTGCTTGCAAATTAATCAGTTGAGACAATACAGAGGCAGAACAAAAGTTCCTTTGAAGTAGAAACATTTACAGAGGGGCCCATCAGTTGTCAGAGATAAGAAACATTTGGTGATATACAGTATGAAGGTTAAAGAGATCAAGTATGACCACATGTAATATTAACAAGAATAATTTGAATCTGTGCTTCAGTAATTGGCAAAAAGAATTATGACTGTTGGCAAAGAATAAATGAAACAGTAATTGGGAAGTGTCAATTAAAAATGACAAATGTATATGATCACATAAACTGCTGAGTTAACAGAATCCTTTGTCTAGAAGAGTATAAAAACCATTGTACCTAATTTCTGTCTTTGTTCAACGCTTCATGTACAGAGCTTTGAACCTATTGCGCAATATACATTGTCTCTGATTAACCCTGAAAAAGTTGTGTTGGTCTTATTAAATCCACAACATTTATGGCACCCTGGCAGATGGGACTAAGGAACAAAGAACTTTTGTTCTACCAGATTCCCTCAGCGGGAATTGATGCCTCCCCAAGGAAAATCCACTGGCTGGCCATTAGGACTCCTTTGAAGTCCACGGAGATTCAGTGAGGAGGTGCCGTAAACCCGCTGGCAAAAACAGGCCAGTCAAGAATCCTTGAAGGTTAATCAGACACAGAGACTCAACATAAATACATAAAAAAAAAGAAAGAAAGGAAAAGGAAAAGAAAACAGGTAAGTATAAATCAGAGAGTTAAAGTCTCTCTGTTTAGAGGTACCTACCCTTTAAGGGACGGCAGAGGGGAGCTGATCACCCCCCTAGGAGACCAGGTGGCGTCCTGAAGTCTCTGGAATTAAGTATTTAAGTATTGGAATTAAGGAACTAAGTATTGTGTGTAATCTTATGTGTGGTAAGAGAAAAGAACTAATTGCAGTGTTATAAATTTTCTGATAAACTGACATTCTTAAACAACCAGAGAACTCTGAAAGAACTAAGAATAAAGAAGAAATTGTTTACTGTTCTTCCCACCCGGGGTTTAGCAGGCAGTAAAAAGGTAGAGCCTGTCTAAATGGGAAGACACACATAATTTGACTTGATCAATTTGGTGTGATTTCTGTTAAATATATATATAATGATAGTGTGTAAAATTGAATGGAATTGAATTGATTGTGATATGTTTGGCTGGCCAGCAAATTAAGTAAAATTGTGCTTGAATAATTGTAATGATTGGTTTGCATGAAGTGAGATTTTTGCATGTGAGATTGGTGTACGCAAGTAGTTTGATTGCAGCGCGAATGTGAGTGTGTTGAGGGTAAAAGTTGGTGTGAATGCACTTTAATTTCCCTTCATATAATTTGTGGGAAATGTCTGTGAATTATGGAGGTTAGAGAGAAATGCAGAATGTGTTGCTTTGTTGGAAGAATGCTGAATGGAGGAGGGAAGTGAGGCTTGGTTACATGCTGTAAAACATTTTTTTCCCTCTCCCCCCCTTCCTTTGGAGGAGAGAAGCAGGGGTTTTTCAGCGGACATCACTCTCTCTCTGCTGAATGAGCAGAGAAAGGAGGGGGAAGTGGGTGATTGGCTAATGCGGTTTTGCTGCTGGTCTCTTTAATTTGCATATGAAAGCTTTTCTGCTCTGAATACAATTTTGATTTTATTTTTTTCTGAAAATTTTTGAGGTTTAAAATGCTTAATTAAACCTATATAAAAGAAATGATTTTGAAAGATTTTTTTAATCTGACTTGCATTTTACTAAAGGCAGAGAATTGAAGCTAAAGTTTGATCCAAATATATTTCAGAGCATTAATCTGAAGTACCTCATTTAGATTGTTCGTTTTATTTTAATGTCCTTATGTCTGTGTGCATTTTGAATGCTTAGGTGCTCCATCATATAGCATTGTTGTTTGTTTGTTTGTTTGTTTGTTTGTTTGTTTGTTTGTTTGTTTGTTAGCAGCACAAGTTACTGCCCTTTTAGGAATTGTTACAGAGATGAGTTAGAAATTACAATATGTAGTAAGAGAGTCAGTGGCATTTTTGTCTAAAATGTTAGATTCTGCCTCGAGAGTATGCTTGTTTTTGTTTGAATACAGTTCAGTTTACAAGGAGATTTAGAAGGACGATCAGATATTGGTGCTGAGTAGGGGTTAATTTTTTATAGATGGGAAGAGAAAGTGGTAGCAGGTAAGAGAAGACATTTAGGTAAGTTGGTTTGCACAGGCTTGTGACAGCGGTAGGAGAATTGAATGTTTTGTAAGAAGAAGGAGTTAGAGAAAGTAGAATTGATGGAAGGGAGAAGGTATGTGATGTGTTTTTGGAAAGTTATGGAGGTTGGAAGAAAGAAATGTGGAAGTGGTAAGAAGTAGAAGAGAAGTGGTGTTTTTAGTTGACAGAGATCAGATTAAGTGAACAAAGCATTTGAATACACTTAATCAGTGAAGGGAGTGTTGGAAGATTTGAGAAGCTCAATATTAAAAGAGCTGGGAAATTCCCCTAAAGAAAATAAGCAGAAACTCAGGTAGAGTTCAGCCCCCACCTTTACCAATGGGCCATTAAGAAGCTGAGATGGCCACCTTATTTTCCACAACAAAGAAACTGGCTTTCAACAATCCTTAAAGGGAAAGACTTTTTTTTTTCCCGACAGGAGTAGTAAAAAAAATAAAAATCACTCCTGATAGAAAGGAGGGGTGGCGTCTCCGCCTCTATCTATAAACAAGCAAGAATTAAAATAATTCTATGCCAAATTAATTGAATCTGGACCTTGGAATTTGAAATGGGAGGGACATGAAAGAGGAAACCTTGAAAATTTGACACAAGCTTTAACCAAGGCTCCTCTATTAAGTTTACCAAATTTGGAAAAGCCATTCAATCTCTTTGTAAACACAAAAAAATTGAATTGCACAAGGGGTGTTGGCTCAGAAAGTAGGAAATTGACCTTTGGGGGAGCCCTTATTGTAAGCACCCCACATCAAGTCAGAACCATCCTTTAGAGGTGGTTACCTGATTCAAGATTCTAAACAAAAATGAAACAATTTTGATGCAGCAGACAGACTTGCTTTTAACTACAGATCACAATTTGAATCAAGCATAGTTCTTAGCCAACACCGGATCAATGGATCAGTTTGGATGAGAACATTATGGTGTTGAAGTAACTGGTTTACATACAAAAACAAGACCTGATTTGGAGGGACACCCCCTGGAGACAAATTGCCTCGAAATTGGTCTGCTCAAACCTTTGAATTGTATTCATTAAATTAAGCTCTATGGACAGGAAGCCTGGATAGCTCAGTAGACAAATGCATTGTAATTTAACACAAGGTTGACTCAGCCATCCATCCTTTCTAAGGTAGATGAATTGAGGACCCAGTTTGTGGGGGGCAATAAGCTGACTTTATGAAGGCTATTGCTTAACACATTGTAACCCTTAGTCTCTGGAGATCATTTGGCCAAATATGGGTGGAGTCATTGGGGAATTCAAGCTATTGTAGATGAACTTTTAAACTAAGCTATGGTTGTATTGGGATATATCTTTTAGTAACATCAATTATAAACAAATGTTTGGTTTGTAAAAAGGTGAATGAACATGCTATCAGACAACAACAGATGGGTAAGAGGTACCACCAGCTTTAAGACCATTTCAATGTATTCATGTGGATTTTACAGAATTACCAAAAGTGGGGAGAGTAGAATATTTATTAGTCATAGTGAACAACCTCACAGGGTGGGTTGCAGCTTTTCTCTGCAGTAATGCTACAGCAACAGTGGTGTCAAGAGTTTTACCCAACCTAGACCGATTATCATCATATGAACTGTTCTTTGGAGTAGTTTTCACTACAGGAAACATATGCATTAATTCCCTGGAAACCAGAGACAAAGTATTGAAACAATATGTGTATAAACTGTCCAGATATTTTAAAGTTTTCAGGAAACAAGGACTATTAGCCCAAACACCACCTTTCCAGTCCACAAATTCCACCACAATGATTGGATGTTGATCCGGAGCTGGACGGAAGTTAGACCCCAAGTGAACGGGCCCGTGCCAGCCCCAAAGGAGTGAAAGGTGGAACTTCACCAAGGAAATCCATTGAAGTTGATGATCCAAAGGATCCAAGGGACTGGTAGGCAGCAACCAGTGGGAATAGCGTTCTTCATCGTCTGGACTATTTTTGTACTTTTTTCTTTATTAGGATTGGGTGGTTGCCTATGCTGTTTCCCAACTGAAGAGGACTACAACTGCTCAGATTCCTTTGTGCACTCTCCCAGATGTATTGGTTTTGTAATTGTGCTTTTAAGATCTTAGGAGGACAATCCTGGATCCACTGGATGAGACTGATACCAGGTAACAAAAACTGACAGGCCATTGGCGCGGAAGTTCAAGAAGAATACACCCTGCTGAGTCCTACCGGCAACGGACTCTCAACGCACGGTGGTGATCGTCAGCCTTGCTGAACCACCCCAGAAGCTGGTTCCCAGCGCACGGCCGAAGCTTGGAATGGAGGAAGACAATATTCCATGGCTGTAGTTTGTAATGTAAAATCCATTAACTGTAATAGAATCCAGTGTCCACTACTTAAAGACACTCATGCTAGAGGGAGATTGGGTGTGGGGACTCTGGGCAACACCTATTTTAGCCCTTCTGTTGGTATTGTTTTAATATGATTGATATTGCCCTACCCCAAGTTACGCATATCCCTCACCCTCTTCTTGACGTCATGAATTTGTAAACTATGGGTCTTGCACTCTTAAGGCCTTGTGGGTGTTCAAGAAATTCCCCTTGTCCCTGTAGAAGGAATCCCAGGGGAACTTACAGCATCAGGACATTGAATGGGGACACTTTGGGTCAAGTCCACTCCCGCCAACAACGTGGTATCAGATGGTGGAGGAAAGCCTTAGACCTCAACCAACTCCTAGACCTGGGATCAAGAGTTTAACAATCCCAGTAGAGGGGGGAATAGAAAAGGAGAACGGACCCCTACAACAATTGAAAAGAGGAAATTGTATATCAGGGATACTGGAATTGGGTCGAAACCTTGTTAAATCATAGGGTCACCTTCCCTGTGTGTAAAGAAACATCAGAAACTTGGTAGGCCTATAGGATCCCTGACAAAAGAACAATGTCCATCAGAAGTGTACCTTGGTCCTAGAATGAACCTTAGGGATGTAAAACTAACCAAAGATCTTTTTCCTTCTGCACACCACTCACTTTCTCATCACCACCAACTGCCATCATCACAAGATGGGGAGGATGGAAGAGGTCCTGGAAGGTATCCAAGGAAAGGTGCACTAGTCTGTTCCAGCCCCCTCGCTTCACAATCTGGCTCTCCATTAGGTCCAACACAGGTTTATGTGTCTTCTTCCCCCCTGTTTGAAGGACCAATTCTCAGAGATAAACAAAAGGACCCTTCACTAGAAGTCCCATTGCAACCACTGGCAGGAATATTTGTGGCAGGGACTCTGGGGGTCTGGACTAATGACAACTACCGTAAGATCCATGCTTTCTCCATGAACATAGGAGGTATGTGTGTATTCCTGGGAGAAGACTGTTGTTTCTATATGAATAAATCAGGGACGGTCAGAGAAATTGCCAAGGAATTGCAGGATAGGGCATCCAAGATAAGTCAGAGGTTACAAACTACTGACATGTGGTTTTCTTGGTTGCCTGGATCCGGGTGGATTAATATGGCTGTGGCAGGCCTAGCTTTTATTCCTTGTGCAATCCCTATGCTGAAGCATCTATCAATAAGAGCAGTAAAGGAAATTCAAGTTGAGAAGGAACTAGGTTTGACAGAACATTTTCTTAATCAAATTGATCCCTATCCTGTGGAAGAACATAAAGATTCTGCAGACCCATATGGGGAAATGGAACCTGTAGAAAAAAGGAGAGAATCTCCCTAAGAATCAAGAGAGTAGACACAATCATGTATAACTTGTTATTTGCCTTTATTACTTATATTTTGTTAGAATTTATATATTGTAGATTTGTTTATTGGAACTTTGTATATTCAGTTGTTACACTTATAATAGAGTAGTGGAAGTTTATGCATAGAAAAACTTCCAGAGGGGGGAATAATGTAGGTAGGTAAATGCGGGTCCAGCTGGATGATCACTGAAGGGCCCTCTTTATTCATAGTATTGTAGGAAAGAAAATGTGCTTGCAAATTAACCAGTTGAGACAGTACAGAGGCAGAACAAAAATTCCTTTGAAGTAGAAACATTTACAGAGGGGCCCCTCAGTTGTCAGAGATAAGAAACATTTGGTGATATACAGTATGAAGGTTAAAGAGATCAAGTATGACCACATGTAATATTAACAAGAATAATTTGAATCTGTGCTTCAGTAATTGGCAAAAAGAATTATGACTGTTGGCAAAGAATAAATGAAACAGTAATTGGGAAGTGTCAATTAAAAATGACAAATGTATATGATCACATAAACTGCTGAGTTAACAGAATCCTTTGTCTAGAAGAGTATAAAAACCATTGTACCTAATTTCTGTCTTTGTTCAACGCTTCATGTACAGAGCTTTGAACCTATTGCGCAATATACATTGTCTCTGATTAACCCTGAAAAAGTTGTGTTGGTCTTATTAAATCCACAACACAACCCCTCTCCCCCTCGAGACCCACCCCCCGGACTTCCCAGAGCAAAAACAGGGTATAGCATAACAAACATAAGTTAAAATAAGCTAACTTTCTGTGGTCTCCAAACTCCCCCTTGCTCTTTAACTCCCCTTTCAACTAACTAAACATATTCAAAAAGGAAATATAGATTTCATTCATAAACTATTTGAAATTTTTAGTCCGATATTTGTTTTGAATATAGTCAATCCATCTTCTCCATTCCAATATATATCTTTAATTTGAATGGTCCTTCAAATACGCTGAAATTTTAGCCATCTCTGCTAAATTCACTACTTTTAGTGTCCATTCTTCAATAGTAGGCAAGTCTGCCTTCTTCCAGTACTGTGCCACCAAGAGTCTGGCTGCTGTTATTAAATTTAAAATCAACTTAGTCTCTATAACAGTACAATCTGTAATTATGCCTAACAGAAAGAACTGTGGAGTAAATTTTATCTTTTTTTTGAGAATATTTTGAATAATCCACCATATTTTTATCCAAAATGCCTTAATTTTTTTACATGTCCACCATATATGATAATACATGGCATCATCACATTCACATCTCCAACACTTAGGTTGCACACTTGGATACATACAGGCTAGCTTTTTAGGATCCAGATGCCATCTATAAAACATTTTATAAAAATTCTCTCTTAAGTTTTGGGCTTGCGTGAACTTCACATTTCTAACCCATATTTTTCCCCATGTTTCCATCATTATTAGTTCTTCAATATTTTGTGCCCACTTTATCATACAGTCCTTAACTAACTCCATTTCTGAATCTATTCTAGCGACGCATTATACAACCTTTTTATATGCATTTGACTTTGATCTCTAATCTGTTTAACAAGTTCTCCTCATTTTGCAGAAAACCAATTTTCTGATCTTCTCTCCATCTAGCTTGCAACTGTACATATTGAAACCATGTTCGAATTGTCCTTTCTTCTCTTAGTTGATTCAAAGATTTTAATTGTAGTATACCTCTTTCCTTGTTAAGAAGCTCTTTATATGTAATCACATCCTGCCTTTGCTCTACACTTATATTCTCTATCGCGTGTCTTGGTATTGCCCACAATGGTAACTTCTTGTTTAGTTTATACTTGTACTTTTTCCAGACACGCAATAGAGCATTCCTTAATATATGACCTTTAAAAGTCTTGTCCACTTTCTTATCATATAATAAATAAGCATGCCACCCGTAAACCAAATCATATCCCGCAATATTCAATATTCTTTCTTCTGTTAAATTCATCCAATCACTCATTGCTGATAGAACAGCTGCCTCATAATAAAGTCTTAAGTTAGGCATTTTGAGACCTCCTCTTTCACGTGTATCCTGCATTATTTTTTGTTTTATTCTTGGTCTCTTCCTTGCCCAAACAAAATTATTAATACCCTTCTGCCATATCTTCAAATTCTCATCTTTTTAAAGTATTGGTATCATTTGAAAAAGAAACAAAAACTTAGGCAAAACATTCATTTTTACTGCTGCTATTCTTCCTAGCAAGGATAATTGGAATTTTTTCCAGTTTTCCATCTCTCTCTGTATTTTTTGCCACAATGGATCATAATTATACTTAAATAATTTTGCATTTGATGTCATAATATAGACCCCTAAATACTTAACCTTTTTTACAATTTCAAATCCTGTTAGTCTTTCTAATTCTTCTTTTTGATTTATAGTCATATTTTTAGTTATTATCTTCATTTTCCCTGCATTTATTTTAAATCCAGATACTTGTCCATAATGATTAATTATATTCATTAGACCTACAACCGACTGTAATGGTTGGGTTAAAGTAACAGCCAAGTCGTCTGCGAATGCTCGTAATCTATAGTCATACTGCCTAATCTTAATTCCACTTATTTTGTCTGACCCACAATTCCAAAGTCAAAATAAACAATAATGGAGACAAATGGCATCCTTGTCTTGTTCCTTGTTCCTTTTTCTATATTAAAAGTGTCTGTTAAACTACCATTAATTATTATTTGCGGTTTGTTTCTGATATATTGCCTTAATAGATTTTGTGAAATATTCTCCAAACTGCATCTTTTCTATTATTTTCAATAAAAATTGCCAATTCAATCGATCAAATGCTTTCTCCACATCAAGAAATATCAGCATCGCAGGGATTTGGTTGTTCTTCCCCAAATACTCCAATAGGTTAACTTGCCTTACATTACTCTTTATTTGTCTACCATTTATAAAACCAGTTTGATCATTATGAATCATTTGTTGCATGACTGTCATTAACCTATTTGCTAATATTTTAGCAAAAATCTTGTAATCTGTATTTAAGAGTGATATGGGCCTATAATTTTTTGGCTGGGTGTGGTCTTGCTCCTCCTTTGGAATCAAAGAAATATAAGCTCTGGGGGTACATCTCCTCCAGATTGTATATTAGTAAATAATTCTTTAAGTGGTCCCACCATTTCTAATTGCAAATGTTTATAATAAGCAGCTGTCAAGCCATCTGTCCCAGGAGCTTTACCCACTTTCAACTGCTTAATTGCAGACATAATCTCCTCAGTGGTTATTGGTTGATTTAAACTCTCCCTTTGCTCTTTTGTAATTGTAGGAATATACTCTTTCTGTAGGTATCTATCTATATCTGTACCTTGAATTTTACCACCAGCATACAACCTCGTATAAAATTCTAAAAATGCTTTTTTAATCATATTTTGCTGATAAACCTCTTTATCTTTATATTCTATTTTCTCTATGGTCCGTGACTTTTGTTTTTTCCTTAACAAATATGCTAACCACCTCCCTGGTTTATTAGCATTACAAAAAGTATTATGTTTAGCATATTGCAAATTAGTTGCGACCTGATCTGCCATTAACATATTAAATTGCCCGCGCAATAAATTAATTGCCTCTTTTATTTTCTTATCTGCTGGATTCAATATCAAAGCTTGTTCTTTTTTTCTGATTTCCTCTTCTAAATTCTTCCTTTTTTTTCCTGTTTGCATCTATATTTATTATTCAAATATATCAAAATGCCTCTCATATATGCTTTGCTTGCATCCCAAACCATTTCCATAGATGTACCCTTATGCATATTTATGATAAAGAATTCTTTCATAAATTTTTTACATTCTTTTACATTTTCCTCATATTTAAACAGATTTTCATTTAACCTCCAAGATCTCTTAGATCCCCTTCCATACTTTAATTCCATCCAAACTGGACTATGATCTGTTAAAACTCTTGGACAAATCTTCATCTTCTTCACCCTGGAAAAGAGATCATTTGTAATTAATATAAAATCAATCCTGGGGAAAGATTGATGTCTATCAGAAAAAAAAGTAAAGTCTTTTTCTTTGGGGTTTCTCTCTCGCCAGAAATCTCTCAGTTCCATATCCTCCATCATTTCAAAAAACGATTTTGGCAATCTGGCACGCGTTGAAATGTTCTGCAAGAGCCCCTTCTCATCTTTTTTAGTATCCAAAATTCCATTCCAATCACCCAATAAAATACACGATTTATAATCCCATTGTAATAACTTGGAATGTAAAAGCTTATAAAATTTTTCCTGTTGTTGGTTCGGTGCGTAGACTCCAATTAAAAGTGTTTTTTCTCCTTTTATTAAAAGTTCAATTGCCAGAAATCTTCCTTGATCATCTGCTTCAATTAATTTGGCAATTAAGTCTTTTTTTAGGTATATAACTATACCATTCTTCTTCTCAGGAGCAGATGCAACAAAATGTACACCTAACCTTGCATTTATTAAGTATTTTTGATCTTTACTTCTAATATGAGTCTCTTGTAAACAAATTACATCATTTTTAAACTGTTTCAAATAATAAAATATTTTTCTCCTCTTTTGTGGTGAATTTAGGCCATTAACATTCCAGGTCAAAAATCTAGTTGCCATTCTTGGCCCCCTGAAGCATTTGGAGCATATGCTGGAAATCTCCATGCATTTTACTTTTTGGCTTTGCTCTTCCCACTGCTTCTGTTTTTGTAGTATCTTGAATCATTTGAAGTTGCTGCACTCTTAATTCTTGACTCTTGGCTGCCGCTCGAGTCTGTCTTTGATCCTTAGGTTCTTCTATCTCCAAAGCTTGAACAATAGTCAAAAATTGTATTAATTTTTCTTGAATAATCAAATCACCCTTTTGGACCTGTGCAACAATTCTTCTTTCTCCCCCTTTCTTGCCCCCTCTATTTCCGTCTTCCTTCTAACTTCCTGGGGCTGAGGGCATCCAGCCTTTAATACATTGGTATAGAAATCTCTTGCCTTCCACACTGAATTGAGGCGGTATCTTTCTCCTGAATAATTCACTACTAAACCAGCTGGAACTTCCCATCTATACTGTATCTGACGGTATCTCAGTTCTTCCACTAGAAAGGCATAATCCTTTCTGGCTCTCAACATGTTGGGGGGAATTTCTTTCAGTGTTAAAACCTCCTGCCCCTGCACTTGAAGTTTGTTTTTAAAAATGACTTGTAGGATTTCATTGCATAATCTCCTTGTTGTAAAATAAACTACAATGTCTCTTGGTAGATGTTTCTGTCTGGCCACCCATGAATTGACACAATAAATTTTGTCAATTTGCCATTCAAAATTTGCTTTTTGATCTTCCATTATCTGTGCAAATGCTTCTGAAAAGATCTCTCTCAAATTCTCTTGCTTATTTTCCTTGAGGCTTCTTATTCTCAGAGCAAATTCCATGTCTCTATATTGTATCATTATCACATCCGCCTCTGCTCTTTCCATCTTGTCCTGGACCTCCCCCATTTTATTTTCCAAGTTCTCATTAGACTGCTTAATTTCTTCCACTTTTTCATCTATTGCTTCAATGTGTCTGCCAATCCTTGTACTGCCATAATAATATCTTCTCTAATTTCTTGGTTTCTCAGACTTTGACCTGAGCTATTTCTTTAGCAACTTCTCGAGTTTGCTCCTGAAACACTGAAGCATTTTTTTTTCCTGTAACAGAGGCTTGTGTTTTGAGGGCTTCCTGCAACATTTCAAATGTTAATATTGTTGGTTCCGTTGGAACAGAGAGAGATTGCAATCTGGACATTTGAGCTAGTGAAGTCCCAGCACTTTTGGGGACAATAGCCTTAATTTGTTTTGAAGCCATTTTTAGTTTCCAATATAAATTTAGTCAGCTGCCAGAACAGTAGATCCACCAAATCCAGAAATCAGTCTTTAAATAATATCAATCCTTTTTTTAAGGATCACTGCTGTAATCTCTAATCTTCTCCTTTTTTTTGAAAACACATATCTCTAATTTTGAATAAGGGCTGCCAACACTAAAAGAAACTTCTTTTTAACTTTCGCTTTCACACCCCATTAAAGCACAATCGCGGATTTCCGGCGGTGACATCATCACGAACGGGTGAGGAAACGGAGGCTCCGTCTCTGAAACCCAAATTAATTGCTCTTTAAGGGCATTCCCGAACTTGGAGGAATCGGGAAACGAAAGAGGAATTCGCGAAGCCCCCTGGTGTTGCGCTGTCATCAGGGAGGTCGAGCGATCAACCTCTTAAATTGGTGGAGAAGAAGTCGGCCTTATTGGCGGACAGGAGTGATGGCGCCCGCCTAGATCGAAGCAAAAAGTGGAAGCAATTCCGAGTGACTGTCAGATAGATCACCTACAATAGAGACGGCAAACATGACGCGCGATCGAATCAGAGAAAGACAAGTGAGTTACAACAGCGGCGATACAAGAGGAGAAGGAAAAAAGGGGAAATAACTACAGCGCGGAAGAGAAAATCCCATAGAATGACTAAGCAAAACATCAGAAAAGGAGAAATAGCGCTCGAAGCGGTCTGACTGCGGACCTTTACAGCTGATCAAAAGGAGCAGCCTGTGGACTTTGTGGATATAGAGACAAGCTGTTTGATCTTGGGAATTATAACTGATTCAAACCCCAAACATCGGAAACCGAATACAGAGACTGAAATACCGGACTAAGTGGTGAATTTCACGGATACAGAAGATCTGTCGGGATTTCGAACTCTGGATTTACAAATAACTTTGGACAATAAGAACTCAAGTTTAAAAAACAAAGATTTGAAAATTGAATGCAGAGATCCGATTACTGGGAGAAAAAATTAAAAAAAAAGACTGAGACGACACAGATTGCGTTTTTCATGATTGTGAAAGAACAGACTGAGAGAGGTAAAATAAGAAAACAATAAGGACTAAAGAAAATAAAAATTAAGTGAACTATTAATTTTGAATTGTTTAATTAGTTAATAAGTTTAATATTTGAAAGAAATATATAAGTTGACAATATTTTTATAGCTATAAATTGTATTGTGGAATTGTAGTTAGACAAGGAATTATTGTTAAAGCAAAAGACTGATTTTTATATAAAATAACAGATGAGTTGACTGTATCTCTGAGATAAACTGATTGAAAAAGGGGGTAATCGAAAAGATTGCTAATTAGGAAATTAAGAAAATTAAATTAAAATCTTGATTGATAAGTAAATAGATTTATACTATGAACAAGAATTAATTGCTTAATTGGGATAACTGGCAATATAATATAATATAACTATATATAAGTTGTGTGGTGTATAAGTAGTATTTGGAGGGGAAAAGAGATATTAAGGAATAACTTAATAATTGATGCTAAGGTTGGAAAGCTTTACATGAATATTAAAAATGTATACAACATCCACCATAACAAAGACAGGGAAAAAACCTACAACTAGTACGTTAGTAATGACTCCTTCCCCCTCACAACAAAAAACAATAGATAGCACGATGGGGAAAGAAAAAGAAAAAGAAAAACTGGAAATGGCACCTAATGTAATACAAGATATGTTTCAAAAGATCCAGGAAACACTGTTTCAAACACAAGAAAAAATAGCTGAAAATCAGGAAGAAATGAGAACGTTCCATGCAGAGATCAGAAATGAATTAGGAGAAGTTAAGGAAGATATTAAGACCATGAAAGATAAAATTGGGGGCATTCAAAATTCTATAACAGAAAATGAACAGAGAATTAGGAAAACGGAAACAAAAATAGACCACGTGGAATTAAAAGTAGAAGCAATGGAACAAAAAACCCTACAACTAAATAAAGAAATGTCAGACTCCTTGGCCATGCTCGAAATGGAAAAGGCCTCATACTTCCTGCGTTTTCAAAACGTTCCAGAAGAAAAAAATGAGGATTTAGAAGGAAAGATGGTGGAGATTATTGCAGGAATGATACAAAAAGAGCCAGAAGAAATAAAAGGACAATTGGAAGAAACTTATCGTGTACAAACAAATTATATAAGAAGACACAAATTGGCGAGAGAAGTCCATGTTAAATTTTTAAAAAAATCAATCCGAGATGAAGCCTATAAGAAATCTAGAGAAGAAACGGTGATCTATAATGGAAAAGAAATTATAATTTTAAAACAGATACCCCGAAGAGTAAGAAATCTACGACAACAATATCAGTTTTTAACACAACTATTGATCAAATACAAGATAATGTATAGATGGCTGCCAATAGAGGGGATCTTAATTACGTGGGAAGACAAAAGATATAAAATAGACACTCTAGAAAAGGCAAGAGAATTTCATAACACACATTTTAGACTAGAAGTAGAACAGGAAAGTAAGGAGGAAACAGATAGTAAAAGTCAAGAAGAAGAACCAATAGAAACAAAGGAAGAAAAAGAAATAAGACAGAGGCAAGAAAAAGAGAGAGAACAGAGAGAAGGTGCAAAACCTAGAGAACGGATGGAAACAAGAAACACCAAAAAACAGATACAATAGGCAATGGATGAACAGATCAAACTCTTTTCGGTAAACATTAATGGCTTAAATGCCCCAAAGAAAAGGAATCAAATTTTTACAAAATTACGAAAATTAGAAGCAGATGTGATATGTCTGCAAGAAGTACACATTCAAAATGATTATCAAAAAATCCTAGAAAACCCCAAATTAGGAGAATTACGTTTATCTCTGGCCCCAAAAAAGAAAAAAGGAGTAGTGATTTACGTAAAAGAAAAAATACAATCTAAACTAGTTTATACCGATGAGCAAGGTAGAGTGGTGATGGTTGAATTAGAAATAGGAAAAAGGAAAATGTTAATTGTAGGGATTTATGCACCTAACCAAAAACTACAAGTTTTTTTTAAAGACCTACATATAAAATTAGCAGAATTAGAATATGATGATATTTGTGTAATAGGGGATTATAATGCAATAGTAGATGCAAAGAAAGACTACAAAACTGGGGAAAAAAAACAAAAGAAAAAAGAAATACTTCCAAAAGAATTCTTTACTATGGCTGAAGAACTAAACTTGGCAGACGTATGGAGGGAAACACATGAAGAAGAGGTCCAATACACCTTTTACTCCCATCCGCATAACTCCTGGTCAAGACTGGACATGGCATGGATGACCCCAAGTATCAAAACAGAAGTAGAAAAAATTGAGATAGGCACAAACCAATGGGCAGACCACAATCCACTATTCATAAACTGGAAAGGGGAAAGAAGACGTAAGAGATGGACAATGAACCAAAGATTATGTAAAGAAAAAGAATTTAATTTGATGTTAGAAAAGGAAGTAAAAATATTCTTTCAGATAAATAAAATAGAGGAAACCTCTTTACAAAACACATGGGATATTTTAAAAGCATATATAAGGGGCCTAGTAGTAGCATATACGAGGAAAAAGAATAAAGAGAAGAAAAAACAATTAGAGAAATTAGAGAAAGACCTAAAACAAATAGAACAAAAACTCCAGGAAAAGCCCCAGAACAAAACAATAAGAGAAGAATGGGAAATGATTAAGCATAAATTGAATTTGATAAACCAAATAGAACTAGCCCAAAAAATAAAAATGGCGAAACAAAACTATTTCGAGCACGCAAATAAAACGGGCAGATGGCTAGCCTATAAACTGAAAAAAGAACAGAAAAAAAGAATGATATACCAACTGAAGGATGATAAAGGAGAAATTCAACATAGTAAAGAGGCCAAAAAAGATATTATTAAGAAATTTTATGCGAATCTATATAATCAGGGGAAAATAGAGGAAGATAAAATAAAACAGTACATAGAGAAATCAGGAATGCCAAAAATCACAGAAGAACAAAGAATTACTCTCAATAGGCCAATAACTAAATTAGAACTAGATGAAGTACTGAAAAAGCAAAAAAACAATAAAACATCGGGTCCCGACGGGCTACCGGTAGAAATATATAAAACAATGCAAGAAGTATTGGGAGAGAATATGTTGCGATTATATAATGAAGCTATGGAGAAAGCCAAGATACCAAATTCATGGACAGAAGCCATAATAACACTCATTCCAAAAGAAGACACAGATCTCCAGTTAATACAAAACTATAGACCTATTTCATTATTGAATGCCGATTACAAAATATTTGCAGCATTTGCATTCTTTCTTGGCAGAAAGAATTAAATTAGTATTAAATACATATATACACCCAGACCAAAATGGATTTCTGCCGGGACGCCAAATAAAGAACAACATGAGAATAATACTTAATGCTTTAGAATACCATGAATCACACCCGGAGAAGCAGGCAGTGTTGGTTTTTCTTGACGCCCAAAAGGCCTTCGATAACCAAAATGGGAAATTTATGATTGAACAACTACAAAATATGCAAATTGGGGAAAAATTTGGGAAAATTATAGCAGAAATCTATACCAAGCAATCAGCAAGGATAATTATGAATGATGACATAACAGACAAATTTAATATAACAAAAGGAGTCAGACAAGGCTGTCCACTTTCCCCCTTACTATATATTCTATCATTGGAAACCCTGTTGAAAAAAATTAGAGAAGATCAAGGAATTGAAGGTTTAAGGATTAATAGAGAAGAATACAAAGTTCAAGCCTTTGCTGATGACTTAGTGTTTTTGACAGAAAATCCTATGGAATCTATACCTAATTTGTTCCAAAAAATAGAAGAATTTGGAGAAGTGGCTGGACTAAAAATTAATAAAAGTAAATAGAAGCTAATTGTTAAAAACCTAACGGAAATCCAAACAAAAGATTTGATAGATAATATACAAATTCAAACAACAACAAAAATAAAATATCTAGGAATCTGCTTATCTACAAGAACATCAGCAATTAAAGAAAACAATTATGATAAATTACTAGAACAAACAAAGAAAGACTTAGAAAAATGGGAAAATTTACATATTTCATTTCTAGGAAGAATTTCGGCCATCAAAATGATTATATTACCTAAATTTTTATATTTGTTTCAGGTCACCCCAATTAAAATAGATAAACCGTTTTTTGAAAAGCTGAATAAAATAACATCTAAATTTATTTGGCAAGGGAAAAGGCCACGAATAAAATTTAAACTGCTTCAGGATACAAAAGATAGAGGAGGAGCTGCACTCCCTGACTGGGAGATATACTACCAAGCAGCAGTACTATCGTGGGTCAAAGATTGGATAGAATTAAAGGACTCTAGAACTTTAACAATTGAGGGACACGAACTTCAAACTGGCTGGCACTCCTTTATGTGGGACGAGAAATACAAAACACATTCATATTTTAAAACACATACAATAAGGAACTCACTATTACAAATTTGGCTTAAAATTAAAAAACAACATTATATGAAGATACCAAATTGGCTAGCACCGGCTGAATCAATTAGACACCCAAATTTAACAGATAAGACAAAAATAATTAGATATAAAGATATAATTGACTATCAAGGCAAACTAAAGACAAAACAACAATTGGAGACAGATTTACACAGAGGAATAGACTGGTGGACTTAGACTCAAATACAATCCAAATATAGAGAGCATATAAAAACATATGAAATTTATAATCAAAAACAAGAAATAGATAAAATTATATTAGATTCAGAAAATAAATTAATTAGTAGAATTTATAAATTTCTCCTACGCTATAAATTGGAAGAAGAGACAGTCAAAGAAACGATTAAGTGGGCTCAAAATATCAAACACACAATACCTTTGGAAAAATGGGAAAAGTTCTGGCAGGTAAACCTAAAGTTAACGAAAGCAACGGCGTACAAGGAAAACCAACTGAAAATGTTTTATCGGTGGCATATGTCTCCAACCAGATTGGCAAAAATACAACCTAAAAATAGCCCAATTTGTTGGAAGTGCAAAAAGGCACAAGGTACTTTCTATCATTTATGGTGGACGTGCCCGGCAGCAAAGAAATTTTGGTCTAACATCAAAAAATGGTTGGAACAAATAACAAAAACACAGATTGAAAAAGAACCAGAAACATTTTTATTAGGAATATTTAACAAATCATACCCTAAGGATATCAAATATCTTACAATTCATATATTAACTGCTGCAAGAATAACCTACGCAAGAAATTGGAAACAAGAAAAAATACCAAGTGAAACAGAAGTAATAGGGAAAATTTTAGAATGCGCTGAAATGGATAGGTTAACCAAAGAATTACAAGAAAAAGAAGAATCAGACTATTATAAAATATGGAATAATTAGTATAATTGGTTAAAAATTAGAAATATACAAAAAATATAGGGGATATATTACTGATTGATACATATATATGTAATAAAAATATTATTAGATTACAGAAAGGTGAAGGAATATATTATAAGTAGAATTGTAGAACGTCACTCTGAAAAAATGCTTAAGAAGAAATTATACTCTTTTTGTGTATATGTTGTATAAATGTTAGTTGTGTATATGTTACGTATGTCTTTTTTAATATTTATATTTAATAAAAACTATTTAAAAAAAATAAAATAAAGCACAATCGCCTTCTTGGTTTCACTTTCTCCCCTTAATAAGTCAGAAGGAAGTAATACACATTTGGAGTTAAAGTTCAGTACTTGCAGATCTAATCTCTCCTGAGTTTGCTCAGCCTGCTTCCGAATGATGTTTATTCAAGCATTGTTTGCAGGGGTAGTCGTGGCGTCTTCTTTTGCTTGAAGCAGAAATGTCCCGGATCCGGAGCTCTGTTGGGCTTCCAGGGAGCTCTCACCCTTCGAGCCCCAGAATTGTTCCTGGGGCTCCTTGGGGAGCTCTACCTATGCCCGTCTGCTCTCTTCCTCCCCTTTTCCCAGGAAGAAAGTTTTCAAGCTGCTAGACAGCTGATTTGTGCTGTTCTAGCGGCTTTATAAGATCACAGGGCTGGTGCTCAAGAAAAGAGCGTCCTCGGCACCTGCGGTGCCACCTGAAGTCAGAAATATTCAAAAGTTTTCAAAAGGTTGTTTTCTTACAGAAAATACTCCTGGTAAAAAATATTTATTAACAACATAATTAAATGGGGGTGGGGGCAGGGAAAGGACAACTTATAGTTCTGCCCTGTTCTTCATTTTATTTAGTATTAACACTCTTTGTACTCTGCCCACAACTGCCATTTCTTTTGTTAACAAGTTGGGGAGAAGAGTAGATTTTAAAGTGTTTAGAATGAATGAGGGAATGCAGTGCTAAAGATGTATCTATCCAAGTTAGTTTTCAGATTTACTGCCTGCCAAACATTGAGTTTTAGGTTTTGAAACTCATGTCAGTATTTTCATTTTTAATATAAGTTGTACAGACTTCTATATTTCAATAGTATAAACATCTTATAAATAATGCTGATCACTTACCTTTGTCAACACCATCTTATATGCGTATAACTTGTTTCCTTTTCCCTTTCCCAAAGCACCTTCAAATTTTTCTACAAAATCTTGAGCTTCCCTAAGTAAAAAAATAATAATTGAAAAAGATTATATTTATCTATCATAATATGATGTATACCTGTCCATCAGAGATAGTTGGTCTAAATGACTTCTAAAATTTACTCTGACATTAATCACAATATAGTATATTGCAAATATTAAAAGTACTGGGGTTGAACTCATAGAGCTAATTCTGCTGCTGAGGATTGTTTTCAGTTATGAGAAGGGTGGAAAATAAATTTGACAAAATAAATAAATAAATGAAATAAAAACTGATTCATCGTCTAACCCAGGCATCCTCAAACTATGGCCCCTGGGCTGGGTACGGTCCACTGACACAATGTATCTGGCCCTCACAGTAGTGGCATTCAGCCCCTGCCCTGCCTTGCCCCTGCTCCACCACTCCCACCCACTCCTCGCATGGCTGGCTTTTCCTGGCTAACGGGGGCCTGGGGAAGAGGTGCCTCATCTGCTGCGTCTGCCAGAGGGCATGGGCAGCAGGGACTCTGCAGCTGGCCCTCCAAGAAACAGGCCTGTTGCATTGGCAGCAGACAGAGGGGCAGGGGTGGATGAGGCATGTGATGCGGATCACACACCTGCTCCATCCCATGTGGCTGGGACAAGCACGTGATTGTCCGACACATCCAACCTGTGGGACCACATTCCTCTCCCCTGTGCCTCTGTCTTTGGCTACTGCTCCCACTGTGGGGGAAGACAAGGTGAGGAGAGTGTGGGGTGGCTGCTGCCTACTCCCTCATATCTCTTTTGGCTTGTGGTTGGAGATCAGGTCACCACTGGTCATCTCCTTGGCCCCCTTGTAGGTCTTGCCCTTGGCCTGTGCATGAAGCATGTTCCCCTTGCACACCCAACTGCAGCAGTGGGTGCACAAGAGGGGTGCTTTGCCAACAGACCCTGCAGGAAATGGGGGAAAGCGCAGCATTTCCCCATCTGCTGCCAGACAGAACACGTGGTGCCTGGCTGGGCTTCCCTGAAGCATCGCAGGGGGGTGGGGTAGGAAGCGGCACTCACCCCAAGGCTGGAGAAAGAGGAGCTTTGAGTCTCAGGCACCGATTCGGGTAGCGCCCTGCTGACTCCCCTGCTCATGCAGAAGGAAGCCTGGCTACTCACAAGCTACCCAAAATTTGGCTGCAACCCTCCCTCTCCAGTAGTGGAGACAGCTGTCCTCCTTCAGGAGTGGACAGCCAAATGAAGGTGGGGGGGAAGGGAGAAGGCAGTGGCTATTGCAGCACCCACTCCCTAGCTCGCTCACCTCTCACCAGTCCCACTTTGCCAACAGGCGCACAAGCTTGGAATGGAGATTCAGCGGGGGGCGGGGGCCTGCAAGGCAGAAGGCTGCCTTCAGTCCAAGGAAGGGACTGCAGGAGGAGCTGTGTCACTTGGGCAGTGCCCTGAGAGTGCTGTGGAGCTCGCAGAGGTCCATTAGGCCAGTGCCATCGCTGAGCCAAAGCAGCCAACTAGAAAGGCTGATTAGAAGTGGTAAAAAGATGCCAATTCCCAGCAGGCAAAAGGCAGCCACCACGAGTGGGGAAAGCTCGATCCCCATCAGCGCTATGGCCACCCAAGCCCAGCTGGGATTGTGTTTCTTCCCCCGCATCTCTGCTGGGCCTGGGGAGCCAGGACTCTGATGGGGATCTGGCTTTCCCCACTCGTGGTGGCTGCAGCCTAATGGACCTGTGCAAGCTGCTGACAGCCTCGGTGGTGCACAAGAGGAACGTGCCTTTCTAACTGGCCTCTTTACCTCCTTCGGGCTGCACAGGTCTGCTGAGTGGCAGCAAAGTTGCCATCCAGGAGCTGTCAGGGGTAGAGACCCATGATAATATGCCTCCTTCACTGGGGCTGTTTGGCAGGGAGAGCAGCGCCCCACCCTGTCTTGCGAGGTAGCAGCACCACAGTGTTTTCGGGGTGCTGCCCGAGTGATACAGCTCCTTCAGACAGAGCCCCAAGGCTGCAGTCCCTTCCCTGGACTAAAGGGAGCCTTTTGCCTTGCAGCCCCCCACCCCACCCCACTGCACCCCACTAGCGTTCTGAGCTAGTGTCCCTGTTGCCAAAGTGGGGCTGGTGAGACCTGAGCAAACTAGGGAGTGGACATAGCAATAGCCGCTGCCTTCCCCCCTGCCACTTGGCTGCCCGTCCTTCTCCCGCTCGGCTGCCTGAAGGAGGACATCCATCTCCGTCACTGGAGAGGGAGGTGGGAAGGGCTGGCTGGCCAGCAGATCAGCACTGCTGAGCCCCCGTCTTGGGGCTTCCTCAGTACATCCACTCCAAGTGATCCCTTCCTGGTCCGATTCTGCCTGCCAGATGTGCGGAGCCCTTTCCCGAGCCTGTTGCACGGGTTCGGCACATATGGAGGAAGCTCCGGCCAGCGAGATTCCAAAAGCAGATTGAGACTGCTGTGATGCAAATGGAATGGGATTCAGCAAAGTTTCTCTTCCCCACCCCCACTTGCTCTTGTAGGAGACAAACTTTCCTGACAGAGAGATGGGAGGGAGAGAGCAAATGGAATGAAATGGAATGGGATTCATCAATTTGTCTTCCCCACCCCCATTTGCTCTTCTAGGAAAGAGAGGGGGGGAGGGAGAGGGAGAGAGAGAGAGAGATGGATGAATGTCGATTGTAACCTCCTTCGGGCTGAGAAGAATTGCTGCAAAACAGAGTTTTCTGAAGTGGTCAAACAAAAGCAAATAGAACACTCCCAGGAGGAAAACAAATTAAAGTTTCATTTGTATGTATTATTTAATGGACTGCTAAATTGGCAAAATGGACTGCTAAATTGGCCACGCCCACCCAGTCACATGACCACCAAGCCACACCCACCCAGTCACATCACCACCAAGCCACACCCACCCAGTCACATGCCCCCCCCGACACACCCACCTAGCCAGTCCGGCCCCCCAACAGTCTGAGGAACCCTGAAGTGGTCCCCTGTTCAAAAAGTTTGAGGACCCCTGGTCTAACCTATAGAAATTTGAGGTAACAGTAGAGTAGATCTGAAATTCCTTCTCCAAGATGCATTATATATCTGCATTATAAACTGATTTAATCTCTTCAATCAGTAATACAGATTATTAGGATCTGCTCTAACATTGTTAATGAATTATTGTTTGAGTTCATTTTAGCTTCAAGGCCACACTGTCAGTTGGCTCTGGTATGCAGTGGCCTCTGGTTGCCTAGCTACAAGGGGGCTGGGCTGTATACTGTATCTTTATGCTGTTTCCTGCTCAGGTGCCTCAGCTTGCTTGAAACTGTTTGCATTCAGTTTGTTCCTAGTAAAAGTAACTTTCTCTAAATCTATGGAGCCAAGGATTTTTCTTTCCTGGGAACTGAACCGAGGCAGCTCTGACATTAAGCAAGCTCTGCTTTTAGGGTCAACTAGGAGACAGCAATCTACCATGGGGACCAAGCATCCAATGTCTAACCATGGGAGTGAGCTGAAGGAAATTGGCGCTATGGCCGGCTCCCCCACTAAACCACACCAGACTCCAGGTGAGGCAGAATGGCAAGAAGAACTGGACTTCAGCGAGAAGCCCATCAGGCTCAGGTGGGTGAGGGGCATGGGGCAAAGGGAAGACCCCCCTGAAGAGAAGCCCAGAGGAAGCCATGCTTTACCAGGCTCTGTTCCTGATACAACAAATTAGGGGGAGTCAAAGAGCCCAAGGGCCTCTGACACAAGCAGCGTCTCAAGATCCCTGGGTCACCCCAGACCAAGCTGCGCAAGCCACTCCACCTGCAGGGACCATTCCTAGAAGGCACCAAGCCCCAAAGGTCCCAGCCTTGGGTGTGCAGTATGGGGGAGACCCTGAGCAATTGGGGTTCTTCCTGGTGCAAGTCTGGAACTACACACAGGAGTATGGGGCCAAACTGGAGATGGCAGAAGCCCAGATAAGATGAGTAACCATGGGCCTGGATGCGGCAGCAGCAAAGTGGATGGTCTCCCTCCATAATAGAAATGTTCCCCAACTGTGGAACTATGACCACTTTATGACAGCTCTTCACCAATGGTTCAAGGACCCACTGACTGAATGCAAGGCTAGGATCCAGATAAAGATCATCACCCAAGGGTGACAGTCGGTGCCCATGTACATCCAGGAGTTTCGAAAGATGGCATGCTGGTTGGCCACATGGTCTGAAAACTTCTTCATTGATTGCTTCAAAGATGGCCTCAGTGATAACATTTACTATACCTGCATCTTGCACGGGACCCCACGACCCTTACAATGCTTGTAATGTGTTGTATGTGTTGGCAACAGAAGGGGAGATCGACCTTGCCTGGGACCAATGCTGGAGAGCCAGCAGACAAGGTCAGTCCTTCCCTTCCACACGTAAGAAAGGAGCACGATGTACCTCAGACATGGGCAGGAGAGGCACTGAGTTGCAGCATACCAATCCAGCAGACCCAACCCCAGGGCCATGGCAACCTGAAGGGAGGAGGCAAAAAAACCAGCTCCAAGGGACCCAATAGGCAGCACTGAAAGTTCTGGATGTCATAGAGTTCACCCTCCTGGCTCTGAGGGGTTGGGAACTCCGACAAACTTGGGTGAGGCTAACAGCGACGACAATGACAACCCCTGGGTAAGTTGGTGGATGACCCCTGCAACTCTCCTTGTGGAGTTAGTGGTGCCCTCTTCAAGAGACCAAGAGAGGATGCTGGCTTTACTGGACTCGGGCTGCACTAGGTACATAGTCAGTGTCAGCCTCAGCTTTTCTGCTTTAGCTGCCATAAGAAACGGGGAGGGATTAGGTATGGAGCAAAGGGGGGGAAGAGAGGAGGGGGTTTGTCTTTGTAGGAGGGGACTTCGTGGGAATCGAAACTGGATTTCAGAAGGGGACGGCTGACCAACTGTCTCGACATTCCTGATGGATGACGCTGCCAGACGTGTTGCCACCTGACCTTTGGAAGACCTTTAGATTGGCTGAGAAAATATAAACATGAGGGGGGGAAGAAGCTTAGTAGATGCATTTCGCGCGTTTTGCTCACTTCCAGCTTTTCCTGGGTTGTTAATCTTTTCATATTCAGTAAAAGTACCAAATTCTTCAAAATGCTTGAGTTTGGGGTTTTCTTTCCTGGATACTGAAGGAAGCATACCTGACATTAAGCTGGAAGTCATCCCAGTCATCCCGGACAAAACCCGAGGGGACTGAAAATCCAAAGTATGTCAGATCGAGGGAGTGATGAAGAAGGGAAGATGGGGGCAGCGAGTTCAACCGCCCTCCAGTCGGAAAGAGAAACTGCAGAATGGCTGGAAAAACTCCGTTTGGAGCCGGAGGAAGCTAGATGGTCCAAAGGAGTGGGGAGACTGCCGGACTGGGGGGAGAATCCCCGGGGAGTGACGACTTCCAGACCCCGTAAAAGGGAGGCAGTGTGGATGCAACAGCAGAAGGAACGTCTCATGATAGATCAAGCCTTGCAGCTTATCCGTGATGTGGAAGAAAGCAGAAAAAACCGTGAGTCTTTTGAAACTCCTGTGGAGAAGGGGGGGAAGACATTTTCCACGCAAATGGCGTTCATGTCTTTTTGTAGTACAAGCGGATGCTAGCGACGTTGCCGTAGGAGCAATACTCTTGCAAAAGAATGAGAATGGAATATTACAACCCTGTGCTTATACATCCCATAAACTATCTGAGACAGAAAGGAGATGGGCCATATGGGAGAAAGAAGCGTTTGCAGTTAGATGGGCGCTGTTAACATGGAGACAATTTTTAGAAGGGGCGAAACACCCTTTCGAGGTGTGGACTGACCATAAGAATCTAGAAGCATTAAAAACACCACGCAAATTGTCACCCAAACAGGCACGCTGGGCCCAACATTTCAAGCGTTTCAATTTCACTTTACGTTACCTTCCTGGGGGAAAAAATTTCATGGCGGACGCACTTTCCAGATTACCACAGTACAACAGCATAAAGAAGGAAGTGGTTCAACCAATGATCCCCTTAACGCAATTGGCAACACCTGTCACTACCAGAGCACAGAGTAAAACCGATCCAGAACTCTTGGGGGATTTACTCAAAAAGTTACGAGAAGCGCTAAAAGCTGATGAGTGGTTTAAAATCCACTCGAATGAATGCACACTTCGCGACGGACTAGCTTGGGTTGGATCAAAATTGTATGTTCCGACCACATTAAGACCAACCGTATTGAAATATGCGCATGATGCCAAAGCCGCAGGACACTTTGCGTTTGTCAAAACTTTACATCTTGTTAAGAGACAGTTTTGGTGGCCTGCACTAAAAAAGGACATACAGACATATGTGGCTAGCTGTCCAGTATGTGCCTCGGCTAAAAGACCTCCAGGAAAATCCCCTGGATTACTGCAAAGTGTGGCTAGACCGAACGCCCCATGGAAGGAAATATCTATGGATTTTATTGTGGACTTACCAGACAGTGAGGGCTGCACTGTCATTTGGGTAGTAACTGATTTGTTTTCCAAACAAGTACATTTCATACCTTGCTCAAAGATCCCTTCAGCAAAAACCCTCGCAAAATTGTTTATTCGGCAGATTTACCGACTACATGGTCTCCAAAAAGAATAATTTCTGACAGGGGTGTGCAATTTACTTCCAGCTTCTGGAGAGAATTTTTAAGATTGATAGGTTCCGCACAGGGGTTGAGTTCCAGTCACCACCCTCAGACAAATGGCGCTTGTGAAAGAACCAATGGGGTGCTCGAACAATACCTTAGGTGTTACGTGAATTACCAACAGGACAATTGGGTAGACTTGTTGCCATTTGCAGAAGTGGCATATAACAATTCTGTACACAGTAGCACCGGATTCACCCCTTGTAAGGTTGCATCGGGCCAGGATTTTGTACCCATTCACGAGTTACCTCAAGATGATCCCCAAAATCCCTCCTTGATAGATTGGATGGAACAACTAAGGAGCACCTGGACAGTGACTCGGAAGGCATTAGATGAGGCACACCGAGCTCATAAGGCACAAGCCGATAAGAAAAGGTCCCCAGCTCACATTTATAAAGTGGGGGATAAAGTCTATTTGTCTACCAAATACTTACAAACCACCCAGAGGTCTAAAAAGCTGGGGCCTAAGTATGTAGGACCATTCCGTGTGATTAGACTGATAAATCCAGTGACAGTTGAATTGGAATTGCCAAAAACCTTGAGACGGATACATCCTGTATTTCATGTTAGTTTATTGAAACCTGAACACTCATCTCCCCTAAGGGCTGATCATAGCAACCCTCCAATTCCCATCCTCATAGAAGGGGAGCAACATTTTGAGGTTAAGGAAATCTTGGACTCTAGAAAACACCATGGTAAAGTCCAATATCTGATTGCCTGGAAACATTTTCCACTATCTCAGGCTGAATGGGTAAATAAACGAGATGTCCGAGCTCCCAAGAAAGTACAACAGTTCTATGCCAAATACCCTGAAGTCATTGAAAAGCTGGGACTGAGACTCAAACGGCTGAGAGTGTCCATAGCATTTTGCCAGCTAGATGGAACTGTAGCTGGAGGGGCGCCAGCTCACTTTATAACTGAACCAGTAGAGATGAGAATGGGAATGCAGAAATGGAACCCTGATGTGAATTGGAGGAGGGGGCTCTTACAGATTTGGCAGAAAGTAGCCAAGGAAGAGGAAAAGATCCCAAAACCCAGCGGTGAGAGAAACAAAGGGCAAAGGAAGCTGGGGGCAGCAGCTCAGGAGACCACTCAATAATCAAATCAAAAATCCCAAAGGAATACTGGGGCTTGAGAGATGTGTTTAGTGAGAAAGGCTCTGATGTGCTCCTGCCCCATCGCCCCACAGACTGCAGTATTGAAATTCTTCCAGGAGCTAAACTCCCAAAGGCTAAACTTTACTTGATGACTTCATGTGAACTAGGAGAGCATTGGACCTTCATAGACAAGAACTTAAAACATGGATTTATCCAACCAGCAAGGCCATGAGTGGCAGCCCCAGTTTTGTTCCGGGAGAAGAAAGATGGTACTCTTCATCTATGCATTGATTATAGGGAACTAAACGTGGTGTGTGTAGAAAATGTCTACCCATTGTCACTGATGAAGAACATGTTGGCACATCTAGCAAAAGGACAAATCTTCACTAAGTTAGATTTTCAGGAAGCTTACTACTGGATGCGAATCAAGGAGGGCAATGAATGGAAAACAACATTTAATTGCCCCCTGGGATGTTTCCAGTTCCGGGTGCTCCCTTTTGCCTTACAGCCCCCTCCCCCCAAGCAGGGTTCATGCAACTGATCAATGAGGTGCTGCATGATTTTTTGTACAAGGGAGTTGTACAAGTGGATGATATTTTAATATACACTGAAATGAGGGAGGAACATGTGAAATTGGTGTGGGCAGTCCTAAAAAGGCTCCGAGCTGCTGAACTATATACAAAACTTTCAAAGTCTGAATTTCATTAAGATAAGATTAAGTGGACCATGGAGTGCCAAGCAGCGTTTGAAAAGCTCAAATGACTGTTCACAGCAGAACCCATGTTGAAGCACCCTGACCGAGATGCCCCATTTGTAATTCAAGCCAATGCAAGTGATGTACCTTTGGGGACAGTGTTATTGCAGAGGTATGCCTGGGGTTTGCTAGAGCCATGCACATACACTTCTAAGAAACTCACCGAGACTGAACAGAAATGGGCGATATGGGAGAAGGAGGCATATGCAGTGTGGTGGGCCCTATTCACTTGGTGGCATTTTCTGGAAGGGGCAAGGATGCCATTTGAGTATGGACTGACCATGAAAACTCCGTGCAGGCTAGCCCCTAAACAAATCTGTTGGGCTCAACACTTTAATCGCTTCAACTTCACCCAGCATTATGTCCCGGGGCGGGGGGAGAATTTTATGGCAGATGCTTTGCCTAGATTGCCCCTATACAACGGCATTAAAGCCAAAGTGGTCAAACTTGTTATCCCCTTCAAGCAGCTAGTAGCTCTGGTAACCACTAGAGCTCATGAGAAGGGGGAGTCTGAGATTCCAAATGAACAGTGTAAGAAGCTCAAAAAGTTGATGAATGGCTTACTACTCACAAAAATGACTGCATCATGCATGATGGACTGGCTTGGATTGGGGCCAAATTATATGTATCCTTAAGCATGAAAGACACTGTATTAAAAAGCACCCATGACTCTAAGTCAGCAGGACATTTTGGATTTGTAAAAACCCTGCACTTGGTTAAGAGGCAGTTTTGGTGGCCTTAATTGAAGAAAGACATTGAAACTATGTGGCCAGCTGTCCAGTTTGTGCTGTGGCAAAAAGACCTTTTAAAAGAGGCTTTTACAGAATGTGGCTGTGCCTTCCCAGGCATCCTGGAAAGAAATATCTATGAACTTTATTGTGGAATTGCCTGAAAGTGGGGAGAATACTGTTATTTGGGTTGTTACTGATCTTGAAAAAAGTACAGCTGCCCCAAGATTCCCTCTGTAAAGATGTTAGCTAAACTCTTTGTACAACATGTGTATAGGTTGCATGGTGCACCTGAGTGCATTAATTCCGATAGAGGGGTACATCTACATTGCAGTTTTGGCAGAAATTCTTGAAGCTGTTGGGAACTGCCTACAGCTTAAGCTCCTCCCATGACCCCCAAACTAATGGGGCTTGTGAGAGAACTAACAAAGTTCTGAAATAGTACCTCAGGTGCTACATTAATTACCAACAGGACAATTGGGCTGATCTTTTGCCTTTCGCAGAGGTAGCATATAACAATTCTGTGCATAGTAGCACGGGGTTCACCCCATTTAAGGTGGCCTCCAGGCAGGACTTTGGAGCTATGCCAGAACTGCCTCAAGAGAAATCACACGTACCCTCCCTTAGTGGAGTGGATAGCTCAACTGCAGAACACTTGGCCAGTTGCCCGTAAGGCACTGGAAGAGGCACATCAGGCACATAAGAAACAAGCTGACAAAAAATGCATGAAGCCAAAGGATTTTCAAGTAAGTGACAGAATTTACCCCTCCATGAAGTACTTATAGTCCACCAAACGATTTAAGAAACTTGGTCCTAAATACATGGGTCCATTCCCAATTGTTAAAGTAATTAACCCAGTCACTGTGCAATTGGAGTTGCCTAAGAACCTAAAGTGTATTCACCCTGTATTTCATTGCAGCTTCTTGAAACCTGAAATTGTGTCACCCCTTCACCCTGTACCTGACACTCCTCCTGTACTCACTCTTATTTCTTGGAAACACTTTCCCTCTGCACAGTCCGAATGGATGCTAAATATATCTGGGCACCTAAACTCCTCCAGACTTACCCCGACAAACTCTGAAGAGATAACCAATTTGGGGTGATGTAATATATGTTGTAATTGTAAATTTTGTATGGCAAATTACGGGGGGCTGAATGTCAGCTAGCTTGATGCTTGCTGCCATAAAATAAAGGGGTGGGAGAACTGTGGAAAATTTACATCGCAGTTTTGCAACTGTGGTTAGCTTCAAGGCAGGGGTGAAATCTAAAATTTGTTACTACCAGTTCTGTGGGCGTGGCTTGGTAGTGGGGGGTAATGTGATTGGGTGGGCATGGCCAACTTTTTTTTTTTACCTTTTAAAAGCATTTTTTCTACAACCTTAAAAGGTTGCAGAAAAAAATGCTTTTAGACGCCTCTGACGATCAGGCAAGTCAACTGGGATCGCCAGAGGCTTTTAAAGGCATATTTTTTCCTACAACCACTGTGGCCGAAGGGGTTGCAGAAAAAAAATGCTTTGAAAAGCCTCTGATGATCTCAGCTGAGCCGCGCAATCATCAGAGACTTTTTTTTTTACTTTTAAAAGCATTTTTTTGGCCGAACAGGTTGTAGAAAAAATGCTTTTAAAAGTAAAAAAAAAATAGCTTCTGATGATCGCGTGGCTCAGCTTGGCATAGGGTGGGGTGGGGGCACAGGGATTTTTGCTTCTGGTTCTCCAAACCACCCGCCACCATCGCTACCGGATTGGGTAATCCGGTCCAAACCGGGAGCATTTCACCCCTGCTTCAAGGCTATGCTGTCAATTTGCTCTAGTATGCAGTGGCCTCTGGTTGCCTAGCTACAAGGGGGCTGTGCTATATTCTGTATCTTTATCTATGCTTTTTCCTGCTCTGATGCCTCAGAGCTTGCTTGAAACCATTTGCATTGAGTTTGTTCTTAGTAAAAGTACTTTTCTCTAAATCTATGGAGCCAAGGATTTTTCTTTGCTGGGAATTGAACCAAGGCATCACAGAATTCTGAAGAAGCTGGCAGATGTCATCTCAGAACCATTGTGCTAAATCTTTCAAAAATCCTGGAGCACAGTAGAAGTATCTGAGGATTGGAAAAGGGCTGATGTGGTTCCCATCTTCAAGAAAGGGGAAAAAACAGACCCAAGAAACTACAGACCAATCAATCTAACATCAGTATCTGAGAAGATCCTGGAAAAGATAACAAAAAACAGATCTGCGAACAACTAAAAGCAAATAAAATTATAACTAGTAGCCAGCATGGGTCTGTTATAAACAGATCATGACAAACCAATCTTATTTCATTCTTTGATAAAGTGACTAAATTAGTAGACCAGTGAAATGCTGTGGATTTAGTATAGTATACTTAGATTTCAGTAAGGCATTTAACAAAGCAGACCACAATCTATTTCTTGGTAAGCTAGAAAAATGTGGAATAGACAACATCACCACCAGATGGATTTGTAGCTGGCTGACAAACTGTACTCAATGAGTAGATCTACATGGAGAAAAGTAAGCAGTGAGGTACCACAAGGTTCTGTCTTAGGCCCAGTACTTTTCAGTATCTTTATAAATGACTTAGATGAGGGAATAGAAAAGGAACTCATCAAATTTGCAGATGATACTAAACTGGTAGAATAGCCAACACCCCAGAAGACAAGCTCAGGATCCAAAAAGATCTTGACCTCCACTTGAACAATGGACCCTATCCACCAAAATGAACTTTAATGTGGAGAAAAGCAAAGCTTTACATTTAGGCAGGAAAAAAATCAAAGGTATAAGTACAGATTAAGTGAGATCTGGCAATGTGCAGCAGCAACCCAAAAAGCTATACAACCCTGGGTTGTATAAACAGAGGCATAGAATTAAGATCACATGAAGTATTAGTGGCACTTTAGAAAACTCTAAGACCACACCTGGAATACTGCAACCAGTTTTGGTCACCATATTTCAAAAAAGACGTTGAGACTTTGGAAAAAAATTAGAGAAGAGCAACTAAGATGACCAAAGGCCTGGAGACTAAACCATATGAAGAATGGCTTCAGATTTTGGGTCTGGCTAGTCTAAACAAAAGAAGAATTGGGGGGGGGGGTGACATGATAGCAGTATTCCAGTATTTGAGGGGCTGCCACAAAGAAGAGGGGGTCAAATTATTCTCCAAACCACC
Organism: Pantherophis guttatus; assembly: GCF_059756535.1. NCBI lineage: Eukaryota > Metazoa > Chordata > Lepidosauria > Squamata > Colubridae > Pantherophis > Pantherophis guttatus. The sequence continues at coordinate 93,120,129 of NC_142066.1, forward strand.
AGAGGGCAGGACAAGAAATAATGGTTGGAAACTAATAAAACAGAGAAGCAACCTGGAATTAAGGAGAAACTTCCTATCAGTGAGGACAGTTAACCAGTGGAACAGGTTGCCTCCAGAAACTGTGGGCGCTCCATAACTGGAGGATTTTAAGGAGACTGGACAGTCACTTGTCTGAGATAGTATAGGTTCTCCTGCTTGAGCAGTGGGTTGGACTAGAAGACCTCCAAGGTCCCATTCTATTCTATTCTATTCTATTCTATTCTATTCTATTCTATTCTATTCTATTCTATTCTATTCTATTCTATTCTATTCTATTCTATGTCTTTCAGAAAAACAACGAAGTGGAGGCCACCTGCCTCAGGAGGAGTGATGTTCCATAAAGAAGGGTCACAATCAAGAAGAGGATCTTTTTCTCATGGGTCTACCAGATGGACATCAATCAGTCCTGTAACTTGCCCTGCCTTTCCATCCTGGTAAGTGGTTATAATAGGGGAGATGCAGTCCTTCAAATAGCCTTGTCCCAGGCTTTAAATGATATAACCAGCACCATGAATGGTTGTCAGAATATTGCCTACATATGATGTACCAGAGACTAGAATGGGTTAAGTCTTTACAGACATCACATGTGACTATATCAGCCAATGAACTCTTTTATTGGACTCTTACCCAGAAACCACTTGGACATAGTCCCTGTATTTTTCTCTCTCTCTCATCTATCTCTCAGCAAGACAATACGTGAACTTATCTCTCCTCTCAACATCTAAGTCATACAGTTAGGGTAAAAAGTGCAACAGGACACCCTGTTCATTATTGTATGCATGTCTATATTTTGTAAATAATTAAACAACTTTTTGAACCTGAAGCTGTATTGATCAAATAATTTCCTCATAGAACCAAATGAGCACGACCATCAATATATATCTGACAAATAGTAGCAGACGATGAAAAATTATTGCTCAGGTCTATGAATTTTTTTTGTAAATTTTAAAATTATAGAACGATTTTTCCTAACATGGAATCCTTGAACCTGAACGAATTATCTTTACAAGAGATTGATGCATTAACCGTATCCTTAACAAAACAGCACCAATCATTATCCAAAAGACTAAAAAAACTTTCTATTGAAGCTACGCAGCAAGTACAAATCTCTTTATGAAAGGACCCAATTTTTTTTCCTCCTCTTCACCCGAACACCGAAAGAACAGAACTACGCTTACAACAACCTTGCTTCGATCTCAATTCTACTCCACCTCATGACTATCATCAAGGACTTCAACCTTCTGAATCCCTTGTATGTTCCAACCCTATAACTTCAGACCAACTTTTTTTTTCTCAAGCTTCTCCAAAACAGCATTTATATCAAGCATTACATGCGACAGGCCTGCTAAATGCAGGCTGGACTCCTCAAAGAACTCTTGAACTGTTGAATACCCTTTCAACCTCACCAGGCCTGGTAAGCGACAATTTTTTGCTTCAACCCATAGATTCCCAGACTGACCTTTTAAACACCCATTTTATTAAAAATCCTCCCTCCCCCCTATTGACTTTATTGCTCCCAATATGGCTTCCACCTTCCCCGAAAGCATGGCTTAAAAAATGGCTGACAAAATGGCCGCCCCCACACTCCACCATGCAGTCCACAAAATGGCCAACAATTTATATGACCACACTTTAAACAAAATGACGTCTACCACTTCAGACCACAAGGTCTCATCCAACCCCCTTACCCCCATACATCCTACTACCCACCCCACAACTGGAGATATTCAGACTGATTCCCTACCTTCTTCATCCAAAGCACCGAGTTTGAATCCTCCCAATTTTTTAAAAAAAATTTCAGAACTTTTCTATTTTTGCTGCCGCTGCAGACCTCCCCATCTATACCGCTGCAGCTGCAGCAGCTGCATATATTTCTACTGATACCAATATTGTTTCCAATGTAAAAAGATCCTTTTCAGTCTTTGCAGCTGCCGCCTCACTCCCCCGCCTTATCGCCAAAGATGCCGCCGCTGCCGCCTCCAACACTACAGATACCCCATCCAAACAACAAATTCAGACGATTTTTGCAGCTTTTGCATCAAAAGCCAACCTACCTTCTACAGCAGCCGATGCCATCGCAGCAGCTCTTCCGAATCAAACTACAACCACCACCTCCATTATTCCTCCTATCGTTGAATCACCTGCAACATCTTCTCTCACACCAAACATCTCCAATCAACAATCCGACGTTCAATTACCTATCTCTGCTGACAGTAACTCATTTCAGCCTTCTATTACTGTAAACTGTAATGATTTAAATATTGAAACTAATCATTCTTTGTCTTTATCTACTAATGTAAATTTATCTTTAGAAATTGAAAGTGTTTTGCAACATTTTAAACAACATGGCCCATTACCTTTATCAAGCTTCAAAAAATTACAAACCTCAGGTAATAATTTCCCTACTTGGGAACAAGAAACTCATTTACATCTTTTAAGAGAAGGCACATTTCTTATAATTGAATCTCCCCCTACTAAACCTTGGTCATACTTGGTTTTACTTCACAAGAAGTATGGCAATACTTAAAAAACCATTACAACAAATCCTCACCTGCAACTATCGCTACTCTTGCCGGTGACTTTTATAGCTCCATATATAAGCCTGGCACATCTATGGCCAAACATCTTTTCCACCTCAAATCCATGTGAAAACAATTGATTCAACGCAATCATCCTGTACCTGAAACTGCCATGATTGGTATCATTTTCAATTCTATTAAATACATTTCTGGTTGGTCTGGATTCATTAATAGTCTCCACTCCTTACCCCCCCTCCCACATGTACACTGTCGCTGAAATCAAATCCAAATTAATAGACGAAGATAGAAGACTATCATACTGATACATACCCTACTTCTTTTGACCACCCTTTTTACCCTAAACATGATTCCCATCCTTCACATTCTTCACACAAACCATTCTACCAAAACTGGCAGAAACACCCCTCTCAATATCAAAATAATTTTAATTATTATAACTATAGAAGACATCATCATACCTACAACTCCCATCCTCCACACGGTGACAACACCACCTACACTCATGATACAAGGGGATACACCCCTACAGACAAGACTAACAAAAGAAATCATACTATCAAAGAACATACTGAACCTAAAAGATCCATGGCCACTGAATTTTACATTAGAAAGGGTCCCACACACAAAGATTATAAAGACAGAAGGGGACAACATACTGAACAATCTATATATTCTAACTCCAAATCCCAAACATTTGGCATCTTTCCCAACATCCAACAATACCTGCGTGACACCACGCACTTATGGGTCATCGATTCTGGAAGCATACACCATACCACCAATGACAAATCCATATTATATGATATTCACCCAACCAATATTTCAATTACAGCAGCAAATGGTATTTCCAATACAGTTGAATATGAAGGATCTATCTTTATACCCGGTATAGGGAAAATTAGTCAAGTGCTCTATATACCTACCTTTGGCCACAATATTTTGAGTACTTCAAAATTAGGTAAAATTGGTTTTAAAGTATCTCTTGATGATCAACATGGTTTTATAAAATCCAAACATGATAACACTATTATTGCTAATATTTCTGTCATTAATTATTTACCTTTTCTTATTCCAGATTCCTTTACATCATCCTCACCCACGACTCAACTACCTCAATCCTCATCGAGACCTGACCCTGACAATCATCCCGACCGTACCCCTGACATCCACCACGAAGGTACCACACCTCACCATACCAATACACATGACACTTCCAAATTACATAACGACCAACACAACACAACACACCTCTCTTCAACTTCACCCACATCACAAAACCAACGAACCTCCAAAACAAAAATTCAAACTCATATAGGTGAACCTTTACACTATAATTGTGCCCATTTATTACACAGACGTTTAGCACATGCCAATACTGTTGCTGTAGACAATACTCAAAATTTTTCCCAAGGCATATACACTAAGGATTGCCCTATCCAACTTGACTGTGAGATTTGTAAAGTTGCAAAATCAAAGGCAGCCCCAATTCCCCACACCAGCACCAGACGATCAAAACACATATACGAATTGGTACACGTTGACATTGTAGGTCCTTTTCCACTTTCTTTGGGCAAATGCAAATATTTTTTGAATTTAGTAGATGATTTCAGTCATTTCGGACATATCTATACCCTTACTGAAAAATCTCAAGTATTCCAAAAAACAAAAAAATTTTACACTCTCATACAAAACCAACACAACATCAAATTAAAGAAAATTCAAACAGATTGTGGAGCCGAATTCACATCTGTACAATTTCAAAACTGGATTGACTCCAAAGGCATTATACACTACAAAACATCTCCTTTTACCCCCCAGCAGAATGGGATTTGTGAAAGAAAGAATGGAATATTACAGACCATGATGCGCAGCGTCATGTTAGATGCTGATGTACCCCTTAGCTATTGGGCAGAAGCCCTTGCATATATCAATTACACTTTTAACCGCACATGGAATAAGGTTATTAACCAAACGCCCTACTTTCTTGTATATGGCACTCAACCCCACCTCACACATCTTCACGTTTTTGGCTGCTATACATACGTCAATATCCCCAAACCACTCAGACGGAAGGGGAATGAGGTGTCCAAAAAATTACATTTCGTAGGATATGCACCAGGTTCGAAAGCATATCGATTCATAAAAAACAACAGCACAGTAATAATTTCCCGTTCAGCCACATTCATAGAAAACTACAACTAGACCAAAATACACTCAAATGACTCATACATATTAACCCAAGAAACAAATACATTAGATACTCCACAGAGAATTCAACATGTACAAACAACAACACCAAAAGTTACACCACGAACAAACAACACAGATACATAACTACCAATCAGAAAATCCAAACGAATTACACAAGGCATCCCACCTAAAAGATTTGACGTGAACAATGTGACACAGACAAACCAAATACCTATCACTCCAAAAAAATTTAAACACATGCTCAAATTACCGGAATCAGAACAATTAAAATGGTGGGAAGCTATGTCCAAAGAAATGGACTGTTTAATAAATTTAAAAGTATTCACAAAAACAACACCTCCACAACACAAATACCTGATTGGCACTCGATGGGTTTACAAAATTAAAACACTCCCTGACAACACATATCTATACAAAGCACACCTCGTAGCTCAAGGTTTTGTCCAATGCTTTCCCGAAGATTACGATGAAACTTACTCCCCCACAGTAAAACCAGAAAGCATAAAAACGGCACTGACTTCAGCCATTGTCTCAAATCAAGAAGTCTACCAATTTGACATCCAAACCGCATACCTCTATGCACCATTAGAGGAGGAAATTTATGTCAATGGGGCACCAGGATTCCAAGTTGAATTCGGCAAAACATGGAGACTACACAAAGGGTTATACGGCTTAAAACAATCAGGCAAACTCTGGTTTGACTGCCTTACCAAATTTTTAAAATCAATGGGTAAAATCAAATTTGATCAGAAGGGGAGAAAGAAATTATTTTAATCTATGTTAATGATTTGATTTATGTCGGGCCCAACATACAATCCAGTGAACAATTTGCAAACAAATTAAGAGAACATGTTAATTTAAAGACCTTAGGTCATATAGACCAATATCTGGGCGTACAAATTTTTAAAACTGATAGAGGTTTTTGCTTCTCACAAAAGGATAAGATTGAAGACCTATTACAAAGATGTGGCATGGAAGACTGCAATCCCACAGATACACCCATGCGCACTGACTATAATAAAATTGCTTATCTAGATGGTAACAAGCATCACAATAAAACTCAATATCAATCCATCATAGGATCACTCCTTTATAGCAGCAGATGGAGTAGACCTGATATATCATTAAGTACAAATCTCCTATCTAGACAAGTAGATGAACCTAAAGAACAACATTGGGTTGCTATGAAAAGGTTACTCAGATATTTGCATAATACAAAAGATATGGTCTTATTATTAGAACCTGATGAAGGGGTCACCGCAGAACTTATCTGTTATTCAGATGCTGATTGGGCAGGGGATGAAAAATCAAGAGAAAGCACATCAGGCTTTATATACTTCCTAAATGGTTGTCCCATAGACTGGCGCGTTTGTCGCCAAAACTTCATTGCTAATTCCACGGCCGAAGCTGAATATCCAGTGCTTCTGATGCTTGCACACTTCTCACATGGATATACAAATTAGTTTCAGATATTTGGACACCAGCTTCACTACCTATCACTCTCCATGAGGACAATGAGTCCATCATAGCCTCTTCAGTCAGGGATGATGTCAGCTTCAGATCTCGCCATATTGATATACGTTATAAAAATGTGAGAGACCTAGTTAAAAAGGGTTTTGTGGAATTTGTTCATTGCGATACCAAGGATCAAATTGCCGATTTCTTAACTAAACCTGTACCTTGTGAAATACATTGGAACCACTGCAAATCAGTTGGACTATACTTATAATTTATTTTTTCTTATACTTGTGTTTATTATTATCTTTGAACACTGTTCCATCACACTTGGCAATAGAGGGGGTCTGTCAGAATATTACCTACATATGATGTACCAGAGACTAGAAGGGGTTAAGTCTTTACAGACATCACATGTGACTATATCAGCCAATGAACTCTTTTATTGGACTCTTACCCAGAAACCACTTGGACATCTTCCCTGTATTTCTCTCTCTCTCTCATCTATCTCTCAGCAAGACAACACGTGAACTTATCTCTCCTCTCATCATCTGAGTCATACAGTTAGGGTAAAAGGTGCAACAGGACACCCTGTTCATTATTGTATGCATGTATATATTTTGTAAATAATAAAACAACTTTTTGAACCTGAAGCTGTATTGATCAAATAACTTCCTCATAGAACCAAATGAGCACGACCATCAATATATATCTGACAATGGTATCTGAAGTGGATTGGTAGCCATGCAGAAGAGGTGAGACATATGTAAGCCTAGATTTGTGCAAAACTGTTCAGGCCACTGCATTCTGAACTAACAGAAATTTCCAAATATTTTTCAAGGTCAGTCCCATGTAAAACACATTATAATAGTCTAGAGTTGACCTAGGGTAGGTATATGAGAAGGGCATGTTCATTTCAGACATATTAAATCATTCTCTTAAATAAATATGGCAGATAAGTAATCATTGCAATATGTTTTGCCTAAAGTCTTACAAACATTAACAAATGAAAGTGCTGAAAAAGTAATCATTTGATTCCGATGGAAAAAAGCAACAACAATCCAAAAGGGCAGAGAATGACAGCGAGTCTAATCATTCAGGTTTATATTTTAAATTAATGCATAAAATCAGCCATGAATTGTCATCTGTTTTCTAGTTACATAGATAAAAAAACAAATCTTTCTTTTAAGCCAACCATGGGGCAAAACCTTTTTACTAAGACTAGGATGCTCAAGAAGTTCAGCCAACAGCCACAGAAAATAATGTTTGCGAAAGGTGGAATGGAATGGCAACATAAACTTATGCCTATAGACCTAGAGGTCATGTGAACAATAATAACCAAGATATTATACCTTATCACAGTTAATCTCTTTGCCATGTGCCAGGGTTTGTTTCGTATGATAGATATGAGTTTTTTCTTTTCTTCTACCTGTTCCTTTAGCTTGTCCAGTTCCTCTTCAGAGAGAGATTCATCATCTGAATAGTTTGGAGTGGAAGAGGGGGAACTAGGAGTAAAAACCCAAAATCAAACCAAATCCAAATTTACACAATTACATAAACTAATCCTTAAAAATATTGTATGAAATTGCATTATATATTCTCAACCTATTATATGCACCTGTTAAATTAAAAAAACAAGATTTTTAAATAGTTTGCTAACATTTGACATTTTTAACCAAACCTCAATTGTTTGTTTATTTTGTTGGTATTCTAATCAAAGTATAGTATTAGATATTAAATAGCTGTGGAAGATTATCTTATTTATCATTTATTAAGTCTGCATGCTGCCCATCTATTGTCACAGTGATTCTGAGCAGCTTAAAAATGATAAAAAGATCATGAAAAACAATTATAATTTAAAATTATTAAATAAAGGCTAGAAACCAAGAGGACAGTAGACATGGCGTTAAGGATCTTCCCTCTACCCCATCAGTTATTCCCAGTATAGAGCACTATATTAGGTATATAATATAGTATAATATATTTAAAATAGTATATTAAAACATGGGCTAGTATATTAGGGCCATGTTTTAACACTCTTCCTGAAAGCCAGGAGGGTGGGGGCTTATTCCATCTCCAGCAGGATAATATTCCAAAGGGCAGAACTGAAAAAGCTCTTCCAACACTTGAATTGGACTTGAAAGCAGACTGGCAACCAATGCAGCACTCACAACAGCAAGCATATATGCCACCTGAAGGGTCTCCAAAACTGTCTGTCCTGTTTTGTATCATTTGAAACTTCCAACTAGTATGTATTCAAGAGTATGTACATATTAGCTTATGTATTAGATGTCTATAATTTGTCCAATAGAAAGTTAATAGGTTATAAAGAAAATTAAAGTTTCAGAGAGAAAAGTCATTAAAAGAAATAGCATATCCTACTGGTGGGGATGCAAGTTATTCATCTGAAGGCATGTCCAACTCACAGTCCTGGAAAGTTAGTAATGTGACCCCACAAGATTGTAGACATTTAACATTATTATAAGATTAATATACATTAACTATATTATATATTTTATATGCAGCCCAAGACAATTCATCTTCACTCAATGTGATTCAGGCAAGTCAAAAGGTTGGACACCTATGATATAGAATTTAATGGATAATTTTAGGAACAAGATATTGGCAACTGAAATTAAGGACTTCCACCCATAGATCTACTGGGTGAGGGCAGATCACTTGGGTCAAAATAATAACATTTGAAATGGGAGAGGATATAATAGCACATTTCCTATTAGCACACAGGGGAAATTTCTGGACGCCTATCAATTTTTGGAGAAGACAACTAGATCTGATGCAGAAATCTTTAGTTTACCACTGTTATTTCATATTTACATGTTGGTTTTTCTTATTTATAACTTTACTGATATACTTATACTTTTTAAAAACTTGATCATTGCTATAATGTTCTGGATCATTGCTATAACTTGTCAGATTGCTCTGGATCCAGGCCTTGGGAGCACAGATATGAATCATCTTGTAAATTAGCAGACAAAGAGCTCATCCTATACAGAAAATGGGGGTGTGATCAAAATAGCAGCAAGGCTGTACGATATAAGAACATTCAAAAATAAAATAGTATATAGGTATATAGGTTAGAAATGCATATAAGTGGAGATTCAATTTTGATTAGGCATGGGGTTGGATTGGATGACCTGCAGGGTCCCTTCCAGCTCTGTTACTCTGTTAAATTTGTTAAACATTATTCTGCTTTAAGATTGTTGGAGAGAAGACATGCTGAAAGCATACAATATGTAACAATGTTATGTTAGAATAGATCTTCTTTTGTTTAACGCCCCTTAGAAAGAGGCCCAGTTAAGGGGGTCAAGGCAATAGAGATAAGGAAGAGCCATGCTTGCAAAATATTTTATGGGTAGTTATAGCAAGGTATTGATGAACATATAATTAGAGAAAGAGATGATGTTCTCTCTAAAAGCCACTTCGGATTAGCAGTGATTGGTCACTGGATGCGATGTAGGAGGAGCATGGGGGGGCATTGGGATAGGGAACTATAAAATGTAATGCTTTTGAAACTTTAGGTGTGGCTTCCTGGCTCAAACTCCTTTGTTGAGGTCTGCTGGGATACCCACCCTATTTTGCAAAATTGCTTTTATTATTTTCTTTTAATAAAATCTGTTTTCATCGATCCAAGTGTTTGTTGGCTGAAATTCATTTCCAACAGGGCTAAGACATTGAGAACTTGATGATCATAGTGTTGCAGAAAAATAAAAGAGATGAATTTCGAAATCAAGAGAAACTTTATTTTTGGCCAAAAAAGTTCAGACAGATTAATTAATCTGTTAGGGTCTGAACAAAGACTTTTTTTAAGACATGCATTCTTATAGTTTTCTAAAGTAACAAAGTATGTTACTTTAGAAAGTATGTGAAATCTGTCTCTTTAACTAGGCCCCCTCCCCTTATTGCTTAGGCAGGAAAGCTGATTCATGCTGATCCATATGGTTTAGTTCTGCAAGAGAATTTAGCTAACTTTGTGATATGACTTTTTGAACCCAGCAATTGCCTCTTACAATAACAAGTCAAGAGACCCTTCAGAGATCATCCAGGCCAACCCTGTATCATTTCACTCTTATATCCAAATTTCATTTTACGTCCTACTTTAATAGGAGAAATAGAATATGGAATTGTCAGCAGTAGGGAAGTTAGCCACACAAGGTTTAAGTTCCAAATCCATGATGTACCAAATTACTTGAAAAGACTGCAGCCAAGGATCAGTAGCTTCTCAGCATTTTAATAGCTTTATTATGCCTATTTGTATTTAGGATTCCTTTATCACTCCCAACTCTTGCATCCCTCAAGTGCCTGTGACTAACATCGCTGATACAAATAATCATCAACACATACTACAAGCACTACAAATTCAATTTAACACAATATTATTTGGAACAAAATAGTTGAAAATATCAGCTACTGCTACTTCTGTGAAAGGATATCTTGCCCTGGATGTGGGCAACTCCTGGACCACAGGTCCCAGTCCTGTTCCTCTGGTTCTGTGCAATTTAACAGGCTGTAACACAGGCAGTAATCAGCAGCTCAACTTGTACTACCTGAAGGTTGTTCACAGGAAGCATGCTTCAGATACATAAGCAGTTTGGTAGCAATTTTTTTTCACTCTAACAAACTCTAACAAACTTTATTAAACAGCATAACTTTTGTGAGTTTCAGCTCATTTCATCAAATTCAGTGGAATGATTAGATGGATATAAAATTTAAATTGAGATGAGGTGAGGAAGAAGAGGAACCAATTGGTTACACAGATGTAGGTTATATGTAAAACAGAATACAAATATTTTGTCAATTAACAGTTATAATGTGTCAAAGGTCCATTGTGTTTTTAATACCTGCAGAGGTAGTTTGAAACCTTTTAAGTATGTGAATTTAACAGTTTTTCACTTGATCACCATCAACTGATATTATTTTCTTCCAGTGGTGGGATTCCCACCTTCCCACCTTCCACTGGGGGTGCCGGGGGAGGAGGCGAAGGGCCATTCCATCACTACAGTGGGTGGGAGGGGCAGATATGGTGGGTGCAGGGGGCCATATCATGTTCGGGGAGTACGCACCCGCTATTTGCGAGCGGTGGCATGCTCCGGCCCCCAAGGCGCTTCATATAACCCTGGTTGTGCAGAGCCTCAGGGCCTGAGTCTCCGGCTGGTGCTGTGCAATGTCAGGTCTGCAGTAAATAAAGCCCCCCTCATTTACGATCAAATTCAGGAGGGGGGTGCGGACCTGGCAGGGATTACGGAAACCTGGTTGGGCCAGGAGGGGGGGTTTCCCCTCGTGGAGATGTGCCCACCAGGTTTCCACACATTTCATCAGCCGAGGGCTCAGGGAAGGAGCGGGGGGTAGCGGTGATTATTAAGGAAAGTCTGGAACCGAGGGAGGCCACTGTTCCTCAGGTAGCCGGTTGTGAGTTCCTCCTTGTGAAGTGGGGTCATGGGGTGCAGGTAGGCTTGCTGATCATGTACCTGGCTCCCTGCCACGTGGCAGCAGCCCTGCCTGAGCTGCTTGACATAATAGCCGGGATGGCGGTGGATACCCCCAAACTTATGGTCATGGGGCATTTCAACCTGCCATCCATCGGTGAAATGTCAGAAGCAGCTCAGGAGTTCGTGGCTTCCATGACGGCCATGGACCTGACCCAGTTAGTTCATGACCCCACCCACATCGGGGGACACACACTGGACTTGATTTTTGCCTCTGGTCAGTGGATGAATGATCTCGAATTAGGGGAGCTAGTCATCAAGCCCTTGTCATGGACAGATCATTTGCTCCTTTGGTTAGACTTTCAGGCCACCCCCCTTCATCGCAGGGAGACGGAACTGACCAGGTGGTTCCGTCCCAGGCGCCTGATGGACCCGGACAGGTTCCTGATGGAGCTTGGGCCATTCCCAGAGGCTCTGATTCATGACTCGGCTGAAGAATTGGTAGTCGCCTGGGATAGGGCGGCTGCTGGAGCTTTGGACGCGTTGTGCCTTTGTGGCCTCTGATCCGGTGCAGATCTCAATCAGCTCCTTTTCCGAAGAGCTGAGAGAGATGAAGTGCTGGAAAAGACGCCTAGAGAGTGATTGGAGGGCCAGCCGCACCGAATCCGACCGGACACTGGTGAGGGCTTACATCAAGTCCTACCTAGTGGCAATAAGAGTGGTGAAATCTAATTATTTTTCCACTCTTATTGCATCTGCAGAGAACTGCCCAGCCGCCCTGTTTAGGGTGACCCGCTCCCTACTTCAGATGGGAGCGCGGGATGATTCCTTGCAGGGTAGAGCTGAGGATTTTGTGCAATATCTGCATGATAAAATCGCTCAGATTCGGGACGGCCTGGACTCCGATTGGGTAGCCTCGGATGGGATGATAGGGGGAGATCTTGAGAGTGTTATCTGGGAGGAGTTTGACCCTGTGGCTCCTGAGGACATGGACAGGATTTTGGGGAGACTCAATGCTACCACATGTTTATTGGACCCATGTCCCTCCTGGTTGGTGCTGGCCTCCTGGGAGGTTACATGAGGCTGGTTTCAGGGGATTATTAATGCTTCTTTGGGTGAGGGTGTCTTCCCAGCTGCTTTGAAAGAAGCGGTGGTGAGGCCCCTCCTCAAAAAGCCCTCCCTGAACCCAGCTATATTAGCTAAATACCATCCGGTCTCCAACCTCCGCTTCGCGGTGAAGGTTGTTGAGAGTGTGGTGGCGCGACAGCTTCCTCAATACCTGGATGAAGCTGTCTATCTAGATCCGTGCCAGTCGGGCTTCAGGACGTGTTACAGCACAGAAATGGCATTGATCACATTGGTTGATGATCTCTGGAGGGCTCAGGACAGGGGAAGCTCCTGAGTCCTGGTCCTCCTAGATCTCTCAGCAGCCTTTGATACCATCGATCATGGTATCATGCTGCATTGGTTGGGGGGACTGGGAGTGGGAGGCACCGTGTTGCAGTGGTTCTCCTCCTTTCTCTCCGACCGTACACAGTCTGTGTTGACGGAGGGGGCAGAGGTCGACCTCGGGGCACCTTACTTGTGGGGTGCTGAAAGAGTCAGCCCTCTCACCCCTCCTGTTCAACATTTATGTGAAGCCGCTGGGTGAGATCATCCGTGGTTTTGGGGTGAAATGTCAACTGTGTGCTGACGACACGCAGTTGTACATTTCTACCCCGGACCACCCCAATGATGCCCTTGATGTGATGTCCCGATGCCTGGAGGCCGTGCGGATCTGGATGGGGAGGAATAGGCTCAGACTCAACCCCTCCAAGACTGAGTGGCTGTGGTTTCCGGTGCTTCGATATAGCCAGCTGGTACCATCGCTGGTTATTGGGGATGAGATCTTACCCCCCTCAGAGAGGGCTTGCAACTTGGGCATCCTCCTGGATATGCGGCTGTCTTTAGATTATCATATGATGGCTGTGGCCAGGGGGGCTTTTTATCAGGTTCGCCTGATTTCCCAGTTGCGTCTCTTTCTGGATTGGGACGCCTTACGCACGGTCACTCACGCCCTTGTCACTTCCGTCTGGACTACTGTAACACTCTCTACATGGGGCTCCCCTTGAGGAGCACCTGGAGGCTCCAACTGGTCCAGAACGCGGCCGCGCGAGTGGTTATGGGGCGACTTGTCGCTCCCATGTAACACCTCTCTTGCGCGAGCTGCACTGGCTCCCAGTGGTCTTCCGGGTGCATTTTAAGGTGCTAGTCACCATCTTCAAAGCGCTCCATGGCTTAGGACTGGGATATTTACAGGACCGCCTTCTGACACTGCATGCCTCCCACCACCCAATTCGCTCCCACAGAGAGGGCCTCTTCAAGGTGCCGTCGGCCAAACAATGTCAGCTGGTGACCCCCAGGGGGACAGCCTTCTCTGTGGGGGCTCCTGCCCTATGGAATGAGCTGCCCCCGGACATAAGGAGGATCCGCGACCTCCTCATCTTCCGTCATGCGCTGAAGACTTTATTGTTTCAGCAAGCCGGCCTGACCGAATGAATTAACTTAAGTGGGCTTTAAATGGTTTTAAAGGGGTTTTATTTTAAATACGGCCAATGCTTTAAATTATTTTAAATTGTTTTTAATTTTTGTGTTGGTATTATTTTTATCATGGCTGTACACCGCTCTGAGTCCTTCAGGAGAAGGGCGGTATAGAAATGTAATAAATAAATAAATAAATAAAATAATTTAACAACCAGTTCTCTGACCTAATGACCAGCTGGGTGGGCATGGCTGGGTGATTATGTGACTGGGTGGATGTGGCCAATTCAACATCGCTCACATCGAGGGGCACCTCGCCCGGCCTCTCCTTGCTCCTCCCAGCCACTCCTTACCACCCGGGCTCCTTAGGGCCCAAATAGGAAGCAGTTGTTGGAGCTAAGCAACCAGTATGAGAAAGAGTTGGCAGAACAGCTGGTTCAGTTCAAATTGGATCTGGCCGAGAAGGTGGCTCCTCACTGAGGACTATGAGCATAGGCTTTCCAAGCAGAGGGAAGACCTGTGGGAGTACAAGGCCAGATGCTGGTGCCTGGAGTCTCAGTGAGCCAAGATGGTCAGTCAGTTCCAGGCCATGATACAGTCCCACTGGGAATGAGGCCTTCTGACTCTTCACCACCAGTGGTGCTTCCCTCCAGCCTCTGCCCAAATCCCATGCCAAGAGGCTGAAGCAGACCCGGAGTCGGAATTTCTGCCCCTCTCCAACTCGCACAAAAAGAACCTGAAGGGGGAGAGCAATCCCGACATGGATGACTGCAAGGATCTGGCGTGAGCCAAGGTGGGACCACTGCAGCCCATTCTCCAGCAGCAGAACAAACAGCAGGGGAGCTCAGGGCCTCATTGCAAAAAGTTCCATGCTCCTGGGAAGATGGGAAAGAAGTCTTCCTAGGAGTATGGGACTTTTCGCAAAAAAGCCCTGAGCTCCCCTGAGTCCAGATGCTCTCTCCCCATGTTTCCTCCCCTTGGGTGCCTTAGAACTGCCTTGGGGTTTTGCCTGCCCGGACACCGCTTGCTGGAGGGGATGGGAGGAGCCAGTTAGAGGAGCGCCGAGATGCTGAAATGGTCTCAGTCTGGCCAGACAGAAAAGTGTGAGAAGGCGACTCTCTTGGGCACTGTCAAGGTTCCCAAGGTTGGAACAAGGTTCCAAGTAATACATCCCATTCAATAAGAACTCAGAGGCAGGCAAATTTCTCAAAGAACATTTTATTGGTACATATCAAATTGGCACGTTCTCAGTGGAAAGCCGACTCTATGTTCCTACCTGTTTTACATCCAATTAAAAATAAAACTTTGTCGCATCTTATAGAAATGGTCCTGTTGTTGATTGGGAGCATAAATTCCAATCAGAAGAATTTGGCCATTTGCTGTAAGCAATTCAATTGCTACAAACCTACCATCTTCATCTGCTTCTATAACTTTAGCTGTTAACTTTTTATTTACATAAATAACCACATCATTCTTTTTTTGCGAAGTTGAAGATATAAAATGTGTTCCTAGTTTGGAGTTTATCAAATATTTTTGATCTTGAGTTGTAATATGCGTTTCTTGTAAACAAATTATATCATTATTAAATTGTTTCAAATATGTAAATAATTTCTTCCTTTTCTGTGCTGAATTCAACCCATTAACATTCCAAGATAAACACTTAAACGTCATCTTCATCTTTCTGGAGCAAAGAGCAGAATAATCGAATATCATCCGAAAGCTTCGATCTTGCTCCCCCCATGGCTCCAGTCTCTTGTGCAGTACTCTTAACTGCCTTCTTGTCTTGTCTTTCCTGTTGTTGTTGTTGCTTTTGTTTAAGTAACTTAGATTGAGCTCGAGTTATACGTTGATCCTTAACTTCGATCATCCGAACCGGGTCCAAGATTGGAGAAGGTTCCACAAAGGCTCATCCAGAAAACCTCCTTCTGCGCCTTGCATTTCCTCTAATTCCTGCTTAGACTGTTCTTGCAGTTCTCATTGAGGTTGCTTCTCATCACTCTCCTTAATCTCCAAAACTGTAGATGTGCGTGGGGACGGTGTTCTTTCCTTAAGAATAGTAGTGTAAAAGTGCTCTGCCTTCTCCATGGTATTCAAACGATATCTTTCTCCCTTGTATCTCAAAATTATACCAACTGGGGCGTCCCACCGAAATGGTATCTGTAGATTTTGCAATTCCTTAACAAGAAAGCCAAATTCTTTTCTGGTTTTCAGCATTTTAGGAGGTAATTCTTTATAAATTCCAATTCGTGAGCCCCCCACTTGCACAGAAGTGTAAAAGGATTTTTGCAGGATGTCATTTCTTATTTCTCTATCTGTAAAATATATGACCACATCTCTGGGCAATTGTCTTTGTCTGGCCACCCAAGAATTCACTCTGTAAATTTTATCTATTTTGTGAAAAACCACATCAGGATTAACTTGTAGAATCTTGGCCAGGGCCTCAGAACAAACCTGTCTCAAATCCTGTCTTTCCTCTTCTCGAATTCCTCGAGGCCGTATAGCAAACTCCATTGCCCTGAATTGTACCATCACAATCTCATTTTCAACTCTTTGCATTTTATTGTCAACATCAGCAATTTTATAATCATTGTCTTTCATCTTAACATTAACTTCTGATTTAAGTTCTTCAACTTTAGAATCAACTTTCACAATAAATTCTGCCAGGCCAGATGCCACTTCTGATATTTTTTTAGTCACCTTGTTTTGATTCTGTTTCACCATATCTTTAACTTCATTAATTTCCTGCATAAATTCCTGATGTGATTTTTGAAGTTTATCATCTGTCTCCTGTTGAGATTTTTGAAATTTATCATCCAAAGTTTTAGAAATAAATTCTTTTAAATCTCCCACATCAAAATCTTTTTTCTGAGTCTGTATCTGTTGTGCTGGGGGAGGCTGTGCTTTATGTGTGGGAGATCCACCTCCTGTTGCCTTCGCTTCCTGCTTCTTTGAGGCCATCCTGCCACGTATGCTGGTTTTACTAAAAAGGGAAGTTCTTCTTCCTCTCCCACCTCCACAAAGACTTCTGAAAAAGTCCCCCAGATTTAATCAAATAAGAACCAAAGTAAAGCAAAGTCCAGTATTGAAAAAGGAGAAATTTCTCTCTTATTTCTCTTGTTGCAAGCGAAGCAACTTCGTAGCAGTTTAGAAACTTTGTAACAAAGCAAGATGAGTTCAGCAATCCACACTCGCCAGCTCGTTAACTCTAAGGCTAAGCGCCATTTTACAGTTCACTTTCACTCATCCGCATTTTTTCACTCAGATTAGAAAGCCAAAAAAACTCTAATACTTGCGATTCCGAGTTTCAGGGTTCAAGTAACAGTATGCTGCTTATTAAGGCTGGTTCCTTTTCTTTCAGTTTAAAGTTTCCTGTAGCCGGCTTGTTCTGCAGAAGCAGACTTGTCCCACGCCGCCCGGAGTTCCAGCAGGTTGAATGGGAGCCGCTCCTGTTCCCTCCCCAGAAACTATTCCCTGGGGGGGTTGCAGGGGCTCAACCTGTGCCCTGCAATCTCTCTTCAAAAATCCTAGAGATTTTTGAAGTTTTCGAGCCGCTTCTTAGTCGCGAAGCGGCTCTACAAGCGGCAGGGCTGGCAGAGCTTCAAAAGGCACCGCCGCCGCCGAAGACGAGGAAACCGGACATACCAAAATACTGTAATGGGACTACAGATCTATTTTAATTATGGGAGACTGGAATGGAGTAATTGATTCTAAATTAGATAAAAAGAGTTTAGCAAAGTCTAGGATCAGATTACCACAGACCTTTTTTGACATGAAAAAAGATATGGAACTAAAAGATGTTTGGAGAATACATAATCCAAAAGAATTGGACTATACTTTTTTTTCTGACAGACACAGATCCTTCTCTAGGATTGACTTCATTTTGTTGTCAGATGATTTACTTGTCAAGACAAAAAGAACAAAGATTTTTCCAAGAACTTTGACTGACCATAGCCCAGTATGGATAGAAATTGAGATGGATAAGGTTGAGAGACGTTCTTGGAGATTAAATGAGAACTTGTTTAGATATGAAAAAAATACAACAGAACTTAAAAAGCATTTGAAAGAATTTTTTGAAATAAATCTGAATAAAGGTACCCCAATTGAAATTGTGTGGGACGCAAGTAAAGCTTATATGAGAGGGGTACTTATTTACATGAACTCTAAACATAGACTGTCTCGACAAAAGAAAAGATCTGAATTGGAAATAGAAATAAAGAATAAAGAACAGTTACTTATTAAAAATCCAACAGATGAAAGAATATGCAGTGCTATAAAACTTTTGAAAGACCAATTTCAAATGCTTATGGCGGAACAAGTTGCAACAAACTTACAATATGCGAAGCATAATACATTTTGTAACGCTAATAAACCGGGCAGATGGTTGGCTTACACATTGAGGAAAAAACAAAGTATACGGACTATTGATAGTATTGATATTGGAGGGAAAGAAATTTTTCAACAAAAATTAATTAAAGAAGCTTTTGTGGACTATTATACCAAACTATATGCCAAAGAGGAGGTGCAGAATGGACTTATAGAAAAATATTTAAATGATAAAAGAGTTACAAAAATTACTGATCAACAAAAGGAAAGAATGAATTATCCTATAACAGAGGAGGAGATAATAGTAGCAATTAAACAGTTAAAAACAGCCAAAGCTCCTGGCACGGATGGTTTGACCGCAGTGTATTACAAAACTTTGCAAGCTGAAATGGTGGAACAACTCAGAGATTTATTTTGCAATATTCAACAAGGGGGTAAAATACCCCCATCATGGACAACAGCTTACATATCTTTGATACCAAAAGAACAAGTCGGTCCTAAAAAACCAGAGAACTATAGACCAATATCTCTTTTGAATACAGATTATAAAATCTATGCGAAAGTATTAGCCAACAGGTTGATGCCAGTAATCCAAAAGGTGATTCATGATGATCAAGCGGGATTTATCGAGGGCAGACACATGAAGGATAATGTAAGGCAAGTAATAGATTTATTGGAATATCTTGAGAAGAATAAACAGATTCCTGCAGTGCTGGTCTTCTTGGATGCAGAGAAGGCCTTTGATAGAGTGGATTGGAATTTTCTACTAAAGACTTTTAAAAAGATGGATTTTGGGGATCAATTTATACAGGCGATTTCAGCAATTTACCAAGAGCAAAAGGCACAGATCATTATTAATGGAAGTTTGACAACAGAGTTTAAAATTGAAAAAGGAACAAGACAGGGATGTCCGTTGTCCCCACTTTTATTTATTCTAACACTAGAAGTCTTGCTAAATACAATACGGGACTCTAATATCTTGAAAGGTATAATGATTAGGCAAGAGGATTACAGAATAAAGGCATTTGCAGATGATCTGGTTGTTACCCTATCACAACCAATGGAATCAATAATCCTGATGAAGGACATTATACAAGACTATGGTAAAGTTTCAGGTTTTAGACTGAATCCAAAAAAGACTAAAATGATAGCTAAAAACATGACACAAGATCGTAAACATGAGCTTGAAAGGAGGGCAGGTTTTGAGACTGTACCTAAGGTAAAATATCTAGGAGTTCAGGTTGCAGAATCAAACATGAAATTGTTTCAAAATAACTATGAGGTGTTGTGGCGAGAGGTGCAGAAAGACATGGAGACTTGGAAAAAACTGCAGCTGTCTCTACTTGGAAGAATAGCGGCAGTTAAGATGAACATTTTGCCAAGATTTCTTTTTTTGTTTCAAATGATTCCGGTGCTTAAAAGTGATAAACAATTGAAAGTCTGGCAAACTGGACTCAATAAGTTTGTCTGGAACGAGAAAAAGCCGAGAGTGAAATTGAAAATTATGCAAGATGTTCCAGAAAGAGGAGGTCTTAAACTTCCAAACCTACAGTTATATTATGATGCAGCAGCTTTAACTTTAACAAGTGATTGGTTTGGAAGTAAAAAGGCTGGAATATTGAATGCAGAAAGTTTTGATCTTGAATTTGGATGGCATGCTTACTTATTTTATGATGACAAAGTTGATAAAGTATTTAAAAGTCATATACTTAGAGACTCTTTGATGAGAGTTTGGAAGAAGCACCGACTCAAATGGGATTATAAAATACCGCTATGGCTGGATCTTGGTCATACTTTGTGGAATACAAATATAATGTCACTCGGGGGGGGTTTATACAAAGAGGTTCTTTTTACAGATGCGGGCAGATGGCAGCTGAAGACATTGCAGACACTGTTGGACGAAGGGATTAATTTAACTTGGTTACAATATAATCAATTACAATTGAGATGGAAAGAGGACCAAAAAACTGGTATTATGTTGCATGAGGAAGAATTGGTTAGACATATAAAAGAGAAAGGTCCAATGCATATCAAAAGGCTTTATAATGTTTTGCTAGAAAGGGACTCAGAAACTGAATTAGTTAAAGATTGTATGATTAAGTGGGCACAAAATTTTGAAGAACCAGTGATGTTGGAAACATGGGAAAAAATTTGGGTTCAGAATGTTAAATTTACACAGTCGCAGAACCTGAGGGAAAATTTCTACAAAATGTTTTATAGATGGCATTTAGACCCCAAAAAGTTGTCATGTATGTACCCTAATGTTCAGCCAAAATGTTGGAGATGTGAATGTTTGGATGCTACGTATTATCATGTTTGGTGGACCTGTAGGAAAGTTAAGGCTTTTTGGATAAAAATTTGGTGGGTCCTGCAGAATGTTTTGAAGAAAAAAATTCAATTCTCTCCACAATTGTTTTTATTGGGTATAGTTAAGGGTTTTACATCGGGTGAAACAAAATTGATATTGTATATGATAACAGCAGCAAGATTGTTGATAGGTAAATATTGGAAAAATGAAGCTTTGCCCACTATTGAAGAATGGACTTTGAAGATGGCCAGTTTTGCAGAGATGGCGAAGATTTCAGCATACTTAAAAGATTGTTCACAAGAGACTTATGAATGGGAATGGAAAAGGTGGATAGAATATGTTCAGAACAAATATCAAACTAGAAAGTATCAAATAGCTTTTATTTGAAAATAATGTATTAGAAATATTTTAATGTAATGAGGTAAAAAGTGTCATATTAAGGGGTTTTTTTTGTGTGTTTTTTTTTTTACCAGTTATGAGTATATTATAGGGAAGTCTGGGGGGAGGGGAGGGTTAGGGAGGGTTAGGGAGGTTGGGAAGTTTGGGGGGGTGGGGGGTGGGGAAAAGGGGTGAAAATGTAATTGTAAAACTTTTGCAATAAAAAAAAATAAAACTTTGTCACTTCCCTCTCAGATCTCCAGTCACATGGTTCAATCAGCATACAGTCCAGTTGCTAGGTGACCTCAGTCTCCACCTTCCGAACATCTGTACCAATGTCTTTGATTTCCAGGGGAAAGAATTTTATTTAGACTACAACACCCCAGATCCCTGGCCCCTTCATTCCAGGCTGTGTCAAGACTGAAGTAGTGAGAAGAGAAACCTCCCTAGAGAAAACTACCAAAAATAAAATGGCCACAGTTCAGCCAACTTCAGGGTTGACAGGCTGTCCCCCTTCAACTGAAGAAAATTTCCTGCAAGAGAGAGATCTTTCAATCACAGAAAAATTAATTGGAGAGGTCTCTAACCCCTCCTTCCCTCCCCAGGAGGGCCCTTTGACTGATGGGGATACTTCTCATGAAATTGCTTAATCAATCTATCTGTCTTTACCTTCCAACTTTTCACCCAGGAAGCTCAGATGGGGGTATCCCTTCCAATAAACTAAGTAATGCAATTGTCAAAAAAAAAGTATACTCTGGAATCTAAGATCCTTTTTATTTCATAGCATGATTTCCCTTCAATTACAAGTGGCTTTGGGGCTGCCTGATCTACTGTGAACTTGCTGAGAACTTTGGGGCTGCCCGAGCTGTGAACTTCCTGCTGGCTTCAGCAAGCTACAGTGGAAGATCGGATGCACTTTCCCCAACAGCTGGGGAAGTTTCAATTGTACTTTCAATTTTCATGGTGTTAATTACCTTTACTATGGGGAATGGCCCTAAAAACTTCAGGCCCAATTTCCTAGAGGCTAATTTTAATTTTAGATATTTGGTAGATAGGTAGACTCTATCTCCCACCTGTAATTGCAGTTGGAGAGACTGGCACTTGTCAGCCTGTTTTTTATAATTTTTTGCTGCCTTTCTCAAAGCGTGCTTGGTATTTTCCCGCAATCCTTTTAGGGATTCCATCCATCCATTTAATGACATGGATGAAGGGGGTTCTCTGGGTAATTTGGGCATGGGGACAAATTCCATTCCGGTTGTGATTTGGAAAGATGACAGTCCTGTGTGGCTATGTACTACATTGTTATATGCCACTTCCGCAAATGGCAGTAGTTCTGGCTCAATTGGATTGTTGATAGTTTACATAGCACCTCAAATATTGTTCTATCATTGCATTGAATCATTCTATCATCTCATTTGTACTTGAATGAAAGGCTGAGCTGAGTCCCTGCGATGATGCAATAGCCTTTATAAATTCCCTCCAGAGCCTTGCCATGAATTGGACTCTCCTACCTGATATGTTTCTGCAGGATACCCTGTGCAGCCTATAGATTTGTTTGATAAATAATTTAGCCAGCTTTTTTGCCAACAGGAGCCCTGGGCAGGTGATGAAATGGGCTTGTTTTGAGAACAAGTCTACCACGGTCCAAATGATCATGTTTCCACCAGTATCAGGAAGCTCTACAATAAAATCCATGGCAATTTCTTCCTACGGTTAGGATGGATCTGCCACTTGCTGAAGGAGACCTGCGGTCTTCCCCGGTCTTTTTTTCATAGTTGCACAAGTGGCACAGCTTTTCACATAGTCCTCAATGTCTTTCTTCATTTTTGGCTACCAAAACTGTCTCCTGGGGAGATGCAGCATTTTTAAGTAGCCGAAGTGTCCAGTTGGCTTGGCATTGTGGCTTTTTTTCAAGCACTTGAAGGTGTAGGCTTTGACGAACGTATATTTTTTGACCCTTCCATGCTAGTCCATCTTTGAGGGTTAGTGCGTCTTTATTCTCTATGTACCAGGGTCTGTTAGTAGCTCCTTTTAAAGGTTTGGGTCATGTCTCCCCCATCTGTGAGTTATGGTCACCTGGTTTGTAACAGAGTAGTTGCTTGTGCTGCTGTTTGGGAGGAGGGGAACATTGTGTAAATTACTTCTTGCGGCTTGCTGTTGAATTGTGGTTTTCTGGATAGGGCATCAGCAAGTAGATTCTTCCTTCCTGGGATATACTTTAGTTTAAAGTTAAACCACTTGAAGTACTGTGCCCAGTGAACCTGCTTTGGGGAGGGTTTTCAGGGGGGGGGAGGGTTAGCGCTTCTAAATTTTTGTGGTTGGTCCAGAGTTGAAATGGTACTTGACTGCCCTCCAGAAAGTGCCTCCAGGTCAGCAGTGCCCACCAGACTGCAAAAGCTTCCTTCTCCCACACTGCCCACCTCCTTTCGGTGTCAGTTAGTTTTTTGGAAGTGTAAGCTCATGGTTGCAGGTCTCCACTTGCATTTCTTTGGCATAGGACCACAGCAACAGTGATGTCACTTGCATCTGCTTGCACTACAAAAGGCTGGTCAGGATGAGCTTCCAATTGAACTTCCAGTGCCTTTGGAAGTGAGATCTGTGATGTCTGCAGTCCATTCCGAGCTCTCCCTGTCGGGGGCTTCATTTGAAGCCATAGCCACCCTGTAGGGATGGTGAAACAAAGGGGGACTGCCTTGCAGGTTGAGGGGAGCCGCATCTCCCCTCCCTGACTCAGAAAACCCCTTCATCTGAAGACTAAGAGCAGCAGCAGTTAAAATGGCTACCATGAAGCTGGGAAACATCCAGAAACCATATGTTTGTGCAGGAGCAGAGAAACAGTGGATGGTGTATCGTCTGGGTAAGAAAAGATTTACAGCTGAAGCCGGACCCCCCAAAAAATTAGAACAATTTGTTACAGCAGCATGTAACTATTGTGAAAAAACATATTGGAAATTTAAAGAAGTAAATATTTGTTTAAAAAGAAAATTAAGTTGGAAATGGAATTCCCAAAACAAAAGGTGTGATATTAAGATGCCGGAACTATGAACCTACCTTTTCTTCAAATAATTTGCCATAAGTAATGAGCAAGAGAAATAAATTGGACTTGTCAAAATAAAAGCAGAGCGGCAGCAGAGTCAAAATAAAAGCAGAGAGGCAGAAGAGTAAAGTAAAGAGTGCCATCTGCTGATGATAGTGAATTTTTGCTATTTGGGAGTAAATATTGAAATGAAGGGAAATAACTGTTGAACTATACATATTTACCTTCTAACCATTGGAAACTGGAATAGTAAAAAAGAATTTGTGTCTGGGGACCCTTAAATACTATTGGATATACAAAAATGACTTGAGGAGTGGAGGATCCCTGAAGTAACTAACTGATTTGATTGAACATTGATGAGACATTTAAATTTGACTTGGAGGTTTGGTTTCTGAACTGACGACTGTGGAGACTCAAACAGAATGGAATTAATGATTCAAAACATTAAAGACATTAACAACCTTATCCTGGAATTACACAAGGACATGGTGGAAATATTTGATCGTATAGATAGAAGACAGGAAAATTGTATACAAGAGACAAGGAGCAAAGACCAGGACAAGAAGGAAAGAATGGAATCATCAGTTGGAACAGAAGGGGAGTTAGAACTGAGAAACCAGCAAAAAGACGATAACAAGGAGGAGACATATTAAAATTAATAAGAATTGATGAATTAAAACAGGGGGAAAATATTTTAAAAGATTTTAAAAAGAAATGGGAGGAACGGGAAGAGGGAAACGATAGGATTTAGAGCAGAAAGTTTTCAAATTAAACAGTGGGAAAAGAGAAAAAATTAAATTATGAATTCAGAATATAAACTTCGAAGTAGATGGTATAAAAGACTTAAGAGGAAAACAGGGGAGACAAGTAAAAAAAAGGTAGGATTAAAGGATGGGATGTGGATAAGAGATAATGGTTTAGGGGAGAAAAAGAGTTGTAGATATGTCATGATTATATGCTAATAATTGTATTAATATTAGAATGATATAGACTGGACAATTAGGTATTTAATATAAATTAATATTAGGATAAACATTACCACAAATAGATATGAAACTGGAAAATTATGAATGAGAATTCATTATTAATTAGAAATGAGAAGTTGAATGATGGTATTATTAAAAGTGTATTTATTTTTTATTTATTTTATTTTTAAATTTCTATACTGCCCTTCTCCCTGAGGACTCAGGGCGGTGTACAGCCAAAATTAAAAAAACATGCAGTACAAATATTAAAAAAACAATTAAAAGATATATAAATTTGGCCCAATTAAAACTCACTACCAATTAAAACATTTAAAAATTTCTTCTTAAGCCAGCCCGGCTTGCTTGAAAAAATGGGTTTTAAGAGCACGACGGAAGGCACTGAGGTCTTGGATTCTCCTTATCTCTGGGGGCAGCTGATTCCAGAGGGTAGGTGCCCCCACAGAGAAGGCCCTCCCCCTGGGGGTCACCAGCCTGCACTGTTTGGCTGATGGCACCCCGAGGAGGTCCTCTCTGTGGGAGCGCACGGGTCGATGGGAGGTCGTCGGTGGCAGCAGGCGGTCTCGAAGATAGCTAGGCCCTATGCCATGGAGCGCTTTAAAGGTGATAACCAACACCTTGAAGCGCACCCTGAAGACCATCGGGAGCCAGTGCAGCTCGCGCAGGAGCGGTGTTACATGGGAGCGCCATGCTGCTCCCGTCACTACCCGTGCTGCTGCGTTCTGGACCAGCTGGAGCCTCCGGGTGCTCCTCAAGGGGAGCCCCATGTAGACAGCGTTGCAGTAGTCAAGGCGAGAGGTGACGAGGGCATGAGTGACTGTGCACAGGGAATCCCAATCAAGAAAGGGCCACAACTGGCAAATCAGGCGAACCTGACAAAAGGTCCCCCTGGTTACAGCCGTCAGATGTTCCTCCAAGGACAGCTGCATATCCAGGAGGACTCCCAGATTGCGAGCCCTCTCTGTGGGGGCCAACGACTCGCCCCCAATAGTCAGTGATGGAGTCAACTGACTATATCGGGATGCCGGGAGCCACACTCACTCAGTCTTGGAAGGGTTGAGCTTGAGCCTGTTCCTCCCCATCCAGATCCGCACAGCCTCCAGGCACTGGGATATCACTTCAAGGGCATCGTTGGGGTGGCCTGGGGTGGAGATGTACAGCTGGGTGTCATCAGTGTACTGGTGGTATCTCACCCCAAAGCCACGGATGATCTCGCCCAGCGGCTTCACATAAATGTTGAACAGAAGGGGCGAGAGGACCGATTCCTGCGGCACTCCACAAATGAGAGGCCTCGAGGTCGACCTCTGCCCCCCTGCCAACACAAACTGCGACCGGTCGGAGAGAAAGGAGGAGAACCACCGTAACACGGTGCCCCCCATCCCCAACTCTTCCAACCGGTGCAGCATGATGCCATGGTCGATGGTATCAAAAGCCGCTGAGAGGTCTAACAGGACCAGAACAGAGGAGCAACCCCTGTCCCGAGCCCTCTAGAGATCATCAACCAATGCGACCAATGCCGTTTCCGTGCTGTGCCCAGACCTGAAACCCGACTGGAATGGATCTAGATAAGATGTTTCCTCCAGGAATTGCAGAAACTGTCACGTGACCACACTCTCAACAACCTTCGTCATGAAGCGAAGGTTGGAGACAGGACGATAGTTGGCCAATATTGCCGGATCAAGGGATGGGTTCTTGAGGAGAGGCCTCACCACCACCTCTTTCAAGGTGGTGGGGAAATAACCCTCACTCAACGAAGCGTTGATAACACCCTGGAGCCAGCCTCGTGTAACCTCCCAGGAAGCCAGTACCAACCAGGAGGGACACGGGTCCAGTAAGCATGTGGCCGCACTAACTCTCCCCAAAATCCTGTCCACATCATCGGGAGTCAAAGCATCAAACTCCTCCCAGATAACATTCTCAAGACTATTCCTCGTCACTCTGCCCTGATCTACCCAGTCAGAGTCCAAATCCCCCCGGATCTGAGCAATTTTGTCATACAGGTATTGTCCGAAATCTTCCGCCCTTCCTTCCAAGGGATCCTCCCGCACTCCCGGATGGAGCAGGAAGCGGATTACCCTGAACAGGGTGGCCGGACGATTCCCTGGTGACGCAATAGAGGCGGAAAAGTAATTAAACTTTGCCGTCTTTATCGCCACTAGGTAGGCCTTAATATGCGACCTTACCAGTGTTCGATCAGATTCAGCGAGACTGGCCCTCCAACCGCTCTCCAGGCATCTTTTCCGGCACTTCATTTCCCTCAGCTCCTCCGTGAACCAAGGAGCTGCCCAGGATCGGCACCAGATCAGAGGCCGTAAAGGCATGACTCGGTCCAAGGCCCCACCAGCCGCCCGATCCCAGGCGGCTACCAGGTCCTTGGCCGAGTCATGTGCTAGATCCTCAGGAAATGGCCCCAGCTCCATCTGGAACCTATCAGGATCCATCAGGCGCCTGGGGCAGATCCATCTAATTGGGTCCGCCTCCCTGCGGTGAGGGGTAGCGGTTCGAAGATCCAGGCGAAGGAGCGAGTGGTCAGTCCATGACAAGTGTTCCATATCTATATCCCCTATAGCAAGACCACTCAACCACTGGCCAGAGACAAAAATCAAGTCCAGAGTGTGACCTCCTCTGTGATTAGGGCCATGAACTAATTGGGTCAGGTCCATGGCCGTCATGGAAGCCATGAACTCCCGAGCCACCTCAGACATTTCACCGACGGATGGCAGGTTGAAATCACCCATGACTAAAAGCCTGTGTGTATCTACTGCCACCGTGGCTATCACGTCGAGTAGCTTAGGTAGGGCTGTTGCCACGTGGCAGGGAGCCAGGTACGTAAGCAACAAGCCCATCTGAACCCCACGACCCCACCTCACAAGGAGGGACTCACATCCGGCTATCTGAGGCACAGTGGTCTCCCTCGGACCCAGATCCTCGTTAATAATAACCGCCACCACCCCCGCCCCTCTCCTGGGCCCTCGGCTGATGGAATGCTCTGAAGCCTGGTGGGCACATTTCAACCAGAGGGACACCGCCCTCCGAGCCCAACCATGTCTCCGTAATACCCGCTGATGGCACCTTAGGACATACCATCTATCAAAAGAAGACACATACAAACTGTTATCTCAATGCTAAATCACATCACCATCCAGCACAAATAAACTCTGTTGCCAAAACATTAACCACAAGAACTAAACATCTGGCTGATGAAGCACATTTACAAACAGAATTATATACATTAACTAACATACTGACATCAAATGGGTTCTGTAGAAATAAAATCATCAGTATGATCCAGCATGTAACATCCAGATAGAAGAGAAATCAACAAGAGGAACAAAACAATGGGAAAGCCATCTTGCCCTATATAAAAGGAACAACGGATAAAATTAGCAAAATGCTACGTAGACACAACATCAAAACCATATTTTGAACAGATAGAAAGATATCATCTATTCTGAGAAATCCTAAAGACAAAAGAGAATTAGAAGATCAAGGCATATACGAAATCCCGTGTGTTTCCTGCCCCTCAACATATATTGGACAGACCAACAGAAGAATGAGTGTGCGCATCGAGGAACATAAAAATTCAGTACAAAAGAAAGAACACACATCATCATTAGTACAACACATAAATGCCACAGGACATAATATTAATTTTAATAACACAAAAACAGTTGCAAAAATAGAACATCTCAATGGCAGAATAATCAGAGAGGCCATTGAAATAGAGAAAAGACCATATTGTATGAATAAACGTGGTGACACTTCCCGTCTGCCTACTATTGGGAAACCTGCTCTCATAGGCAGACGAATCTTAACACAAAATATAAACCATAGATCAAAGATTCATCATAATGCCTGTGTTGCCACCATTTCCAGCATAACTTATCCATTAACCCACAACCAAGCATCAGCGCTTCCACCCAATCAAAACACAGCTACGTCATCAGCCAATCAGAATACAACAATACTGTCGACCAATCAGAATACACCTTTGCCTCTTTTCATAGAAAAACGTCAGTTACGATCACACAGTTTGCCCATAAACACCAAACCAAGAACTTCAGCCAGAAGATGACGAATGTGATTTCGTCGAAACGTCGCTACTACCCTTTTAGGGATATGTTTACAATTACACGGGAAGAAACCCGAGATATTAACTGTACACATACACACACACACACACACACACACACACACACACACACGATTAGAATGATGATGTGTGTAAAAATATTAACATAAAGATAAATCAATATTATGATGATATTATAATAATAATAATTATTATTATCAATAACACATGTTTAAGTGATTAAGTCTGTTTCTTTTATTTTTGAATGTAACTTTAAAAAGTTGTATAATTATAGTTGAAAGAGATATCGTGT
Source organism: Pantherophis guttatus (assembly GCF_059756535.1). Taxonomy (NCBI): domain Eukaryota; kingdom Metazoa; phylum Chordata; class Lepidosauria; order Squamata; family Colubridae; genus Pantherophis; species Pantherophis guttatus. The sequence continues at coordinate 93,149,752 of NC_142066.1, forward strand.
TTCCCCGAAAATAAGACAGGGTCTTATTTTCTTTTGAACCCTGAAATAAGGGCTTGGCCTTATTATTGGGGGTCATATTATTAATCCTTTTAATCACAACATAATCATTTCATTGTTAGTATTAATTCCAGTATGGTCATCTTTATTTCTAAAGGTTTATCCCAGTATATAATCTTCATCTTAGTCATCCTCTTTTGGCTGTTAATCACAGCATAATTATTTTTATCTTTACTGTTATACCCAGTATAATTCTCTATATTTTGCTGTCAATCCCAGCATAATTATTTTTATCTTTACTGTTATACCCAGTATAATTCTCTATATTTTGCTGTCTATCTCAGCATAATCACCTTAGTTTGCTTCTTATCCCAGCATAATCACCCTTTTTTTATTTAATTTTACCATCCATCTATACATTACTTATTAATGTACAATCACATTGTCATTATCATCTTTGTAACAATTTAACATTGAGGCTTAGTTCTTACTCCAGCCACATCCTTACGTAAATTAATAAATTTCTGTTAATATATTTTATTCCTCTCATATTCTTACTTTCTTCTTTATTTCAGTTTTTTTATATATTATATCAAATTCTTCTCATAGTCCTATTCATTTTTATTTATCTATAGAAACCTCCTTTTTATTATTACTATCCATATATGCATTGCTTTATTTTTAATCGCATTGTTTCTATTTTCTTTTTTCCAACTGTATATATGTCATTCCTCATTTCCTTGTCTGTTAGCATATATTTCATTTCAGTTTCAATGTTCACAATTTAATTCTCCATATATCAATTTAGTTCTTTTTCTTACTTCTATTTCAAACAAATCACATCAATTTTCTTCTTTTGTTCCTGCACTTTAACTTCTTTTGTTCCTGCACCAATTAGTCCAATTGTAAGAGTTCCATCATATTTTCCCTTTTTTTTCCTCTCCAAAGTCAAATTGCCTGCAGACAAAGAAAAAACATCTCCACCGCCAAAATCCCATGGTTGTTATCTGTAGTATTCACAATGTTCCCAAACAAGAAGCAAGTTACAATGTTTCTTTTTAAACCAGAAGGTGTCCCTCTACAACCCACAATTTCCTTTAGTCATGCAAATTGCTATTTTGTTTCAATTATATAACATTCCAGCTTGATTCTCTCCTTCTTCTGTATTTTAAAGATAATAATTCTTTTTTATCTTCTTTTCTTTAAAAATCCAATTCAGCTTTAAACTTATTCAATTTTGAACCAAGTCTCAATGTTTATTTTTCCGATTTAGTCTATTCAAATATCAATTTTCAGTTGGGTCTTTTTCTTTTCTTTTAAAAATTTCATCTTAGAATCTTCTACGCCCCATAGCTCTGCAGCCGTTGTTTTAAGGCTAGGGGTCTTACAAATAAAAAAAAGCCATTACTCCAAATGTTGTTTCCAGCCTAGGTTGGTTGTCACTCACCCGGCTTCAAAAGGCATCACTCTTTTCTGCTTTCCTCCTGCACATCACTTGCCTGGTTTGTCCCAGCTTTGTGGCAGCCGTCATGGCTGCCGCCCCCCACCACCGACTCGCAGAGAGCTCCCTCCAATCTCCAAGGAACTTGCCTCTTGGTCATCCGGGGTGCCTTTCTTCCATCCCCATCCCTGCAGGACAGTTCCAGTCCAAAGACCCATCAACGGAGGTTCGGCAGTCGGGTTTTCACGGGGCTTGTCAGAGCCTGCTATTTCCCCGACTGTCTCGCCGCAACATCAAACTGGAAGTCTGTCTTATTCTCAATTTCTTTCTCTGCCTCTTACCAGTGGGATACTTCCCCATATTGGTTCCTTAATTCCTGCAGGAAGTCATCAATGGTTTCTAGTTCAGGAGCCCCCTCATTGTGAAGCTGGGTCACCCATTCTGACGCTTCCCCCTCCAGATTGTCAGTGAGGGTGGAGACAATTTCTCAGTCATCTTGGTAGCAGTCCCCATAGCAGTCGATGTGCGCCCACACTTGGTTTAGGAAGAAAGCCAATTTGTCCAGACGTCCATCAAACACCACTTGAAAGCATGGTGGGGCTTCTCCTCAGGGTTGCAGCGATGGTAGTTGCGAAACGGCCAGTGGCAGCAGCACAGCCAAAGATCCTGGTATGACTAGTGGTGCTGGGATCCACTGGGCCTGGGCCCGGACCAAGCCCTGTCCATGGTAATATGTCCAACCAGGGGGCATGTCCCTTGCCAGCAGCAGTTGTGGCTGACCTAGCAGGCTGGCTGGTCGTCTGTGGCTGGGCGGGCTCCACCAAGCTGATAGTGATTGCGGAGGGCTGATATCTTGGGTCACTGGAAGAGTTGACCAGTCCCTCCTGGATAGACTTGGTTGCATCCTGGGTTGCACCATATGCAGGGGTTGAGGCACCACACCCTGGATATACCAGTCTCCTTGCACAGGAAATGGGAAATTCAGTTGGTCCAAGACAGCTGTCAGGTGACCGGTATGCTGCTGCTGGCCGATGCTGCTGAGATGCATCTGTTCAAATCTTTCATGCAGCCCCTCCAGGGTTTGTCTGTGAGCCTGATACTTCCATTCTCCTGACTCATTTGAATCCAGGGGTCCCATTGACCTCCACTCCAGGATTGTTGTTCTCGCTTCCCTCATGGATGAGATTGGTCTCTCCCACATCTGTCCTGAGAGGCTAGTTTGGACTCCAGGTCCTCCTCCACTCAGTAAAGCTCTTCAGAAGTGGGCAGTTAGAATTGTTCCTACACCTGGGCCCCTAGTTGGTGTTTGACTTCAACCATGGCCACGGCCATTCACTTGGGCATCAAGAGGAATGTCAGGCTCTCCTTGATTCCCCTGAAGGCACCACTGATGCTTGGTGCTTCTCTGGTTTCTTCCTCCATCTTTCCCGTGTCTTTCCCACTGCCTGGGAGTGGCTGGAGCTCAGGACCCCAGACAGCAACTCCGGTTTAAAGCCTTAGAGTTTAGAGAACTGGTTTAATGTCAAGGTTCCAAGTAATACATCTCATTCAATAAGAACTCTGAGGCAGGCAAATTCCTCAAAGAAACTTTTATTGGGACGTGTCAAATTGGCATGTTCTTGGTAGAAAAGTGGCTCTAAGTTCCTGCAGGTTTTACACCCAATTAAAAATAAAAACTCCAGAGTCTCCAGTCACATGATCCAATCAGCATAAAGTCCAGTTGCTAGGTGACCTCAGTCTCCACCTTTCGAACACCTGCACCAATGTCCTTGATTTCCAGGGGAAAGAATTTTATTTAGGCTACAACACCTCTCTACACCCCCCTCCCTGGCCCCTTCACTCCAGGCTCTGTCAGCCCTGAAGCAGTGAAGAGAAACCTCTCTAGAAAAAACTACCAAAAAGGAAATGACCACAGTTTGGCCAACTTCAGGGTTTACAGGCACAACATAAGGAAGGAAAGGGAAGCAAGCTGTCAATAGTCCCTTACTCTCACCCAAAGTATGAGTCGAGCAGCCCAGCAAGGAGAGGTCAGGCAAAGGGAGGACTGGCAGGGAGGGGAGGGGCAAGGCTTCAGCCAGTTTGCCAAACTGAACAAATTGTTACTCACCGGTTCTAATGAACCGGTGCAAACCGGCTGAATCCCACCACTGCTTTCTTCCTATAATATCTAAGGATTGGGATTTATGGGACTGGAATATCTGAATACTCTTGCTATAGCCCAACAATATTTATAAGAGAGAACATTGGTCAGAATGCATAAATGAAACTCCATGAAAGTCATAGCACATAACTTTTAAATTATGCTTAAACATGAGTTTCTGGGATTAAAGCTATATTAGTGCATTTCCACGGTGATTTGATGCAGTCTAGAACTCCACAAATTGTTTCAAGTTTCAGAGATCTACTCTGGGAGAAAAAATAGAAACTGACAACTCTCAGATGACCTGTTTGATTTGCACCAGATTGCTCAAACACAGAACATAATTACATGTCTTTCACTGAGTCTCATTGCATAGTATTTTGATGCATTTTGATGGCAGTAGAAACCAGTAATTTGTCAATCAGTGAAATGAATAAGAAATATATTATTTTCCCATTGTACTCATATATAAAATACTAACTATTAAAACAAATCTCTGGATTTTTGATCTGGGAAAATGAAAATGTCATACCTTTCACCTGTATTTTCTTTCTTTTTCTTGTCCTTTCCTTTTGCTTTCTTGTTTTCAATCTCTTTTTGCTTTTTGTCTTTCTTTTCCTTCCCTTTTATTGTTTCCTCCTCTTTGTTTTTTTTGTCATCATTATATGCTTTCTGTTTTTTCTTTTTATTTGATTTCTTCCTCCTGGATACTGCTAGCTCTTCATTTTCATCATCAGTGTCTTTCTGATAACTCTCTTTTCTGTTTTTCTTGGCAATTTCCTTTATATTCTTTTTGGGGGCTACTTTTTCTTCTTCCTCTTCTTCTTCATACTCATAACCTGTGTTTTAAAAAGTGTTTTACTTTAAAAAAAAAACCTGAAGAGTTTGAAGTTATTGAGAATATTGCCTTTCACTAGACTAATGCAAACATTTCTTAAATGTAAAATAATGACTACGATCTTTTTAAAATACAGTCCTCTGCAAAATCCAGACTTACTGCTACATAGAACTTTTGAAATCAAAGGAATTTAAACTACTCATATGTCTGAATCCATCCCCCTTTTTTTGTGTAATATATAAATATAATAGTGATCCTTAGGCATTGATAATGACTTAAGAGTGATATCCTGAAATACATTAGATAATTATATAGATACATAAGATATATACACATTAGAAATACATATGTAATGCATAAGGAGAGAATAATATTTTATTTTGCTTTTTAAATTGGAGAAAAATAACTAAAAGTGAAAAAATATAATGGGCTATTATATTGAATAAATTTCCTGAAAAATTACAGCTCTATTCTTCTGCTTCTCTTTCTAATATCAATTTAAAAATTCACAAACTGAAAGATTAAAGTCAAAGTTGCCATATGCAAAAGTACAGATAGCTACTAGATGGCAGAAAAGGGATACTAAAATCTCAAATTTTTTGATTCCATCTTATATTTCATCAGATGAACTATAAGATGGTTTTTTGCAGCCTTTGTTCAGTGTGAGGAAAAACTAAATGTTACAGAGGTCTGTTGGTATCAGCTGCTCTTAGGAAATTGTCAGATTTCCCTAATGGACAGCGTTCAACAAAAGCTGTAAAAGAGTTGCAATAATTTTTTATTTCAGGAACCCTAGTAATCAATGATTAAACTAAAAGTTTTAATCTTTTACTTAAATCAATGATTTTGTAAATTAAGATTATTTTTTATGTCAGCCCTTAACAAAATACACAAGCAAAAGTTAAATTTTACATAAAGGCCAGATTTGTTTTTATCCAAGTGTGGAAACACAGTCATTTGAACAATGCTTAGGTGAGTGCAATTTATATGCATTGTATGCATTCTCAGGAAAATAAATTCTTAACATAAGCTTTCAAAAGTTAGCAGCTATTCATATTTTATTTACCTTCACTTTCTGTGTCACTCTCCATTTGTCCATCAATCTCCATCCCAACTGCAAAGCAAAAGCAAGCATCACATTTATTATCATCTTAATAGTACATTACTCTTAGGAGAAAAAGCAGCTTTTTCTTGTCATCTTTGGCCTGAACTGAATTTTAAAATGTATGTTCCGTTTTTTATTTTTCTGATATTTCTAAAAATCTGCACTTAATCAAGTTTCTCTGTATAGTGATACCAATACATTGTTTGAAAAATTGAACATGAAATTAGTGTCAATTAGTTTTCTTCTAAGATGCTAAATACAAGATACACTGACTTGCTAAATACTGGAGAGCATACAAACCGTCTTCCATAATTATCTGTAATTCACTTTTCTTCTTTACCATGATGGATGTTCCCTTTTAAAAACAACAGCTGCTTCAGATACTAGTTTTATCCACTACTTAAACTATGCCTTTTCTTATGCTTCTTTCTTTAGCTTCTTCTTATTATGCATAAAGCAAGTCTATTTGTGAATCTGAAACTATTGGTTTCATCTAACATTATTCTTGAATTGCACAGTTGCTTCAGCTTCCATGCTGCAGGCATAAGAATGATTCATGGTACCAATTCAGTTCAGTCCCATCCAACTACTTTGAGCTCTGATCTGTTTTCAACACAGAAAGCACCTGTTGGCATTGTATTGCACTACATTATTTAAACATGAAGGAAAGCCCTTTGGAGAGAACTTAGATGAAGACACCAGAGGTGGGTTCTACTTACCTTTACTACCGGTTCGCAATGGGACCATGCATGCACAGAAACTTCCTGATGACATCTGGGTCAGTGGGCGGAGCCTCCCGCTGGTTTTACTACCGGTTCTTGTGAACTGGTCTGAACCGGGGGCAACCCACCACTGGAATACACACATAGTGCCTTATTCTTTGAAAAACATGAGTCTAACTTTCTACATGGCTTTTGTTGTACTGGCAGCCCATGGGTCAGATGAGTCATGCCCAGGCATCGTGACACGGTGAGTTTGTTACCAGTGTTGTAGAGGATATGGGAGGTATTTTTAAAAGGTTGCTACTAATGTTTTTAATTTCCTTTCATCAGTTTAAAGAGTTTCCCCAACATGGTGGTGTATTTCAACTATCAAAATTTCCAATCAGGGTTGGTGGCTGTGTTGACTACAGATTCTATCTAGATATAGGTTTCAGATTTTTGAAAGTCATCAGTTCAAAGAACAATGGGATGTCAGCAACTGTCAGACATGAAAAACCACATCCCTGTGCAAAAAGTTCAATTATCTTTTTTATTGCCGAAGTTATAAACAGGAATCTTTAACTGACAGTTTGTACCTGGGTATAGTATAGTATAGCCTTTATTGTTATTGTACATCATGTATACAATGAAATTCGTTTTAGCCTCACTGGTGCAATCCATAACAAAAAATACAAGCAACATAAATAGTATAAAGAATAATCCCTATGCAAGTAATTAAGGGAGAAAAAGAAAAAGAAAAACTAGTCATATATTTCCATGTGTGCTTGGAGTGATTGCGTAAGACTAGATACGATTCAACTAGCATTCAGGGGGATTGGACTTCACCATCTTGTGTTTGCATAGGTATTCCAGACTAATTCCCCATTTGACTTTTTTCTCTCTCAGCCAGTCTCTTTCCTACAACAGTGTCAAAATAGCAGGTGTGATTGGCAGTTGAAACCTTGCTCCTTTTTCATAGATAGTGTTTCCATTATATATGGAATGGAGCTTGAATTTTCCTCCAAGTTTCATATATATCTAGCTTCTATATATATTATTAAAAAGATAATTCATATAAATGTTAAACAAAAGAGAAGCCAGGACATAGCCTTAATTTATTCCCTTAACTGTTACAATTGTGTTAAAGACCTTATGAATGTTAAATCTATTTAGAGCAGGACAGGTTTGATTGTTCTCCTTTCAAATGATGTCCTGCTTTTGTTCTTTTTTATATTTAATTTTAATAGAATTTTTAAAGAAGGTAAAAGCCAACATAAATTAATGTAAAGGAAGAAAAAAGAAAATAAAAAAAGCAAAAGATGCAAAAAAATTTAGAAAAAAATATAAGGAAGTGGCTTTCAATTTTCTTCTTTGTAGTTATAATTCAAATATATTTAAACCTCTTTTCTCAAGTTACACATATTACTATTCTTTCTATAATCCATCCCATCTAATCTTCTAAACCATAACAAATTCATTTTTTTCATTTTTACACAAAATCTGTAAGATGTTTCCAGTCAGCAATACATGTAGATAGTGTCTTTTCTTTAATCAAATAAGTTAAATTACCCATTTCAACAAAACCTTCACCAAATGTTGTTCCATAGTGGGTAATATTGAATCTTTCCATCTCTATCCATATAGTAATCTCATTGCTGTGATCATTTATTGAAATAATCTTCCATAGTTTTTTTCTGTTTGCCATTAACACTGAAAGGAAAAGTTCTAGTTTCAATTGAATATTGATCTTTAAAATCATTTGTACCATATATAAAGTGCCTTTATATATTCTAGATAATTTCTGTGGCATTGTGGTGGCATGGTGGTTAGAATGCAATATTGCAGGTTAATTCATTGCTTACTGCCAGGAGTTCGATTCTGACAGGCTCAAGATTGATTCAGCCTTCCATCATTCCAAGGTCAGTAAAATGGGGACCCAGATTGTTGGGGTCAGTAAATTGCTTAGAGAGGGCTATAAAGCACTCTGAAGCAATATATACCCTGTTTCCCGCAAAATAAGAAATCCCCTGATAATAAGCCCAATCGGGCTTTTGAACGCATGGCAATAAGGCCAAGCACTTATTTCAGGATTCAAAAAAATATAAGACAGGGTCTTATTTTCAGGGAAACATGGTAAATCTAAGTGCTATTACTATTGTTATTGGGCACCAATGATACATTATTTTGGAAAAATTCTCTGAGATCAATATAATACAATACAATGTAAATGTCAACTCTTTAAACCATACATTTTCCCATTGATCCATCTGTATATTATAATCGAAATTCTTAGTTCATTTTATCATATATTCTTTAAACTTTAAAAAGTTTAAATTTTTTTCAAAGTAGATAAGTGGCTGGTCTACTTTATTATTTTACTTTTAGAGTAATTGAGTAAAAATGAAGTAGAGTGATTTAGTGTTTTTCTTTTTGTTGTTGGTTTTGTTTTGTTTCTGTTTCCTGAATTTGCAGCATGGATGACATAAATTAGTAATGTGCAACTATGAACTTAAACAATTACTTATGTAAAAGCCAGACTAGCACAGAGAGCACGAACAATTCATAGAGCTTTAGCAATGCAACTGAATGCATTATATTGTGATGATGCCTGTTTGAGGGAGCTGCTTCTCAATTTGTCTTATTACTCTAAAAAAACAAACCTCAACCTCCAGGCATAAGTGCTTTCTCACATATTTTGTTTTTAGTTTTTAAATGCCTTTAGCTAGGTTATCAGATAAAGTGTAACTAAAAACTGGAAACAAAACCACCATGCTGCTTAATATTTAACCAGATAGCGTGGCCTTTCTTTTCTTCATTTCTCGTTAACTCAGGGCTTTACCTAATTAATCCTTGGGTTACATTGATTCATCTTATATTCTATATCAGTAATCCTTGCTTGAGAAAGGTTCCAATGCCAATATTTTGATTCCTGTCAAGATTAATTTTGGGGTAAGTGTATTAGGTTTTCGGTAATTGATGGTAGTAGTCTAGTAGAATTGATGGAGTTGAACAACAATGTAGGAGGAATCAGCCCTACTTCTGATTTGTATACTTCTGCTAAGTATTTGACTTATATTTCAATAGTGGTATAAGGAAATGATTTGATCAAGTAATGGCTCTTAATTATCTCAGAGTTCATCTACCAGTGCAAACAGAGCTCTTCAATGACTCATACTAAAATGGGTTTAGGTAGTCTACTTCCTCCAAGATCCTCCAAGATCTTCCAAAAGGGAAGATTGGAGATTGAATTAAAGCTAGTCATATTAAAAGGTTCCAATGAAGATTTATTAGCAAGAAGATGAGCCACTGCCTTATAACAAACTCTTGTCATAAAGAAACAGCCATTACATAGATCCATCCACATGGCCCCTCCTAAAGGCTTTAATGAACCAGCAAGGACATAAATCTAAAACACAGGTGAACATATCTACAGCATCAAAGACACTATCTCTTCAAGGCTAGCAGGTTCAAATTCTTCCCAAATAACACCAGATGACTATCCTCCAATAATACATCAATAATTCCTTCCATGTGACATCTCGGTGTTTTCTCCATGACTTCATCTTTTTGTTGTTGTTGTTTCTTCTGTCTTCATTTTCACCAAATCTATTACAGCATTTCTCCAAAAGTACAATATTCTAATTATACTATTTTCTTACATAACTATTAGTTTGCTTATCTATATCTCTTTTCTAACCAATGGTAAAATTGATCCCATATCTTAAAGTATTCTAAATCCTCTCTTTCTTTAATCATAAAATTAATCTATTCATTTAATCTATTCATTTCTGCACAGTCTAAATTTTTTAAAATTACTTCTACCAAAGGTATTTTCTCTGCTTTCCAGTTTTGTGCAAAAACAATCCTTGCAGCTGTTATTACATGTATAATCAAATAAATAGTTTCATTGCTAATTTTCTCTGGAAGGATACCCTGTAGGAACAGCTCTGATTTTAAATCAATACATTGTTGTGTCATTTCTTCCAATCATATCTTAATTTTATTCCAATAGTTTTTAGCTTCTGGACATGTCCACCACATATGATAATAAGATCTTGGTAACTGGTTACATTTCCAACATTTAGCTGATTTATCTTTAAACATTTTTGCCAGTTTCTCAGGGGGCATATACCATCTGTAAAACATTTTATATTTGTTTTCTTTATATGCAGTAGACATTGTTAGTTTGTAATTCCTTTCCCATAACTAAATCAATTGAATATCCAAAATTCTTTGCCCAAGCTATCATTGTTTCCTTTACTTGTTCTTCCTCTAACTCAATACCAAGTAAAAAATTATAAATTTTTAAAATTAATCTGTCCTCTGTTCCTGTGAGTATCCTATCCAACTCTGTCTTTTCTAAGTAAAAACCATGTAATTTAGCATCTTTTTCATATCTTATTTGTATTTGCATGTACATATACCAATCCATCTCAATTCCCTGTTCTTCCAGTTCTCGTTTCCCCTTCAATTCCCCCTTATCTGTTAATAACTCCTTGTATCTAACAATATTTATAAAATTAAAAATATTTGGATGTATTAAAGCTTCCATTGTTGATAACCATATTGGTATTTTCACATATTTTATTTATTTATTTATTTATTAGATTTCTATACCGCCCTACTCCCGAAGGACTCAGGGCGGTGAGATAAATACATAGTATTTATCTCTAATCTTCTCCCATACCAATAACAATGCGTTCCTTATATAATGTCTATGAAAGTACATATGTATCTTACTTCTACTATACCATAAGAATGCATGCCATCCCAATTGTAAATCATGACCTTCCAATGTTAATAGTCTTATATTTCTTAATTCAACCCATTCCTTCATCCAAGTCAATGCTGCTGCCTGGTAATATAATTTCCAATTCGGCAGTCCAAATCCTCCACGTAGTCTTGTATCTTGTAACATTTTTATACTTATTCTTGCTTTTTCCCCTTGCCATATAAATTTCTTTATTATCTTATTAAGATGTTGAAAATAAGTCTTTTCAATTTTTATCAGTACTGTCTGGAATAGAAATAATAGTCTTGGTAATATGTTCATCTTTATTATTGCAACCCTTCCCATTAATGACAGTTAAAGGTTTTTCCATTTCTCCAAGTCTTTCTCAATTTGTTCTTTTAATTTTTAATAATTATCGTTGCACATGTTGACTTTAAGTATACTCCTAAATATTTAACTTTTTTCACGACTTGTATATCTAATTTCTCTTTTATCTCTCTTTTATGTTTTTCTGTAATATTTTTCACCAAAATTTTCATTTTTCTTTGTTTATTTTAGGCCAGAGACCTTTCCATAACTCTCTATTTGTTCTAATAATTTAGGGCCTGTTGTTTGGGGTTCTTCTAAGATGAATACTAAATCATCGGCAAAAGCTTTTCTTCTTCTTTAATTTTCATCCCGTTTATCTCTTCATTTTGCTTAATATTTCTATTTAAGACTTCTAAAATCAAAATAAACAGCAACAGGGATAAGGGACATCCTTGTCTTGTACCTTTCATAATGCTAACATTTTCTGTCATTTCTCCATTCATCATTATCTTAGCAGATTGTCTATCATAAATTGTTTTTATAGTATTTATAAATCTCTCCCCAAAATCCATTATCTGCAATTGTTCTATCATGAATTTCAAATTCACATTATCAAAAGCTTTTTGAGCATGCCATTTGTTTTTCTGAATGTATCTCATAATATTCCAACGTATTTAGAATTATCCTCATATTATCTCTGATTTGTCTCTTAGGTAAAAAACCATTTTGATTCATATGAATAAATTCATTTAATAGTCTTTTTAACCTATTTGCCATTTTTGAAGCAAAAAGCTTATAATCCACATTTAATAATGAAATCAGTCTATAATTTTTTATCAGTTGTGAATCAGCATCTTCTTTAGGTATGAGTATTACATAGGCCTCTTTCTATGAGTCTGGCATTCTTGCTTTCATTAGAAGTTCATTAAATAATTCCAGCATTACATTACTCATCACTTCTTGTAATGTTTTATATAGTTCTGCTGGTAGACCATTCGGTCCTGGTGCCTTCCCATTTTTTTGTCTTTTAATCGCTTCTGTTAATTCCATCATTGTTATTTTTTCTTCTAACATTCCCTTGTATTGTTCGGTTGCTGAAATCCTTTTTTACAGTGATAGAAGAATTGAGTATTCACAAGACTTTATGTCAACTTTATGATGTTTTTAGATTCTGTTTTAGAATTTCATTGTTTTGTTGAAGTTTCTTTTAAATTGTTTTATTTATTTATTTTTATTTGCTCAATGTGACCTATCTTAAAATAATTCTTGTTTAGAATCAGTGGTGGGATTCTGCCGGTTCTAGGCGGTTCGGCTAAACCGTTTGTTAAATTGCTGGCTCGCCCCGCCCCTTACCCCGCCCCTCTGCACCACTATTTATTGCCAATAAATAGTGGTGGGCAAGAGGCAGGCGACCCAGCAATTTAACAAATGGTTCGGTGTTTTTTTGTAATTTTATTGGCCCGCGGAGCTTCAGCATAGGCTAATTAGACCGTTGATTAGATCGGCCTCCCAACTCTCAGCTGATTTGCTCTCAGCTGTTTTGCTCAGGGCTCTGCTGCTTGCTTGCAAAGAGTGCTGGAGCAGATTTTTTTTCCCCTAGCTATGCTGAAAAAGGAAACTGAAAGTAAAGCAGGCTGTTGGCTTTGCTGTTTGCTGCAACGTTGGAAAATTAGGCAGGCAGATTTCTTTTCTTTTTCCTCACCAAAAAAGGTAGGTGCAAACAATGGGAAATTTAGGGGAAAAGAGGAGAGTTCAAGATTTTAAAACACAAAAGGAAAAAAGCTCTATTTAACTAGGGAATTGTAATAATTGAGATACTATTAATTGTATATTGTGTTGAAAGCAGAAATGGTTAAGTTGTGGGTTGGAGGAATATATGGGGGAAATTATTTGGTTTATTATTATTGGTAAATATAATTAATTAATTTGTAAGAAATTGGATTGCATGGAAATAATTGGAATATTCATGTTCATATTGATTAATATACAAAAAAGATAGTTATATAACTAATTGATTTATATTAAAATGTTGAATTTATATTAAACAACTCTAATATTACATAATTAACCAATGTGAGGATGGATATAAAAATAGATGACAATGGGAAGGGGTGTAATATAGAATAGAAGGGAAAAATTGAATTTGATTAAGATTAGAAATGAGGATGAAGGGTATTATTGGGTTTTTTAAAAAATAGATAAGGAATAAATATGGCAAAAAGGAAATATAGAAATTGTAAATTTAATTGAAATGACTAAACACTGTTTAAATTTGTGAACCAGCCAAATACTTTGTTCAAAGAAAATACATTGTATGTTTGTATGTGTGTTTCTAATTTTTGCTATTTATTCATATTTGTTCTCTTTTATTCTTTAAAGTTTAACAATTCATTCTTTATCTTAATATCTTTATATTTGTTTGGGGTTGGCTTTCTTCCATTTCATCTTTTTTACTGTACAGCAATCTTTCTCCTCAAACCTACCACCTCTCTCTTTTTTTTCCTTCTTACTTTCTTTCCCCCCCACTTCATCTCCTCCCTACTTCCTCTTCCTTTCTCCTTCTCCTCCTCTCTTCCTCCCTCTCTTACCTTCACTCCTACTCTAATTTCCCTTCCCTTCCTTCCTCCCTTCTCTTCCTTCCCTCTCTCTCCTTCTTTCTTCCATCTCTCTTCTCCTTCCTTTATCCCTCTCTATTGTTGTATCCTTTTGTGCATATGGATTACTCAGAGGGCTGAAAAAGTTATTTTTGACTGGTCCTTGCACTTTTGACCACTCCTCGAACTTACGACTGTCCTCACATTTTACGTTTTTCGCCCTATCTTGTCACCATGGTGAAGAGAAGCAGTTGTGAAATGAGTGACACGGTTGTTAAGAATGCTACAATGGGCATAAATGGTGACCAGTAATAAGGATGAGGACAGGTCAAAAGTGCGAAGACCTGTCAGAAATCACTTTTTTCAGCCCTCTGGGTAGTCCTTTTGTGCATATGGACTACTCAGAGGGCTGAAAAAGTTATTTTTGACTGTTCCTCGCACTTTTGACCACTCCTCGAACTTACGACTGTCCTCACATTTTACGTTTTGCGCCCTATCTTGTCACCATGAAGACAAGTAGTGATGAAATGACTGACACAGTTGTTAAGAATGCCGCAACGGGCATAAATGTGAGGAAGGTCATAAGTGCGAAGACCAGTCAAAAATGTGAGTACCAGTCAGAAATGACTTTTTTCAGCCCTCTGAATAGTCCCTATGTGCATATGGACTAGTCAGAAGGCTGAAAAAGTTATTTTTGACTGGTCCTCGCACTTTTGAACTTACAGCTGTCCTCACATTTTACGTTTTGCGCCCTATCTTGTCACCATGGTGAAGAGAAGTAGTGGTGAAATGACTGATATGGTTGTTAAGAATGCCGCAATGGGCATAAATGTGAGGATGGACATAAGTGCGAGGACCAGTCAGAAATGACTTTTTTCAACCCTCTGAGTAGTCCCTATGCACATAGTCATGCCCACGCGGTCACATGACCAGCTAGCCATGCCCACCTAGTCACATGACCAGCCAGCCACACCCACCCAGTCATATGACCACCAAGCCACACCCCCAACCAAGCCACGCCCACAGAACTGGTTGTTAAAAAATTGAATCCCACCACTGTTTGGAATAATGAATTACTATACAAGGAAACATAATCTTCCCCTGAAAATTAAAGGATTAGATTTAGCTGCTCTATATGCAGTTAAGGTGACTGTTAAATCTTGTAACTTATATGTTACAATAAATGAAAAAAATCTTACTCTTTTAGATAACATATTCCTGCACTTTCAGCAGAACCAGGTGATACAAATAGAAATGATACAGGATTAAAAATACATTTCTAAATGAAATTTTAGCTGTGATAAGAAAGCTGAGCACATCAGAACACATACAATGAATTAGATGAAGATGAGCCTGCTTTATCTTGCAATATTTGTGAACTAAAGAAAACACATCTGCTTTCATTAAATGGCAGTGCTAGAATTGGAAGTAAACTGCATTTAACCCTATTAACTAGATGATGAGTTTCCCAAATATATTTGCAGGGGGAAGGAGCCTGTGCAGAAGTTCCTATGCACACTTCATTTCCCCTGATCTTGTTTTGCCGTAGCTGGTTCAAAAGAACAACAGGTGGTTTAGCATTTGCTTCCTTTTCCCTTGGAACTCTCTGCTTTGAATGTCCCTACTTCTCTATTTTTCAGCAACAAGATGTCCCCTTACTGATGGTAGCATAGCATATCTAATTTTAAAAAAAACTATGGAGGGACTTTCCTTGGGATATACAGGTAGCCCTCAAGTTACAACAGTTAATTCACTGACTGTTTGAAGTTACAACAGCACTTTAAAAAGTGACTTATGACTGTTTTTCATATAACTGTTGCAACATCTCCATGATCACACGATCAAAATCCAGACACTTGCCCATTATGAAGGTTGTTGTGTCCTGGGGTCATTTGATCATCTTTTTGTGACCTTCTGACATCAAAGTCAATGGAAAATCCAGATTCACTTAACAATTGTGCTACTAACTTAACAACTACAATGATTCACATAATGACTGTGGTAAGAAAATTCAAAAATGGGTCAAAATACACTTAATGAATGACTTGTATAGCAACAGAGGTTTTGGGCTCAGTTGTGATCATAAGTCAAAGACCACTTGTTACTGAAAATGGGAAGCCATAGAGTCCACAAAGTATTAAATACATTTTTGTATATCAGTGTACAATGAAAAATACAGAAATCATTAACATTTTTTGGCTACTTCCCAACTAAATATATGCAAAAATATCAGACTTCACCTTGAGTAGCAACACCTGTAACATGTCATGAGGACCACAATATGCTATGCATGAAGACATTATATAAGCAATTATATATATAGACTAAAACCATCTCTATCTATCGGACCTGATGGACTATGTGCATACTTCTTAAAAAAGCTGTCCACTGCTATAACAGAACCCCTAAGCATAATCTTTGAAAAATCCTTCAGGACCAGCTCCCTACCCAAACTATGGCCACTAGCCACAGTCATCCCTATCTTCAAAAAGGGAGACCCCAGCCTAGTTAAAAATTACAGATCAATCTCTTTATGCTGCGTCACCTGCAAAGTCATAGAATCAATCATTAACCATTCCATTACCTTCCACCTAGAAACAAACAACCTACTCTCTAATAAAGAATTTGGTTTCAAAAAAAATTATCCTGTAATTTACAACTTCTACACTGCAAGAACATATGGACTACAAATCTCGATCAGGGCAAAGCAATAGACACAATTGACATAGACTTCTGTAAAGCCTTTGATTCAGTGGTACATGACAAACTACTTCTAAAACTAAAATCCTATGGCATCTCCGGACCCCTACATAATTAGATAGCTGTGTTCCTGTCAAACAGACAACAAGTGGTCAAAATAGGGAGCGCCCTATCAAATCCTGCACCTGTTAATAGCGGTGCCCCCCAAGGCAGCGTTCTAGGACCAACACTCTTCATGCTATTCATAAATGACCTTTGTGATCATATTATAAACAACTGCATTCTCTTCGCTGATGATGTAAAAAATATTTAACACCACCGACAATGCTGCTATCCTTCAAAAAGACCTTGACTTTGTGTCAGAATGGTCAAACAATTGGCAACTCCAAATCTCAACCAACAAATGCTCTGTCTTACACATTGGCAAAAAGAATCAGAACACAAAATACATGCTGAGTGGACATAACCTTATAGATGACCCTCACTCTGTCAAGGACCTTGGAGTACTCATATCTATGATCTAGGTGCCAAAGCCCACTGTAACAACATTGCCAAAAAGGCATTAAGGGTTGTAAACCTAATCTTGCATAGCTTCTTCTCCGGTAATATCACACTACTAACCAGAGCATACAAAACATTTGCTAGACCAATTCTTGAATACAGTTCATCTGTCTGGAACCCACACTACATATCAGACATTAATACTCTGGTCCTTTGGGATGCTCATATTCATGATATTTTTTCCAGGATTCTCTTCTGCTTTGAAATAATTTCTAAAGCAAATCCAATTTCATCAAATTAAATTAAAAATGATAGAATAGATTGGATACCATTTTTGCTCACCACTGAACATGAACTGTATGAATATAGTTGGTGCATTGGTGATTCCCTAGATCAGGTGTGTCAAACTCAAGGCCCGCAGGCCAGATGTGGCCCATGATGTGATTATATCTGGCCCACAGAGCTGCCCTGGAAACAGCAATGGACTGGCCTGCAGTACCTTGGCCCAGTCCAGGCCAACCAGGCACTGATCTACAACCTGCTGGCAGCCATCCAGGCCAGAA
Source organism: Pantherophis guttatus (assembly GCF_059756535.1). NCBI lineage: Eukaryota > Metazoa > Chordata > Lepidosauria > Squamata > Colubridae > Pantherophis > Pantherophis guttatus. Next base: position 93,167,373 of record NC_142066.1, read on the forward strand.
CATGGTCAGCCTTAGATCCACGAGGCTGGCATGGAGCTTCCACGTTCTTCTAGGCAGGAGTTCCACTGGAAAGCTGGTCTGGGTTTCCCGATCTGCGGGTAGAAGAAAAGCTGTCAGACCCTCATCCCATGCCCTGTGCTCCAAGGCAGCGCCCACAGACAGGTCTTGGCCAGTGTATCTGTGGGTAAGGCTGCAAGCCATTACATCTGAAGGGTGCCACGGGGCAGAGGTGAGTTTAGGGTGAGCTGCAACATCTGCACCCAGCCTGGCACTTGGGTGGGTGGATTGGAGTGAGACTGAAGCCTGGGCATGTGGTGAGGGAGCCTCTGGGCATGTGCAGAGCACCCCTCGCTTGCTCTGCCTGGGTCAGAGTCTGCAGCTGAGAAGCCTGGCTGTGGTTTTCCAATGGGGGTGGTGGTCCCAGTGAAAGGGAAGCCTTGTGGATTGCAAGTCAGGCCAATGAGCAAGGCATAGAAGTTCTGGTGTGGACTGATCTATTCTACAATCTGGTGGCAGCCATCCAGGCCACAACATATAACTGTACAAAACAGACTGGAAACATAACTGTAAAAAACAGACTGGAAATAAAAGTTAAAATAAGTAAAAAAAATAGTAAGAGAACACCTGTCTGATCTTGATGAATACAAATCACCAGGATCTGATGAATTACATCCCAGAGTTCTAAAGGAGCTGGCAGATGTCATCTCAGAACCATTGCACCATATCTTTCAAAAATCCTGGAACACCAGGAAACTACCAAAGGACTGGAAAAGAGCTGATGTGGTTCCCATCTTCAAAAAAGGAAAAAAAAAACAGACCCGTCTTTGGTTTCTATAGTCACTGAATCTTGTGTCTCAGTGCTTTATATATTGCTCCACATCAAACAAATTCCAAATCACATAATCCAAATTCACAAAGCAATGTGTGTGTCATTCATACATAATCTGCTCTTCCATTCCCAAACAATATTCCCCTAACAAAGGAGAATGAAAACTGAACCAGGCTTTATGTCATTGTACATTTCTATGATACTTATTTTATATACATTTATTTATTTATTTATTTATTTATTTATTTATTTATTTATTTATTTATTTATTTATTATATTTCTATACCGCCTTTCTCCCGTAGGACTCAAGGCGGTGACAGTCAAGAAAAATATAGACACACAAACATCATAAAATTGCTAATTAAAATTATTACTTAGTTTGGTCAATTAAATAAAACCCAGAATTAGATCACATTTAAAAAATCATTCACATGTTCATATGTTTAGCCCCGCCTGTTGGAACATCAGGGTCTTGAGGGCATGGCGGAAAGCACAGAGATCAGGGATATTCCGTATCTCCGGGGGCAGTTCATTCCAAAGGGTTGGAGCCCTCACAGAGAAGGCCCTCCCCCTGGGAGTCGCCAGTCGACATAATTTGACTGACGGTACCCTGAGTAGTCCCTCCCTGTGAGAACGAACTGGTCGGTGGGAGGCTATTGGTGGCAAAAGACAGTCTCGTAGGTACCCAGGTCCTAAGCCATGGAGCGCTTTAAAGGTGATAAATAACATAAATACTTATTTTATATACATATATACATATACATATGTATATATGTATATAAACATATACATAATATATATATATTTAAATAAATACATTTTGTAACAATAATGTGTCATGTAACATGTTAAGGATATTGTTGTTGTGTTACCAACCAGCAGAGTGTAGAGCACAGAGAAATGTTGCTGAGAGCAATGAAGAAGAGATGTGCAAACTGGTTTATTAAAAGTTTACTTTATAGTGAAAAAACAATCTCATAGTCTTTAAATCAATCCAAGTCTTTGCCAGTTAAATCAGTCCAGTGATACAAAATCTTCTTACCACACAAACAGTAGTTAGTTAGAATAACAAACTCACTCTGGTTCACAAACCACGATGGTAGCAGATCCATCCAACGATGATAGCACAATGATAGCAACTCCTCACACTATGGTAGCATATCATCAACTGAATACATTACAGTACCTTTCCTAAATACGTTCACAACTAATTACAGCATGATTCAGCATTACAATGAATCAGCAGTAAAACTTTAAAGTCACACAATACATATTCATATTAAAGTTACAGAACACACATATTGCCTGGACAACTTGTTAGGCTCAAACCATATCCTAACATAACATTTCATTTGTTATGGTTAAATTTAATCTTTTTTGCTTAGCCCATTCCCTTAGTCATAAAAGATTGAGGAACTAAGATTAACCAAAAACGCAAGAAGTACCTACCTCAAAATCCCAAAGAACAGAGAAATCTATAGCAGTGGGTTGTTCAGCCCTGGGTACAATTTTTCTAGGTATGCTTCCGTATGGCATATCCATTAACATCTATAACAAAATTATTTTTAATGCTTTGTGAAGTCCTAAAAATTTCTCACCTATTAATAACAGAATAAAACTCTACTTCAGTTTATAAGCAGACAAGGACACAGAAATGATAAAAAAGATTAGAAAATACTCATTTCTATTCCAGTATCAAAAAGGAAAAGTGCTAAATAATGCTTAACCATATAATTGCACATACATCGCATGCAGATAAGAGTTTGTAATACAGGCTTCAACTGCCAGATGTACAAGATGGATTCAGAAGAAGCAGAGGTATCTGAGGTCATACTATTAACCAGTTGATAATGGAAAAACTTAGGAGTTGCAAAAAGACTAAAATAAAAGTTAAAATAAGCAAAAAAATAGTAAGAGAACACCTGTCTGATCTTGATGAACATAAATCACTGGGACCGGATGGATTACATCCCAGAGTTCTAAAGGAGCTGGCAGAGGTCATCTCAGAACCACTGTACCACATCTTTCAAAACTCCTGGAGCACCGGGGAACTATCAGAGGACTGGAAAAGAGCTGATGTGGTTCCCAACTTCAAAAAAGGAAAAAAAAAAAACTGATCCAGGAAACTACAGACCAATCAGCCTAACATCAATACCCGGGAAGATACTGGAAAAGAGAATAAAAAAAACAGATCTGCCAACACCTAGAAACGAGTAGAGTAATAACTAGCAGTCAGCACGGGTTTGTTAAAAACAGATTATGCCAAACAAATCTTATTTCATTCTTCAACATAGTGACTAAATTAGTAGACCAGCGAAATACTGTGGACATAATATACTTAGACTTCAGCAAGGCATTCTACAAAGTAGACCACAACCTACTTCTTCATAAACTAGAAAAAAGTGGGATAGCTTTACCACCAGATGGATTTGAAACTGGCTGACAAACAGTATTCAATGAGTAGTCCTTAATGGGTCTAAGTCTACATGGAGAGAAGTAAGCAGCGGGGTGCCATAAGGTTCCATCTTTTTTTTTAGAAAAGTTTTATTACATTTTTCTTTTATATACACATTTTATGAACAGAGTATTGACCAGGTCACATCTTTTACAACTTATAACATAATTATATATTGATTTTTATAATCTATTCTAATCTTTTTTGTTTTTTCCAGATACAATTTACATATTTCATTTTCTGCCATAATATTCTTTTTTCTCTATTTTTTATCTTATCTTAATCTCTTCTTAATACTTAATATATAAACAGTATCACCATCCACCCTTCAAATCCTAATTTCATAGCATTGCTTCAATTAATTATCTTATTTCTCCATTTATAAAATATATTTCTCATAATCCCCATCACATTTTTTGGTTATAAACAATAAACTTCATCATATTCAATTCTTACATTGAAATCTTTTAACTTAATTGATCTTCCACATCTTATCTTATCTCTTCTTAATACATAATAAGCAATATCACTCTCCGCCCTTAATTCCTGACTTCTATTATAGCATCCATTAATTATTTTATTTCCTCATTTGTAACATATTATTTCAAAATCTCCATCACACTTTTTTTTACATTTCAATTTTGTATCTTATTTTCAATTATTTTTATAATTAAACTTAATTACCACTTCATATTTCATCCATTGTTCTATTTTACAATACACAATAAACATCATCATATTTACTTTTTACATTCACAATTACTATTATTAATACAGTTCCCTTAGATCTACTAATATATATCTTAATTCCCTTCCTCTTTTCCACTATTCTTCCCCTTTTAGCCGTTTTCTCCTGGTCTCACCAGAATTCCACTTCTTTTTTTTAAAAAAAAATATTTTATTAGTTTTAAAAGTAAAACAATGGACATTGCTCAACATCTCTGGTTTCTAACATTTGTGTCTAAATCAAGTTAATAAGCAATCTATTCCTTGATCTACAGATGAAACTCGAAAAATTAGAATATTGTGCAAAAGTTCATTTATTTCAGTAATGCAACTTAAAAGGTGAAACTAATATATGAGATAGACTCATTACATGCAAAGCGAGATAGTTCAAGCCTTGATTTGTCATAATTTTGATGATTATGGCTCATGAAAACCCCAAATTCACAATCTCAGAAAATTAAAATATTGTGAAAAGGTTCAATATTCTAGGCTCAAAGTGTCCCACTCTAATCAGCTAATTAAGCCATAACACCTGCAAAGGGTTCCTAAGCCTTTAAATGCACTGGCTCCCAGTGGTCTTCCGGATGTGATTCAAGGTGTTGGTTACCACCTTAAAAGCGCTCCATGGCATTGGACCTGGGTACCTTTTGAGGCCGTCTTCTGCCACCAGTAGCCTGCCACCGGCCAGTCTGCTCCCACAGAGAGGGTCTCCTCAGGGTGCCATCGGCCAAATTATATCGGCTGGTGACACCCAGGGGGAGGGCCTTCTCTGTGGGAGCCCCTGCCCTTTGGAATGAACTCCCCCCAGAAATTCGCAAAATCTCTGATCTCCGTGTATTTCGCTGTGCCCTCAAAACCATGTTGTTCCGCCAGGCTAGGCTATCAATATAAAGATTTTAATTGGTTTTAAATTGGGTTTTTAAATTCGGGGTTTTATAAATTGGGCCTACTATTTAATAATTTTAATTATTTTTAAATATTGTCTGTCTTTGTGTTTTTAATTAGGCTGTACACCGCCCTGAGTCCTTCGGGAGAAGGGTGGTATAGAAATAAAATTAATAATAAATAAATAAATAAATAAAATAAAAAATGGTCTCAGTCTGGTTCAGTAGGAATCACAATCATGGGAAAGACTGCTGACCTGACAGTTGTGCAGAAAACCATCATTGATACCCTCCATAAGGAGGGAAAGCATCAAAAGGTAATTGCAAAAGAAGTTGGATGTTCCCAAAGTGCTGTATCAAAGCACATTAATAGAAAGTTATGTGGAAGGAAAAAGCGTGGAAGAAAAAGGTGCACAAGCAGCAGAGGTGACCGCAGCCTGGAGAGGATTGTCAGGAAAAGGCCATTCAAAAGTGTTGGGAACTTTCACAAGGAGTGGACTGAGGCTGGAGCCAGTGCATCAAGAGCCATCACACACAGACGGATCCTGGACATGGGTTCAAATGTCGTATTCCTCTTGTCAAGCCGCTCCTGAACAACAAACAACATCAGAAGCGTCTTACCTGGGCTAAAGAAAAAAATAACTGGTCTGTTGCTCAGTGGTCCAAAGTCCTCTTTTCTGATGATAGCAACTTTTGCATCTCATTTGGAAACCAAGGACCCAGAGTCTGGAGGAAGAATGGAGAGGCACACACTGCAAGATGCTTGAAGTCCAGGGTGAAGTTTCCACAATCTGTGTTGATTTGGGGAGCCATGTCATCTGCTAGTGTTGGTCCACTGTGCTTCATTAAGTCCAGGGTCAACGCAGCCATCTACCAGGAGATTTTGGAGCACTTCATGCTTCCTTCCACAGACAAGCTTTGTGGAGATGCTGACTTCATTTTCCAGCAGGACTTGGCACCTGCCCACACTGCCAAAAGTACCAAAACCTGGTTCAATGACCATGGGATTACTGTGCTTGATTGGCCAGCAAACTCGCCTGACCTGAACCCCATAGAGAATCTATGGGGCATTGCCAAGAGAAAGATGAGAGACATGAGACCGAACAATGCAGAAGAGCTGAAGGCCGCTATTGAAGCATCCTGGTCTTCCATAACCCTTCAGCAGTGCCACAGGCTGATAGCATCCATGCCACGCTGCTTTGAGGCAGTAATTGATGCAAAAGGGGCCCAAACCAAGTACTGAGTACATATGCATGCTTATACTTTTCAGAGGTCCGATATTGTTCTATGTACAATCCTTATTTTATTGATTTCATGTAATATTCTAATTTTCTGAGATTGTGAATTTGGGGTTTTCATGAGCTGTAAGCCATAATCATCAAAAGTATGACAAATCAAGGCTTGAACTATCTCGCTTTGCATGTAATGAGTCTATCTCATATATTAGTTTCACCTTTTAAGTTGCATTACTGAAATAAATGAACTTTTGCATGATATTCTAATTTTTCAAGTTTCACCTGTATATACAAATTTACATATCTCCTATTTCATTATATTTCAAGTATGCAGTATTTTACTTCCTAAACAACTATGCATGTATTTAATAAACCTATATTACATTCACAAATTCAATATATATTGATATATTGATATACATTTCCAGACATTCATTATCCCTTGTTTTTGGCATTCTTCCTCTTATCTAACCAATTATAAAATTTATTCCAGACTTCATAGTATGTTGATTCACTTTTGTGTTTGAGTTCTAAAGTGATTCTGTCCATCTCTGCACAGCTGTAAATTTTGTGTATTGCTTCTTCTGTGGGTATTTCTTTACAGTTCCATTTTTGAGCAAATGCTAGTCTTGCCGCCGTTAGTATATGCAATATTAAATAGGTTACATTATTGTCATATTTGCCATCTGTCATGCCCAGTAAGAAAAATTCCAGTTTAACTTCTATTTTAAACATTAACATCTCTTCTAACCAGCTCCTTATTTGCTGCCAGAAACTTTTGGCTTTTTTTTTTATTGAAAAAGTTTTTCAAATACAAATTTTTCCCCCCTTTTCCCCCCTCCTCCCTAACCCCCCCTCCCCCTGTGGCTTCTACAAAATAAAACCCAAATTCATAACAGATTATATAATACTTTACCATCCCTTTGCTCCACCCCCCATACGCTGACCCTTTCTTTCTAATAATATTATTATATCCCCCTTATACTATACATTTCAAAATAACATTCAACTGTAACATTATATAATAACTCCTAATTTAGCATAATAATATTATTATATCCCCCAGTTTAGCAATTTCTACTCGTAATCTACCCTTTTCCTCCTCCCCCATACATAAATCTCTTAATTCAAATCTTTTATATATATTAGTATAACATTTCAGAGCAACCTTCAACTATAAAACTATATAATAAATCCTAATTTGACATTTATTCAACTCATAGTCTGCCCATTTCCTCCACCCCCATAGATATATCTCTTAACTCAAATCTTTTACATGTATTCATATCTAAACATAATATCCCTTTTCTTAAACTAAACAATCAGTAAGCTAACCTGTCTCCACCCACTTTCCTACAGGACTACCATACATAATAATTTTTTAATATCTTTATTCTTCTGCCCACACCACTAAGAAGTATTCCCTTATATAAATAAAATCCTCAAATGACTTTAAGCTTGTAATCCATATGATATCTTCTGTAATGTCTTTCAGCTGGATTGTTAACTCCATCACCCATGTTAGGGTAACATCACATCCTAATTCCAACAGTATGTTTGGTATCTTCAATTACCATCTGCCCCCATCAATAGTAGATGTCTTCATATATAAAAAAAACCACCCGAGTGACTTTATATTTGTATTCCATATAGTGTCTATTGTAATGTCTTTCATCTAAATTATTAATTCCAACCACCGTAATAGGGTAACAACCAGATCTTCTGCGTGCCCCAATCCCATAACTCTCTTGCTTTGTAGCTCAGCATAAACGTAATACATTTATCAAAGAATCCAAAATAGATAGTTCCAATCCATTCAGTTTAAGGCCCTTTTCACATCCCAAAAGTACAGCACTGCAGAGGTCTGTCACTCTCCTCAAGATAATATAAACCAATACTTTGCCTCAGCTATATTTTCATTATTCAATCATCTCTTAGATAACTGGCATTACACTGTTGTTTAGTCTAAAAGTTTTTATTTTTGTAGGACCTGCTTCTTCTTTTCTTGACTTTTTGTGGGTTAGATCTCCATCCTGATTTCCTTTCTATAAGTTGTATATCAACTGTTTGGTTTCCATGCTGATCTATAACTTGATCTTGTTGGTTTTGCTTTTGTGGCGTAAATCTCCATTCTGGTTTCTTTTCTATGAGTTGTATATCAACTGATTGATTTCCATGCTGGTCTGTAACTTGATAAGTCATCACATTAGAATCCAAAGCCGCCTCTCTTGTATTTATAAATAGTCCAGCTGAGACCTCTGAAGGAAAATCCAAAAGCGGCTCATCTACAAAGACCTCTGTAACTTGTTGTTTTTCCATTACTTCCACCTCCATCTGCTTATCCTGAATTTCTATCTGTTGATTTTGCTTTTCTTTATTCCACTCATGTATTATACATGGAGATGTTGAACCCATTTTGAGAATCTTATAGTAAAATTCTTCCACTTTTTCAACAGTATTTAGTTGATATCTTTCTCCTTGATATCTCAATATTATACCAACTGGAGCATCCCACCTGAATGAGATGTTTTGTTTCTTTAGCTCAGTCACCAAAAATCCAAATTTCTTTCTGTCTTTTAACATCTTGGACGGCAACTCTTTATATATCCAGATCTTTCTTCCATTCAGTTGTAGAGTAGAATTAAAGGATTTTTGCACAATATCATTTCTTATTCCTTTATCTGTAAAGTAAATCACCACATCTCTAGGCAATTGCCTTTGCTTTGCAATCCAAGAATTTACTCTATAGGCCTTGTCAATCTTACAAGATACCTCCTCAGGATGAACCTTTAAAATCCCAGCCAGAACTTCAGCAGATATTTTTCTTAAATCATCTCTATTATTTTCCTGTAACCCTCTCATTCTAACCGCAAATTCCGTGAGCCTGTATTGTATCATTGTAACTTCTTTTTCAATCCCTTGTTTTATATTTTCTGCATTGTAAGTCTCGTGATCAGCTTCCTTCTTAGACTTTACTTCTGAGCTATTATCTTGAATATTTATCAAATCATTTTCAATTCTTTGTATTTTATTATCCAAATTATAAATCTTATCATCAACTTCCTCCATTTTAGACTCTAATAACTTGATATTTTTATCCATCTTTATAACTATTTCTGAAAAAGCATTAGTCACTGTTACAATCTTTTGTTGCAAATTATCATACTTTAGTTGTATCAATTCTTTAATTTCCTGCCTAAATTTTTCAAGATTTTGGTTCACAATCTCGTCATGTCTTGCCATCTCCTCCAGAACAAATTCTTTTAGGTTAAAGCCATTCTTCTGAGTCTGCAAGTTCGAAACTTGTTCACATAGTTTGTAAATGGGGGAACCCCACCTCCGCTGCTTGTTTGTCTGGCTTTGTTAATTTTGACGCCATCCTGCCACACAGACAAACTCTTTTTAAAGAAAGAAGACTTCTCTCCAAACAAAATCAATATCAAATCTCCAAGAGGAAAGAAACATAAAGTAGAAATTTTTCTTCTCAATTCTAGCCAGCGCTGTTTATTCTGCTACTTTGTAGCTTGTTAAACTATTCAGGCGGAAGGACTTTCACTTTCAGCTTTCTTCTTCTCAAGCCTTAGCTAGTCGCCATTTTAAGGTTTTTTTTCCCTTCGCTTTTAAAATCACTTATAAAATTGTTAAAAATGCTTGCGATTTAGGGTCCAGAGTCCAGATCTCATCCTCTTTGTTTGAACAATCTGTTAGTTCTCAGTAAATGGCTTGGTCCTGTCGCCTAGTTCTGCAAAAAGCAGAGTTCTCCCGAAGCCTGGAGCAGCGGTGAGGAAAAGAGGGAGCCTCATCCTGCTTCGTCCCCAAGAGTAAAACAAAAACTCACAGAGGGCTCTACCTGTCCTTGCCTGCTCTATCTCACATTTCCTTAAGGAAATGGAGTCTTTCGAGCCACCTTTCAGATGTAAAGACGGCTCTTTACAAGCGACGGGGCTGGCGGTCTCAAAGGACCGTCTGATGGCGACGGAAGCCAAACCGGAAGCCTCGAAACTTTTGGCTTTTGAGCACTCCCACCACATATGGTAATATGACCCTAGATCCACTTCACATTTCCAACAAATTGGGGAGTATTTTTTACTAATTCTTGCCAATCTTGTGGGTGGTGTCACCTGTAGAACATTTTATACAGGCTTTCTTTATAAGAAGCCGCCAGTGTGATTCTGATATTTTTTTCCCACAAATGTTGCCAATTGTCCAAATTGATACTTATTTTATTTATTTATTTTATTTAATCTAATTTTTATAATGCTCTTCTCCCGAAGGACTCAGGGCGGTGCACAGCCAAAGATAAAACAAGCACATATATAAAATTTAAAAACAATTTAAAAACATATTAAATAATTTGGCCCCGACGTCATTAAAACAAAAACAACCCATTAAAATTAATGTTTAGGCCAGCCCAGCTTGTTGGAACAATAAAGTCTTGAGGGCACGGTGAAAGGTGCGCAGGTCAGGGATTTTATTTTTTTTTTAATTTGATTTATATGCCGCCCTTCTCCGGAGACTCAGGGCGGCTTACAATGCGTTAAGCAATAGCCTTCATACTTTTGTATATTTATACAAAGTCAGCTTATTGCCCCCACAACTGGGTCCTCATTTCACCTACCTTAGAAAGGATGGAAGGCTGAATCAACCTTGAGCCTTGGAGAGATTCGAACCAGCAGTAAATTGCAGGCAGCTGTGTTAATAACAGGGTGCTTAAACCACTGTACTATCAAGGCTCAGGGATTATCCGTATCTCCAGGGGCAATTCATTCCAGAGGGCGAGTGCCCCCACAGAGAAGGCTCTCCCCCTGGGTGTCGCCAGTCTACATTGTTTGACCGACAGTACCCTGAGGAGTCCCTCTCTGTGGGAGCGCACTGGCCAGTGGGAGGCTATCAGTAGCAGAAGGTGATCTCGTAAGTACCCAGGTCCTAAGCCACAGAGCACTCTAAAGATGGTAACCAACACCTTGAATCGCACCTGGAAGACCACCGGGAGCCAATGCAGCTCGCACAGGAGTGGTGTTACATGGGAGTGCCATGTTGCTTCCATAATCACCCGCGTGGCCGCATTCTGGACCAGTTGGAGCCTCCGGGTGCTCTTCAAGGGGAGCCCCATGAAGAGAGCGTTATAGTAGTCCAGACAGGAAGTGATGAGGGCATGAGTGATCGTGCACAAGGAGTCCTGATCCAGAAAGGGATGCAGCTGGTGAATCAGGCGAACCTGATAAAAAGCCCCCCTTTTGTACCCAAAACATCTACTCCAAGTTATCATCATCTCCTTAACTTGTTCTTCGAGCATATCTTGTTCTAATAAATAGTGGTACAATTTTTTTATGGCCTTTACTTCTGTGCTTAGTAAAATTTCATCCAGTTCTGATGGTTCTAATTTTATATCCCTCTCTTTTTTATCCTTCATAAATTTGGATTGTACTTGTAGGTATATCCACTATTCTAATTCAATTTCTTCTTCCTTTAATTTATTCCTTGATTTTAATTCCCCCTTTACATTTAGTAATTCTTTATATGTAATAGCTTCTCCCGTTTTGAGAAGATTAGGATGTGTGAGCATTTCTACTGTCGATATCCAATTGGGGATGTCTGTATAGTTACTTCTTTTGGTCTTGATCCAAATATCTAAAAGTGCCCTCCTAATATAATGCCTTTGGAAGTACTGGTGGACCTTATACTTCTCTTCCCAGATGATAGCATGCCACCCTATTTGAACGTCAGGTCCTTCTAGTGTCAACAGTCTTCTATATTTAAGGTCTAGCCAATCACTTACCCAAACCAGGAGTAAGGAGCACCCAGAGGCTTCAACTGGCGCAGAGTGTGGCCGCGCGGGTGGTAATGGGAGCGACATGGCGTTCCCATGTAACACCTCTCCTGTGCAAGCTGCACTGGCTCCCGGTGGTCTTCCGGGTGCGCTTCAAGGTTTTGGTTACCACCTTTAAAGCGCTCCATGGCTTAGGACCTGGGTACTTGCGGGACCGCCTACTACCACCAATAGCCTCCCACCGGCCAGTACGCTCCCATAGAGAGGGGCTCCTCCGGGTGTCGTCGGCCAAACAATGCCGACTGGCGGCCCCCAGGGGGAGAGCCTTCTCTGTGGGGGCACCTACTATCTGGAACGAGCTCCCCCCAGAGATACCGAGGATCCCGGATCTGCGCACCTTCCACCGCGCTTTAAAGTCCTTATTATTTCACCAGGCGGGCCTGGCCTAATTTTCTCCCTCTCTTTCATAAAAGATTTTTAATTTTAAATATCTTTTAGTATTTTATACATTCAATTTTAAAATTTTAAAATTGGTTTTAAATAGGTCAGGGTTTTAAATTTGTCGGAGCCAAAATTATTTAATTTGATTTTATTCTACGTTTAAATTTTGTATGGATGTGTTTTATTGTTTGGCTGTGCACCGCCCTGAGTCCTTCGGGAGTAGGGCAGTATAGAAATCAAATCAAATCAAATAAATAAATAAATAAATAAATAAACCAGAGCTGCAGCTTGTCGATATTTTTCCCAATTTGGAAGGCCAAAGCCTCCTTTTTCTTTTGCATCTTGTAATAATTTTAATTTAATTCTTGGCTTTTTGCCCTGCCATATAAATTTTGCTATGATTCTATTCAAATTTGTAAAGAAACCTTTTTTGAGCCAAATTGGTATACATTGGAATAAATATAAGATTTTGGGTACCACGTTCATCTTAATCGTAGCAACCCTCCACATAAAGGAGAGTTGCAATCTTTCCCATCTTTCTAAATCAATTTTGATTTGCTCAATTAGTCTATCATAATTATCCTCTTTAAGCGTCACACATCTTGATGTCAATTGGATCCCTAGGTATCTAATTTTTTTAACTATCTGAACATCAATTTTTCCCTCTATATCTCTTTTTTGCTCCTCCTTCATATTTTTTACTAACATTTTCATTTTGTCCTTATTTATCTTTAAGCCTGCTACCTCCCCATATTCCTCCAATACTTCCATTAGCTGTACGTCCGATTGCATTGGCTCTTCAATAATAAAGACGAGATCATCTGCTAACGCTTGCAATTTAAAATTTTTATTTCTGATCTTCAAATCTTTAATTTGGATATCTTCTCGAATTACTCTATTCAATGCTTCTAACAATAAAATAAACAGTAGAGGCGATAGTGGACAGCCCTGTCTCAAGCCTTTCTGGATTTGGAAGTTCTTTGTTGTTTCCCCATTAATTACCACTTTTGCTTCTTGTTCCACATAAATTGCTCTGCACATCCTTATAAAATTTCCCCCAAATTCCATATACTTTAGTTGATTTAAAATGAATTCCCATTTAACATTATCAAATGCTTTCTGTGCATCAGCAAATATTAGTACCATCTGTTTTTCATTGTGAAGCTCATAGTATTCCATAATATCTAATATAATCGTAAATGTTATTTCTTATATTTTGTCTGGGCAGAAAGCCATTTTGATCAGAGTGGATAAAATTTTCTAAGAATTTTTTAAATCTTTTGGCCATAATTGTCATGAAAATTTTATACTCCGAATTCAATAAAGATAGCAGTCTATAGTTTTTCACATATGTCAGGTCAGAGTTTTCCTTTGGGATCAGAGTAATTGTCACTTCTTTCCATATGGTTGGAATTCTTGCCTCGTTTAAAACATCATTATAGACTTCTAACAAAATAGGGCTTAATATTTCCTGATGATTTTTGTATATCTCTGACGATAATCCTTCGGGACCTGGGGCTTTATTTATCTTTTGCTTCGTGATTGCCTCTAATAGTTCTAATGATGTTACCTCTTTATTTAATATCTCCTTACTTTCTTCCAGGATTTTGGGCAATCCCATTTTCTGAAAATATTGCCAAATCTTATCTCCCCCATCTCTTCTTTGTCTTCATATAATTTTTTAAAAAACTCATAGACTACCGTTCTCTTCTCTTCATTTTGGTACATTAATTTTCCTTCATCATTGTGTAGTTTGCTAATCCATCTTGTATCCCTTTGTTTCTGCAATCTATATGCTAGCCACCATCCTGGCTTATTCGCATTCTCAAAAATTTTTTGTTTTCGGACTTCCGGTTTGGTTCCTGTCGCTGAAAGACGGTCCTTTTCTTTGACCACCAGCCCAGCTGCCTGTTAGAGCCGCTTTGAACAAGAGAAGCGGCTCAGAAATTTCCGAATCCAAAAGGAATCGTGAAAAGAGTCGGCGCGAGGCAGGTAGAGCCCCTGTGAGCCCCCAGATAGCACTCTTTTGCTTCTGGGGAGGAAACAGGCGCGGCTCCCTATTCAGCGCGCTGAGACTCCAGACAGCAAGGACGAGTCTACACATTGTAGAGCAAGGCGGCAGGACCAACCTTCTTTTACTGAGAGCAAAGTGAATCCAATCAAACAGGGTGGAATAAGAACTTGAACCACGAAACTGCAAGTATTTACTAGCCCTGTAACTAACTTTTAAAAACAACAGAGTGAAAGTTTCCTGAAAATGGCGCCCGGCTTCAGCGTTAACGAGAGCTGAAAGCGAAAGTGGATTTGAATAGCTATTTCAACTAGCTACAAAGTAGCATTGCCTGTAACAAGTGAAAGAAAAGGGAATCTTTTTTTTAAGACAAGCCTGATTTTGCTTCAATTTCATCTTTAATTTGACTAAACCTGGGGGAATTCTTCAGAGGACGTTGTGGTGGAGGAAAGGGAAAAAGGATTTCCTTTTTTTGAAAAAGCTAGACTACGTGGCAGGATGGCTTCTAAGCAGACTAAACAGGATGTGAAGACAGCGGGGGGGGGGATCCCCCACATGCAAACCTGAACAGCAGCCTCCCAGCCAGCAAAGCTAGAAAAAAGAGATTGATCTTGAAAGTTTAAAGGATTTTATTGCTCAGGCATTGATGAGGCAAGATGAAAATTTGGATGAGAAACTTAAAAAGTCACAACAGGAAATTAAGCAGGAGATTAAAGAAATTAAAGAGGTGGTGCAAGAAAAATATGACAAGGTGACCCAAAAATTAATGACACTGGTGACTGGATTGTCAGAAGTAATTATTAAAACTGATAATAAAGTGGAGGAACTTAGATCAGAAATGAATGTCAAAATGAAGGACACTGATTATAAAATCTTTGATGCTGACAATAAAATGCAAAGACTTGAAAATGAAATTACAATGATGCAGTTCAGGTCTATGGAATTTGCTATAAGGCTGAGAGGCTTACAAGAGAATGATAGGCAAGACCTGAGAAAGATCTGTGCTGATGCTTTAGCTGTGCTGTTAAAGATTAGTTCTGAAGAGATTTTTTGCAAAATGGACAAAGTGTACAGAGTGAATTCTTCGGTGGCCAGACAAAGACAATTGCCTAGAGATGTGGTGATATATTTCACAGATAGAAAAATGAGAAATGATATTTTACAAAAGTCCTTTCTTTCTTCTGTGCAAGTGGAGGGAAAGGAGATTGGAGTTTATAAAGAGCTACCACTTAAGATGTTAAAAGATAGAAAGGACTTTGGATTTTTAGTGAATGAATTAAAAAAACAACAAATTCCGTTTAGGTGGGATGCTCCAACTGGCATAATTTTGAGGTATAAGGGAGAAAGATATTGATTGAATACTGTTGAGAAGGCAGAAGAATTCTACTCTAATGTCTTTAAAGAGAGTTCACCATTCCCACATACATATTCTGTGTTGGAGATAAAGGAGAGTGATAAGGAGAAGCAATCTCAGCAAGAGAAGGAAGAGCAGTCTAAGCAGCTGGAATTGGAGGCAATGGAAATGCAGGGAGCTACAGGAGGATTTCTGGATGCGCCCCTGCTAGATTTTCCTTCGGAAATTACAAATGAACCACCCAAGAGAAGAGAAGTGGCTTTGGACCTAGCCCGGATGTGTGAAGCTAAAGGTCAGCGTATAACTCGAGCAGTTTCTAAGCAACTTAAAGAAAGACAACAACAGGAAAGGTCCAAGCCACAGCAATAGAAGAAAGGAGCCAAGGGCAATATACAAGAATGTGAAGCCATGGGGGGAGCAAAGCCAAAGACTACCGATTCGGAAGATCTTCAGCATGTGTTCTTGTTGCTTCAAAAAACTGTAAATGACGATTAAGTTTTTATCTTGGAACGTGAATGGATTAAACTCACCACAGAAAAGGAAGAAACTATTTAACTATTTGAGACAATTTAATAATGATATAATTTGCTTACAAGAAACTCATGTCAGAATACAAGATCAAAAATATTTGATAAATTCAAGATTAGGAGCACATTTTATAGCCTCGAATTTGGAAAAAAAGAATGGTGTGGTTATTTATATAAATAAAAGACTGTCAGCTAAAATTATAGAAGCAGATGACTGTGGCAGGTTTATAGCAATTGAACTTTACACAGCAAATGGCCCAATTTTGGTGATTGGAACTTATGCTCCTAATCAACAACAAGAAAATTTCTATAAAACTTTGCATTTTAAAATACTGCAATGGGACTATAGATCTATTCTAATTATGGGAGATTGGAACGGAGTAATTGATTCTAAAATAGATAAAAAGAGTTTGGCAAAGTCAAGGATTAGATTACCACAGACCTTTTTTGATATGAAAGAAGACTTGGAACTAAAAGATATTTGGAGAATACATAACCCAAAAGATTTGGATTTTACTTTTTTTTCAGACAGACACATATCTTTTTCTAGGATTGACTTTATCTTACTATCAGCAGACTTACTTGTAAAAACGAAAAGAACAAAGATTTTTCCAAGGACTTTAACTGACCATAGCCCGGTATGGATAGAAATTGAGATGGGAAAGAGTGAGAGAAGATCATGGAGAGTAAATGAAAATTTGTTTAGATATGAAAAGAATATAATAGAACTTAAAAAGCAGATGAAAGAATTTTTTGAAATGAACTTGAATAAGGGTACCCCTATTGAAATTGTGTGGGGTGCGAGTAAAGCATATATGAGAGGGGTACTCATTCATATGAACTCTAGACACAAACTAAATCGACAAAAGAAAAGATTTGAAATGGAAGCAGAAATAAAGAATAAAGAACAGCTACTTATAAAAAACCCAACAGATGAAAGAATACGAGGAGCTATAAAACTTCTGAAAGATCAATTTCAAATGCTTATGGCGGAACAAACAGCAACAAATTTACAATTTGCGAAACATAACACATTTTGTAACGCTAATAAACCGGGCAGATGGTTGGCTTATACACTAAGGAAGAGGCAAAGTACATGGGTTATTGACTGTATTGATAGTGGAGGGAAGGAAATTTCTCAACAAAAATTAATTAAAGAAGTTTTTGCAGATTATTACACAAAACTATATGCCAAAGATGATACACAGAATGGACTTATAGAGAAATATTTAGAAAATAGAAGAGTTACAAAAATTTCTAGTCAACAAAAGGAGAGAATGAATTATCCTATAACAGCTGAGGAGATTATTGCCGCAATTAAACAATTGAAAACAGCTAAAGCACCAGGGATGGATGGTTTAACTGCGGTGTACTATAAAACTCTACAAGCAGAAATGATTGAACATCTTAAAGATCTATTTTGCAGCATACAACAAGGGGGTAAAATACCCCCATCATGGAAAACAGCTTATATCTCATTGATCCCGAAAGAGCAAGCAGGTCCTAAAAAACCTGAGAATTTTAGACCAATATCTCTTCTGAATAATGATTATAAAATATTTGCAAAAGTATTAGCCAACAGGTTTGAAGTGGTTCGGGAATAACGAGAGGCACAACCAAGCAAGTGACAACAGCTCTTTAATTTACAGTGAGACTTCAGCAAAAACTCAGAGGCTGCAGCCCTCCTTATATACAATCCTGGAGGGACTGTCAGCCAATCAGAAACATAGGCAGGTTTGAAACTCCCGCTTAAAAGTATCAATACATAACACCCCTCCCTTCCCAGAAGGCACTAACATTCAAATATTTACATAAGTACACACAAAATCTCGCAGGTGCCCAGGCCGAGTTCTCGTCCTAGTTCAGTGTTTGGTGGGGCGTCGAGCTGGTCGGAGGGACTTTCTGTCTCTCCTGGCTCCGCCAATGGAACCTCCTGGATTTTGTCCGGGGCGTGGTTATCCCCAGTTGGGAGTGGTGACTCACTGGGGCAGCACTGGAACCAGGGCTTGTCAGCTAAGTATTCTCGCGAACCCGGGCTTGAGTTAGCTGTTTTGGGAAAGTTGTTATAGTTAGGCTCGGAGATGTCTAAATTGATGTTTGCTTCGCCGACTACCCTTTTTCTCAGCTGGTCTATGTGGCGCTTCCAGAGTCTGTCTACCCCTACGTCTACCGTATAAGATTTCGGGCCTGTTATGCCCACTATGGTTCCTGCAACCATAGAGGTCCGCTGGCATAATTGCGAGCAAACACCGGGGACCCAACCTGAAACTGTCTTAGTCTAGAGGTCTCTCCCTTGAAATTTTCATGCAAGTAGTTAGGATGAAGCCTATCTAACACGCACCGAAGTGTCAGCATCAGCTTTCCTGATTTAGCTGCCATAAGAAACGGGGAGGGATTAGGTATGGAGCAAAGGGGGGGAAGAGAGCAGGAGGGGGTTTGTCTTTGTAGGAGGGGACTTCGTGGGAATCGAAACTGGATTTCAGAAGGGGATGGCCGACCAACTGTCTCGACATTCCTGATGGATGACGCTGCCAGACGTGTTGCCACCTGACCTTTGGAAGACCTTTAGATTGGCTGAGAAACTATAAACACGAGGGGGGGAAAAAGCTTAGTAGATGCATTTCGCGCGTTTTGATCACTTCCAGCTTTTCACTGGGATGTTAATCTTTTCATATTCAGTAAAAGTACCAGATTCTTCAAAATGCTTGAGTTTGGGGTTTTCTTTCCTGGATACTGAAGGAAGCATACCTGACATTAAGCTGGAAGTCATCTCAGTCATCCCGGACAAAACCCGAGGGGACTGAAAATCCAAAGTATGTCAGATCGAGGGAGTGATGACGAAGGGAAGATGGGGGCAGTGAGTTCAACCGCCCTCCAGTCGGAAAGAGAAACTGCAGAATGGCTGGAAAAACTCCGTTTGGAACCGGAGGAAGCTAGATGGTCCAAAGGTGTGGGCAGACTGCCGGACTGGGGGGAGAATCCCCGGGGAGTGACGACTTCCAGACCCCGAAAAAGGGAGGCAGTGTGGATGCAACAGCAGAAGGAACGTCTCATGATAGATCAAGCCTTGCAGCTTATCCGTGATGTGGAAGAAAGCAGAAAAAACTGTGAGTCTTTTGAAACTCCTGTGGAGAAGGGGGAAGCAGACCCCAGGGGGGAGGCAGAAGAGACAGCCTGCGGGGGAGAGGAAGAGTTTGAGGAGGGAACATCCCAGGCTTCGGCAGCTCGAGGAAGAGATGCAGCCGGCCAGAGGACCCCAGCCCTGCAGCCACCCCGCAGACGTAAAAAGCCAAAAATCCCCCCCCTTCCTGGAAAGTTTGATGGAAATCCTAAAACCTTGGGATTTTTCCTGACCCAAGTGTGGAACCACATGCAGGATTGGGGGGAGGACTACGAAACAGATGCGGCTAAAGTCAGAAGCGTTGCGAATGCCCTAGAGGGAGTAGCGGCTGAGTGGATGGTAGTTCTCCACAATAACAACTCCCTCCTGCTGAGAAATTACAACCAGTTCATGAGGGCCCTTAGAAGACGTTTTGAAGACCATTTAGCTGAACGAAAGGCGAGACTCAGAATGAAGAGCATTCAGCAGGGCCGGAGGCCGGTGGCAGAGTATATCCAAGAGTTTCGTGAACTGGCACCTTATATGACAGGCTGGTCAGAAATGGCGCTTTTGGAGAGTTTCAAGGATGGATTGAATGATGAGATATATCGAGATTGCAGGAGCATGGGGGTCCCCGATGATTTGGATAGATGGTACATAGTAGCTGAGGATGTGGAGATCGAGCTGAAACGGAGCGAACTCCGAGGAAGGCGGATGGGGGACCAGTCATCCTCTCTCTACCGTAAGGGGGCGGCCAAGATGACTGGCGGGAAGACCGAATTCAAACCCAAGTCAAAGCCCTTCACCTGTTTCAAATGTGGGAAGGAGGGTCACTGGGCGGCCGAATGTTTCTCCAAACCACCGCCAAAAGCCACCGGGGCCAGCCAAAAGAAAAGCGATAAAATACCCGCCAAAACCCGCGGCACCGCCCTGAAAGGAGAAGTCGTTGAGTTCACTCCCCGGAACCAGCGTGAGTTGGGAACTCCGACCAACGATGACGACAGCGAGACAGACTCCGACTCGGACACCGATGAACGGGTGAGTCACATGGAAGAACCCTTACTCATCCCCGTAGAAGTAAGGGTGCCCTCCACAGGAACTCACGCGCAATTGTTAGCCCTGTTGGACTCGGGGTGCACTAGGTGCATAATTAGCCCCAAAGTAGTGGAGGAAATGGGACTGAGACTGAAAACTTTAAAAAGACCCATTGCATTTTGTCAATTAGATGGGTCGATTGCAGGGGGGGGCCAGCTAGTTTTATGACCGAACCCCTCGAACTACAGTTGGGGAATCATATAGAAAAGCTCAGCTTTATTGTAGCCCCTGGCATGGAAAGGCCCCTAATTCTAGGACTGCCCTGGCTTCGTAAATGGAACCCACGAGTAAATTGGAAAACGGGGGTCCTGCGCATCCGTACGGCAGAACCACCTCCGGAAAAGGAAGGCCCCTCCCTAAGGGACGACAAAAGACCAGAAGGGGCCGCAGTAGCCATTAACTATATTGAGGGAGAAGAGAAAATTCCGAAGGAATATTGAGACCTCAAGGAAGTGTTTAGTGAAAAAGCTTCTGATAATCTGCCTCCCCACAGGGCCACTGACTGCACCATTGAAATACTCCCAGGGGTGAAGCTTCCCAAACCAAAAATATACCCCATGACACCTCGAGAATTGGAGGAATTGCGGAATTTTATTGACAAAAACTTAGAACGGGGATTTATCGAACGAGCCAAACCCAAGGTAGCAGCGCCAGTAATGTTCCGCGAAAAGAAAGATGGATCCTTCAGATTAGTTGTTGATTATAGAAACATGAACGCCATTTGCGTGGAAAATGTCTATCCCCTCCCACTTATGAAGGACATGTTGGCCCATTTAGGAAAGGGAAAATTTTTTACCAAACTTGATTTAAGAGAGGCATACTACCGAGTGAGAATAAAAGAGGGAGATGAATGGAAGACAGCATTTAATTGCCCACTGGGGTGTTTCCAATTTAGAGTACTCCCTTTTGGACTACAGGGGCCCCCGGCCGTATTCATGCAGTTGATCAACGAAGTGTTGCATGAGCATCTATATAAGGGGGTGTTGGTCCATTTGGACGATATTCTAATTTATTCTGACAACATGGCCGACCATATAAGATTGGTTCGAGCGGTCTTGAATAAACTCAGAGCAGCTGAACTCTATGCCAAACTTTCTAAATGTGAATTCCATCAAGACAAAATCGACTATCTTGGATATCGTATATCGCATGAGGGAATAGAGATGGACCTGGAAAAGGTCCGGGCAGTAATGGAATGGGCCGCACCACGCACCCGTAAACAGTTACAGAGTTTCTTAGGGTTTGCTAACTTTTATAGACAATTTATCCCCTCTTTCGCAAAAATCGCACTGCCAATTACAAACTTGCTCAAAACAAAAGGGGAAATAAAACCCAAACCCTCGAAACCACTAGAATGGACTATGGACTGTCAGGCCGCTTTCGAAAAACTGAAACGGCTTTTTGCAGCTGAACCTGTGCTCAAACACCCCGACATAGAACAACCTTTTGTAATACAAGCGGATGCTAGCGACGTTGCCGTAGGAGCGATACTCTTGCAAAAGAATGAGAATGGAATATTACAACCCTGTGCTTACACATCCCGTAAACTATCTGAAACAGAAAGGAGATGGGCCATATGGGAGAAGGAAGCGTTTGCAGTTAGATGGGCGCTGTTAACATGGAGACAATTTTTGGAAGGGGCAAAACATCCTTTCGAGGTGTGGACTGACCATAAGAATCTAGAAGCATTAAAAACACCACGCAAATTGTCACCCAAACAGGCACGCTGGGCCCAACATTTCAAGCGTTTCAATTTCACTTTACGTTACCTTCCTGGGGGAAAAAATTTCATGGCAGACGCACTTTCCAGATTGCCACAGTACAACAGCATAAAGAAGGAACTGGTTCAACCAATGATCCCCTTAACGCAATTGGCAACACCTGTCACTACCTGGAAACATTTTCCATTTTCCACTATCTCAGGCTGAATGGGTAAATAAACGGGATGTCCGAGCTCCCAAGAAAGTACAACAGTTCTATGCCAAATACCCTGATAAACCTTGATCATTGTATATATTCTGTTTCTCTTTCTCTTTTTCCTTTTAATTAGGACTAACATCTCTTCTGCAAGAGGGGCCGAATGTCAGCATCAGCTTTCCTGCTTTAGCTGCCATAAGAAACGGGGAGGGATTAGGTATGGAGCAAAGGGGGGGAAGAGAGCAGGAGGGGGTTTGTCTTTGTAGGAGGGGACTTCGTGGGAATCGAAACTGGATTTCAGAAGGGGATGGCCGACCAACTGTCTCGACATTCCTGATGGATGACGCTGCCAGACGTGTTGCCACCTGACCTTTGGAAGACCTTTAGATTGGCTGAGAAACTATAAACACGAGGGGGGGAAAAAGCTTAGTAGATGCATTTCGCGCGTTTTGATCACTTCCAGCTTTTCACTGGGATGTTAATCTTTTCATATTCAGTAAAAGTACCAGATTCTTCAAAATGCTTGAGTTTGGGGTTTTCTTTCCTGGATACTGAAGGAAGCATACCTGACACGAAGCTTCCTGCCCATGAGGAGCTCTGCTGGGCTTCTCCCTGTGGCTGTGCATGGTGTGGCATGCTGGACAGCTAAGAATTGGTCTATCCTGGCCTGCCAGTCCCTGTTATCTAGTCTGGATAGGGCCTCTTTGGCTGTTCTTACAAAACATTCAGCCAATCCGTTAGAAGCCGGGTGGAACGGGGCCGATAGGGCATGGCGGATGCCCAGTCCGGCCAAGTAACCCTCGAACAGGGTTGCTGTGAATTGAGGGCCGTTGTCAGATACTAGAGTATCCGGTAGGCCATGTGTGGCAAATAGCTTGCGAAGGGCTTTAATGACTGCCTCGGCTGTGGTAGAGGGCATTAGAATTATTTCGAGCCATTTCGAAAAGGCATCAACTACAATTAAAAATGTTTGCCCATGGAAGGGGCCAGTGAAATCAATATGGATCCTCCCCCATGGCCCTTTTGGTTTCTCCCACTCTCGGATGGGCGCTACCGGGGGATCGGGGCGAGACTCCTGGCAGGGTGTGCACTTCCCCACCCACTCAGAGATAACTTGGTCCATGTTGGGCCACCATACATAACTGCGGGCTAAACTTTTCATTCTGACAATGCCCGGATGCCCTTCGTGCAGCAATTCTAAGACCCTCGTTCGTAGTTTCATTGGCACTACCACCCTGTCACCCCACAACAAACAACTACCTTGCGTAAACAGTTCATTTCGTTTGTTTACAAAACCTTGGTAGTCCCCCCCGTCCACCTTGACCGGCCACCCTTTCAGCACCCACCCCATCACAGTGCAAATGATCGGGTCCCTGGCTGAGGCTTTTGCCACTTCGGCAGAGGAAATAGGTCCCAAGGTTAATGTGTCCAGTAGAAGGATGGAGGCCTCTGGTGTTGGGTTGGTCAGTAAGTCAGGTAGGGGGCAGTGGCTGAGGGCATCCGCGTGACCCAGGGTCCGTCCTGGTCGGTGTACAAGCTGATATGAATAGGCCGAAAGAAAAATAGCCCATCTAGTCAAACGTGGGGAAAGAGCAGCGGGGGTGGGCCTGTCGCCTGCCAAAAGTCCTAGCAAGGGCCGGTGATCAGTCACAAGTTCGAATTGCCGGCCATAAAGGTATTTGTGGAACTTTTTAACCCCCGCAATTGCAGCCAGAGCCTCTCTGTCCAATTGACTATAGTTCCGCTCTGCGCTTGACAGAGTGCGAGAGTAAAACACAATGGGTGCCTCTAGGCCGTTCGGCAGTCTATGGCCTAGGACGGCACCAACTCCTACGGGGGAGGCATCACAAACCAATACAAGCGGTAGCGCCGCGTTGTATTGGATTAGGAAACTGTCTTCCGATAGAAGTCTCTTTACAGCCTCAAATGTGGCTGCTTGTGGTTTCCCTCAGACCCATGGTACATTCTTCCCCAATAGCTTGTGTAGGGGATCTGCGACGTAGCCTTGTCTTTCAGGAACATTGAGTAAAAATTGAGCAGCCCAAGGAAGGCTTGGAGCTCTGCTTTGGTCTTGGGGGCAGGTGCGCTCTTAATAGCTCTCACCTTGCTTTCGGTAGGGTGGATGCCTGTGCCGTCCACCCTGTACCCCAAAAATTCAACGGAGGGGACTGCTATCATACACTTGTTTTTTTTTAATTTGAGTCCCGCTTCCCTGAATCTGAACAGGACATTTCTAACTCTGTCCCCTAGTTGTTGTTCGTCCTGAGCGCTGACTAGGATGTCATCGAAATATGGCACCACCCCAGGAAGCCCTTGCAACAGGCATTCCATGGTGCTTTGAAATAAGCCGGGTGCTACGCTCACCCCGAACTGGAGCCTGGTGCATTTAAATGCACCCCTATGGGTCACTATTGTCTGTGCCTCAGCCGTGGCATCGTCGACAGGAAGTTGTTGATAGGCCTGGGCCAGGTCTAGTTTAGCGAAAAATTTTCCTGGCCCCAGGGAGTGTAGTAGATGATGCACGATCGGCACCGGATAGGCGCTCAGCTGCAAAGCCTTGTTGATCGTGCACTTATAGTCGGCGCAAATTCTAATTGAGCCGTCTGACTTGACTGGGGTCACTATGGGGGTTTCCCATTTTGCGTGGTCAACGGGAACCAAGATCCCTTGTTTAATTAATTTGTCCAGTTCCGCATCGATCTTTGGTTTCAATGCAAAGGGCACCTGTCTCGCCTTGAGTCTTATTTGGGCTACGTTGGGGTCTAGATTAAGAGAGATAGGGGTTCCCACATACTTGCCCAACGTGTCCCCGAAAACGTCCTGGAACTCGGTCAGGAGACTGTCTTTTAATGATGACTTGATCATCTGGTGGACGCCGGTGAAGCCCATGCCAAGGGCTCGGAACCACCCCATGCCGAGAAGGCTGGGAAGCTGCTTTGTGACGATGGTCAGTGGCAGGTCTCTTTCGTAGTCTCCGTAGGTAACTCGGAACGTGCCCACGCCCTCGAGGGGGACTCGGTTCCCCTGGTAGTCTAGGATGCGCAGTCTCTGTTTGGAGAGCTGGTCCTTCCGGAATGACGGCAGGAGGGTCTTTAGGGTCGCCCATGACATTATGGAGAGAGCTGATCCGGTGTCGATCTCCATCGAGCATGGCTTGCCGTTGATTTCGACCACCGTGCTGACTTTGTCCTCGATTTCCGCGCTGGCCTGGTCTATGTGAATGCTGCGGCCATCTCGAGGTTCAAATTCGCGCCGTTTTTTCGCGCCGCCTTCTCTCGTTGGTTGTTTCTGGCGCGTTGATTCTGGTTGGCTGCGGCGCTCACGTGGTTGGTGTTTTCTGGGCAGAATGGCTCTACAGACTCGCGCCAAGTGCCCTTTTTTCTCGCAACGCCTGCAGATAGCCTCCCTGTATTTGCAGGACAGTTTACCATGGTGCCCTCCACAGCTGGGACAGCTTCGCCGCGGGCTGCCTGTGTCCTTTCTCTGGTGCTCCGTTCGGAAGACGTCTTCATCCGACTCGGACTCTGAGCTGGATCCGGCGTCTTCTCTGTGCACCGGGGCAGACTTGGGGTTGTCTTTGCTGGTCAGGGGACGCTGCAGCGTTTCTGCGGCTTTTGTGGAGGCTTCATGAGCCCTGGCCTCATCTAGGGCTCCAGCAAGCGTCAAATCAGGCTTGGCGAGCAGGCGCCGTTGCAGCCTAATGTCCCGGACACCACAGATGAGTTGCTCAAGCAACGCATCGTCCAAGTCTCTATAGTCGCAATGGGTTGCGGCTTTTCTCAGGCTGCCCATGTATGCGCTGACCGGTTCTCCCTCTCGCTGAACGCGCTGTCTGAGTTGGTATCGTTGCACGAACTTGGAGGGCACGGGAGCATAGTGAGTCCGGAGCGTGGCCATCAGGGTGTCCCAGGAGACGGTCTGGACCGGTGTTGGCTCGCACAGTGACTCTGCCATCTCGAACACGTCTGGTCCACAGTGGCTTAGGAAGAGGGCCCTCTTCCGATTAGCGGAGAGCCCTTGCATGTCGCTGGCTTCGAGCGAGCATTCGAACCTCATCAGGTACGAGACCCATTTTTCGCGGGTCGGATCAAAAGGCTTGGGCGGAACGTAGGCAGACATGTTCGGTATGCCTCCTGTAGTTCGCCTCGTCACCTAGCTGAAGCTCGTGGTCTCACTGGTTCGCTTCTTGTGACCTCAATCCCACCTTCGTCACCAATGAAGTGGTTCGGGAATAACGAGAGGCACAACCAAGCAAGTGACAACAGCTCTTTAATTTACAGTGAGACTTCAGCAAAAACTCAGAGGCTGCAGCCCTCCTTATATACAATCCTGGAGGGACTGTCAGCCAATCAGAAACATAGGCAGGTTTGAAACTCCCGCTTAAAAGTATCAATACATAACAAGATAGATGCCAGTTATTCAAGAGGTGATTCATTGTGATCAAGCAGGATTTATAGAAGGCAGATACATGAAGGATAATGTAAGGCAAGTTATAGATTTACTGGAATATCTTGAGAAGAATAAACAGATCCCTGCAGTGCTGGTGTTTTTGGATGCGGAGAAGGCCTTTGATAGAGTGGATTGGAACTTTCTATTAAAGACTTTTAAAAAGATGGACTTTGGGGATCAATTTATACAGGCAGTTTCAGCAATTTATCAAGAACAAAAGGCACAGATTATTATTAATGGAAGTTTAACAACAGACTTTAATATTGAAAAAGGAACAAGACAAGGTTGTCCGTTATCCCCATTGTTATTTATTTTAACATTAGAAGTCTTGTTGAATTCAATACGGGACTCGAGTACCTTGAAAGGAATAGTGATAAGGCAAGAGGATTACAGAATAAGGGCATTTGCAGGTGATCTGGTTGTTACCCTAACACAGCCGATGGAATCAATAATCCAGATGAAAGACATTATAGAACAATATGGTATGGTATCAGGATTTAGACTGAACCAGAAAAAAACTAAGATGATAGTTAAAAATATGACACAAGATCAAAAACAGGAACTTGAAAGCAAGGCAGGTTTTGAGATAGTACCAAAGGTTAAATATCTAGGAGTTCAGGTTGCAGAATCAAATATGAAACTGTTTCAAAATAATTATGAGGTGTTGTGGCGAGAGGTACAGAAAGATATGGAGACCTGGAAAAAACTGCAGCTGTCTCTACTTGGAAGAATAGCAGCAGTTAAGATGAACGTTTTGCCAAGATTTCTTTTTTTGTTTCAAATGATTCCGATGCTTAAAAGTGATAAACAACTGAGAGAATGGCAAAGAGGAGTGAATAAGTTTGTTTGGAATGAGAAAAAGCCGAGAGTTAAACTGAAAATTATGCAAGATGCTCCAGAAAGGGGAGGTCTTAAACTTCCAAACCTACAATTATATTATGAAGCAGCAGCTTTGACGCAAGCAAGTGATTGGTTTGGAAGGAAAAAGACTGGAATATTGAATATAGAAAGTTTTGATCTTGAATTTGGTTGGCATGCTTACTTATTTTATGACAACAAAGTGGATAAAGTATTCAAAAGCCATATATTTAGAAACTCTTTGATGAGAGTTTGGAAGAAGCACCGACTCAAATGGGATTACAAAATACCGTTATGGCTGGTTCTTGGTCATATCATATGGAATATAAATATAATGTCACTCGGGGGGGGGGGGTTTATATAAAGAAGTTCTTTTTACAGATGCGGGCAGATGGCAACTGAAGACTTTAGAAACGCTGTTGGAAGAAGGGATTAATTTAACCTGGTTACAGTATAATCAACTTCAATTGAGATGGAAAGAGGACCAAAAAACTGGTATAATGATGCATGAGGAAGAATTGGTTAGACATATAAAAGAAAATCTTGTTTTTGCGGCTCTTTTTGCAGTCCCTTCTCAACTCTACTCAATTCTCTTTCTAGACTTTTTTATCTTTGTTTCTTTTGTTTATTTTCCTTGGCCATATACTCTATTGCAACTCGTCTCATAAAGGCTTTTGCAGTATCCCAAAGATTTTGATTGTTTGTATCCTCTTTTTTGTTGTCTTGGAAGAATAAGCCCATTTGTTCATTCATTCTCAATTTGAACTCATTTTGATTTAAGATTGCCTTTTTCAATGTCCATCTTTTCATCTTTTGCCCTCTCCATTTAATTCCAATAGGATTATCATCGGCCCATGAATTTGTGTCGATTTTAATTTCCTCAATTTTTGAATCAAGTTTTAATGATACTCATGCCATGTCAATCCTGGACCATGTATTATGTCTATCCGAGTAGAAAGTGTATTGTTTCTCTTTCCTGTTCCTTTCTCTCCAACTATCTTTGATACCTAGCTCCTCCACCATTTGAAAAAACATGATGGGCAATATCCTTCTAGTACTTTTCCTCTTTTTGTCACTCTTATAATCTAGATATCTATCTACTATTGTGTTGAGATCTCAGATTATGCAAATGTTATCATATTCCAATTCTTCAATCATATTGTATAATTTTTATAGAATGTCATTTGGCCCTCATTCGGCGCAAATACTCCCACCAAAATTATTTTCTTCCCATTTAATATTATCTCTATTATTAATATTCTGCCCTCCTCATCTTTACAGATCTGTTTTGCTGAGATTCCTTCTTTGATATATATCGCAATTCCTCTTTTTGTTGTTGTTGTTGAGATAGACAGCTATAAACATATTCCCCAGTTTAGGACATTTTAACATCAACACCTGTTGATGTGACTCCTTTATGTGTGTTTCCTGCAACACTATTATATCTAAACACATCTTACTCAATTTGTTGAAGTATTTTTTCCTCTTGATAGGAGAATTTGAGCCATTAACATTTACCGATAGAAGTACATCCCTCTTATACATCCCTACTTCTGTCAGAATTCCACTTCTTAATGATTTTCTCCTTTCATCCCATTTTCTTATCTTCTTCTTCTTCTTTTTTTATTATTATTATTATATCTTTTCTCCTGAATTCTTTCTCTAACTTTTGAGTCCATCACTTGCATAATTCGCCCCCTGCTGTTACCCAATCTTTTCCCATTTCTTTCTCTTCCCTTAGATTGCTTTTTTTTTTGGAAAATATTCCCCCCTGTTTATTCTTTTTTTGCCACTGTAAATCCCTGTGTAATCATCTAACATTGTGCCTTCAATTCTTTTTCCTTCAATATCATTTTCTTGTTTCTCATTTCTATTCTCTTTTTCCTATTTTGTGTGCTCTAACAAAGTTTCTGACTTTTTATTGCCCTTTGTTGATTCACACATGGTTTTAAGCATCTCAATTAATTCCTCTCACATCCAAGCCTCCATATTATTAGTTTAAAAGATTATTAGTATTTCCACTTATATTTAATTAAAATTTTAGTCCATATGTCTCTTTTTTATTTCTAAGATAATATCCAGTAAAACTGTTTG
The DNA here is from genome assembly GCF_059756535.1 of Pantherophis guttatus. Taxonomy (NCBI): domain Eukaryota; kingdom Metazoa; phylum Chordata; class Lepidosauria; order Squamata; family Colubridae; genus Pantherophis; species Pantherophis guttatus. Next base: position 93,197,119 of record NC_142066.1, read on the forward strand.
TCCAATCCACTCCAACTTAAAGCTTTATTATTGTCCACCTCCTTTAGAAGTCGAGACCAAGCAGCTTAGAACAAAACAAATACTCCTTATAATTTCTCTTGTAGTGATCAAGGTCACTGTAGTAATTTCCTTGAATTTTCAAGTCAGTCGTTGTAGTGCTTTCTTTCCACCAGCAGATGTCTCTCTCCAATCCACTCTTCTCAGAATAACAAGGTTTACAAAAGTATTTTAAATCCACATAGAAAATACTTTCTCTCAAATTGCTTTTCCTTTTATTGTTTTTAATTTCTCCAAATTCAGTTTTAAGTCCAGTTGTAAAATTTCCTTTCTTGGGCTTTAATATGTTAATCTTCACTTTGTTCTTCCTTCATACTTCAAAACTGTAAAAAAATTTTCAAATCTTCATTAAAAAATACTTTCCCTTGGGTTTCCTTTTCTTATATTGGTTTTAATTTCTCCAAATCCAATTTTAAATCCAAATATAAAGTTTTCTTTTCTGGGCTTTAATACTTTGACTTCCTCTTTGTTCTTTTCCCTCATTAAAATTATCAACTGCCAATTAGGTGCTTGTTTCCTTGCCGGGATCTTTTAAAGTTTTTTTTTTTTAAAAAAAGAAATTTCCTTTTTTACCTGTGAGTTGGCCAATCACTCACTCAGTACTAGTACTCTGTCCAAACACTGGTCCTGCACAAAATCTTATTCTGGTTGCCCCAGCTTCAAAGTGGTCATTTTTAATGGCCGCTGCCCCCGCCAATGGATCAAAGAGCTGCCTCCGACCTTCTGAGGAACTTACCTGTTCCTCTTGGTTGTCTGAGGCTCCTCTTCTTCTTCACCGTCCCTACAAGACACTTCCAATCCGAAAAACCCCCAACAGCAGTTTGTCTGGCTGGATTTTCACTGGGCTCATTGGAGTACTCCTCAATATCTTCATAAATGACTTAGATGAGGGAATAGAAGGGGAATTCACCAAATTTGCAGATGATACTAAGCTGGCAGGAATAGCTAACACCCTAGAAGATAATCTTGACAGATGGATCTTGACAGACTAGAACACTGGACCCTACCTAACAAAATGAAATTCAATGTAGAGAAAAGTAAAGTCTTACACTTAGGTAAGAAAAACCAAAAGCACACATATAAACTGGGGGAAACCAGGCTTAATAGCAGTGACTGTGAGAGAGATCTTGGAGTCTTAGTAGACAATCAGCTAAATATGAGCCAGCAATGTGCAGCGGCAGCTAAAAAACATGTGTGCTGGCACATGTTCATAGAATGGCCCATCATACTGTATGAAGCAAACAAGCTCAAGCTGTAAAACATCTGTGCCAGCACTTCTGTTTCCTTATAAATCCTTTCTCAGGTCTTAAGGGGCAACAAAGAAGAAAACATTGACATATAAATGTAAATCATTTCTATTTTCTTCTGGAATAGAATAATAATTGGGTTTATTTGCCAGTTTTGCATTATTCCAAGAAACAGGTTAATGGGAGCATTTGATCTTATGGCTCCTGAAAGGGGAAGAGGGTTGCTTTGCTGAAGCTGTGCAAAAAAAAAAATGATTAGAATAATTAGCAGGCCATCCAACTGCTGAAATTGATTTTTATGCATCATGGTGTGTGGGTGTTGATGTGAGATCTAGCCTACTGCAAAAAATAATGTTGCTAGTTCATCTCCTGGAATGTTTGAAATAAGAATTAAAACTACAGCTTGTCACCCTGCCTTCCAAACAAATTCATCATTATTCAATAGGAATTGTTCCCAGAGTCATACAGAAAGGATTAAAATCAGACAATTAAAAAAAAAAATCAAAGCAGATTTACCTGTCAAGTCTTACTTTAACCTGTAAACAGCTGGTGAAGACAAATCTACACATTATAGATTTACATATTAAGCCATTGTAAAATGTCACAGAATTTAGTTTACTGTACCATCTGTACTGAAGGAACTGAGCAGCACCATTATCACATAGATAGGCAACAGAACTGGACCCTGACACTGACCCCAGAAGCCAGTAGCTTTATGTGTCCCAAAATATAACATCAGATTGCCTCCCTCCCATGTCAAACCCATATGCTTGCTGCACCAAATTGGACCTATTAAGAAACCAGCATCCTGGCACGAAAGTGCCAAACCTATTTAGCAGAAAGAGACAGTGGGAGAATAATTGAAGATTCAAACCAAAGTTCTAGATTTCATGCATTTCAGACCTTATCTAGCACTTATCTGAATAAGTTATTTGTTTCTCAAGACTACTTCCATATATCCTTACTTACTCCCAGATTCTCTCTCTGCTACTTCAGAGAGAAGCAGCCAGGTTAAATGATACTTCTCTCTTGTGCAGCGCTTTCCAAATGGGACCCTAAGTGATGTGTGCTCATTCTCCCAGCAAGAGCAGAGGCAGAGAAAAGAAGCAGCCGCTGACCCAGAGAGCACATGGAGCTGCTCCACGTGTTCTCCAGCAACTTGTTTTCTCTCCACGGCTCTCTTGCTGAGAGAGCGAGAGCGTCTTTTGCAGCACAGCACTTTGGCTCCTGTAATTCCCATCTGGAAAACCAGGCAGAGAGAGAGAAGCAGATACTTACAGGAGCCAAAGCGCTGTGCTGTGAAAGATGCTCTTACTCTCCCAGCAAGAGCAGAGGCAGAGAGAAGAAGCAGCTGCTGACCCAGAGAGCACATGGAGCTGCTCCACATGTTCTCCGGTGACTTGTCTTCTCTCCAACACTCTCTTGCTGGGAGACCAAGAGTGTCTTTTGCAGCACAGCATTTGGGAGTTGCTCCTGAAGGTAAGCTGGAGGCTGGGGGGATAGTGAGTTAGTTAGCTAGGCCTGCCTGGAATGGAGCCGAGGTGGCTTCTCCAGTCAGGTGAGCCCAGGGATGGTGGTGGTGGGGCAGCTGCGGCAAGCTAGACCACAGCCAGCGCAGCCTGGAATGGAGCCACACTGGCGGCTTCACCAGCCACACAAGCCTGGGGAGTCAGGGATGGGGGGGGTGCAGCCACCTCCAGGGACAGATGGGGGTGCTAGCACAACTTGCAGGTTTACCTGTAGGCAGGAAGAGGCAGCTCAGTTGAGGCACAGGCACCGTGTGGGAAGCAGGAAACAGCCGTAGAGCAGAGACTGTGCTCATGCGCAACAAGTGCCACACAGAGAGTGCTATGCCACCAGGGAAGTGAGGAGTGACTGGGCAGGGCAAGTGGGCAAGCGGGATGAGTGGGTGGATGGTTGGGGTGAGTGGCGACTGGGCGGGCAGGTGGGCAGGGAAGGGGCCAGCCAGAGATGATATTTGCTGGTTCAGTGAACCAGTTAAAATTTCTGCTACTGGTTCTCCCAAACCAGTCCGAATCGGCTGAATGCCATCACTGGTTGGGTGGTCACATGACTGGGTGGACATGGAGAACTTAACCTGGCCTGCTCACATCGAGGGGCACTGTTGTAATCAAATGGCCACGCACAGAAAAGTTGAGGATCTATGTGGTGTTTATTGCTTTACAGAGTGACATTATATAGTTTGTTACCTTCAGCCACAGCGTACTTGTCAGTATCTTATTGGTTCACAAAGTCTTTCAAGCAACTAAAGCCATAAGATCCTTGGTTGACCATTACTACTGCTTGCTTAAGCACTTATAATGTTTATCTATAGTTAAAGTCTAACATATGTCCTACTTCCTCTTCTCCTGTTCCTCTTATCTACAGATTTAGGGTCTTATTTTCTAATGCCATTTCCTGGTGCCTACTACCGTGCATGTAACCTTCCTTATCTGAGGTTTGCCATCCAAGATAGGAACATTCCTGCACATATATATAGGCCTACATTTCCTCCCTTTTTATATAATTTTGAGGCGACAAAGATTTCTGTATATATCGCATTTGGTGAGGAGGGAGAAAAGTAGGAGTAGGACGAAGCATTGCAATCAAAGACGGAATACATTGAAGAAAACAACAGCAAGCAACTAACATGACAATAATAACCACAGCATAAAAAAACAACTGCTTAAGCCAGGACCAATCAGGAAGCCAATTGGTCAACCAATCAAAGGGAGAGGAAGTAGCATGAACATTATTCTGAAAATATGACTGAAGTTTAACAAGTTCATCTTCAATAGTCTTATTCAGGGAATGAAAATGAACAGCACATCCACGACGGCCAACAAGTTTACAAAAAACCCCTTGTCATGTTAACAAATAGTCAATAGCAAAACGTTGCTGGAGCACATCCTGATTCAGGTCCTCAATTTCATGTTGGAGATCACGAACAATAGCAGCAGTGGCATTAATTGATTTCTCCAGGCAACATGTTAAGCCCAGGATAGAACATCTATTTTCTTGAGCTATTATTCCAGGATAAGACCCCAAGGTAATCACCCCAGTAATAGCTCCAGCCACAGCACGGCCAAAGGTATTGAGAGAGGACAGTTGTACATCGATGATGACCTCATCATTACAAGTAGGACCTAGCGGAGATCAACGTTGGCGTGAAGAAGAAGAGAGAGCACCAATCTGCACAGGTAGGGAAAAGTAGCCAATAGCAGCACACTGATAATTTTGTGGGTGCACATTAGTAGCATATTTATCAAAGAAGAACCACATATTAGGATCCTTGAGTTGCCATCCAGCACAAATAGATCCAGTCTCAGACATATCAGAAGCATTAAAAATAGGAAAATTATCGGGATACATTTCTGGAACTAAATTAGGTCCATACAATAAAGAATTAAAGGTTCTCCATAACCAATAATAACCAGTACAATAGCTATAATTCCCTACTTTTGATAAAATGCATCAAGCCTTAGCATAATCATTCCAATTGTTAAGCTAAGTATGGTGAGCATAACAACAAAAACATAAACCTTTAGTAAATTGAGTAGTACGAAGATAATGCCAGCGAACCGAGTTAAGTTGCGCTGGGGCCTGAAAAACAACCAGAAATGGTGAATGTTTTGCAGCTGTGAAACAATAAGGGAAGAAGAAGATATTAAATCAGGTATGAAAGCAACTTGACCAAAAGCCATAGGAGGCTCATAGTACAGGGTGACATTAGTACCGTGAACCAAAAACATATATTGAGCATGACCAGTGGTTCTCAACCTTCCTAATGCCGCGACCCTTTAATACAGTTCCTCATGTTGTGGTGACCCCCAACCAGGGGTGGGTTCTAAATTTTTTTACTACCGGTTCTGTGGGCATGGCTTATTTTGTGGGCGTGGCTTGGAGGTCATGTGACTGGGTGGGTGTGGCTAGCTGGTCATGTGACTGGGTGGCCATGGCTATATGTATAGGGACTACTTAGAGGGCTGAAAAAAGTCATTTCTGACAGGTCCTCACACTTTTGACTGGTCCTCACACTTATGACCATCCTCACATTTATGCCTGTGCAGCATTCTTAACAACCATGTCACTCATTTCACAACTGCTTCTCTTCAACATGGTATAAGATAGGGCAAAAAACGTAAAATGTGAGGACAGTCGTAAATTCGAGGACTGGTCAAAAGTGCGAGGACCAGTCAAAAATAACTTTTTCAGCCCTTTGAATAGTCCATATGCATAAAAGGATACAGCAATAGAGAGGGATGAAGGAAGGGAAGGGAAATTAGAGTAGGAGTGAGGGTAAGAGAGGGAGGAAGAGAGGAGGAGAAGGAGAAAGGAAGAGGAAGTAGGGAGGAGAAGAAGAAGGGGAGGAAGAGAAAGTAAGAAGAAAAGAAAAGAGAGAGGTGGTAGGTTTGAGGAGAAAGATTGCTGTACAATAAAAAAGATGAAAGGGAAGAAAGCCAACCCCAAACAAATATTAAGATATTAAGATAAAGAATGAATTGTTAAACTTTAAAGAATAAAAGAGAACAAATAGCAATAAATAGCAATAATTAGAAACACACATACAAACATACAACGTATTTTCTTTGAACAGAGTATTTGGCCAGTTCACAAATTTAAACAGTTGTAGGAGGTTAGCACCCACCCCTTTCCTAGAAGAATGAAATATTTTGGGAAATATTAAAAAGGCAGAATATTATATTTCCCTACCTGGATGAGAAATGGAGAAGCATATTTTACAGACAAAGCAACTCCCACCTTCCTGCCCCCCACCCTTTGTTAATGGGCCAGAGGCAGAAACTCAATCCTTTGTCAAAGGACATTTGCAACACAATAGCAACAGAAACTAACACAATGGGCCCCATCAAGCCATGTGATCCTGTCCACCATTAAACCATCTTTCCAAGCAGTCTCCATGTTTCCAGTGTCTTTTTCCCCACTTGGAGCAGAACCCAGAAGGATATTTCTTCCAACACAGTATTTAGTCATTTCAATTAAATTTACAATTTTTATATTTCCTTTTTACCATATTTATTCCTCATCTATTTTTTAAAAAACCAATATTACCCTTCATCCTCATCTCTAATCTTAATCAAATTCAATTTTTCCCTTCTATTCTATATTATATCCCTTCCCATTGTCATCTATTTTTATATCCATCCTCACATTGGTTAATTATGTAATAGAGTTGTTTAATACAAATTCAACATTTTAATATAAATCAATTAGTTATATAGCTACCTTTTTTGTATATTAATCAATATGAACATGAATATTCCAATTATTTCCATGCAATCCAATTTCTTACAAATCAATTAATTATATTTACCAATAATAATAAACCAAATAATTTCCCCCATATATTCCTCCAAACCACAACTTAACCATTTCTGCTTTCAACACAATATACAATTAATAGTATCTCAATTATTACAATTCCCTAGTTAAATAGAGCTTTTTTCCTTCTGTGTTTTAAAATCTTGAACCTCCTCTTGCCCTAAATTTCCCATTGTTTGCAGTTTGCACCTACCTTTTTTGGTGAGGAAAAAGAAATCTCTCTGCCTCATTTTGTCACGTTGCAGCCAAGACCCTGCTTACTTTCAATTTCCCTTTCTCAGCATAGCTAGGGGGGGGGAAATCTTACCTCTTTGCAGCTAGCTAGCAACAGAGCCCTCCGCAAAACAGCTGAGAGTAGGGCAGCTCTTTGAAGCCCCGCGGCAAGAATTAAAAGTTTTTTTCCCCGCTAGCCATCAGCGGGGACTCCGGAGGCAGCAATAGATTGGGAGTGGGCGGGGTAAATGAACGGCGACCAGGCGATTCGGCAGAGGGTGAGGGTGAGTGAAGGCGTGGGGGGGCGAGAGAGGGCTTTGGCGACCCCTGGGAAATGGCCGTTCGACCCCCAAAGGGGTTGCGACCCCCAGGTTGAGAACCGCTGAGCATGACGAACCCAGAGATTAGGATTAAGTTGTATAGGCTGAGTGTCATTCAAGGCAGTAGTAGAACCAAAAGAAAAGAAAAGAAAACAGAAAAGAATAGTAACTGAATTAGCCGTAATGACAGCAAAAATGGCAGCAACCAGATTCTCAGGTGTCTGAGGTAGGTCGGCTTGAGCCAATTGCTGTTGAGCTTGATATGATGTGGCCTTCACTTGTCCCCATGTCAACGGCGGAGGCTTTTGTGGTCTCGGAAGACGAACTTCCGTCTTGAGATTCAGGTTGAACTTGGGAATGGGATTGTGAAGATCCTGATGCCAGGCCATGATAAGGGCGAATATGTCAAGCTGGGACCCAGAGAGGCTGGCAAGTGTGAGGAATTTCAACAGCAGCATAACTGCTGTTATAAGGCGGGCAGGTCCTTGCCACTGAGGGTCAGGAGCAAGATGATACTTCATGACTCAGCTGTACAAAAGTGAACATTCACAGAAACATCTGAAAAGGAATCTACAAGAGTTAAATAATTCCAGGTAAACAAAGCAACAGATAGTAAATGTTGAATCTTTCGCAAATGGTATGGACCAGACTCATGCTGTCGCTGCAAGAAGGATTTAAAGGTGCAATGAGCACGCTCTACAATAGCTTGGCCTTGAGAATTATAAGGGATTCCATGAACTAAAATTATATCCCATTGCTGGCAGAAAAGACTAAAATCTTTGCTAATATAGGCGGGACCATTATCCGTTTTAAGTTGAGCAGGGCAACCCATGATTGAAATAGTTGCCAAGCAATGGGTAATAACATCTTGAACCCGCTCATGACGAGACACAGTAACCCAAATAAAATGAGAATGGGTATCAATAGCGACATGCAATTTATCATATGGTTTAAAAGGGGGATACTGCGTTACATCCATTTGCCAAATCTGGTTGGCAGATGTACCCCAGGGATTAACTCCACTAGGCAATGGAATAGCTGATTGCTCACAGGCAGGACATGTTCGCACAATATCCCGAGCCTGGGTCAATAGAATCTTAAATCGTTTAACTAATGATTTTGCATTTTGATGAAAATTGAATGACTAGTAATCGGATCAGAAAATAATGAAGAGACTTCTTTAAGAGACGTATCTGCAATTCGGTTTCCTTCAGTAAGTGCGTTGGTAAAAGGGGTGTGACTACAAATGTGCTCGACATATAAAGGACATTGTCAAGCTTCCAAACGATGCTTGAGGGATAAAAACAAAGCTAACAGATTAGTATCTAATGATAAAGCACAATAAGAACATGGTAGAGATTGCATAGCTAAATAAACATATTGTATATCAACCACAAGATTAATTGGTTGCGTAGGGAAAAGTTGTAAGGCTAATATCACAGCAGCTAATTCATTGAGCAGAAATCTGAGGTGATGTGAATTTAGAATGCCATTGCAAATCATCCTTCCAAACAACCACTCCTCTGGTCGGTGACCCATCTGTAAAAAGTGTAAGGGCATCGGCGAGAGGAGTGCCCACAAAAATAGAAGAGAATGAAGGATTTAAAGTAGTAGTTGCTATAATTCTAGGATCCTTAAGTAAAGAATACAGAACTTCCCCAAGATAATGTGAAAACGCTATTTGGTAGCTTTCAGAGACCATCATAAGATGATCATGCTCAAGTTTTGTACTAGTGAAGGCAATGCCTATTAGATCCTGTCCAGTCAACCGCAAGGCCCGCCGTCAACCTTTGATAATTAATTCCTCAAGCACTGATTGATAAGGGTAAATACTCCGAGGTGGGGTAGCAGACAAGTTTAGCCATTCGTGAATAGCTATTTTCAATGAATGCATAATAGTATACAAACATCCAGTAGGTAATGGAGAAGTAGGGAGAATGGCTAAATGCAACCCTGTTCCTACTGATTCAATTCGGTCAATATACTGCTGTTTAAATTTGTCCAATATAATCTGTAAGCACTTTCTTTGATGTTCAAATAAATGAACTCTATCCCCAGGGGATTGGGCTCCCTTTAAAGGTTGAAACAGGGGTATCATATCACCAGTAGTTATGTAAAAGAAAGGTCGAGCCCAATTAATAATACCAAGCAGCTTCTGCCATTGGACTAGAGTGTAGGATTTTTGTATCCTTAAATCAGGTAATACGGGAATGGAAGAAGTTTGCAATAATTTATGACCCAAATATAAGTACGGCTCAGTCTTCTGAATTTTAACATCTGCAATAAACAGTCCCTTCTTGCTACAATGTTCTTTAATTCCTGTAACAGGGAGGAAGAATCAAATTGAGGAGCAGCTATTAAAATATCATCCATATAATGATAAACTAAATAAGATGGAAATTTCTCACAAAATGGCTGAAGTGCATTGTCCACAAAATAATGGCACAAAGTAGGAGAATTAAGCATGCCCTGTGGTAAAACACGCCAATGGTACCGTTTGGTTGGCATGCAGTTATTAAAAACAGGAACGGTAAAGGCAAACTTTTCTTTATTTTGAGGCTGAAACGGAATAGTAAAGAAACAATCCTTCAAATCAACAACTAACAATTGATAAGTATTAGGAATTAGATTAGGATTAGGAAGACCACATTGCAAAGGACCCATTGGCTGAATACATTTATTAATTTCACACAAATCATGCAAAATTCTCCACTTTCCCACTTTTCTTTTTAATAACAAAAACAGAAGTATTCCAAGGACTCGTAGAGGGTTCAATATGACCCGCAGTCAACTGTTCCTGAACCAACTGCTGTAAGGCTGAGAGTTTCTCCGTCGAAAGAGGCCATTGCTCCACCCAGACAGGTGTGGAACAGAGCCATTTAAGGGGAAGAGCCATCATCCAAAATTAAATGAGCATTTAAAAGAGAAAGAAGATCCCGACTCCAAGTATTAGTATGAATATCCAAAATATAGGGTTTTTTTAAAAAAAATATTAAAAATTATTACAAATTACAGAAAAAAGTATAGCAATATGGATAGAATTGCAGAAGTAATATAATACATATAGAGTTTTAAAGTATCAATTTTCGCCTAGAGATAGTACAAACCTCCATTAAACCAATTCATCAAAAAAAAAGAAAAGAAAGAAAGAAAAGAAAAGTTTATCCAGAAGAAAAAATTCTCAACTGCCATGCAATGCTCCTATAAATATTTACCCACGTTCACAATAAGGTTAATATTTTACATTCTTCTTAAGGTTTCTTTTTTTGCAGCCAAGCATACCACCTATCCCAGCTCCTATATAACCCCAATTCTTGTCTATCTCGCAAAAGTCCAGTAAGCTTGTCAGCTTCTGCACAGTGCATGATCTTTGCGGTTAACGTAGCCTCCGATGGAGTATTTTTGGATTTCCATTCTTGCGCAAACGAGATCCTGGCTGCAATGATGATGTGGAGAGCAAAATACCAATTAGATTTATTTAAGTTCTCTGGTTTAATTCCTAGTAAAAACCTTTCCAGGTTCAATTCTATCCTACATCCTATGATTTCTAAAATCATTCTAGCCCAATATTCTTTTAGGGTTGAAGGGCAAAAGACTTACCAGCCACGGTATAGAATTGAATGTCTTGTATGCTTTGCCAAGCAGCGGTAGAACCACCTATACGCCAGAGTGAAGAAACTGCTCTCTTAGGCCATTGCACAGGCCACTGTAAAGATGACATAACAGTAACATCAGCTCCAGTATCAAGCAACTCTTGAAAAGGGTGCTTATTCAAATAGAAAGTTAACAAAGGGTGAAAGGAAGTAACCGACTGAAGTAAAGCCACAGAAGGAGAGGTAGAACCAAAACCAGCATCCTCATGTGCCCCTGTGCCAGAACACAGGACTTGATAGGGAAGCAAAAGTAATTGAGCAATAGAGGAGTGAGCAGGAAGAGTTTGGGGAAGGTTCACCCAAGACTGAATAAAAAGATTCCAGTGTAATCAGAATCAATAACACCAGGGACCACAAAGCACCCCTTTGTATGAGCTGAAGATTGAGGCAAGATAAGGCCCACTAAACCAGAGGGAAGAGGGCCCTTAAATTGAGAAGGAATCAATTTAACCTCCAAGGGAAATTTAAATTCCACTGATTCCTGAGTTGTTAAATCAAGCCCAGCGCTACCGGCTGTGGCTGTGGCTGCAGAAGAGAGGCTGGAGAGAGAGGAGGTATGACTACAGGGAAGGCACTCTTTTGGCTCTGGGTGGGTGCCGCACCCATCGGCACCAACCAAAAGCAGCATTGATTGGCCCAATGGAACCCCTTTTTACAAATGGGGCATTTCTTTGACGGGTGATTTTGAGAGGCTGCAGGAGTCGAGCGGCAGTCCTTTTGAAAATGTCCAGGTTTACCACATTTAAAGCAATTGCCAGCAGGACGTTGCCTTTTTGGATAGCGGCAACCAAAAGATGCATTTTATATGTTTGAGAGCCAATATCCTGGCAGACCCGCAGCATGTCAGCCAAGGTATAATGATTGGTAGCTTTAAAGGACTGCAAGGCTTGCTTACAATCAGCATTGGCATTTTCAATGGCCAACTGCCGAAGAAGCTCCCCCACAGCTTCTTGATGATCAAATTGCTGACGAATAGCCAGAGATGATATTTGCTGATTCAGTGAACCAGTTAAAATTTCTGCTACTGGTTCTCCCAAACCAGTCCGAATCGGCTGAATGCCATCACTGGTTGGGTGATCACATGACTGGGTGGACATGGAGAACTTAACCTGGCCCACTCAACATTGCTCACATCAAGGGGCACTGTTGTAATCAAATGACCCCGCACAGAAAGGTTGAGGATATATGTGGTGTTTATTGCTTTACAGAGTGACATTATATAGTTTGTTACCTTCAGCCACAGTGTACTTGTCAGCATCTTATTGGTTCACAAAGTCTTTCAAGCAACTAAAGCCATAAGATCCTTGGTTGACCATTACTACTGCTTGCTTAAGCACTTATAATAGTTAAAGTCTAACATATGTCCTACTTCCTCTTCTCCTGTTCCTCTTATCTACAGATTTAGGGTCTTATTTTCTAATGCCATTTCCTGGTGCCTACTACCGTGCATGTAACCTTCCTTATCTGAGGTTTGCCATCCAAGATAGGAACATTCCTGCACGTATACATATGCCTACAGGGCACCTGTGATGGGTCAGACAAAGGCTGGGAAGGGTGATCGAGGATGAGCGCCAAAGCCTTGAGGGGCAGGGCAACAGACGGGAGAGTGTCAGAGGGGGTCAAATGGTGCTGCAACATGGTGGGGGCAGCCAAACTGCTCATTCAGTTTTAGGCTGGAGTCCAGGCTCAGAGGCAACGTCAGTGGGGAGAGGTCATAATGGAAAGTCCCTTTTCACTGCTGCCTGCCCATTGCCCATTGCCCATTGCCCATTGCCCATGACAGCTTCCCATTTTCACTCCGTGCAGTACTGTTTTTTTTTTATTAAAAGTTTTTTTTTTTTTTAACACACAGACAAACACACAAACAATGTATTTTTTCTGAACAAAGTATTGGCCGGATCATAAATTTAAACATTTTTTCAATACAATTTATATATTTCCTTTTGCCATAATATTTTCCCTTCTTTTCCCTTCCCCCCTTTTTTTGAATCTGTATTGCCCATTCATCCTAGCTCTAATTTCACCAAATTTCATTTTCCCCTTCATCTCTATATGAAACCCCTTAAATTTAAATTTTCATTTAACGTAATTCCTAATATTACAATCATTCATTTAATATCAAAATAATAAACCAGAACATTTTATGCCATCCATTTTCTTAAATCTTATTCCAAGTAATACACTCCAAAATCTTAATAATAATCAATTACCTATATAGCAGTTTTCCCTAATTAATCTTATTTATATTTTTGAAACTTGTCCTTTTATCCATGCAGTACTGTTGATCCCCCAGGCACCTTCCTCAGCTGTGGACAAACAGTGATTCCCTGCAGTTCGTGCAGTACTGTAGTGTAAGTGTCAGGGTTCCAAGTAACACCCTCAACAGAATTAAAACTCTGAGGCAGTTATCTTCCTCAAAGTATAAATTTATTAGAGATGTCATATTGGCACATGTGGAGAAGGCCTGAACATAGTCAACCTTAATTCTGAAGTGTGCCACTGTACTGGACACTACCCCACTGCCTCTGGGTATGCGTATAGGAGGTGGTGAGTGCTGACATCCTGGCTGAAAGGGAAATGCTCAGAACATAGTCAGCCTGCAGGGCAAGATGGTCCCCAGGGATGCCAGGCCCCACGTGTGCTCACCACTTCCTGTATGCATGCCTAGTGGGTGAGGTGTGGGTGGGGATTGCATCTCACTGACCAGCCTCATGGATCTAAAGCTCACCAGGTTCCAGCCCGGATGGCTGCCACCAGGTTGTAGCTCAGTGTCCGGTCAGCCTGGGCTGGGCTGTGGTGCTGCAGGCCAGTCCTCGATGTTTCCAGGGCAGTTCCGCAGGCCAGATCTAACCACATTGTGGGTAGGAGCTAGCCTGTGGGCCTTAAATTGACACCCCTGGTATAATGAGATCAGATCCAAAAATGGACTTTGAGAATAGCCAATGCTCCGCGTTGTAACGGGCTCCAGGAGGATCAGGGGATGCCGTCTCCCCATTGTGAAGCTCTACATTTAAGTGCGGAGAGAAAGTTGCACTTAAAGATGAGAGAGAGAGAATGAGAGAGAGAGATGAGATCAAAATGAGAGACATGAGTGAGAGAGAATGAGAGAGAGAGAGAAAGAAATAAAGAAAGAGGGAGAATGAGAAAGAGGAAAGAGAGAAAGAAAGAGATAAGGAGAGGAAGAAAGAGAGAGAGAGAAATGAGACTAAGAAAGGAAGAATGAGGAGAGGGAGGGAGGGAGGAATAGAGGGACAGATGAGAGAGAAAGATGAGAGAGAGACACCCCTTTCCTACAGAAAACACGAGGAGCCACAAAATCTGGATAGGTGTGGCTGGGGGGGTCATGTGATTGGGTGGGAGTGAGTGAGGTTGAATTGGCCACACTCATCCAGGTTTTGTGGCTCCCGGTGTTTTCTTTTCTGTGGGAAATGGGTCCAAATCAGGGGTGAAATGCTACCGGTTCGGACCACTTCGGCAAACTGGTAGCAATGGCGGTGGGTGGTTCGGAGAACTGGTAGTGACGGCAGTGCAAGGCTCCACCCATCTTCCCAGTCATCATTAGTTCCTGGTTTTAACCAGGAAGTAACCTGTTTTTTACCTTCTGCGTATGCGCAAAAGGGTTTGTGCATGTGCAGAGGGTGTGCGCACACATGGTGCGTGCACTTCCAAACCAGTAGGGAAGGTAAGTAGATTTCACTCCTGGTCCAAAGGGCTCTGAGTGTTTAAGGTTGCAGACCCCTGATCTAGACAATACTTCACTATTTACAACAGCAGAAAATGACTAAGAACTGAATATTAAAAGCCCATAGATGGGAATTACGCCCCAGACTTCCAAGGATACCCTCTTAGTAATCTCAACTAGATGTTAAAGAACATAGATAGGCTGGGGGGAACTCTAAAGGGCTAAGTCTTCCAGTGCTATTGTATGGGAATGGTTAACGAAGTTCAAAATCACCTTCAAAGAATAGTCATTAATATAAATATCACTCTGAAATGCTCAAAATGCCTAAAGTAGGCCTTTTGGAGAAGGTATTCCATAATTGGAATGTCACCACTGGAAATGTTTTTTCTTTAGTAGTCAGTCTGTGAAAGTACACTAAAGATCTTAAATCCAATTCTGTAAATTTAAAAGAAGGAAATCCTTCATGTAATCTGCCACCAACTGTTTTGGCTTTAGCGTATTAAAGCCAGTAGTTTAAATGTGTCACAATACCAGACTATAAATTTCTTTCTTCAATTGCATATGCCTTCCCTTAAGCCTTCTAATGACTGTAAGCAGCTACAAACCTTGACCTATTTTTGTTTTGTATTCATATTCAAGAATACAAAAAAAGTTTTTGATATCCAATATCTAAACAGAAAGGCTGTGAAAGAAATGGCAATAACTTGGATTCACCATCATGAATCAGAAATATGTCTATGGATCTGAATTGTCCAACATCAAGGCCAGACAAAAACTGAGAGATTTAAGGAAAAAGAGAGATTGGGGAGGAGGAAGAGAACTTTTTCAGATTATATCAGTAATTACATTCTTTTTGTTTAGAAGAGTTCAACTGGAAAGAATATTTATATTTTAACAAATAGAAAGGGCTGCTTTCCTTCAGATACCACTACACTAAGGTAAATCCTAACACTAAACTAATCGCACCACTAATAGGATCCCAATACCTATCCCAGTGGTGGGTTTTCTCCAGTTTGGACCAGTTTGCAAGAACCGGTAGTAAAACTGGCAAGAGGCCCCGGCCATTGCCCCGGATGTTGCCATCGGTGATCTGCGCATGCGCAGAAGCAAGGTGTGCAAGAGAGCAAAGCTCGCACGCGCGCAATCCCATTGCGAACCAGTAGTAAAGGTAAGTAGAACCCACCCCTGACCTATCCTATTACTTATCCTAAAGGTACCTATCCAGAACTTTGGGAAACTAAGAGTGAATTAAAGATTGGAATAGGAAAAGGGAAAGGGAAGAAAAGAACAGGATTTTGGTTAAACACATGGTCATGATCATGTCAAGTCCTAGATATTTCTACAGGGACGCTGACATTTTGGTGGGAGGAAGGGGGGAGGATTGGATTGATCTGTATATGAAGTTTCTGTTTCTGTTTCTGTTTCCTGCATTACTATGCTAATTTCTATATGAAGTTTCTGTTTCTTGCATTATTGTGTTAATCTCTATATGAAGTTTCTGTTTCTGTTTCCCTGCAATGATGTAGTGTGGGAGGGGTTTGGTTAGCATTGCTTTAAATAGCTGGTTTTAAGTGAGAAGCTTCAGTTCTTGCCTAGATCTCTTGTTATTATAAACCTTTCAATAAAAGTTCTTTTTGGAACAACTGCAGTTTCAAGAGTCCTGCTTTTTTGGGAAGATTGGAGAGGCAAGACTTTACATTAGGCAAGAACTGCAAACTGGTCAACCCAGAGAGGTAACAGCCCTACCGTGGGGACTGTGCACACCATGTCTGCCCAGGGCAGTGGCCACGAAGAGGCTGAAGACTGGGGGAGAACCCCATCCCCCCAAAATCTCAATTGGGGCCTTCAATGCCTGGGTCGAGGAGAACATTGCCTCAAGCAATGAGATGGAAGATGGAAGGCTGGGGTCGCAGAACCAAAGATGTCTCCCTCACCCATGGGAGCCAATGACATGGTTGGAAGCAGGAGATGGGAGACCTTTACAACAATGATGAACTGGAAGGAACCCCAGACCGGCCCAACCAACTCCTGAGGGAAGCCATAAACCTCATGAGGGAGGCCATCCATGGCAGGTGGATCCAGGATCCCCCAGGGTTGTGCTGCAGGCCAGTTAGGAGTACAAAAGGGGACTACCGATGAACAAAAGGAATCCCCAACCCCAGCCCTGAGACGGAGGACCCCTAGCCGACTGCAAGGCTAGGGACGCTGTTCAGTCACTGAGTACATTGAAGAGTTTTGTGATCTGACTTGGCATGTAGATTGGACAGAGGAAATACTCATGAGTTGGTTCAAAGATGGCTTAAACGCTGACCTGTACAATGCCTGCATTGCCTGTGGAGCCCCAGTCTGCCTGTACAGCTGGTGTGTCTTGACTGAGGAAGTGGAAATCGACCAAGCTCAGAACCAGTACCATGTAAATTGTTCCTGGAAGAGATCCCCACCAGAAGAAAGAAGGGAGAAAACAAAAGGGTCGGTCCTTTCGCCCCTTCTGTTCAACATTTATGTGTTGTGCCCACCTAGTTTCTGTGCCTTTCATCAGCCAAGGTCACAGGGTAAGTGTGTGGGGGGGTGGCGGTTATTATAAAAGAAGAGGGAGACCACTGTTCCTCAGATTGCCAGATGTGAGTCCCTCCTGGTGAAGTGGGGTCATGGGGTGCAGATGGGCTTGCTGATCACGTACCTGGCTCCCTGCCACATGGCAGTGGCCCTGCCTGAACTGCTCAACTATTATAGCCGGGGTGGCGGTTGATACCCCTAGGCTTATGGTCATGGGGGATTTTAACCTGCCATCCATCGGTGAAGCGTCTGAGATGGCGCAGGAGTTCATGGTTTCCATGACGGCTATGGACCTGACCCAGTTAGTGCATGGCCCTACTCACACGGGAAACACTCTGGACTTGGTTTTTGTCTCTGGTCAGTGGCTGAATGATCTTGATATAGGGGATATAGTAACTGAACCCTTGTCATGGTCAGATCATTCTCTCCTTCGCTTTGACCTTCGAACCACTACACCCTGCCGCAGGGAGGTGGAACTAATGAGGTGGTTCCACCCCAGGCACCTGATGGACCCGGATTGGTTCCAGACAGAGCTTGGGCCATTTCCTGAGGCTCTGGCTCATGGCTCGACTGAAGACCTGGTGGCCGCCTGGGATAGGGCGGCCGCTGGAGCTTTGGATCAGGTCGTGCCTTTGTGGCCTCTGACTCGGCGCCGATCTCACTTGGCTCCTTGGTTTACTGAGGAGCTGAGGGAGATGAAGCGCCGAAAAAGATGCCTGGAGAGCGGTTGGTGGGCCAGCCGTTCTGAATCTGACCGAACACTGGTAAGGTCTCATATTAAGACCTACCTGGTGGCAATAAAAGCGGCAAAATGTAATTATTTTTCTGCTCTTATTGCATCATCAGATAACTGCCCGGCCACCCTGTTTAGGATGACCTACTCCCTGCTCCACCAGGAAGCGCGGGAGGACCCCTTGGAGGGTAGAGCCAAGGACTTTGTACAGTATCTGTATGACAAAATCGCTCAGATTCGGGAACATCTGGACTCTGACTGGGTAGATTCAGGGGGGAGGATGGAGGCAGGTCTTGAGAACATTATCTGGGAAGAGTTTGATTCAGTGACTCCCAAAGACGTGGACAGGATACTGGGCAGACTGAGCACTGCCACATGTTTATTGGACCCATGTCCCTCCTGGTTGGTGCTGGCCTCTCGGGAGGTTACACGAGGCTGGCTCCAGGGGATTATAAATGCTTCCTTGAGTGAGGGTGTCTTCCCCGCCGCCTTGAAAGAGGCGGTGGTGAGACCTCTCCTCAAGAAGCCTTCCCTGGACCCGACAGTGTTGGCTAATTATCGTCCAGTCTCCAATCTTCACTTTATTGCGAAGGTTGTTGAGAGTGTGGTAGCGCGACAGCTCCCTCAGTACCTGGATGAATCGGCTTATCTGGATCCATTCCAGTCGGGCTTCAGGCCTGGGTACAGCACGGAAATGGCATTGGTCGCATTGGCCGATGATCTCTGGAGGGCTCTGGACAGGGGTTGCTCCTCTATCCTGGTCCTATTAGACCTCTCAGTGGCTTTTGATACCATCGACCATGGTATCATGCTGCATCGGCTGGAAGAGTTAGGGGTGGGGGGGCACCGTGTTGCGGTGGTTCTCCTCCTTTCTCTCTGACCGGTCACAGTCTGTGTTGGCAGGGGGGCAGAGGTCGACCACGAGGCCCCTTGTATGCGGGGTGCCATAGGGGTCGGTCCTTTCACCCCTTCTGTTCAACATTTATGTGAAGCTGCTGGGTGAGATCATCCATGGTTTCGGGGTGAAGTACCATCAGTATGTTGATGACACTCAGCTGTACATCTCCACCCCGGATCACCCCAATGATGAAGTGATGTCCCAGTGCCTGGAGGCTGTGCGGATCTGGATGGGGAGAAACAGACTCAGGCTCAACCCATCCAACACCGAGTGGCTGTGGTTTCCGACGTCCTAGTATAGTCAGTTGGTGCCATCACTGACTATTGGGGGTGAGTCATTGGCCCCCATGGAAAGGGCTTGCAACTTGGGTGTCCTGGACTCACAGCTGTCTTTAGAAGAGCATTTGACGGCTGTGGCCGGGAGGACTTTTTATTAGGTCCACCTGATTCGCCAGTTGCGGCCCTTTCTGGATTGGGACTCATTAAGTACAGTCACTCATGCCCTCGTCACTTCCCGCCTGGACTACTGCAATGCTCTCTACATGGGGCTCCCCTTGAGAAGCACCCGGAGGCTCCAGCTGGTCCAGAATGCGGCCGCGTGGGTGGTTATGGGAGCGACGTGGCGCTCCCATGTGATGCCCCTTCTGTATGAGCTGCACTGGCTCCCGGTGGTCTTCTGGGTGAACTTCAAGGTTTTGGTTACCACCTTTAGAGCGCTCCATGGCTTAGGACCAGGGTATCTACGAGACCGCCTTCTGCCACCAGTAGCCTCTCACAGACACAGGCTTTCAACTAAGGCAACGAAAAACTCCAGTCTCGTTCTGCTAACTTGATGGGTCCATTGCAGAGGGTGCCCTGGCCACATTTGCCACTGAACCACTCGAACCAGAGACCTTACAATCTGGTTGTTTTCAATCACTATGCAAAGACATTAAATTTGATATCTGCCAAGTTATATCAGGAAGAATTGTTTAATGTTTTGCTTCCAAAATTTTTAATATCTTCTTACACACAAAGCAATGCAGAAATATTGGTTTCCCGAGCTTCAATTTGTCCTTGTGAATGTCATAGACTGTTTCAGTGTTTATAAATACCACTGTAAAACAAATAAGAATTTAACTAGTTAAGTAATGAAATGTCTACAAGCAATAAAATTCAGGGAGCACCAAGGATTCCAAACTGCCAGTGTAGTATGAAAGTAAGAATATATGAGGTGTCAGGTGTGCTTCCTTCAAAGTCCAGGAAAGAATGACCCAAACTCCATTGTTTATAGAGAAAGGTACTTTTACTAGAAAATGAAGTGAACACAACCAAAGGAAAGCAGAATCTAAGGCAACAAGCGTGAAAATTGCATATAGAAAGCATCCCTCCCATTGTCCACCGTAAATAATCCAATCCAAAGGTCTCTCAGGGGTCAGGTGGAAGCACACGTCTGGCAGCATCATCAATCAGGAATGCCACGACTGTTGACCCGACAGCAGCTTCAAAGATAGAGTCCGGTGGCTTAAGTATTGCTTTTGATTCCTCCAGATTCCTCCAGCACGCTTCCCCGCCTGCTACCTAGCTCTCCCCCCTCCTGTTACTATGGCAACCAAAGCAGTAAATGCGGAGGCTGACATGAGGTCTGTAAATGTAAAAATATGCAGACTTGTATGTCATATCCTGTTGGTTAATGTATCATTTTCAATTTCAATTTCAATTTTATTATTACAGTCTTAGACCAGAAACAAATAAAAGCACTATATATACACTTAAGACTTCTAGTTTAAAATAATAAATGACAGCTAAATCTATAATGCAGAGCTGAGGATTTTGTACAGTTTCTGCAAGATAAAATCGCTCAGATCCGGACTGGGTTGGACTCTGACTGGGCAGATCTGGACCAGATCCTGTTAAGGGATCCAGGCTCCCTTAACAACTATCGTCCAGTCTCCAACCTTCACTTTATAGTGAAGGTTGTTGAGTCCGTGGTGGCGCAGCAACTCCCTCAATTCCTGGAAGAAACGGACTACCTTGACCCATACCAATCAGATTTCAGGCGCGGTCACAGCACGGAAACAGCATTGGTCACCCTGGTGAATGATCTCTGGTGGGCCCGGGATGGGGGCTGTTCCTCCATCCTGGTCCTCTCAGCACTTTTGATACCATCAACCATGGTATCCTGCTGCAGTGACTCGGGGGGCTGGGGATAGGAGGCACTGTTTTATGGTGGTTCTCCTCCTATCTCTCAGGTCACTCACAGTTTGTATGGGCGGGAGGACAGAGATCCTCCCCGAGGCCCCTCATATGTGGGGTGCCTCAGGGGTTGGTTCTCTCCCCCCTGCTCTTTAACATCTATATGAAGCCACTGGGTGAGATCATTCGTGGTTTTGGGGTGAGATATCATCAATATGCTGATGATACTCAGCTTTATGTCTCCACTCCAGACCACCCTGGGGATGCCCTTTCCGTGATGTCCCGCTGCCTGGAAGCTGTGCAGGCCTGGATGGGAAGAAACAGACTCAGACTCAACCCATCCAAGACCGAGTGGCTGTGGATGCCGGCATCTCGGGATCTAGTGGTTCTGTCACTCGTGATAGGAGGGGAGGTACTTACTCCCTCTGAAAGGGTTCGCAATCTGGGTGTCCTCCTGGATTCACGGCTGTTTTTAGAAGATCACTTGACAGCCGTAACCAGGGGGGCTTTCGCACAGGTATGCCTTGTGCGCCAGTTGCGTCCTTTCCTAGACCAAGATGCCCTCGCCACGGTCACTCATGTCCTTGTTACTTCTCAGTTGGATTACTGTAACGCCCTTTACATGGGGCTGCCCTTGGGATGCACCTGGAGGTTTCAGCTAGTCCAGAATGCGGCCACGTGGATTGTTACAGGAGCCTCTCGTTACTCCCATGTAACACCTCTCCTACGCGAGCTGCACTGGCTGCCGGTGGTCCTCCAGGTTTGTTTCAAGGTGCTGGTGCTCACCTATAAAGCCCTACATGGCTTAGGCCCAGGGTACTTGCAGGGCCATCTTCTGCCATCCTCCCAACGTCCTGTGCGCTCTCACAGAACGGGCCTCCTCAGTCAGTCAGATAATGTCTGCTGGCGGCCCCCAGGGGGAGAGCATTCTCTGTGGGAGCGCCAACCCTCTGGAACGGTTTGCCCACCGGGCTTAGGACAGCCCCTGACCTCCTCTCCTTCCGCCGCGAACTGAAGACGTGGCTTTTTCATCAAATGGACTGACCTGTTGAGGGGGTTTTTTACATTGTAATAATTTTAATTAATTTTAATTTATATTTAATTCATATTGTTGAATTTTTCTCTTGTAAGCCTCCCTGAGTCCTTCGGGAGAAAGGCAGCATATAAATTGCAATAAAATAAAATAAAATAAATAAAATAAAATAAAATAAAATAAAATAAAATAAATAAAATAAAATAAAATAAAATAAAATAAAATAAAATAAAATAAAATAAAATAAAATAAAATAAAATAAAATAAAATAAAATAATAAAATAAAATAAAATAAAATAAAATAAAATAAAAATAAAATAAAATAAAATATAAAATAAAATAAAATAAAATAAAATAATAAAATAATAAAATAAAATAAAATAAAATCATAAAATAAATAAAATAAAATAAAATAAAATAAAATATAAAATAAAATAATAAAATAATAAAATAAAATAAAATAAAATAAAATAAATAAAATAAAATAATAAAATAATAAAATAAAATAATTAAAAAATAATAAAATAAAATAAAATAAAATAAAATAAAATAAAATAAAATAAAATAAAATAAAATAAATAATAAAATCCAGTGTCCATTTTACATGGTCTGACCATACAATCCCTAAACTGTGTGGCCCATTGTGGATTCAATGCTAAACGGTGAATACCTAAGCAGTGCAAGGGTTAGCCACAGTTGTTATTTACATCTCTATGGTGAAGAAGACAGCTATTTGCAATGAATCCCCAGTGCTGCTGCGCAGAATCTGGCCACCTGTGCTGTAATTTTGGCCTGTTCATCCTTAAGCAGCCACTGAAGATAGATAGTGTCAGCGCGGCCAGAATACCTTGCAATTATTGGCAGAATATGTTTTTTCCTAATCTCCATATAAAAGGAACATGTACAGAGCATGTGTCCCACAGTCTCCTCTTCTCCTGAGCCGCAAGGACAGAGTCTTTCTGTGAATGGTATTCTTTTTTTTTTATTAAAAAGGTTTACAGAAGGTTTACATATTCCCCCCCTTCCCTACCACCACCACCCCCTCCCCTCCCTTACCCCCCCACCCCTTCTCCTTTCCATCCACCCACCTCCCCCCCCTCTTCCGAGAACAAATTACAGGATATAACATTCAACAAACATAATCCATCCTAATCTAAGTAATTATAACATTCAGCATCTCTTATTCCTTCAATTCCCTAATTACCCTGCTAACTTAATTACCTAAAACACACCAAATATCTACATATTTATTCATAACCTATCTGCAACTTCTTATTCCGGTGTTTGCTTTGGATATAATCTATCCATCTTCTCCATTCCCTTAAGTATCTTTCATTTGAATGTTCCTTCAAGTACGCCGAGATTTTTGCCATCTCCGCTAGGTTTGTTACTTTCATTGTCCATTCTTGGATTGTAGTAGATCTTGCTTCTTCCAATATTGTGCCACCAACAATCTTGCTGCAGTTATTAAATTCAAAATCAAATTAGTCTCTATAACCGTACAATCCGTAACTGTGAATGGTATTCTTTTATACTTGCCATACAGAACATATCAATGTATCATTGAAATATATAATTTCCCCAGTTTTGTAATTTCTAGTCTGTGAGATGATCTGGGTACTATTATCTATTGGATCTTCATTTCATATTTAATAGGCAGTCTAAAATATCTGCTCCATTTTTGATCATACTTTTCACACAGAAGTCTAATTATGATAAACGAGAAGAATATAAATTTAGATTTTTGGCAATCATGAAGAGAATAAGCAATTGCTGTGCCAATCAAATTGCACCCATGCATTAATTTCCATGTCATCCATTTCATGAATCAGACATATCCTATCAATGTTAAAATGGTAAATGAAATCCATTGATTTAATAGGTATGCATTTTCACTCACCCTGAACTGATCTCATTCACAGAGTGTCTAAGATTTCATTCAAGTCAATTTGTATGCTCATTTGGTAAACTCATAAAGGGGAAAAATCCTTTTTACGCTGACCCCAAACTGCAACCTGGTACATTTAAATGCCCCCCTGTGAGTCACTATGGTTTGTGCTTCAGGAGTGGCTTTGTCTACTGGCAGCTGCTGATAGGTCTGGGCAAGATCCAGCTTGGCGAATATCTTCCCGCTTCCTAGGGAATGCAACAGATGTTGCACCATGGGCACTGGGTATGCACTCTGCTGGAGGGCCTTGTTCAGTGTACACTTGTAATCTGCGCAATGTCAGCTTCCAAGCTTCCATAAGGAAGGAGAAGAGAGGCTTGAACTTTATTTATTTATTTGGAGTTAACAATGAAGCTTGACACGCAGATGCGGACGGATCTTACATTGTGCACTCCGGTGATGTCTAGGCCCAGGGGTTTAAACCATTCTACTCCCAGCAGTGATGGCCAGTGGCTGCCAATGACCGTGAGTGGCAGCCGGCCCTGGAACTCGTGGAACGTTACTTTGACCTCCATTCTGCCTAGTACTTCTATCTGGTTTCCTTGATAGTTATTCAGGCAGACATTTGGCAGTTTCAGGAACTTCCTGCTTGCGGCTGGGTTCAACTTCTTGATTGTTTGCCAGGATACTATTGTGAAATATGACCCTGTGTCCAGCTCCATTTTGCATGGTTCCCCTTCAATGGTCATGACTGTGTGGTATTTCTCCTGCTCATTTGCATCTGTGTGTCCCACAGTTGTGTGATGGATTTCTCTGGGAGCTTGATATTGGTCCTCTCTTCGTCTGCTCTGTTGTTGGCCAGCTCTAGGCTTCCCTGGTCTTCCTGACAGTGCTATAGGCTTTGGCTGAAAGGGAATGAGTTGGGGCGCTTTGCAGGCTTCTGTAATGTGGCCCTTTCTTTGGCATTGGCAGCATGTTGCGTTCCGGAAATGGCAAGCCACCCTTGTGTGGAAACCCATGCAGCCTGGGCAATGTGGCTGCCTGCTCTCCACATCCCTGGGATTCTGCTGCTTTTCTGGGTACATGTGATGGATGGTGTCATCTGTGTTGTCCCAGTCGTCATCGTACTCAGGGACTTCAGTTGACCAGTCGGGCTCCTGGTATGTGTGGTGCACCCTGCTGGTCTTCCTTACGTTTGCCAAGTTGTCTGATGATTCTGCAGCCCTGGCCTCCTCGACAACGTTCTTGAATGAGACCCCTCTCCTTATCAACAGTTTCTTTTGTAGAGCGAGGTCCCTCATCCCCAGGATGATCCAGTCCTTCATCATTTCTTCAGGATTTATGAACTCGCATCTGGTAGTGATCTCCCGGAGGCTGGCCACAAAATCATTGATGGTTTCTCCCTCTCATTGGTGCTGGTGGTAAAATTCATCTCGGCTGACCATGGGGGTGATGGATGGTGCGTAGTGGTCTTCCAGGGCACATTTCAGGGTGGCCCAGGCGACGGTCTCCACATCTGCTGGAGCGATCAGCATCTGTGCCATTTTGTAGATCTTGGTGCTGCAGTAGGTCAACGCTTGCTTCCTGTTGTCCGGCCTGTCCTGGTAATCGTTGGCCTCCAGGAACATTCTGAAACAGCCCATGTATGTGTGCCAGTCTTCCGCCTGTGGGTTGAAGATCGCTGGGGCTGGTGATACTTGCAATGTCATTCGTGCAGGTGGTCAGAGGTCCTTGTTTCAAGACAGCTGCGTGGTTCACGAGGAGGTTCTCAGGTCCTTTTTGTTATTCGTTGCCAGTGTTAGATCAGTGCACAACAGCAGGTGAGAGTCGTTAGTGAATTCAGCACCTTTTTATTTCCAGCAAAATGTGACTGTGCTCTGCCGGTTGGGCTGCCAGAGCTCGCCTTTTTAAGAAGCTCAGGCAGACCAGCCGGCCAATTACAGCAGGTTAAATCTCCCACGGTCCGGACAGCCAATTAGCGGTGAGCATGAAACCTTATGCAGATTCTAGCCAATCCGTGGTGAGCATGAAATCTTATGCAGATTCTAGCCAATCCGTGGCAAGCATGAAAACTTATGTAGATTCTAGCCAATCTGTACATAATATATACCATCAAATTATTTTTGATTTTTAGCAGCCACATAGATTTTCGCCAATCTATCATGAAAGATCTGATAGCAGGTTATTTTTAGCCCACAATATTCAGAAGAATAATTCAAAGATAATAGAATTTCAGATTTGAATAAACTAGTAGAATCTGGATACTAATATCTATATTGAATCTTCCACCTAATCTTGGAGAATCTGAGTTCCTCAGTCTATTGTCCACTCTATCCTTATATCTCTATCTTTAGTAAACCTTTTGAGACTCCTTGAATGCATTGTGAGAAGCTGCACTTTTGGAAGCAGAACTGTGGAAAGTCCTGATAAGTTGTGTAAATTACACTATAACATAAATCTAGCATTTTGAGCTTGGCCATTGAGCACAAAACACAAACCCTGAAAATGTAGACAGTTTTGAATTTCTTCTAGAAAACTAAATGCTTCTAGGGAACGGATGCCGTATATGTTGATCATATCTAAGGAGTCTTGTGGAACAATTTATACAGAGAACTGATTATTAGATGGCAGCATGTTCCAATGTCATTCCATTGATTCAAGTGGGACAGTCTCCCTCAAGTAATTTTCTAAAAGGATTTACCTCCCATTTTAATTTGCTTTTAGCCTTACCAGATCTCCACTCTTTTCTAAGTTTTGAGCCTGTATTTGACATGTAGAATTAGATTCAGAATTGTTTGAAATTTAGCTCCTACTGAAACCAACAGAACAAATCCTTTATGGTTCAAATCCTATTACCTAGGTTCAATTAATTTACTATGTATCTGTGGGAAGAAATATCCATCTGGTTCAGTTCCAAGCTGGGAGAAAGACACTGGAAACATGAAGGCTGATTGGAAAGATGGTTTATTGATGAAGCAGAGCCACATGGGTTTAAGTTCCTGGGCAGCTGACAAAATGGAGTTGAGAGTGGGTGGGTTTTATACCTTCTTTGGGCTTTGCACTTGAGCTTCCTATTCCTGTGCAAGAACATGTATTCTATTGACTGTTGTCAGATTCCTATGCAGTCATGTAGGGGATTATAGACAAAATACAAATCCTAGGTGTTTGTCTGAGCTCCCAGATTTGGTATGGACTGCTCTGAGATGAGGCAATGAAGGGGCTTGTGTTCTGAAAGGGTGTTGGGCAATTCCTATTGTGGCTTAATGGCTTTGTTCTGTGTTGGATCTTTAGTGAGGGCTAATCCTATCATTCTGCCTGTTAGGGTTCCAAGCAATATGTCCCCAGAATAAAAGATCCAAAGCATCCATCTTTTCTCAAAATCCCTTCATTAGGAACATATCAGATTGGCAAGGTCCTGGTGTAATTGCACCCAGTAAAAGCAAAAGTTTGAAACTTCCCCCCATAGTTACATTCTCCAATCAGCTCATAGTCCATCAGTCCAATGACTCTAAACTCACCTTCAGCCAGCTGCAGGCACCTTCTAGGTTCCCATGGAAAAGAATGCCAGCTAGCCACAACATCCCTTCTTATCTCTACAACCCCACTTCCTATGGCTAGAATGTGGCAAGCCTGAAGCATCGTTAAATCCCTTTGCAAAATACCAAAAGAAAGTTAAGAAAAAGAATAGGCAAAGGCTAAAATAAAACTTGGCTACACATATATCAGCTTCAGGGTCAACACTGCCTTTGTTCAGACTTTGCTGCAGGGAGTTTCAAAATATGCTGTCTTGAATGGATTACCAAATCTGCATTTCTAAAAGCTGCTTCCTCAGTATATGCTGGGGCTATTAAGAAAGACTCTGTTTCTTGCCTCTAAAAACATGTTTCTCCATTTCTCATTTAGAGAAATATAATCTGCCTTTTTTAATATTCCTCAAAACATTTGATTCTTCTAGGAGGGTGGGTACTGACTTTCTACAATCCCCTCTTTGGGCCATATAAGTGTTGGTGACACACTTTTATGGGCCAAGATTAGGAATTGATCTGATCAGGAAGACTTGATGGGTGCTTCTAAATTTTTTAATGCAAAGGAGAAGGCATTGATAGAGGAACAGAAACGTATCCCTTGACTCCCAAGATG
The DNA here is from genome assembly GCF_059756535.1 of Pantherophis guttatus. Lineage (NCBI taxonomy): Eukaryota > Metazoa > Chordata > Lepidosauria > Squamata > Colubridae > Pantherophis > Pantherophis guttatus. The sequence goes on from NC_142066.1 coordinate 93,225,053, forward strand.
AGGGCTTTCAACCCATGAAGGTCTAGCAGCCAGGGCTAAAGTTCTGTAAAGAAATTTACAGTATCCAATTTTCTATGACAATTATTTTCAGAGATTTGAAACTTTCTGTGAGCTTTCAATCAGATTTGAAGCAAGCACAAGCCCCAAAATTCTTCACAGACATTGTTTTGCTTTAGTAAATAACTACCAAGGGTTGCTTCCTGAACCTGCCTTAGTCCTTAGTTTAGTGCATCCAGGGTTTTTTGAGGCCAAATTGAGGTTAGCCAGTGTGCAATCCAGGCTATTAAAATTTTTGAAAATATGCACAACGAGCCCTGGGACACCTACTAATGAGACCACCAGTGCAACATTGGGGTTTGGAGATCTCTTTTCTGCTATTTCTTCCGTGAGGAAATTGCCTGAGGGGGAAAGACCCCTCCCCCTTGGAATTGATAGGGAGATATGATTGCTTGGGTCTTAGTGCCACAGAGCAAAAACCATCCTAGAAGAAGCTTTGTGTGGAAGTGGGTGAAGGGAATAGCCACAGTCTGATTCTGAATGGTGTGTGTGTGTGTGTGTGTGTGTGTGTGTGTGTGTGTGTGTAGCTACTTCTGTGACTCCCAAGGATGTGGACAGGGTTCTGGGTAAGATTAGTGCCACCACATGTTTATTGGACCCATGTCCCTCCTGGTTGGTACTGGCCTCCCGGGAGGTTACACGAGGCTGGCTCCAGGGAATTATAAGTGCTTCTCTGAGTGAGGGTGTCTTTCCTGCCACCTTGAAAGAGGCAGTAGTAAGGCCCCTCCTCAAGAAGCCTTCCCTGGACCTGGCTGAATTAGCCAACTACCATCCAGTCTCCAACCTTCGTTTTTTGGCGAAGGTTGTTGAGAGCGTGGTGGCACGACAGCTTCCCCGGCACCTGGATGAAGCTATCTATCTGGACCTGTACCAGTCGGACTTCAGGCAGGGGTACAGCACTGAAACGGCATTGGTCGCATTGGTGGATGATCTCTGGAGGGCTCGGAACAGGGGTTGCTCCTCTGTCCTAGTCCTATTAGATCTCTCAGTGGCTTTTGATACCATCGACCATAGTATCATGCTGTAGTGGTTGAGAGGGTTAGGAATAGGGGGCACCATTCTGCAGTGGTTCTCCTCCTTCCTCTCTGACTGCTCGCAGTTTGTGTTGACAGGGGGGCAGAGGTCGACCTCGAGGCGCCTCGCATGGGGAGTGCCGCAAGGGTCGGTCCTCTCGCCCCTTCTGTTCAACATTTATGTGAAGCCGCTGGGTGAGATCATCGGTGCTTTTGGGGTGAAGTGTCATCTGTACGCTGATGATACTCAGCTGTACATCTCCACGCCAGACCACCCCAACGATGTCCTTGATGTGATGTCTCACTGCCTAGAGGCCGTGCGGGTCTGGATGGGGAGGAACAGGCTCAGACTCAACCCTTCCAAGACTGAGTGGCTGTGGCTTCCGGTGTCCTGATATAGTCAGCAGGTGCCATCGCTGACTATTGGGGGTGAATCCTTGCCCTCCCACAGAGAGGGCTCGCAATCTGAGTGCATGGCTGTCTTTAGAAGAGCATATACGGCCGTGGCCAGGGTGGCCTTTTATCAGGTTCGCCTGATTCGCCAGTTGCAGCCCTTTCTGGACCAGGACGCCTTGTGCACAGTCACTCATGCCCTTGTCACCTCCCGGCTGGACTATTGTAATGCTCTCTACATGGGGCTCCCCTTGAAGAGCATTCGGAGGCTCTAGCTGGTCCAGAATGCGGCCGCACATGTGGTTATGGGCACAACTCATTGTGCCCACGTGACACCCCTCCTGCGCGAACTGCACTGGCTCCCAGTGGTCTTCCGGGTGCAATTCAAGGTGTTGGTCACCACCTTTAAAGCGCTCCATGGCATGGCACCCGGGTACCTTTGAGACCGAATTCTGCCACCAATAGCCTCCCACTGGCCAGTTCGCTCCCACAGAGAGGGTCTCCTCAGGGTGCCATCGGCCAAGTTATGTCGGCTGGCGACACCCAGGGGGAGGGCTTTCTCTGTGGGAGCCCCAGCCCTGTGGAATGAACTGCCCCCAGAAATGTGTAAGATCTCCGACCGATGGGTATTTCATTGTGCACTCAAGACCCTGTTGTTCCGCCAAGCTGGGCTATCAACATAACAATTTTAAATTGGGTTTTAAATTGCTGGGCTTTTAAATTGAGCCGAATTCATTTAATAATTTTAAACTATTTTAATTGATGTTGTCTTGTGTTTTTAATAGGCTGTACACCACCCTGAGTCCTTCGGGAGAAGGGCAGTATAGAAATAAAATTTATTTATTTATTTATTTGTTTATTTGTTTGTTTGTTTGTTTATTTATTTATTTATTTATTTATTTATCTATCTATCTATCTATCTATCTATTTATCTATCTATTTATCTATTTATCTATTTATCTATTTATCTATTTATCTATTTATCTATTTATCTATTTATCTATTTATTTATTTATTCTACAAGACAGACAACACAAATATCCTGGACAAATTTCCCTCCCACCAGGCAGAAGTCCAAGGTGTTCAGAATTTGCTGTACCAACCACTCCCAAATGCCACCCTTCCATGAATCCATTTAACTGATCAGTTACAATGTGAATGAAGCAAAGAAAGAAAACCTTAAAATGAGTTTCCTCCCTCCCCCCATAGTCTTTCCAGCTGTCTTCTGGGAATTGAAAAGAGTCTTTTAGTCTTCACTGGTCCATCTCAGGGTCCTCTCTTTCATGTCTATTGGGTGGCATTAGGCTTGGCTTGGTGGTAAGGCCAGTCAGTCAGACTTGGGAAGATCTGCTCCACTCTGGTTGCTGTGATGACTTTCTAGTGGATGTCTGGATCCAAACCAAATTCCCTGGCTGTCATGAATGGAAGGTCTCCCGTGGAGGCAGCTTCTGGGTCAGTGTGATTTGTTTTGTGGCATTGTCTGTGCATGGTTGAAAGATATGAGAACAGGGGCCCCTCTCCCCTTTGTGGATGATCCTCCCAGGAAAGGCATTGTTGGAGGATAAGAGATGGAGAGGTGGAGTGGGGGTGAATAGATAGCTTGCAGGCAGAGTTTGAAAAAGACATTAAGGTTAATATTGCAGATGTTAAATAGACAGATAAAACTACTTAAACTCATACAGTAAATGCAAGAATGAAATTGTTCCTGTAAACTTAAAACATTCCCTCATAACCATGGGCTGTTCTTAAAAGTACAGAGGGGGAATGGGAAAAAATGAATACAATTCTCTTCACCCTGTTTTGTTGGCCAGACAAACTAGGGTGAAGGCATTTTCCTTCATTGCTTTAACCTTTTTTCCCCCAAACAGTTTAAATTCTTGTCTCTAAGGATTAGAGACACTAAACAGTTACAATTATCGGACTTCCAGTTTGGCACCGTGGCGATCCAGTCGGAGAAATAGTGGGGTTCTGACAAGCCCGGTGAAAACCCTGACTGTTGAGCCACCGCCACCAGGTCTGCGGACCGATCCTGTCCTGTAGGGACAGGGGAAAGAGAGGGACACCTTGGATGGCAGAGAGGAACAGGGAAGTTCCTCGGGGCCGGAGGAAACCCTCTGAGTCAGCGGCGAGGATGCGGCAGCCATGGCAGCTGCCTCGAATCTGGGGTAAACCAGAGAAGCATTGTGCAGGAGGAAGATTGGAGAAAAAAGAGCGAAGCGTTTGGAAGCCAGGTGAGTGATATTAACCCAGGCGGGAACAGCGCTCAAAAAATGGATTTTTACAAGTGAGCCCTTAGCCTTAATTAGCAGCTACGGATTACTGGGGCAAGAAGACTTAGTAAGATAATTTGCAGGAGGAAGAGACCCATCAAGGAGTTACTTTTATTAAGGACTGATTTGGAATGACTGTCTGTTGGAAAGTTACAAATGTTGAAATCTCTTTAAATTGGAATGGACTACTTTTGGAGAGAGAAAGAGGGGAGAGGTGATAAGCAGGAATCTTTAAAAAGGGGAAAGGACAAGCGAACAATTATACAATGGACAAAATGGAGGATTGCCGCGATGAAGTGAAAGTGAAAATTGTGGATTGCTTTTGAAAGAGAAACAATGTGTCTTGCTACCTAAATTGGATTACTTTGAACAACCAGGGCGATTTGACTCTGGGAATTCCCAATCTGTCTATTGGTGGTTTTATTGATGGAAAGAAAGAAGAAATAAAATGGAACAATTAAAATTGAACTAGTAGGCGTGGCAATAAAAGAAAATGGCGCAGCAACAAAAGAAGAGACGATGATACTATATATGGAATAGATGTTACAAAAGAGCTAAACTTTACAGAGTTTTTAATTTTGATAATATTGAATTTGAAAAGGAACAGTTTTGGACAGATGGGAAAAGGAAGAAATAGAATATACCTGGTTGTGAGATAAGAAAAATAAAACAGCTTGATTAAAAACGGAAATGTAATATTTAAATTTCTGAATGAAGCTTGAATTTTAATATAAGGTGTTTTTTCCCTTCTTTTCTTTTTCTTTTCTTTTTTTCTTTTCCTCTTCATTCCCTTTTTCATTCTTCTCTTTCTTTTTATTTTTTTATTTTTTACTTTTTATTTCCATTCCTTTTAAATTTGACTATATATATATACACATATATCAATCTGGTCATGAAACAAGAATATAAATGATTAAATGAGAATAGGATGTTTTAAATTTTTAAAAGAATTTTGAATATTAACAGGAATTATTTATAGATTTAATAATTAGAGAAAATTGATTTTAAGGCGGATAAAAATGTTGCCTTCACAGAAAAATAAAAATAAATATGAAATGGGATGAATTTAAGGAAAATTTATAATCCAGGAGAGAATATGTGAGAAGATATTTGTTGTAACAGGTTTCTATTTTAAATTGGTGGGAGATATGGAGGAGAATATGTTGAAAAAGCAATCTATGTAATATGCTGTGAATCAGCTAAAATAAAACAGTTAAAATAATAGACGTAGGAGTGGAGAAAGCATGCTGGCAATCAGCAACAATATACCTTGGAGTGGAGGAGATTATGCTGGTAATCAGAGGAAGGAGTGGAGGATACTATGCTGGAGAACAGCTAAACTAAAATGCTGTGAACCAGCCAAATAACAGATTTAGGAGTGGAGGAGAATATGCTGGGAATCAGCGAGAGGAGTTAAGGAGAATATGCTGGAAAACAACTAATTTAGTTGTGAACCAGCTAAATAATAGATCTAGGAGTAATGGAGAATACCCTGGAAATCAGCCAAAATAAAGTAGATTGGGAACTAGATAAAATTATGGATGGAAACGTGGAATGAATGATAATGTGAACCGATTCTGAAGTGATTTTATGTATAATGAGAAGCGTATTTCATGACAAGATTAAGGAAATTAGATGTAAATCAATAGAGGTTAAAATATAGATTTGATGAAATGGGTCTTAAGATTAAGGAATATATATGGAATTCTGATTGACAAAATGATAAAAATTTAGAATGGTGTTTATTTGGAAATGAAAGATTGTATACAAAAAGGAGCTGTGTTTATTTGTGACAAGATTTATGGTGATACAATAGAATGCTAAGTGTTTAGAATAAGATGTTAGAATATATGATAAAAAATTGGTGATTTGATGTCTTTTTTCTTTTTAAAGATGTAAATGGATGAAATTTGGAATCAAATTGGTTAAAGAAGTGTGGGCAATTGTACTTATCTAATATCGGACCAAACCTTTGCTCTTAAAAGATGTATTTTATGACTAAGATGTTTAATATAAATAAAATATTTTTAAAAAAACAGTTACAATTATCTAACACAGAGAGACTTAGACACATACATACATAAAAACAAGGAGAAGACAAAAGGAGAGGAAAACAAAATTCTCAGGTTTACATCCTGGTCATTCCCACCATAAATCTCAGTTAACTCAAATTAGGGAAGGCACAAATCTTAACAAATATACCACATGATGAATACAAATTACAGTACCAGGACTTGCAATGGATTACATTGCAGAGTTCTAAAGGAGCTGGAAGATGTCATCTCAGAACCACATCTTTCAAAAATCCTGGAGCACAGGACAACTACCAGATAACTGGAAAAGAGCTGATGTGGTTCCCATCTTCAAAAAAAAGGGAAAAAAACAGATCCAGGAAGCTACAGATCAATCAGCCTAACCTCAGCACCCAGGAAGATACTGGAAAAGATAATAAAAAAAACAGATCTGCCAACATCTAGAAATGCGTAAAGTAAAGGCATTCGACAAAATAGATCACAACCTACTTCTTGGTAAGCTAGAAAAAAGTGGGATAGATAGCAATACCACCAGATGGATTTGTAACTGGCTGACAAACCGTACTCAACAAGTAATCCTTAATGGGTCAATGTCTACATTGAGGGAGGTAAGCAGTGGGGTACCACAAGGTTCTGTTTTAGACCCAGTACTCTTCAATATCTTCATAAACGATTTAGATGAGGGAATAGAAGGGGAACTTATCAAAGTTGCAGATGATACTAAGCTGGCAGGAATAGCTAACACCAGTGGTGGGATTCAATTTTTTTAACGACCAGTTCTGTAGGCGTGGCTTATTTGGGGGCGTGGCTTGGTGGTCATGTTACTGAGTGGCTGTGGCTATGTGCATAGGGACTACTCAGAGAGCTGAAAAAAATCATTTCTGACCGGTTCTCGCACTTTTGACTGATCCTCACACTTTTGACCGGTCCTCATACTTATGACCATCCTCACATTTATGCCCGTTGCAGCATTCTTAACAACTGTGTCACTGATTTCACAACTGATTCTCTTCACTATGGTGACAAGATAGGGCACAAAACGTAAAATGTGAGGACAGTCGTAAATGCGTGGTCAAAAGTGTGAGGACTGGTTAAAAATAAATTTTCCAGTCCTCTGAGTAGTCCATAATGCCCATAGGGACTACCCAGAGGGCTGAAAAAAGTTATTTCTGACAGGTCCTTGCACTTTTGATGGTCCTCGCACTTATGACCGGTCATCATTTATGCCCATTGCAGAATTCTTAACAACTTGACCTCTCTGGAGACTTCCAGTGGCAACGCGTCATCGATGGCAGCTCCTTTCGGAGCGCTAGCCCCACGATCTCATCAAAGCTGTTTAGCGGCTTTAAAAATTTCCCCTCGGGAAAAGAGGGGAAAGAGAGCAGCCAGGCTGGGGTAGAGCTCCCCAAGAGTCCCAGGAATAATCCTTGGGGCGCGAAGGGTGAGAGCTCCCTAGAAGCCTGACACAAGCTCCGGACCCGGGATGCTTCTGCATTTAGCAGAACAAGACGCCACGACCATCCCTGCAACAATTTAAAAGAATTTTGGATACAAAAGCAGGCAGAGCGAAGTCAGGAGGAACTCCAATGGCAAGTATTAAACTTTAACTCCTGTGTATTGAATACTTCCTTCTTGATTGCTATGGGAAGAAAGTGAAAGGACATGGCGCCGAGCCTTAATTGGGTGTGGTAACAAAAGTTAACTTCAAAGTATTCATCTGTGCTGATAGTCTCTGCTGCTAATAAACGGAACTTGTTTCAAAAGAAAGAAGAATTAAATTTAGCTGTAGATAAATTTAAATTTACTGAGGACTGAAGCTAATTGGAAATTGAGTTAATTTCTGGGATTGGCTGTTGTAAAAGTTTTAATCTGGAACTGAAAATTGGAAAATAGCTTTCAAGCAAATAAAAACTGCTGGGGCTAAAATTACTGTGAGTTCCCCTATTCCACCACCCAAACCGCAATCTTTGACAGCTCCAGTAGAACCACAAGCCTTAACCCTGGAAGCCTTGCAGCAAGCCTTAAAGCTGCAAGCCTTCTCTTTAGAAGAAAAAATTACTTCTGTTCTTGATGAAAAAATGAAAGTGGTGACTGATAAAATGGATGAAATAACTGGAGAAGTGACAGAAATCAAGGATGAAATTCAAGCTCGAAACAAGACAATTAGAGAAGACAATATTTTTGCATTTAAAGGTTTGGCAAGCCACATTGAAGGGTTAGATGAAAGATTAGAGGTAGTTAATCAATCAAACGTGAATTTGGAGAATAAAATTTGGAGTGGGAGGCACTGTTCTACGGTGGTTCTCTTCCTATCTCTCTGACCGGTCTTAGTCTGTGTTGGCAGGAGGGCAGAGGTCGACTTCAAGAAAACTTATTTGTGGGGTGCTGCAGGGGTTGGTCCTCTCACCTCTTCTGTTCAACATTTATGTGAAGCCGTTGGGTGAGCTCATCCGTGGTTTTGGGGTGCAGTGCTATCTTTACGCTGATGATACTCAGCTGTACATCTACACCCCAGACCACCCCAATGATGCCCTTGCAGTGATGTCCTGGTGCCTCGAAGCTGTGCGGATCTGGATGGGGAGAAACAGGCTCCGACTCAACCCTTCCATGACCAAGTGGCTGTGGCTGCCGGCATCCCGATATAGCCAGCTGATACCATCACTGACTATTGGGGGCGAGTCATTGGCCCCCACGGAGAGGGCTCGCAACTTGGGTGTCCTCCTGGACATGCGGCTGTCTTTAGAAGAGCATATGACGGCCGTGGCCAGGGGAGCTTTCTATCAGGTTCGCCTGATTCGCCAGTTGCGACCCTTTCTAGATCGGGACTCCTTACGCACAGTCACTCATGCCCTCATCGCTTCCCGTCTGGACTACTGTAATGCTCTCTACATGGGGCTCCCCTTGAGGTGCACATGGAGACTCCAACTGGTCCAGAATGCAGCTGCGCGGGTGATATTGGGAGCGACATGGCACTCACATGTAACACCTCTCCTACGCGAGCTGTACTGGCTCCCGGTGGTCTTCCGGGTGCGCTTCAAGGTGTTGGTTCTTACCTTTAAAGTGCTCCATGGCTTAGGACCTGGGTACTTACGAGACCACCTTCTGCAACCAATAATCTCCCACCAACCAGCACGCTCCCACAGGGTGGGCCTCCTCAGGGTACCATCACTAAAGCAATGTCGACTGGTGGTTCCCAGGGAAAGAGCCTTTTCTGTGGGGGCACCTACCCTTTGGAACAGGTTACCCCCAGGGATACGAATGATCCCAGATCTTCGTACTTTCCGTCATGGACTTAAGACCTTTCTATTTCACCAAGCTGGGCTGGCATAAATCTCTTCTAATTTTCCTAAATCTTTATGTTAAAAATTTCTTAACCAATGAACCAAATTGGCTTAATCATCTTATATTCACATTTTATATGTATGTTATTTTAACTGTTCACCGCCCTGAGTCCTTCGGGAGAAGGGCGGTATAGAAATTGAATAAATAAATAAATAAATAAATAAATAAATAAATAAATAAATAAATAAATAAAATGGCAGAGGTTCAGACGCAGATGGAAAAAGCAGACTCAGAGGTGATGATGATACAATATAGATCGATGGAATTAGCCATAAGAGTAAGAGGCCTGAAAGAAAATACCCAAGAGAATCTGAGAGAGATCTTTGCAGAAGCCTTTGCACAGATAACTCAAGAAAGAAAGGAGGATCTGGATTAGCAAATACATAAAATTTATCGTGTTAATTCATGGGTGGCCAGGCAGAGAAATTTACCAAGAGACATTGTAATTTACTTTACAACAAGGAGACTAAGAAATATGATATTGCAGACTTCCTACAAAAATAAACTTCAAGTGGCAGGCCAGGAAGTTTTAACATTAAAAGAAATTCCTCCCAAAATGTTGAGAGCAAGGAAGGACTATGCTTTTGTGATGGATAACCACAAAACTTAGAAAATGTCAGATACAGTATAGATGGGAGATTCCAACTGGATTGGTGGTGGATTATTCAGGACAGAGATTTTGTCTTAACACATTATGGAAGGCAAGGGATTTTTATTTTAATGTATTAAAGGCTGGAGGTTCTTCTTCTCCAGAAATCAGAAGAAGAAAGGAATTAGAGGAAGCAAGAATGAGAATGGAAGAAATTACCCAGGCTCAGGCAGAGGCTCAAGGAGGGGCTTTGATGGTTATTTTTTTTTTAATTTTTTTTATCTGTACAAACCTTAGTTTACTGAAAAAGTTTTCAAATACAAATTTCCCCCCCTTTTTTCCCCCTCTCCCTCCCCCTCCCTAACCCCCCCTCCCCACCCATCCCCCCCTGTGACTTCTTCATAACAAAAAAAAAAACCTAATTCATAACAGATTACTTACTCCCTCCTCTAGATATTGACCTTTACTTACTAAAAATATTATTAATATTATAACATCCCCCTTTATCCATACATATCAGAAAAGAGAAAAGGAAAAAAAAAAAGACATTATACTATGACATTATAGAATAACTTCTCCACTTTAAAACTATACGATAAGTCCTACTTTAACATTTAATCTTCTATATATATTACTATAACATTTCAAAGCGGCCTTCCCCATAAAATCTAGTTTAACATTTATTCCACTCTATCCATTTCCTCCACTCCCCTAAATATATCACTTTAAAAATCCCTTTTCTTAGACTAATCAATCTACTAACTAGCTTATTCACCCACTATCATGCAAAATTGCCATACACAACATTTCTTAACATCTTTGATTCACTGCCCACACTACTTAAAAATATATGTCTATATTTTCCATTATATCTAAATAAAAAAAAAGAAAAGACAATGACTTTAAATTTATAATCCATATAGTATCTTCTTTGAGGTCTTTCCACTGGATTGGTAGAACCAACATCCATAATCGGGTAACATAGCTTACTGGTGCAACAGTTTATTCAGGATCTTCAATCATATCTGCCCCTGTCAGTAGTAAATATCTTCTTATATGTATAAAAGTAAAAACAACCACCCGAGTGACATTATAATTATATTCCATATAGTAATAATTGTGGGTTTCATCAGGATTATTAATTCCCATCATCGTAGTGGGTAACAACCCGATCTTCTGCATGCCCCAGCATAATTCTCTTGCCTTGTGATTCAAGATAATATAATATGTTTATCAACACAAAAAGAAATTCCAAAATGGATAATTCAAATCCATCAGTTTAAGGCTCGTTTCACGTCCCCAGATTACGGCCATGCAGAGATCTGCCACAATCCTCAGGATGATATTAACCAATACGTCGCCTCTTCTGTGTTTACACATAATCATTCATATTTTAAAATCACTGGCTTCACTGTTGCCTGATTTAGAAATTTCTATTTTTATGCCACCTATTTCTTTTTTTCTTTTCTTTTTGTGGGTTTGGTTTCCATCCTGGTTTCCTTTCTACAAAATGTGTATCATCTGGTCGGTTTTTATTCTGCTTTGTAGATTGGTCTTGTTGGTTTTGCTTTTGTATCTCATGTTTCTTTTTTATCCCTTGTATATCCCCTACTTGGTTTCCATGCTTATCCTTGCCTTGATAAGTCATCACATTAAGATTAGATGCCACTTCTCTCAAATTTGTAGATAGTCCAGCTGGGGTATCCAATAAATCCAAAGGCAATTCATCTGGTACAGTCTCTGTAATTCGATATTTTACCTTTATTTCCGGCTCCTTCTGCTTATCCTGTATTATACCTGAAGATGTTAAGTTCATTTTCAACCTATTTTGATAAAATTCTTCCGCTCTTTCAACAGTATTTAGCTGATATCTTTCTCCTTGGTATCTAAATATAATACCAACTGGGGCGTCCCACCTGAATGAGATATTTCTCTTTTTTAACTCATTCACCAGAAAACCAAATTTCTTCCTTTCCATCAATATCTTAGGTGGGAGTTCCTTGTAAATCCAAATCTTTCTTCCATACAATTGCAAATTAGAATTGAAGGAATTTTGTACGATATTATTCCTAATTTCTTTATCTGTAAAATAAATCACCACATCTCTAGGCAATTGCCTTTGCTTGGCAATCCAGGAGTTGATTCGATAAACTCTGTCGATCCTACAAAACACTTCGTCAGGTTGAACCTTTAGAATCCCAGCTAGAAATTCAGAAGATATTTTCCTTAAATCATCTCTATTATTTTCCTGCAAACCTCTTAATCTTATCACATATTCTGTGAAATTATATTGTACCATTAAAATCTCTTTTTCAATCTTCTGTTGCAGATTTTCTGCATTACCATACTTTTGATCAGCATCCATTTTAGGTTTTCTTCTAAGCTATTATCCTGAGTGTTTGTCAAATCATTTTCAATTTTTTGAATTCTATTGTCCAATTTATCTTGAATTTCTTCCATTTTAGACTCTAATACATTAGTATTTGTGTCCAACTGTATCAAAAATCCTGTAAAACCATTAACCACTTTTGAGAATTTTTTTTCCAAAGAATCAAACTTAGATTTCACCAATTCTTTAATTTCCTGCTTAAATTTTTCAAATTGCTGATTCACAATCTCCTCCCTTCTTTCAATCTCCTCTATAAAAAATTCTATTATATTAAAATCAGGTTTCTGAGACTGAAGAATTAAGACTTGTTCCTTTAAGTTGTTGGTGGGGGAATCCCCCCCCTTCTTGTTTATCTGACTTTATGAGTCTCAGTGCCATGTTTCCGCCCAGGCAGGCTTTGTTAAAAAAAAAGCAAGAAAAAAAAAAAAAAAGGACTTCTTTCCAATCAACAACAATATCAGGTCTCCAAGGGAAAAAAAAGAGAAAAAGACACAGGAGCGAAGTTTTGTCTACAAATGTAGCCAGTGGTATTTATTCCGCTACATTGTGGTAATAGAAAACGGAAGGACTTTCCCTTTCAGCCTCTCCTCCAGCCGACGCCATTTTAAAAGGCTTTTTTTTTTTCCTCTTTCTTTTCCTCCTCTCTCTTAGGTAATTTTTTTAAAAAAAATCAGTAAAATACTTGCGGTTCAGTATTACAGGTCCAGCTCACATTTTCTTTGAGTAGTCTGTTAAATTTGCAGGCTTATTTTGACGCCTGGCTCTGCATCAGCAGAGGTCTCCCAAAGCCCGGAGCGGCGGCTGGGGATACGGGGCATCTCATCCGCTCCGTCCCAAAAGTAAAGGAAAAACTTTTGGGACTCCGCAGAGAGTTCTACCCACCCCTGCCGGCTCTATCTCCGTTTCCTCATGGAAACGGAGTTTTTTCGAGCCGCCATTCCATTGTGAAGGCGGCTCTAACAGGCGATGGAAGCTGACGATCCCAAAGGAACGTCTGGCAGCGACAAACAGCAACCCGGAAGTCGAGGGGCTTTGATGGTTGAAGAAGATTTATTACAATCCACAAGCTCTGCTCAAGATATGGAGTTATTTGGCAAAATAGAGGAGACGAGGGATCAGAGACAGACTCGAGCAGCAAAGAAACGCCAAGAGGAATTAAAGGTGCAGCAAGCCCAGATGAAAGCACAAGAAACTACAAAATCAGAACAGTGGGAGGGGCAAGGCCGGAGATCAAAGTGAAAGATGACCTTCAGCTAATGCTTGCAAAGCTTCAAATTGCCAAAAATGGCAAGTAAATTTCTAACTTGGAATGTCAATGGATTAAATTCACCGCAAAAGAGGAGGAAAATATTTTGTTATCTGAAACAGTATAAAAATGACATTATATGCCTACAAGAGACACATATTAGAATGCAAGATCAAAAATATTTAATAAATGCAAGATTGGGGACACATTTTATAGCATCTGCACCGGAAAAGAGAAATGGTATAGTTATATACCTTAAAAAAGGTTTAATAGCTAAATTAATTGAAGCAGATCCACAAGGAAGATATATTGCAATTGAAATTTTAATAGAAGGGAAAAAAACATTATTGATTGGAATATATGCACCAAACCAGCAACAAGAAAGTTTTTATAAGACTTTACATACTCTTTACAAGAGCCTTGATAGTACAGTGGTTTAGTGCACCCTGTTATTAACACAGCTGCCTGCAATTTCTGCTGGTTCGAATCTCTCCAAGGCTCAAGGTTGACTCAGCCTTCCATCCTTTCTAAGGTAAGTGAAATGAGGACCCAGTTTGTGGGGGCAATAAGCTGACTTTGTATAAAATATACAAAAGAATGAAGGCTATTGCTTAACTCATTGTAAGCCACCCTGAGTCTCCGGAGAAGGGCGGCATATAAATCAAATTTAAAAAAAAATGCTAAATTAATACAATGGAATTATAAAACATATATAATGATGGGAGATTGGAATGGAGTTTTGGATATTAAAAAGGACAAAAAAGGATCTCTACAAAATATTCAAACACGTGCTAGATTGCCTAAATCTTTTTTTGATATGATGGAGGATATGGAGCTGAGAGATATTTGACGTGAGAGGAACGGAGAAGAGAAAGATTTTACTTTTTTTCCTGATAGACATCAGTCGTTTTCCAGGATTGATTTTATATTAATTTCTAATGAATTTCTTTCTTGGGTGAAGAAAACGAAAATATGTCCAAGAACATTAACAAATCATAGTCTGGTTTGGATGGAATTAGAATATGAAAAGGCACCCAGGAAGTCCTGGAGGCTGAATGAAAATTTGTTTAGATATGAGGAAAATGTGAAAGAATGTAAACAATTTATGAAAGAATTTTTTGTTATGAATTTGCATAAAGGTACACCTATGGAGACAGTTTGGGATGCAAGTAAAGCATATATGAGAGGTATTTTAATCTATTTGAATAATAAATATAGACATAAACAGGAAAAGAAACGGAAGGAGCTAGAAGAAGAAATAAAAAATAAAGAGCAAGTATTAATTCTAAACCCAACTGACAAGAAAACAAAAGAAGCAATTAATTTATTGCTAGGACAATTTAATATGTTGATGGCAGATCAGGTAGCAACTAATTTGCAATATGCCAAACATAACTCTTTTTGTAATGCGAATAAACCAGGCAGATGGTTGGCATATTTGCTTAGAAAAAAACAAAAGCTACGTATTATAGAGAAAATAGAATACAAGGGTAAAGAGGTGTATCAGCAAAACATGATTAAAAAAGCATTTTCAGAATTCTATACGAAGTTGTATACTAGTGATAAGATTCAAGGTATAGATATAGATAAATATTTACAGAGGGGGAATATCTCTATAATTTCAGAAGAACAAAGGGAAGGTTTGAATCAATTAATAACTGTTGAGGAAATTATTTTAGCAATTAAACAATTGAAGGTGGGTAAAGCCCCCGGGATGGATGGGTTGACAGCGATTTATTATAAAAATTTGCAGGCAGAAATGGTGGAACCACTTAAAGAATTATTTAATAAAATACAAACTGGAGGACAAGTGCCTCCTTCTTGGAGAACAGCATTTATTTCCCTGATTCCAAAGGAAGACCAAGATCATACTCAGCCAAAAAACTGTAGGCCTATATCATTGTTAAATACAGATTACAAGATCTTTACTAAAATATTGGCAAATAGGTTAATGCCAGTTATGTAACAAATGATTCACAATGACCAAACTGGTTTCATTAATAGGCGATATATGAAGAGTAATGTAAGACAAATAGTTAATATATTGGAGTATTTGGGAAAAAACAACCAGGTCCCTGCGGTGCTTATATTTCTAGATGCGGAAAAAGCATTTGATCGACTGAGCTGGAATTTTTTATTGAAAATAATTGAAAAGATGCAATTTGGAGAGTATTTTATACAATCTATTAAAGCAATATATCAGCAACAAACGGCACAAGTAATAATTAATGGTAGTTTAACAGAAACTTTTAATATAGAAAAAGGAACAAGACAAGGATGTCCTTTATCTCCATTATTGTTTATTTTGACTCTGGAATTATTGTTGAATAAAATACGTGGTTCAGATAGAATAAGGGGAAATAAAATTAGGAATGAGGACTACAGGATACGAGCATTCGCAGATGACCTGGTTGTGACTTTGACCCAACCAATAAATTCGGTTATAGGTTTAATGGATATAATTAATCAATATGGTCAAGTCTCTGGACTTAAAATTAATGCAGGGAAAACGAAGATAATAATTAAAAATATGGTTACAAGTCAAAAAGAAGAAATTGAAAGAATAACAGGATTTGAATCAGTTAAGAAGGTTAAGTACTTAGGGGTTTATATTACAACATCAAATGCGAAACTATATAAGTGTAATTATGAACTATTGTGGCAAAAAATCCAGAAAGAGATGGAAAGTTGGAAAAAATTGCAATTATCATTGCTGGGAAGGATAGCTGAGGTAAAGATGAATATTTTGCCAAAGTTCTTATTTCTTTTTCAAATGATACCAATACTGAAAAAAGACGGAAACTTGAACGAATGGCAGAAGGGTATTACTAATTTTGTGTGGGCAGGAAAGAGACCAAGGATAAAACGAAAAATAATGCAAGATATACATGAAAGAGGAGGTCTCAAAATGCCTAACTTAAGATTGTATTACGAGGCAGCTGTGCTCTCAGCAATTAGTGATTGGATTAATCTAACAGAAGAGAGAATATTGAATATTGAAAGGTATGATTTGTTATATGGATGGCATGCATATTTACTATATGATAAAAAGGTGGATAAGAATTTTAAAAGTCATATATTAAGAAATGCATTATTACGTGTATGGAAAAAGTATCAATATAAATTAAATAATAAATTACCTGTTTGGACCTAGACATATGATAGAGAATATAAGTGTGGAGCAGAAACAAGATGTGATTACTTATAAAGAGCTTCTTATTTTGGATAGAGGTATATTGCAATTAAAGTCTTCAGAGATATTAAAGGTAGAAAGGAAAATTCAAACCTGGTTTCAGTATGGGCAGTTGTATACTAGGTGGAAAGAAGATCAGAAAATTGGTATTTCGCAAAATGAAGAAAACTTAATAAAACAAATTAGGGATCAAAGTCCAATGCATATTAAAAGGTTGTATAATGCATTGATAGAAATAGATTCAGAAACTGTGTTAGTGAAGGATTGTATGATAAAAGGGGCACAAAACTTTGGGGAATCAGTATCTATGGATGCTCTATTTGAAAAACAAGGCATGTAGACAAGGCTAGGCAATAACTCTTTATTAAGACAACGTCAAACCGGCACAATAGGTGCCTCAGAACAACAACAACACTCAGCCCATTGACAGCTGCTTAAATAGCAAGCTGTCAGATGGGCGACCAATGGCGCGGCTCTATTTCTCCCGCATCCAGTCTACCGCGTCTTAACCAATCGCGGTAGGGCAGTAACAAGGCAGTCTCTGCCGGTCGTAACTGTGAGGACTTAACACTCCTTCCCACCCGGATGGCGCATGCGTAGTCCTCCAAGTACGTTGGTCGATGTCGGCTCTGCCCAGACCTTATCAGTTCAGGAGCGGCCACCGGTGGAGGCGGAGGCGGCTTGCTGCCCTCTTTCGATCTGGTAGGCCGAGGCTGCGTCATGGGCGGAACTTCTGTCGACGCGGTGAAACCTAAACGAACAGGTGAGTTTGCCGACGAGAACGCATCGGGTTGATGAGTAGGCGGAGGTGGAGTGTGTGTAGGGCAGTCGGAAGCTTCGTGTGGTTGTGTGTAATCATCAGTTGGTGTAGCCTGCTCACAGGGACGGCCTGTCTCCGGAAGGATCCTCTTCCGCAGTTGGTTCACATGCTGCCGCCATATGCGTCCATCGGTGAGCTGGACCCTATAAGAGTAGGGCCCGGTTAGTTGGCTAATGTGGCCCGGAACCCACTTAACACTAGTTCCAAAGTTTTGGGTGTACACTGGGTCCCCTACATCGAAGGCCCAGCAGTGGGAGGAGTCCCTTTTTGGGGCGTCAGGTGCGTAAGCAGGGTGGAGACGGTCCAACACTGTCCTGAGCTGCCGGCCCATGAGCAATTCCGCTGGGCTGGCCTTGGTGCCCGGACAGGGGGTAGAATGTTGAGCCAGGAGGTATTGATTGATTTTCTGGTGCCAATTAGTGGAACCCAGGCAGCTCAAAGCCTCCTTGGCTGATCTCACGGCCCTTTCCGCCTGGCCATTGGTGGCCGGATGGAACGGGGACGTGGTAGTGTGTCGTATGCCCAGTTTGACCACAAACTGCTGGAAGGGTGCTGACGTGAACTGGGGCCCGTTATCAGTGACAATGGTAAAGGGCCGGCCATAGATGTAGTCATGAAATCGCTTGACCCCAGCGACCATCGCCAGGGCCTCGCGGTCTAATTGACTATAGTTCTGTTCCGACAGACAGGGTCCGCGAATAGAAGGCAACCGGGGCCTCGAGACCAGACAGAAAGACATGGCTTAAAACCGTGCCTAAACCGTAAGGGGAGGCATTGCAAGTCAAGGACAAGGGAAGGCTGGCATCGTATTGGACAAGCATGGCCTGTGACGTCAGCGCGTCCTTGACAGCTTGGAATGATGCGGCAGCAGAGTGACTCCAAGCCCAGGGCGACTTAGAGTCGAGGAGGCGGTGTAAGGGCTCGGCTAAGGTGGCCTTATGGGGAAGAAACATCGAATAAAAGTTAAGAAGGCTGAGAAATGCCTGCAACTCCGCCTTGCATGTTGGTATGGGGGCGTGCTTACTGGCCGTGATCTTAGACGGGGTGGGGTGGATTCCTTGGGCGTCAATGAGGAACCCAAGGAACTCCACTTGGGGCACCCCTATGACGCATTTGGACTTTTTAAGGTGGAGGCCTGAGCCGCGCAAACGGGTCAGAGCGGCCCGGAGTTTGGTGAGGAGATCGGACTGGTCTCTGGCGGAGACCAGGATGTCATCGAAATAGGGTACGACCCCGGGAATTCCCTGAAGCAATCGTTCCATGATGCTTTGGAAAATTCCCGGGGCGACACTCACACCAAACTGGAGCCGGGTGCATTTAAATGCACCCCGGTGTGTGACTATGGTCTGAGCCATGGCCGTAGGCTCATCAACAGGAAGCTGTTGATAAGCCTGGGCCAGGTCCAGCTTGGCAAATACCCGGCCTCGGCCCAGCGAATGCAGCAGATGCTGCACCGCTGGCACCGGGTATGGATTGGCTTGCAATGCCCTGTTTAGAGAACATTTATAGTCAGCGCAGATCCTAATGGATCCGTCCTGCTTCAGGGGGATGATGATCGGGGTCTCCCAACTAGAGTGATCAATGGGGACTAAGATTCCCTGGGCGATGAGCTTATCGAGCTCCTTATCCACCCTCGGCCGCAAGGCCAGCAGCACCCTTCTAGGTTTGAGGCGAACTGGCATTACTTGAGGGTCCAAATTGAATGATATGGGTCGGCCTGTGTATTTGCCTAGTTGGTCAGAAAACACATCAGCGAACTCACTGGCCAGGGTGGACGAAACATCAAGGGGCACTGATTGCACGCCAGAGATAGTTAAGTTTAAGGCGGCAAACCAATCTAGCCCGAGCAGGCAAGGCAAATTGTTCCTCACAACTATCAATGGCAGCAAGCCGGAGAATGACTGGTAGGATACTCTGAAGGTGTCATACCCCAAAGTGGGAATGGGCTTCCCTTGAAAAGACAAGGCACGGCTTAAGCCGGTGTCGGGACACCCCCGGCAGTAATTTAGTAAGGGTGGACCATGCTATGAGGGACTTGGAAGAGCCGGTGTCGACCTCCATATGACATGCCGCTCCTTCCAGGACTACTGTGAGGAAAAGTTTGTTGGCAGAAGAAGGAGAAGTGGCGTGGCTCACAGCAACATCTAGCGGGTCCTCGTAGCAGGTCACAGCGAAGCACTCGTCGTGGCGGACAGCTGTTTTCCGGCCCTGGCGATGATCCATCAGCGGGGCGGTCGGAGGCTCAGGCATGGGGTTTGGCGCTCTGCAGACCCTCGAGAGGTGACCCCTTTTTCCGCAGCGGCGGCATACAACTGATTTGAAACGGCAGTCAGATCTGCGATGGTCACCCCCACAACCCAGGCAGTTGCCTTGTGCTAGCTGTTTGGGCTTGATGTGAGTCCCAAGCTTACGACGGGTTGCCCTGAGGCGGCTCACAACCCCATCCTCGTCAGAGGAATCGACTGGGTCTGACTCCTCGTAATGGACAGACAGGGGCTTTGTGGTGGTCGCTGAGGGCATCTGGAATCTTTGAATCTCCGTGGCCGAACGACCCGACATTTCAGCAGCCCTCGCTTCATCCAGGGCTACCTGGAGGGTCAGTTCTGACTGGGCCAGGAGGTGTCGTTGTAACTTCAGGTCTTTGATTCTGCAAACCAACTGATCCAGCAGCATTTCGTCCAAGTCACAAAATTCACAGGGGATAGCTGCGGATCGTAGAGACGCCATATAGTCATTTACAGATTCACCCTCAGTTTGTGCGCGCTGCCAAAAGGCATGCCGGTGCGCGATGCGAGACGGAGCAGGGGAGAAATGGTTCTTCAATCTGTCCAACAATGTCTCCCATGGAACATCAAAAACTTGCTGTGGTGGGGCTAACGCCCTGGCAGTGCCGAATATCTCGCTCCCGCATGAGCTGAGAAAATAGCCTCGTTTGCGAGCGCTAGAGAGATCAGTCAGCGCATTTGCCTGTAAAAAGCACTCAAAACGTTCCATGTACGTGTCCCATGTTTCGGACGCCGACACAAACGGAGAGAACACCGGCAGAAACGTTCACATGGTCGAAGTTAGCGGTTGACTAAGAAACAGAGTTAGGTAGCCGTTGCCTCAGTATCCCACCTTCATCGCCAATGCTCTATTTGAAGAACAAGGCGTGGAGACAAGGCTAGGCAATAACTCTTTATTAAGACAACGTCAAACCGGCACAACAGGTACCTCAGAACAACAACAACACTCAGCCCATTGACAGCTGCTTAAATAGCAAGCTGTCAGATGGGCGACCAATGGCACGGCTCTATTTCTCCCGCTTCCAGTCTACCGCGTCTTAACCAATCGCGGTAGGGCAGTAACAAGGCAGTCTCTGCCGGTCGTAACTGTGAGGACTTAACAATGGATGTATGGGAGAAAATATGGGTTAGAAATGTGAAGTTTACTCAAGCCCCAAATCTAAGAGAAAATTTCTACAAAATGTTTTATAGATGGCATTTAGATCCCCCAAATCCCCCCCCTATGAAAATGGCCTCCCCCCGTTGCTGCCTGGACTCTCTATTAGGTCGGCCCATTTTCCCATCATTACTGATTCTGGGACTTTATTATCACCCTCCTGGATTTTTTATGTTTGATCTCTATCTCCTTCTGCTGCTGGCTAGTTTATTCCTGCTGCCCGATTACCACCTTTAGGCCTTGGCTCGGGGGAGGAGAGATTGCAGGCTGGAGGGAGAAGCTGAGAGTCCAGGTCAAGGACTGCTGTTCCATCTGCAGGAGATAGTGACTATTGTTGGCCCTTGACATCCAGCCGCTGTGAGAGAACGGCTGTGGCCATCCGCCTGCACTGCAACTATCTGATCTGGTCGCCCCATCACTGTGAGAGAGTGAAGGGGCCCCAGCTTCATCCTGGCCAGCCTTTTTTGCCATCTCTCACCTCAATGACTATCTTTAAATATCGCTGACATCCAAAGTTCCCCTTTTCCATCTCATCATACTTGTATGGCTTATACCTCTGCAGATTTGCTCGCGCTGCGAGATGCCTCCCTCTCGCGGCGATGGCCTTCCACTTTATCGAAGGCCTACCTTAAGGACGGGCTTTGGAGCCCCGAGAGGTGGCATGCTTTAAAGCGGGATTGAGGGGTTTTTTAATTAGGGTTTTTAATAATCTTTTAAGGGGAACTGGGAGGGCGACCAAAGGGGATGGAGGGGGTAATCCACCTAGGTCAGGGCCCAGCCCGGCACAGGGTAACAGTTTGGAGGGTGCAGGATGAGGGATTGGGGATATCATCAGCACGGTGGATGGGAGGGGCAGATATGGCGGGAGCAGAGGACCTTATCTTGTGCCAGGGGTGCGCACTCGCTACTTGAGAGCAATTGCGCGCCCCGGTCTTCAAGGCTCCCCTCGGATATTAGGTGGCTCAGATACTCAGGACCTGGGCCTTCGGCTGATGCTGTGCAACACCAGGTCTGTGGTAAATAAGGCCCCCGTCATTTACAATCTTATTCAAGAGGGGGGAGCAGACCTGGCGGGTATTACAGAGACCTGGTTGGGCCCGGAGGGAGGGGTCCCTCTGGTTGAGATGTGCCCACCAGGCTTCAGAGCATTCCATCAGCCGAGGGCCCAGGGGAGGGGCGGGGGGGTGGCGGTTATTATTAAAGAAGGTCTTGGTCCGAGGGAGACCACTGTGCCACAGATTGCCGGATGTGAGTCCCTCTTTGTGAGATGGGGTCATGGGGTTCAGATGGGCTTGCTGCTTATGTACCTGGCTCCCTGCCGCGTGGCAACGGCCCTGCCTGAGCTACTTGACGTGATCGCCACAGTGGCAGTTGATACACTCAGGCTTATGGTCATGGGTGATTTCAACTTGCCATCCATTGGTGAAACATCAGAGATGGCTCGGGAGGTCATGGCTTCCATGATGGCCATGGAACTGACCCAGTTAGTTCATGGCCCCACTCACAGGGGGGAACACACGCTGGACCTGATTTTTGTCTCTGGCCAGTGGTTGAGTGGTCTTATTATAGGGGATATAGACATGAAACCCTTGTCATGGTCAGATCACTCACTCCTTTGTCTGGACCTTCGAACCGCTACACCCCGCCGCAGGGAGGCGGATCCAATTAGATGGATCTGCCCCAGGCATCTGATGGATCCTGATAGGTTCCAGACGGAGCTTGGGCCAATTCCTGAAGATCTGGCACACAACTCGGCCGAGGACCTGGTGGCTGCCTGGGATCGGGCGGCTGGTGGGGCCTTGGATCGAGTCGTGCCTTTGCGGCCTCTGACCCGGTGTCGATCCCTCACGGCTCCTTGGTTCACCGAGGAGCTGAGGGAGATGAAATGCTGGAAAAGACGCCTAGAGAGCGGTTGGAGGGCCAGTCTCGCTGAATCTGACCAAACACTGGTAAGGTCGCATATTAAGACCTACCTAGTGGCGATAAAGACGGCAAAGTTTAATTACTTTTCCGCCTCTATTGCGTCATCAGGGAATCGTCCAGCCGCCCTGTTCAGGGTAACCCGTTCCCTGCTCCATCTGGGAGCGCGGGAGGATCCCTTGGAAGGCAGGGCGGAGGATTTCGGACAATACCTGTATGACAAAATCGCTCAGATCCGGAGGGATTTGGACTCTGACTGGGTAGATCAGGGCAGGGTGACAAGGAATAGTCTTGAGAATGTTACCTGGGAGGAGTTTGACGCTGTGACTCCCGATGATGTGGACAGGATTTTGGGGAGACTTAGTGTGGCCACATGTTTACTGGACCCGTGTCCCTCCTGGTTGGTACTGGCCTCCCGGGAGGTTACACGAGGTTGGCTCCAGGGTGTTATCAACGCTTCGTTGAGTGAGGGTCACTTCCCCGCTGCCTTGAAAGAGGCGGTGGTGAGGCCTCTCCTCAAGAAGCCGTCCCTGGATCCGGCAATATTGGCCAACTACCGTCCTGTCTCCAACCTTCACTTTCTGGTGAAGGTTGTTGAGAGTGTGGTCGCGCGACAGTTTCCGCAATTCCTGGAGGAAACATCCTATCTAGATCCGTTCCAGTTGGGTTTCAGGCACGGGCACAGCACGGAAACGGCATTGGTTGCGTTGGTTGATGATCTCTGGAGGGCTCGGGACAGGGGTTGCTCCTCTGTTCTGGTCCTGTTAGACTTCTCAGCGACTTTTGATACCATCAACCATGGTATCATGCTGCACCGGCTGGAAGAGTTGGGGATGGGGGGCACCGTGTTACGGTGGTTCTCCTCCTTTCTCTCTGACCGGTCGCAGTTCGTGTTGGCAGGGGGGCAGAGGTCGACCTCGAGGCCTCTTATATGTGGAGTGCCTCAGGGGTCGGTCCTCTCACCCCTCCTGTTCAACATTTATGTGAAGCCGCTGGGCAAGATCATCTGTGGCTTTGGGGTGAGATACCACCAGTACGCTGATGACACCCAGCTGTATATCTCCACCCCAGGCCACCCCAACGATGCCCTTGAAGTGATGTCCCAGTGCCTGGAGGCTGTGCGGATCTGGATGGGGAGGAACAGGCTCAAGCTCAACCCTTCCAAGATTGAGTGGCTGTGGCTCCCGGCATCCCGATATAGTCAGTTGACTCCATCACTGACTATTGGGGGCGAGTCGTTGGCCCCCACAGAGGGGGCTCGCAATCTGGGAGTCCTCCTGGATATGCAGCTGTCCTTGGAGGAACATCTGACGGCGGTAACCAGGGGGACCTTTTGTCAGGTTCGCCCTGATTCGCCAGTTGCAGCCCTTTCTTGATCGGGATTCCCTGTGCACAGTCACTCATGCCCTCGTCACCTCTCGCCTTGACTACTGCAACGCTCTCTACATGGGGCTCCCCTTGAAGAGCACCCGGAGGCTCCAACTGGTCCAGAACGCAGCAGCGCAGGTAGTGATGGGAGCAGCATGGCGCTCCCATGTAACACCGCTCCTGCGCGAGCTGCACTGGCTCCCAGTGGTCTTCCGGGTGTGCTTCAAGGTGTTGATTATCACCTTTAAAGCGCTCCATGGCATAGGGCCTAACTATCTTCGAGACCGCCTGCTGCCACCGACGACCTCCCATCGACCCGTGCGCTCCCACAGAGAGGGCCTCCTCAGGGTGCCATCAGCCAAACAGTGCAGGCTGGTGACCCCCAGGGGGAGGGCCTTCTCTGTGGGGGCATCTACCTTCTGGAATCAATTGCCTCCAGAGATAAGGAGAATCCAAGACCTCAGTGCCTTCCGCCATGCCCTTAAAACCTTTCTTTTCCAGCAAACCGGGCTGGCCTAATTTTTTAAGTGTTTTTAATTGTTTTGTTTATCGTTTTTAATTAATGGGGCCAAATTTATATATATATTTTAATTGTATTTTAATATTTGTACTTGATGTCTTTACTTGGCTGTTCACCGCCCTGAGTCCTCAGGGAGAAGGGCGGTATACAAATTCAAAATAAATAAATAAAAATAAATAAATGAGGCGGGCGTGGACCTGGCTTGTATCACGGAGACCTGGTTGGGTCCGGAGGGAGGGGTCCCCCTCTCCAATCTATGCCCACCAGGTTTCCGTGTGCTGCACCAGCTGCGACTCCACGGAAGGGGTGGGGGAGTGGCGGTTGTTATTAGGGAAAGTCTTAGTCCTAAGAGGTCACTGTCCCTCAGATAGGCGGGTGTGAATCCCTATTGTTGAAGTGGAACCCTGGAGTTCAGTCGGGTTTGTTGATTACGTACCTGTCTCCCAGCTGCGTATCTTCGGCCCTGCCTGCACTGCTCGAAGTCATTGCCGAACTGATGGTTGAGCTCCCCAACTTGTTAGTTGTGGGAGATTTTAATCTCCCATCAGCGGGCGAGACTTCTGAGCTGGTCCGGGAGTTCATGGCCTCCATGACGACCATGGACCTGACTCAAGTTGTACAGGGCCCAACTCACAATGGTGGTCACACACTGGACCTGATTTTCATCTCTGGGCAGTGGATTAATGCTCGGGGTAGGGGTATATTATCCACTCAATCCCTGTCATGGACCGACCATTTTCTTCTTACGCTGGACTTTCCATTCGCCAACACTCACCACTGGGAGGTGGAACCGATCTGTTAGTTCCACCCCAGGCGCCTGATGGACCCTGATAGGTTCCTGACAGAGCTTGGGACAATCCCCACATCCTTATCCCGCAATTCTCCAGAGGCCTTGGTTGATGTCTGGGAATCGGCTGCTACCGGGGCACTGGATCGAATCGCCCCATTGCGGCCTCTCTGCTGACGGGGATCCCGGATAGCTCCATGGTTTTCCGAGGAGCTTAGGGAGATGAAGCGTCAGAAGAGACGCCTAGAAAGCAGTTGGAGATCTTCCCATTCCGAATCTGATCAAACACAGTTAAGAACTCATATTATGTCTTATTTTGTGGCGATGAAAGTGGCGAAACGTGATTATTTTGCTGCTCTCATTGCGTCGGCAGAGAATCACCCAGCAGCCTTGTTTCGGGTGACCCGCTTCCTCCTTAATCAGGGAGCGAGGGAGGACCCTTTGCAGGGTACTGCTGAGGATTTTGTTCAATTCCTGCAAGACAAAATCACTCAGATCTGGATGGGGTTAGACTCTGACTGGGCAGGGTCTGACGAGGAGACGGGATCAGGTCTTGAAGGTAACATCTCAGTTGATTTTGACCCTGTTTCCTTGGAGGAAGTGGACAGGATTGTGGGAAGATTGAGTGCCACAACGTGTTTGTTGGACCTGTGTCCCTCCTGGCTCGTTGCGGCAGCCAGAGAGGTGACCAGGGACTGGATCCAGGCAATTGTTAACGCTTCGTTGAGGGATGGGGTCTTCCCTGCCATCCTTAAGGATGCGGTGGTTCGACCCCTCCTCAAGAAGCTGCCTTGGATCTGGCCTCCCTTAACAACTTCCGTCCCGTCTCCAACCTTCGCTTTATAGCAAAGGTTGTTGAGTCCGTTGTGGCATACCAACTCCCGCAATTTCTGGAGGAAACAGACTATCTAGACCCCTACCAATCGGGCTTCAGGCACAGACACAGCATGGAAACAGCACTGGTCGCCCTGGTGAATGATCTCTGGCGGGCCCAGGACAGGAGTTACTCCTCTGCTCTGGTCCTACTTGACCTCTCAGCGGCTTTCGATACCATCGACCATGGTATCCTACTGTGATGACTTGGGGGGTTGTGACTGGGGGGGCACTGTTCTGCAGTGGTTCTCCTTCTACCTCTCAGTTCATTCACAGTTTATTTGCATGGGGGGGGGGCAGAGGTCACTGCGTTTTTTTATTTACCAGCTGAGCTCATTATTTCTGGACTATCAGACTTTCCGTAGCATGCCAAGAATTGTTATCAGTAACCTAAACTGCGCATGTGTCTCCACCCACATTCCTTTCTTCGACTTCACTTTTTCCTTTGTTCTCTTGCCAAAGGTCCGGCTGCTGAGAAGCAGCTGGCCTGAACTATTTCAAAATGTAACTAATTAGATTAGTAAGATGTTTTATTTTCTTTATAACAAATAAATGAGTTTTCTTAGAATATATCTTCGGGTTTTGTTTTCTTAAAGTATACTTGCAAGGAAAAGTCTCGATCCACCCCTCGTAATCAGGTGCAATTATCCCAAAAGCAGAATGGGATTAATCAATGCCCTGACATTTGGTAGCAGAGGGCAGTCGAAATTTATGGCTTTTTTCCTTGTTTGTTACTTTTGATGATAAGCGCATAGGCAATTAGTTTTTAGCTACTGAGGTACGCTAATTATTTTTTGCAAAAATGCTGTGAAAGAAGAAAAAGGGCAAAATGAAGCCCAGAGCTTTATCCTCTTCAGATGAAGAGTAGGAGATAGAAAGACCCTCAAGATTTCAGCCCCTTGCTACAGCCACACGCCTGGAACTAGAAGCCGTGGGAGAAGTAACAGATGAAATGCTCTTAAAAAGGCATCAGGAGAGAGATAAGAGAGAAACTGCTTTTGAAGATAATGTGCTACAACTGAGGTCAGTAGCATCTCCTCTCAATATGCATGCTCTCAAACAGTCCTCCCAGAGCCTTCTGATTTTGTAACGCTTGGTGCAAGGCCAAAGTTTTTACAAACGGCAAAGCCTTTTTACTCCCACGCAGAGAGAGAAATAATTCATTATTCTCCTCACACCCTTGAACTCACCCTGGATGAGCTGGCTATGAAAGCCTATCATGACCGTATAAAATTCTATGAACATGAGCTATCCCAGGCAAAAATGGCTTTATCTATGCTTGAGCAAGATAAGGGAGAATCTCGTGATTTCAAAATCTCTAAAAGCGCCATTTTGGCTTCTTCTTCGGAGCCAAAGACACACACCCCTGGTGGATTTTGTGTCAGGCCAATCAGAACAGAGAGCTGTGCACATGTCACATTTGTCACATGATGATCACTCCTACTCTAAAGTTCCAAGTGCCATGTATGCAGAGAGATTAGCTGAGCTGCCCGAAACAAAAGGTGCAGCACCATCTGCTGGCGAAAGTAATTTACTAGAGAAAGCTGAAAGGCAACGTAGTCTACATGAACATTTTGAATTATTACAGCAGACTCTGGCAAACCTGTCTCTAACTCACTCAGAGATTCAGGCTGCAATCCCACAAGTGTCTCCACAGGCCCAAACTCAAGCACCCCCTGATGGTGCTGGTGTCCTTTCAGATGGAGCACAACAACGCTTAATGCAGCAAAGACAAATGACTGTGTTTCCAGCAGGTCATGTTAATATTGCAGCTCAAGTGCAACAGCCTCAACCACAAATGCATGCACAAGTGCCTCCAGCTGTACAACCAGGGCCAGCTCCTGGTCCACCTCCAGTGCAACAAGTGCCTTTACTTCCACAGCCAGCACCTCAAATGCACATTCCTCAACAGGCATCTTCTGTTGCTCCACTGGCTGGTCAGTCCAAATTAAAGATGTCAGGACAGAATTATAAGGCCTGGGTCAGTGAGATTGGATTGCTACTTCGTAGAGAAGGCACTCACTGTATGATTTTTAACCCCCCTGCTCAGCCTTGGTCCCCTGCAATAAGAGACTTAGAAATTAAAGCTTGCACAACATTATTGTTGTCCATGGATACTGAACTGCAGGTTACTTTTTTGCCTGATGCAACAGCCCAACAAATTTGGGCCCAATTGGAAAATTGCTACAGGCCTGTTTCAATTGAATCTTCATGTTTGCTCATGTCTCCATTCCATGGTTCAAGATTGAAACCTGGTGAACAAATTGGAGGACATTTGACCAAACTGAAAGGACTGAGAAAAGAATTGAGAGAAAGAGGCTATAATATTAATGATATTCAAATGATCAGCATTATCATTAATTCTCTGAACTATGAATGGAAAGATGCCATTACAAAGATTAACCAAGTCCCTATTGCTCAACGCACAGTGGACAATGTATGCAGACTTTTAATTGAAGAAGAAGCACTCATGCTAGCTACTCCACATTTGAGAGGACCACCCGCATCAAGAGCTCCAGCTAGGCACCCCTTCCGAGGAAGGATCTATGCTCCAAGGATGCCAAGATGCTACATCTGTGATCGTGTGGGACATGCCACCCGGGATTGTCCCTAACGAGTTCCAGCTCCCGTCTCATACCAGCCCAGAGGAACAGACTCCAGAGGCAGAGGCAGAGGCGGAAGACAAGGTCGTCGTGGTCCTCGGCGTGATCCACAAGCTCCACATGCCACATTGGCTTTAACCAATGATCCATAACCTCAACCAGAGTACGACAGACGACTCCTGTGGACTTTGGACAGTGGTGCAGCATTGCATGTTATCTACAGAAAGGAACTTTTCACAGAAATGCACGAGCCTGAACCTGAACTACGTGAACTTTATTCTTTTTCCAATCATCCTTGTCAGGTCAAAGGAAAAGGAACTGTTTATGTTGAAGAGCTCGATGCACTCATTCCTGATGTTTATTACATACCAACAGCAACTAGTAATTTGCTTAGTCAGAGTCACTTGTCTAGAATGTTAAAGTTCCAGGTTCACCACCTTGAAAATGCAAGTTACATAGTTAAAGATGGAGATATTGTTGCTGGAACCATATTAATTGGTGGTATTTATTACTTAAAGCCAAAGCCTAAACTGCAAACACAGGCAAGTATACAAACTCCAAAAAGAGAGAGCACAGGCCCAGAGAGAGATGCTTCAGTGAGAGATCCTGTTGCTGCTCCAAAGGCTCCTAAAGCCAACAAAAAGAAAATTGGGAAACAGGTTGCTCAGAGCAAGCCTGAGGTTCCTCATAAAACTGTTAATGTTGAAAATTCACTAACTTGTAAACCTTTGCATTCTAGGTGTATCCATAAATGGCATAGAAGATTGGGGCATGCCAGTTTCCGTGTTCTTAGGAAGATGCCGGAGTTCACAAAAGGTTTGGATCTAAAGGGGTATAAGGTGTTTTTGGATTGTGCTGTATGCAAAAAGGCCAAATCCAAAGTAGCAGCCATTCCCAAACGCACTACACGCCTGTCAACACGCATTTTTGATTTGGTTCACATTGACATAGTTGGTCCTTTCCCGCCATTATTTGGTGGTAGAAAATATTTTCTAACAATTGTTGATAATTACTCTAGATATGGATATGTATATTCTATGAAAGAAAAATCTGAGACTTTTCAGATCTTTAAAGACTTTGCAGCCCTTGTTTTTACCCAACACCAAGTTCGCATCACCAGAATCCAGAGTGATCGTGGTGCCGAATTCATGTCCCAGCGTTTCCAGGACTGGATGCGTAAGAATGGAATTCTTCATCAGATGTCGGCTCCTTACACACCGGCTCACAACGGTGGGGTACTGCAAACCATGATGTGTTGTCTCCTAGAAAATGCCAATCTTGATATGATATACTGGGGTGAAGCTATAAAATATGCAAATTACATTGTCAACCGTACTTGGAGCAATGTAATAAATGAGACTCCTTTCTTCATGTTGTATGGCTACAAGCCCGATCTTAAAAACATCCATATTTTTGGTTCATATGCTATGGTGAACATTCCCTTAGCTCAAAGAAGGAAAGGAGGTCCGACAGCAAAGAGACTGAGATTTATGGGTATTGATGATAATTCAAAATGGAGCAAATTTATTGACTCTAAACATGTAATTATGATTTCCCAATCTGCTAATTTTGAGGAAGATGTTGACTGGTCCAGGATTCATTCCAATGATACTGGAGTTTATTTTCCTAGAGATGATACTGCTGATGTTACGCAGATTGATGATCAAGATTCCACTGATTCTTCTCAACCTGATGTTCCGTCTTCGCAAGCCACGGATGCTGACGCTAGTGACGAATGTGAGGACAAGGACGAAGCAGAAGAAGACTGGACTGTTGTTCCAAGACATTCCAAGAGGGCCACAAAAGGAATCCCTCCACAACGATATTCTTGGCAATTGACAAAAGCACCCTTGCCTTTGATTTGCAATGTTACACTTCCACCTGATAATTTCACACAAATCAAGCAGCTTCCTGATTCAGAGCAAGACAAATGGTATGAAGCAATGCAGGTTGAAATGGACAGTCTAAAGAAACTTAAAAGTATTTACACCTGCAAAACCTCCAGCAAACAAAAAGGTCATTGGCACTCGATGGGTCTACAGAATCAAAAAGAAGCCAAATGGTGAGTCATTGTACAAGGCCGTTATCCTGAGGACTACACAAATACCTATTCACCGACAGTTCGAACTGAGAGTGTAAAAATTGTTTTAGCAACTGCAACTATCCTTGGTTTAGAAGTTTTCCAGTTCGATGTTGACACAGCTTATCTACATGCAGACCTAGATGAAGAGATCTACGTGAAAAGTCCTCCAGGATTCCGACAGCAAGAAGGGGATACCTGGTTTCTAAACAAAAGTCTTTATGGTCTGAAACAGTCTGGTTTAATGTGGTATTTATGTCTTACTGACAAACTAAATTCAATGGGCTTTATTAAGTCTGAAACTGATGAGTGCGTGTTCACAAAAAGATCTAACAATGCATATGAGATAGTTTTTGTTTATGTTGATGATATTGTTTATATTGGTCCAAATAAGCAAATGAGTGAAATTTTTGCCAAAGCTTTGCAGAGATACTTCACATTGAAATCATTAGGTCATATTAGCACTTATTTAGGTGTTCAGATTGAAAAAAACACAGAAGGGGTTTAGTCTTTCACAAGAAGATAAAATTGAACAAATTTTGCATCATTGCAACATGAAAGATGCTAACACAACAAAGACACCCATGCAAACAGATTTTCATAACTTGACACAAGAAGCAAGTCCTGAGTTCGAGGATCAAACACTTTATTGTTCAGTTATTGGGTCACTGTTGTATATTAGTAGTTGGACCAGACCCGACATTGCACTTAGTGTTAATCTCTTATCTCGACACGTAGGAAAGGCAAAACAGTTTCATTGGTTATGTATTAAGAAATTATTGAGATACCTAAAATACACTAAACACATGAAATTATTGTTAGAACCAACACATACTGATTATGCAGAATTCTGATTGGGCAAGTGATAAGAAATCATGTAAAAGTACTTCAGGTTATATGATGTTCTTAAATGGATGTCCCGTTTATTGGCAAGTACGTAAACAGAATTTTGTTTCTTGTTCATCTACTGAAGCTGAATATGCTTGTGTTTCAGATGCATGTAATTCTCTAACTTGGTTTGATGCTTTAATCACAGATATCTGGACACACCCGATCCAACCGATCACCGTGATGGAAGACAATGAATCGGTGGTTTATATTTCTGAATCACATTTCACAGGTTCTAGGTCCAGGCACATTGATATCCGTTATCAAAACGTAAAACATTTAGTGAAAAAAGATTTTGTTAAAATGCAGTATGTATCTACACATGATCAAATTGCTGATATGCTCAACAAACCACTTCCAGCAGCTCAACATGAGTATCTGCGTAAGAAGATGTGCCTTATTTGATGATGTACCTGATATTTGCTCAACTGGCAAAAGAAGGGGATTGTCACTGCGTTTTTTTATTTACCAGCTGAGCTCATTATTTCTGGACTATCAGACTTTCCGTAGCATACCAAGAATTGTAATCAGTAAGCTAAACTGCGCATGTGTCTCCACCCACATTCCTTTCTTCACTTTTTCCTTTGTTCTCTTGCCAAAGGTCCGGCTGCTGAGAAGCAGCTGGCATGAACTATTTCAAAATGTAACTAATTAGATTAGTAAGATGTTTTATTTTCTTTATAACAAATGTTTATGTTTTATGTTTTATTTGATTTGTATACCGCCCTACTCCCGAAGGACTCAGGGCGGTGAACAGCCAAACAATAAAATAACATAGATACAAAAAAATTAAAAAACCAGATAAAATCAAATTAAATCATTTTGGCCCAGACAAATTTAAAACACCCCAATAATTTAAAAACAAATTAAAATTTACATGTTTAAAAAGGGAAGAGATTAGGCCAAGCCCGCCTGATGGAATAAAAAGGTCTTCACAGCGCGGCAGAAGGTGCGCAGATCCGGGATCCTCCGTATCTCTGGGGGGAGCTCATTCCAGATGGTAGGTGCCCCCACAGAGAAGGCTCTCCCCCTAGGGGTCGCCAGCCGACATTGTTTGGCTGACGGCACCCGGAGGAGTCCCTCTCTATGAGAGCGTACTGGCCGGTGGGAGGCTATTGGTGGTAGTAGGCGGTCCCGTAGATAACCAGGTCCTAAGCCATGGAGCACTTTAAAGGTGGTAACCAAAACCTTGAAGCGCACCCGGAAGACCACCGGGAGCCAGTGCAGCTCGCGCAGGAGAGGTGTCACATGGGAGCGCCATGTCGCTCCCATTACCACCCGCGCGGCCGCACTCTGCGCCAGTTGGAGCCTCCGGGTGCTCCTCAAGGGGAGCCCCATGTAGAGAGCATTACAATAGTCCAGGCGGGAGGTGACGAGGGCATGAGTGACCGTGCGTAACGAGTCCCGATCCAGAAAGGGACGCAACTGGCGAATCAGGCGAACCTGATGAAAAATCCTCCCGGTCACGGCCGTCAAGTGCTCTTCTAAAGACAGCCGTGAATCCAGGAGGACGCCCAAGTTGCGATCCCTCTCCGTGGGGGCCAATGATTCGCCCCCAATAGTCAGTGATGGCATCAACTGACTATATCGGGACGTCGGAAACCACAGCCACTCGGTCTTGGATGGGTTGAGCCTGAGCCTGTTCCTCCCCATCCAGATCCGTACGGCCTCCAGGCACCGGGACATCACTTCAAGGGCATCGTTGGGGTGATCCGGGGTGGAGATGTACAGCTGGGTGTCGTCAGCGTACTGATGGTACTCCACCCCGAAACCACGGATGATCTCGCCCAGCGGCTTCACATAAATGTTGAACAGGAGAGGCGAGAGGACCGACCCTTGCGGCACCCCACATATGAGGGGCCTCGGGGTTGACCTCTGTCCCCCTGTCAACACAGACTGCGACCGGTCAGAGAGAAAGGAGGAGAACCACCGCAACACAGTGCCTCCCACCCCTAACTCTTCCAACGGGTGCAGCATGATACCATGGTCGATGGTATCAAAAGCCGCTGAGAGATCTAACAGGACCAGGACAGAGGAGCACCCCCTGTCCCGAGCCCTCCAGAGATCATCAACCAACGCGACCAATGCCGTTTCCGTGCTGTACCCGGGCCTGAAGCCCGACTGGAACGGATCCAGATACGTCGTTTCATCCAGGTGCTGGGGGAGCTGTTGCGCAACCACACTCTCAACAACCTTCGCCACAAAACGAAGGTTGGAGACCGGACGATAATTTACCAACATTGCCGGGTCCAGGGAAGGCTTCTTGAGGAGAGGCCTCACCACCGCCTCTTTCAAGGCGGCAGGAAAGACACCCTCACCCAACGAAGCATTTATAATCCCCTGGAACCAGCCTCGTGTCACCTCCCGAGAAGCCAGCACTAACCAGGAGGGACACGGGTCCAATAAACAAGTGGTCGCGTTCAGTCTACCCAGAATCCTGTCCACGTCCTCAGGGGTCACAGGATCAAACTCATCCCAGATAACATTCTCAAGACCTGCCCCCGTCCCTCCCCCTGAGACTACCCAGTCGGAGTCCAGATCTTCCCGAATCTGAGTGATTTTGTCATACAGATACTGAACAAAATCCTCGGCTCTACCCTCCAAGGGGTCCTCCCGCGCTTCCTGGTGGAGCAGGGAGCGGGTCACCCTAAACAGGGCGGCCGGGCGATTATCTGATGACGCAATAAGAGCAGCAAAATAGCTACATTTCGCTGCTTTTATCGCCACTAGGTAATTCCTAATATGAGATCTTACCAGTGTCCGGTCAGATTCAGAAAGACTGGCCCTCCAACTGCTCTCTAGGCATCTTTTCCAGCGCTTCAACTCCCTCAGCTCCTCAGTGAACCAAGGAGCTAAATAAGATCGGTGCCGGGTCAGAGGCCGCAAAGGCATGACCCGGTCCAGAGCTCCAGCGGCCACCCTATCCCAGGCGGCCACTAGGTCTCCAGTCGAGGCGTGTGCCAGAGCCTCAGGGAATGGCCCAAGCTCCATCTGGAACCTATCAGGTTCCATCAGGCGCCTGGGGCGGAACCATCTTACCGGCTCCGCCTCCCTGCGGCGGGGTGTAGCGGTTCGAAGGTCGAGACAAAGGAGAGAGTGATCAGACCATGACAAGGGCTTGATGACTATATCCCCTATCTCGAGATCACTCAACCACTGTCCAGAGACAAAAAACAGATCCAGCGTGTTTCCCCCTGTGTGGGTAGGGCCATGAATTAACTGGGTCAGGTCCATGGCTGTCATGGAAGCCATGAACTCCTGAGCCACCTCTGACGCCTCACCCACGGACGGCAGGTTGAAATCCCCCATGACCATAAGCCTAGGGGTATCAACCGCCACCGTGGCGATGACGTTGAGTAGCTCAGGCAGGGCTGCTGCCACGTGGCAGGGAGCCAGGTACGTGATCAGCAAACCCCTCTGAACCCCGTGACCCCATTTCACAAGGAGGGATTCACAGCCGGCCGCCTGAGGAACAGTGGCCTCCCTCGGTCTCAGGCCATCTTTAATAATAACCGCTACCCCCCCGCCCCTCCCCTGTGACCTTGGCTGATGGAATGCGTGGAAACCTGGTGGGCACATTTCAATGAGGGGAACCCCCCCTCCTGGCCCAACCAGGTCTCCGTAATACCTGCCAGGTCCGCACCCCCCTCCTGAATAAGATCACAAATGAGGGGGGCTTTATTTACTACGGACCTGGCATTGCACAGCATCAGCCGAAGGCCTGGGCCCTGAGGGTCTATGCAACCTGGAGAACGGGTGGAGCCTAGGGGGCCAGAGCACACCACCGCTCGTAGACAGCGGGTGCATGCTCCCCTAACACGATATGGCCCCCTGCTCCCGCCATATCTACCCCTCCCACTCACAGTATTGATGTTTGAAACACTATCCGGATGAGCTCTAACACCCCCCTCGACCCCAGGTCCCCCCCCCCGCCGCACTTCAAGGCCAGACCCAACCCTCCCCCTTGTGGGTTTTCCCCCAAACCCACAACCCGAGTTCTAATTCGACCCTCCCCCTCCCTGGGACCCCTTAAAAGTTTAATTAAAAAATTTGATTAAAAAACCCCTCAACCCCCTGGTTTTCACATGCCACCTCTCTGGGTCCCAAAACCCGTCCTTGAGGTAGGCCCTCGATAATGTGGAGGGCCAGATCTGCGAGAGGGGGGAATCTCGCAGCGCAAGAAGTTCATAGGTAGTATACATCTTAGGTTACAGCGAGGGAGGCGGAGATCATAATCAGGGGTCCATTTGGTAATCCCAAAATCAGATGTAACACACAGCCATGCGGCTCCACCGGTAAATACACTGTCCTCTCACGACAGTTTGAGGGGTCTTTCACAGTTTCAGCCAACGGAGAATGACATCCAGCCCGCCCTCTTATATTTCTTAGAATATATCTTCGGGTTTTGTTTTCTTAAAGTATACTTGCAAGGAAAAGTCTTGATCCACCCCTCGTAATCAGGTGCGATTATCCCAAAAACAGAATGGGATTAATCAACGCCCTGACACTCCTCAAGATCCCTCATTTGTGGGGTGCCTCAGGGTTCGATTCTCTCCCCCTTGCTCTTTAACATCTATATGAAGCCGCTGGGTGAAATCATTCGTAGTTTCGGGGTGAGTTACCATCAGTATGCTGATGACACTCAGCTTTACATCTCCACCCCGGACCAATCCAGGGATGCCCTTTCCATGATGTCTAAGTGCCTGGAGGCGGTGGGGGTTTGGATGAGTAGGAACAGGCTCAAACTCAACCCCTCCAAGACGGAGTGGCTGTAGATGCCGGCATCCCAGAATCTAGTGGCCCCACCACTTTTGATGGGAGGGGAGTTGTTTACTCCCTCTGAAAGGGTTCGCAACCTTGGCATTCTCCTGGATTTGCGGCTGTCTTTAGTAGACTATCTGACAGCCGTGTCCAGGAGGGCTTTTGCACAGGTTCGCCTGATGCGCCAGTTGCAACCTTACTTAGACAGGAATGCCCTCCACACAGTCACTCAGGCTCTCGTTATCTCTCGTCTGGACTACTGCAATGCCCTCTACATGGGGCTGTCCTTGAGGTGCACCCGGAGGCTCCAACTGGTCTAGAATGTGGCTGCATGGGTTATTACGGGAGCTTCCCGATACTCCCAGGTTACACCTCTCCTGCGCAAGTTGCACTGGTTGCTGGTGGTCCTTCAGATCTGCTTCAAGGTGCTGGTTCTCACCTATAAGGCTCTTCATGGCATGGGCCTGGGGTACTTGCAGGATCACCTCCTATCGGCCTCCCACTGCCCAGTGCGCTCACATAGGGCTGCCCTCCTCCGGGTGCCGTCAGCCAGACAATGTCGGCTGACAGCGCCCAGGATGAGGATGTTCTCTGTGGCTGCACTGACCCTCTGGAACGAGTTACCCACTGGGCTCCGGACGGCCCCTGAACTCCGTTCCTTCCGCAAAGACCTGAAGACATGGCTTTTTAAGCAAATTGTCTGATTCTGTTTTGGGAGTTTTAATTAATTGTGGGATTTTAATTAAATCTTTTAATCTTATTTATTATTGCTGTTTTATTGTGATTTTATTGTTGTGAGCCGCCCCAAATCCTTTCGAGAGAAGGGCGGCATATAAATTTTAATAAAATAAATAAATAAATAAATAAATAAAATAAACTGTGTCACTCATTTCACAACTGCTTCTCTTCACCACAGTGACAAGATAGGGCACAAAATGTAAAATGTGAGGACAGTCGTAAGCGCGAGGACTTTTTCAGTCCTCACATAGGTCAAAGAACATTTGACTTGTTCTTCTTCCAATTTTACTTCAAGTAAATATCCATATAACTTTTTAATTACATGGTCATCCGAACCCATTAATATCTTGTCTAAACCAGTCGAAACACTATAAATACCTTCTTGTTTAAAGTCTTCTCGATATTTGGAAAGTATTTGCATGTATGAAAACCAATCTATCTTAATTCCCAGATCTTCTAAGTTTTGTTTCAATTTAAGTTCACCCTTTTCATCCAATAATTCATTATATCTAACAATTTGCTCCCCTTCAAATACCACTGGATAAGAAAAAGCTTTAATTGTATATACCCAGACTGGAATCTTCAAATAATGGCATTTTTTGATCTTCTCCCATGTCAAAAAAAAACTTCACGTATCTGATGTCTTCTAAAATACCCCTGAATTTTAGTTCCTTTATACCATAAGAAAGCATGCCATCCCATCAGCAAATCATGTCCCTCCAAATTTAATAATCTAGTGTTTTTCAATGTTACCCATTCTTTAATCCACATTAAACAAACCGCTTGATAGTATAATTCAAAATTCGGTAATCCAAAACCACCTCTCATCTTAGCATCTTGTAACATTGAGTTTTATCCTTGCCTTCTTTCCCTGCCAAACATATTTCAAAACCATTTTATTTAAGTCTGCAAAAAATTCTTTACCCAACTTTACAGGAATTGTCTGAAAAAGATACAAGATTCTAGGTAAAATATTCATCTTAATAGTTGCAATTCTACCAATCAAAGATAGCTGCAAGTTTCTCCATTTCACCAAATCCTGTCCTATCTGTTGCTTGAGCTTATTATAATTATTTTCTTTAAGAGAACTACATCTTGCTGTTAGTTGAATCCCCAAGTATTTTACCTTATTTGTGACCTGCATCTTAGAGATCTCCCTCAGTTCTTCTTTTTGTTTTTTTAACATATTTTTGGTCATTATCTTCGTCTTCTCTTTATTAATTTTCAAACCAGCAACCTCCCCAAATTCACCTATTTTTTCTATCAATTTATTTATTGATGTTAATGGTTCTTCAATAATAAAAACCAGGTCATCAGCAAAAGCTTGTAATTTATATTCTTCCTTTCTAATTTTCATTCCTTTTATCTCTTTTTCTTCTCTAACATTTCTATTCAGCACTTCCAACGTCAATATAAATAGAAATGGGGATAACATCCTTGTCGAGTACCTTTTTCTATTTCAATAGCATCAGTCAATTCTCCATTAATCATTACCTTTGCCTTCTGTTTCGTATATATATTCAATTGCCTGAATAAATTTCCTTCCAAAGCCCATCTCTTCCATTTGTAATGATCAAGGACAAAGTAAATTTGGAAACAAAGAGATGGGAAAAATAATACAATAATATTATAGGCAACTTTATAAAAGAGAGTAGGTTGAAGAGGGGAAAGTTAAAAAATATCTACAGAACGCAAAATTACCTTTGATCCCCAAGGACATTGATGAAATGCTAGATGGGCATATAATAATGATGGAACTAATAGAAGCAATTAAGAAACAAAAAAATGGAAAGACACCAGGACCAGACCATTTGCCTGTTGAATATTATAAGACATTATAAGAATCCTTATGCCTTCCTCTTTTGGATGTTATGAATGAAGTAATGATAAATAAAATAATACCCCAATCATGGACTGAGGCTTATATCACACTGATTCACAAAGAAGACACAGACCCACAGCAAATTAAAAACTATAGGCCTATATCCCTGCTAAACTCGGACTATAAAATCTTTGCTTCAATACTGGCAGAAAGACTTAAGAGATACTTGAGTAACTTTATACATCCAGATCAAAATGGATTTCTTCCAAAAAGACAAATTAGAGACAATATAAGAATAATTTTGAGTACCCTAGAATATTATGAAGCGCATACTGAAAAACAAATGGCTTTGGTATTTTTAGATGCACAAAAAGCATTTGACAATGTGAATTGACGATTTATGATGAAAAAAGTGATTTCTGACAGGTCCTTGCACTTTTGACCAGTCCTCGTGCTTATGACCAGTCATCATTTATGCCCGTTGCAGCATTCTTAAAAACTGTGTCACTCATTTCATAATTGCGGTGCTTCATGTGATTGGGTGGGCATGGCCAGGTGGCATCGCTTCTTTGTCCTAATGACAGTTTGCTGCAATGGTCGTAAGTGTGAAAAATGGTCATAACTCACTTTTTTCAGTGCCATTGTAACTATTGTAAGTCAAGGATTACCTGTACAAAAATACAAAAAGCTTCTTTGCTTGCAAAAAGCTGCCCTAAATACCAATCATTAGATTAGAAATACCTACAACACAGAGTTCCAAATCAGGGAGGGTGCCAGAGCACCTTGAGGAATTAAAATAGTTAAAATGCAATGATAACTATCAGTAGCCAACTCTTGCTCATAAAGTGAAACCCTTTAGCAGAGTGGTCATTTAAGCTCTCCAGAATGAAGCAAAGGAGCAAACAGAATATCTGTTGCTTGTTAAACCAATTACCAGAACAAGTAGACACAGGAACTAGTCAAATTTCCAAAGCTGCTTCTTTTCAGGAACAGAGATTAACATTTTTCCTTCCAAACAAAGCTGAATAGGGAAAATTATCTCATCACTAAACACAGGATTAAACATCACCAAGCACAGAATTAAACTTCACCAAAAACCAGTTTTAGACCAAAAGTCAGAAAAGGTATGTAAACTCACATTTGAATGTCAATCTTTCTAGCTAGCTAATAAGCCTTGCTGAATGTCACTCATCTTGGTTCCTTGTCATTAAAAGCTTCTGCTTCATTATTTAATTATTTCTTCAAAGTGCTGATCGTTGCACCCTGGCTGGAAGAACTCTATCAGGGGAGTATTTCCTCCCAATAGCAGTGTAAAAAGCTTAAAACAACCCTTCCCCTTTAGGAAAGTCAAGCAAAAAAACCCACCTCTGAGTAGCTCCAGAACCAGAAGTGACAGTAAGTCTAGGCATATTGCCAAGAATGTAATAAGGGTTAATGGAGAGGCAGTTTCTTTAAGCAGGGCAATAAAGATTACGCTAGGAAACAACACCAGAATGTTGTAATTCCTTACAGGATTAACCCTGTAAAGTGGAAAAAAACAAAAGGAGATTTCTTCTAACAACCAGTTCTCCTAATTGCTTAACTACTTAACAACCGGTTCTACCGAACTGGTGCAAACTGGTAGAATCCCACCACTGGCTAACACTCTAGAACAGGGGTCCTCAAACTTTTTAAACAGGGGGCCAACTCACAGTCCCTCAGACTGTTGGGGGTCTGGACCGGCTGGGTGGGTGTGACTAGGTGGGCATGTGACTGGGTGGGTGTGGCCAATTTAGAAGTCCATTTTGCCAATTTAGCAGTCCATTAAACAATACACACAAATTAAACTTTCATTTCTTTTGCTCCTGGGAATGTTTTATTTGTTTTATTTATTTATTTTATTTTATTTTATTTTATTGGATTTCTACACCGCCCTACTCCCGAAGGACTCAGGGCGGTGAACAGCCATCAGATAAAACACATAAATACAAAAATTTAAAATAGAATAAAAATGAATTAAATAATTTGGCTGAAACAAATTTAAAATACCCAATAATTTAAAAACAAATTAAAATTTACATTTAAAAGGGGAGAAGATTTAGGCCAGGCCAGCTTGATGAAATAAGAAAGTCTTGAGCGCACGACGGAAGGTGCGCAGATCCGGGATCCTCCGTATCTCCGGGGGGAGCTCGTTCCAGATCGTAGGTGCCCCCACAGAGAAGGCTCTCCCCAAGGGGCCGCCAGTTGGCATTGTTTGGCCAATGGCACCTGGAGGAGCCCCTCTCTATGGGAGCGTATTGGCCGGTGGGAGGCTATTGGTGGTAGCAGGCAGTCCCATAGATAACCAGGTCCTAAGCCATGGAGCGCTTTAAAGGTGATAACCAAAACCTTGAAGCGCACCCAGAAGACCACCTGGAGCCAGTGCAGCTCACGCAGGAGAGGTGTTACATGGGACCTCCACGTCGCTCCCATAACCACCTGCACTCTGCGCCAGTTAGAGCCTCCGAGTGCACCTCAAGGGGAGCCCCATGTAGAGAGCGTTACAATAGTCCAGACGAGAGGTGACAAGTTTTCTTTTACTAAACCTTTTTAAAGTTGTTTAGTGGTCCACTTCAGGATATTCAGTTTTGCAGCAATTCTTCTCAGCCCCAAGGATCTTACAATCAATAAGTCTTTATCTATCTATCTATCTATCTATCTATCTATCTATCTATCTATCTATCTATCATCTCTATATCTACCTATTTCTCTCTCTCTCTGTCTCTGTCTCTTTCTCTCTCTTTCCATATCTCTCTCTTTCCACCTCTCTCTCTCTCTCTCCTGGGGCATCTTCTGGAAGATCCCCTTCAATCCTGGCAGTGCACTGGGATACCTCACTGAATTCAATTCTATTCCATTCCATTCCATTCCATTCCTTTCCCTTTCCATTCCCATTCCCATTCCCATTCCATTCCATCCCGTTCCTGTTCCCATTCCCATTCCCACTTCAGCCTACTATTTCATCCCATCCCATCCCATCCCATCCCATCCCATCCCATCCCATCCCATCCCTATTCCTATTCCTATTCCTATTCCCATTCCATTCTCTCCTACTTCTATTCCATTCCATGCCCTTCCTGCTT
Source organism: Pantherophis guttatus (assembly GCF_059756535.1). Taxonomy (NCBI): domain Eukaryota; kingdom Metazoa; phylum Chordata; class Lepidosauria; order Squamata; family Colubridae; genus Pantherophis; species Pantherophis guttatus. The sequence continues at coordinate 93,267,300 of NC_142066.1, forward strand.
CCCTCTCCAGGGGAAGAGACAGCCGTCCTCCTTCAGGGCCAGGTTGCTTCACCGGCCAATGCCAGGATTGATATCTATGTGTGGTAGCTAAATTCCACAAAGGAAATACAATAGATTTAATTGGGGGGCTGGGAGATCCGGTCCGTCAAAAACAAAAAAATCCACCTTCAGAAAGAGCCACCATGGGCAGTGGGGCTGGGTTCACCTTTGGTTGTCCCAGTGCGAGTAATGCCCCTTCACTGACAGCCCACAATGCTTCGTGAAGGCAGCTTTGCTCAAACTGTGGGAGAGAGGGGTTGAGCTGTCACAACATCTCCTGACTGTTTTTCACAGATCAAGGGGGGGAATCTTTGCTTGTTCGGAAAGTCAATTTTCTCTGGCAACAGTCAGGCAATTTGAGTTTGGGAAAGATTTTGGGCTTGGAATGAGAATCAATCAGGAATCAGGTGAACCTCCCTCCTTTCTGTGGATCTGCGCAATGTGGGATTCTTTGAACACCTCCACCCTGCCCCCATTTAACTAACTCCACATCTCCGATCTGGATAACTCTGGAATGAAGGATGAGTTTATGAGTAAAAGTACATTTTATCTAATGGAGGGGAGGGGGATGTGTGTGCCCCAACGTCTTCCATCCTCCTTGGAATCCACCCTCCAGGACCTCCTGAAGCCTCAGCCTAGCATCCTCCCCCGATCATTAGAACAAAGGCCAACAAGTTCCGCTCTTTATCAGTGGGGGGTGGGGTAAATTGGCAAAATGGACTGCTAACTCAAATTAAAACAGGAACTAGAGGAACAGGGATTTAAGATGGATTGGTTTTCATATATGCAAATATTTTCTAGGTATCGAGAAGATTGTAAGCAAGAAGGGTTTTACAATGCTTTGACTAATTTGGATAAGATTTTAATGGGAGATGATGATCATATTATTAAAAAGCTGTATGGGTTTTTGCTAGAGTTAAAACTGGAAGAAGAACAAGTTAAAGAATCGATGGTAGCATGGGGGGAAATTTTGGTTATGGGATTGATTTAGAAAAATGGCAAAAATTGTGGTCTCATAACTATAAAGTGACAATGTCTACAGCATATAAGGAAAATTTGTATAAGATGTTTTATAGATGGCATTTATCCCCTTTGAGAATCGCCAGAATGTTCCAGAACAAATCGGAGAGGTGTTGGAAATGTCATCAGACGCCAGGATACTATTACCACATGTGGTGGACATGCCTAGAAGCAAGGAGATATTGGACACATGTGGTTGGAAAAAATGACCAAGAGACACATAGACTTTAAACCAGAGATATTTTTATTAGGGATTTTACCAGAAATATATAACAAAGAACTGCAGTATTTAATTGTGAATCTTCTAACAGCAGCTAGAATTGTATTTGCTAAAAATTGGAAAGTAGAAATGATACCTATAGATGAAGAAATTATTAGGAAAATGTTGGACTGTGCCAAAATGAGTAAACTGACATTAGAAATAAGAGAGCAGGAAGAAAAACAATATTATTTGATATGGGATTTATTTTACCATTGGGTAGAAATAAAAAATGGTGATATATAAGTAAATGCTGAAATACTTTAAATGATGATACAATTGATAAGAATAAATTTTGGATATGTAGTGATATTGTGAAGAGAGGAGAGGGCAGAAACTGTATATATATGGGGGTTGAATCAATCTCAGTCATATGTATGTGATTGTGTTTCGTTATAGTCTTCTTTCTGTTTTTTGTTTCTAATTTGTTTCTAATAAAAACCTTTATTTAAAAAAAAGAGAGAGAGGAGAGGGCACTAGGGATGCAAACTGACCGATGTACTGTCTGTACTTGATTGAATGAATGATGTTTGTTACGGTTTTTTTTTTAAAATAAAAAATGATTTGGATAAAAAAAAGAATATCTCTGGTTTCAAATTAATATGCTGTTTTATCATTTTTTCCAGCCATGTATGTATTTTTCTCCAATATTTTTTCACTTTTTGCAATGTCTACCACATATGATACTATGAACCAGGTGTTTGATGACATTTCCAACATTTTGCAGACTTATCCTTAAACACCTTTGCTAATCTTGAGGGTGAAAAATGCCATCTATAAAACATTTTATAAATATTTTCTTTGTATGCAGTAGATATTGTTAATTTTTCATTTCTATCCCATAATTTCTGCCATTGATCTAACTCAATTGAATAGCCAAAATTTTTAACTCATACTATCATTGTCTCTTTTACTTGTTCATTTTCCATCTTAATACTTAACAAATAGCTATATATTTTCTTTATTAATTTTTCATCTGTACCTGTTAATATCTGATCTGATTCTATTAATTATTTTTTTTATTGAAAAAGTTTTTCAAATACAGATTTTTCCCCCTTTTTTCTCCCCCCCTCCTCCCTAACCCCCCCTCACCACCCATCCCCCTGTGACTTCTTCAAAGTACGATCCAAATTCATAACAGATTATATAATATTTTTCCATCCCCTTACTCCATCCCCCAAATACTGACCCTTTCTTTCTAATAATATTATTACATCCCCCTTTTTCCATACATTTCAAAATAACATTCTACTATAACATTATATAATAACTTCTAATTTAGCATAGTAATATTATTATGACTCCCAATTTAGCAATAATCTGCCCTTTTTCTCCTCCCTCATACATATATCTGTATATTAATATAACATTTCAAAACAACCTTCCACTTTAAAACTATATAATAAATCCTAATTTAACATTTAATCTTTTGTGTATATTAATATAACATTTCAAAACAGCCTTCCCCTATAAAACTATATAATAAATCCTAATTTGACATTTATTCAACTCTATCCATTTCCTCCACTCCCATAAATGTATCTCTTAAACATCCCTTTTCTTAAACTAAACAATCAATAAACTAACCTGTCTCCACCCACTTTCCTACAAAATTACCATACATAACAATTCTTAATATCTTTATTCTTCTGCCCACCCTACTAAAAAAAAATATATTCCCTTATATAAATAAAATCAATGACTTAAAACTTATAGTCCGTATAATGTCTTCTTTGATGTCTTTCCACTGGATTGTTAACTCCATCATCCATATTAGGGTAACATAACATCCTGATTGCAACAGAGTGTTCAAAGTCCTCAGTTATCATCTGCCCCCATCAGTAATGAATATCTTCATGTATGTAAGAAAAAAAAAACAATCACCTGAGTGACATTGTAATTATATTCCATATAATATCTGTAGTAGTGGCTTTCTTCAGGATTATTAATTCCCACCGTCATACTGGGGTAACAACCAGATCTTCTGCATGCCCCAGCATAGCTCTCTTGCCATATAGCTCAGCATAAACATAATACATTTATCAAAAAAAATCCAAAATAGATAATTCCAATCCAACAATTTAAGGCCCTTTTCACATCCCAAAATTATGGCATTGCAGAGGTCCGTCACTCTCCTCAGGATAATATTAACCAATACTTCGCCTCAACTATCTTTTCATGTATTCAGTCATCTTTTAATTAACTGGCTTCACTGTTGCCTAATTTAGAAATTTTGATTTTTGTGAAATCTATTTCTTTTTTTCTTGAATTTTTGTGGGTTTGATCTCCATCCTAATTTCCTTTCTACGAGTTGTATATCAACTGGTCAGTTTTCATTCTGATTTATGACTTGATCTTGTTGGTTTTGCTTTTGTGGCTCATATTTCTTTTCTATAAGTTGTATATCAACTAATTGATTTCCATGCTTGTCTGTGACTTGATGAGTCATCACGTTAAAATCCGATGCCACGTCTCTCTTATTTATAGATAATCCAACTGGGGCATCTAAAGAATCCAAAGGCGATTCATCTACAGAGACCTCTGTAGCTCGATATTTTTCCTTTATTTCCAACTCCTTCTGCTTATCTTGTGTTGTGCATAAAAATGTTGAGCTCATTTTCAAAAATTTTTGGTGAAATTCTTCCGCTTTTTCAACAGTATTTAATTGGTATCTTTCTCCTTGATATCTCAATATTATACCAACTGGAACATCCCATCTAAGTAAAATATTTTGTTTTTTAAGCTCAGTCACCAGAAATCCAAATTTCTTTCTTTCCAATAACATCTTAGGCGGTAATTCTTTATATATCCAAATCTTTCTTCCAAACAATTGCAAAATAGAATTAAAAGATTTTTGCACAATATTATTTCTTATTTCTTTATCTGTAAAATAAATCACCACATCTCTAGGCAGTTGCCTTTGCTTTGCAATCCAGGAATTTATTCTATAGACTCTGTCAATCCTACAAAATACTTCCTCAGGATGAACCTTTAAGATCCCAGCCAGAATTTCAGAAGATATTTTCCTTAAATCATCTCTGTTATTTTCCTGTATTCCTCTCAGTCTAATCGCATATTCTGTGAGATTGTATATTGCATCATTAAAACTTCTTTTTCAATCCGTTGTTTTATATTTTCAGCATTACAAGTCTCATGATCAGCTTCCATTTTAGGTTTTTCTTCTAAGCTATTGTCTTGAATGTTTATCAAATCATTTTCAATTCTTTGTATTTTATTGTCCAAATTATCCTCAATTTTCTCCATTTTAGACTCTAATAAATTAATATTTGTATCCTACTTCATAGCAATTTCTGAAAAACCATTAGTCACTTTTACAATCTTTCGTTGCAAAGTATCAAATTTTAATTGCACCAATTCTTTAATTTCCTGCTAAAATTTTTCAAAGTTCTGGTTCATAATCTCATCCCTTCTTACAATCTCCTCCAAGAGAAATTCAATTATATTAAAATCAGTTTTCTGAGTCTGTAGGTTTAAAACTTGTTCATATAGTTTGTAAATGGGGGAATCCCCCCCCACTGCTTGTTTGTCTGGCTTTGTTAATCTAAACGCCATATTTCCACACAGACAAACTTTAGAAAAGAAAAAAAAAGCAGAGAAAAAAAAAAGCTTCTTTCCAAACAAGATCAATATCAAATCTCCAGGAAAGAGAAAACACAAAAGTGGAGCTTTTTCTTCAATTGTAGCCAGGAGTATTTATTCCGCTACTTTGTTGCTTAATGAGAAACGGAAGGACTTTCCCTTTTCAGCTTTCCCTGCTCAAGCCTCGGGAGTCGCCATTTAAAAAAAAATTATTTTTTTTTTTACTTTCTTCAGTATCTTTTACAAAGTAAATAAAAATACTTGCGATTTAGGGTCACAGGTCCAGATCTCATCCTCTTTACTTAGTCTGTTATTTTTCTTTAAAAGGCTTGTTCTCATCGCCTGGCTCTGCAAAAAAAAAGCAGAGGTCTCCCAAAGCCCGGAGCAGCGGCGAGGGATATAGGGAGCCTCATCCGCTTCGCCCCCAAGAGTAAAAAAAAACTCTGGGGGCTTCGCGGAGAGCTCTACCTGCCCTCACCTGCTCTATCTCACATTTCCTTATGGAAATGGAGTTTTTCGAGCCGCCTTTCCGTTGTAAAGGTGGCTCTTTACAGGCGATGGGGCTGGCGGTCCAGAGGGACCGTCTGGCAGCGGCGGAGAGCAAACCGGAAGTCTAATTCTATTAATTCTTTATAAAAAGCATACATTTTAACATTCTTCTCACATCTAGATTGTATCTACACATATGGCCACCATGTTATCTCAATTCCTTGATCACTCAATTCCTGTTTAGTTTTAAATTCCCCATTTTCATTTAAAATATCTATATCTAGTAATATTTTCCATATCAGTAACATTTGGATAGATCAGTGCCTCCATTGTGGAGAGCCAGACTGGTATTTTCAAATAGTATTGTTTTTGTTACAGGTGAAAATACCTAACTATCTGTACATACACACACACACACACACACACACACACACACACACATATTTGTCTATGTAAGTTTTCACGGGTATATATGTGTGTATAGTTAATATTTCGGGTTTCTTCCCTGTAATTGTGGATATATCCCTAAAAGGGTAGAAGCGACGTTTCGACAGAATCTCATCTGCCATCATCAGGCTTATGTGAGGAGTCTTTTGCAGTAACTGCTGTTACTATTTCAAATCTGGTGCTGGTAGTCTGGGATGGCTCCACCTTTTCATTCTGATTGGTTGGGAATCCCAGTATGTGTTTATTGGCTTGGCTTTGGGTGTATGGTCGGTTTTTCTCCACTAGGTGGCAGGGCTTCATCTTTGTGGCTGGTTTGAATATGATTTGGTTGGGACTTGTACATGCTTTTTGATTAATACTTGATCTATGTTTTATATTTGGTGTTAAGATTCGTCTATCTATGAGAGCAGGTTTCCAAATAGTAGGCAGACGTGAAGTGTCATCCCGTTTATTCATGCAATATGGTCTTTTCTCTATTTCAATTGCCTCTCTGATTATTCTGCCATTGAGATGTTCTATTTTTGCAACTGTTTTTGTGTTATTAAAATTAATATTGTGTCCTGTTGTATTTATGTGTTGAACTAATGATGATGTGTGTTCTTGCTTTTGTATTGAGTTTTTGTGTTCCTCGATGCGCACACTCATTCTTCTGTTGGTCTGTCCAATGTATGTTGATGGGCAGGAAGCACACGGGATTTCGTATATGCCTTGGTTTTCTAATTCTATTTTGTCCTTAGGGTTTCTCAGAATGGACGATATCTTTCTATCTGTGCAAAATATGGTTTTGATGTTGTGTCTATGTAGTACTTTGCTAATTTTATCTGTTGTTCCCCTTATATAGGGCAAGATGGCTTTCCCATTGTTTTGTTCCTCTTGTTGTTTTTTCTTCTGTCTAGGTGTTGCATGTTGGATCATATTGATGACTTTATTTCTACAGAACCCATTTGATGTCAGTACATTAGTTAGTGCATATAATTCTGTTTGTAAATGTGCTTCATCAGCCAGACGTTTAGTTCTTGTGGTTAATGTTTTGGCAACAGAGTTTATTTGTGCTGGATGGTGGTGTGATTTGGCGTTGAGATAGCGGTTAGTATGTGTATATATGTGTGTGTGTGTGTGTGTGTGTGTGTGTGTGTGTGTGTGTGTGTGTATATATATATATATATATATATATTCTTACTTCTTCGTAGGGTTTATGTGTGTTTTTCTTCTAGCCAGGTTTTCCCTACGTAGCCAAAGTTTTTTTTGTAGCTCCAGCTCAGTAGAATCTCATCTACTCGGTTCTGGGCTTTTTTCTTTTCTAACACCTAGCAAGCTCTCACTGCTAGGTGGGAGACCTAAATAGATCCATTTCTAGCTCGTTAGCTGTCATCAGTAGGCCACACCCATATCCTCCCTGTAAAGGCATAGTATCAATTTTCTTACTTCTTCGTAGGGTTTATGTGTGTTTTTCTTCTAGCCAGGTTTTCCCTACGTAGCCAAGGTTATATATATATAAAATATATATATAAAATCAATATCATGTCCTGTGGCTTTAAGGTGTTGGACCAGGGTTTTAAGGTGTTGGACCTTAAAGCCACAGGACATGATATTGATTTTAAAAAGACCAGAACTATCGCCAAAACTGAACACTTTAACAACAGAATAATCAGAGAAGCCATCGAGATAGAAAAACGCCCACACAGCCTGAACAAACGAGATGATACCTCCTGCCTACCAGCCATTTGGAAACCCGCCCTTATTGACAAACGAGTCCCTAACACGACGAATGACACCAGACCCACACTCACGAGAGCCACACAGGATGTCACCACCACACATCCACGCAGAAAGCAGACTGAAACCCACACTGATAATGAGCCACGACCAAGGACCAGAAGCCAGACCGCAGCTGCATCATTAGCCACTTTAAACCCCTCCAATCCATACATGAAGCAGACTGACACCCACCATGAAGAGCTCGCACGGCCACAAACACAAAGCCAAACAACAACAACGCAGCTCAGACTTCCGGTTTGCAAGCTTCGGCGACGGCGGTGATTTTTTAAAGACCGCCAGCCCCGCTGCCTGTAGAGCCGCCCCGCGAACGAGGAGCGGCTCGAAAACTCCAAAATCTCGAAGATTGTAGGAGCAGAGACAGCAGGGCACAGGTTGAGCCCCTGTAACCCCCCCAGGGAATTGCTTCTGGGGGAGAAAACAGGCGCGGCTCCCTCCCAACCTGCAGAGACTCTGGGCGGCGTGGGACGATTCTGCCTTCAGCAGAACAAGCCGGCAGCAGCAAACTTTTAAAGTGAAAGGAATTAACCCTAACAAACAGCGGAAATACCAACTTGAATCCAGAAACTTGAAAATTGCAAGTATTAGTGCTTTGTTGACTTTTTAAATCAAAAGAGAAAGTGAGTGAGTGAAAGTGATTTGAAAAAATATGGCGCCCAGCATTTGAGTTAACAAGCTAGTGAAAGTGGATTTGTGAAGCCTTCCTGCTTTGCTATAAAGTTACAGAGCTGCTACAAAGTTGCTTTATCTAAAGGAAAAATTTCTTTTTCTAAAAATTTGACTTTGTTTTACTTCAGTTTTATTTGATTAAATCTGGGGGACTTTTTTAGAAGTCTTTGTCCAGGAGGGAAAGGAAAAGGAACTTCCCTCTTCAGAAAAACTAGCCTACGTGGCAGAATGACTTCAAAGAAGCAGGAAGGGAAGGTAACAGGGGGGGATCCCCCACACACAAACATGAAACGCAGCTTCCCCCTGCTCAACAGTTACAGACTCAGAAAAAAGAATTTGATGTGGGAGATTTAAAAGAATTTATTTCTAAAACTTTGGATGATAAATTTCAAAAATCTCAACAGGAGATAGATGATAAACTTCAAAAATCACATCAGGGGATAGATGATAAACTTCAAAAATCACACCAGGAATTTATGCAGGAAATTAATGAAGTTAAAGATATGGTGAAACAGAATCAAAACAAGGTGACCAAAAAAATATCAGAAGTGGCATCTGGCCTGGCAGAATTTATTGGAAAAGTTGATTTTAAAGTTGAAGAATTTAAATCAGAAGTTAATGTTAAGATGAAAGACAATGATTATAAAACTGCTGATGTTGACAATAAAATGCAGAGAGTTGAAGACGAGATTGTCATGATACAATTCAGGGCAATGGAGTTTGCTATACGGCTTCGAGGAATTCGAGAGGAGGAAAGACAGGATTTGAGACAAGTTTGCTCTGAGGCCCTGGCTAAGATTTTACAGGTTAATCCAGATGTGGTTTTTCACAAAATAGACAAAATTTACAGAGTGAACTCTTGGGTGGCCAGACAAAGACAATTACCTAGAGACGTAGTCATATATTTTACAGATAGAGAAATAAGAAACGATATCCTGCAAAAATCCTTTTACACTTCTGTACAAGTGGGGGGTTCACGAATTGGAATTTATAAAGAATTACCTCCTAAAATGCTGAAAGCTAGAAAAGAATTTGGCTTTCTTGTTAAGGAATTGCAAAATTTACAGATATCTTTCCGGTGGGACGCACCAGTTGGCATAATTTTCAGATACAAGGGAGAAAGATATCGTTTGAATACCGTGGAGAAGGCACAGCACTTCTACACTACTATTCTTAAGGAAAGAACACCATCTCCACGTACATCTACAGTTTTGGAGATTAAAGAGAGTGAAGAGAAGCAACCTCAACGAGAACTGCAAGAACAGTCTAAGCAGGAATTAGAAGAAGTGCAAGGTGCAGAAGGATGAGCCCTTGCTGGAATCTTCTCCAATCTTGGACCCGGTTCGGATGATCGAAGTTAAGGATCAACGTATAACTCGAGCTCAAGCTAAGTTACTTAAACAAAAGCAACAACAACAACAGGAAAGACAAGACAAGGAGGCAGATAAGAGTACTGCACAAGAGATTGGAGTTATGGGAGGAGTGAGATCGAAGATTTCGGATGATCTTCAATTATTTTGCTCTTTGCTCCAGAAAGAGGCTGATGACGTTTAGGTGTTTATCCTGGAATGTTAATGGGTTGAATTCAGCACAGAAAAGGAAGAAATTATTTACATATTTGAAACAATTTAATAATGATATAATTTGTTTACAAGAAACGCATATCACAACTCAAGATCAAAAATATTTGATAAACTCCAAACTAGGAACACATTTTATATCTTCAACTTTGCAAAAAAAGAATGGAGTGGTAATTTATGTAAATAAAAAGTTAACAGCTAAAGTTATAGAAACAGATGAAGATGGTAGGTTTGTAGCAATTGAATTGTCTACCGCAAATGGCCAAATTCTTCTGATTGGGATTTATGCTCCCAATCAACAACAGGACTATTTCTATAAGATGTTACATACTAAAATATTGCAATGGGATTACAGATCTATTTTAATTATGGGAGACTGGAATGGAGTAATTGATTCTAAATTAGATAAAAAGAGTTTGGCAAAGTCTAGAATCAGATTACCACAGACCTTTTTTGACATGAAAGAAGATATGGAACTAAAAGATGTTTGGAGAATACATAATTCAAAAGAATTGGACTATACTTTTTATTCTGACAGACACAGATCCTTCTCTAGGATTGACTTTATTTTGTCGACAGATGATTTACTTGTTAAGACAAAAAGAACAAAGATTTTTCCAAGAACTTTGACTGACCATAGCCCAGTATGGATAGAAATTGAGATGGACAAGGTTGAGAGACGTTCTTGGAGATTAAATGAGAATTTGTTTAGATATGAAAAAAATACAACAGAACTTAAAAAGCATTTGAAAGAATTTTTTGAAATAAATTTGAATAAAGGTACCCCAATTGAAATTGTGTGGGATGCAAGTAAAGCTTATATGAGAGGGGTACTTATCTACATGAACTCTAAACATAGACTGTTCCGACAAAAGAAAAGATCTGAATTGGAAATAGAAATAAAGAAAAAAGAACCGTTACTTATTAAAAATCCAACAGATGAAAGAATACGTAGTGCTATAAAACTTTTGAAAGACCAATTTCAAATGCTTATGGCGGAACAAGTTGCAACAAACTTACAATATGCGAAGCATAATACATTTTGTAACGCTAATAAACCGGGCAGATGGTTGGCTTACACATTGAGGAAAAAACAAAGTATACGGACTATTGATAGTATTGATATTGGAGGGAAAGAAATTTTTCAACAAAAATTAATTAAAGAAGCTTTTGTGGACTATTATATTAAATTATATGCTAAAGAGGAGGTGCAGAATGGACTTATAGAAAAATATTTAAACGATAAAAGAGTTACAAAAATTACTGATCAACAAAAGGAAAGAATGAATTATCCCATAACAGAGGAGGAGATAATAGTAGCAATTAAACAGTTAAAAACAGCCAAAGCTCCTGGCACGGATGGCTTGACCGCAGTGTATTACAAAACTTTGCAAGCTGAAATGGTGGAACAACTTAGAGATTTATTTTGCAATATTCAGCAAGGGGGTAAAATACCCCCATCATGGACAACAGCTTATATATCTTTGATACCAAAAGAACAAATTGGTCCTAAAAAACCAGAGAACTATAGACCAATATCTCTTTTGAACACAGATTATAAAATTTTTGCGAAAGTACTAGCCAACAGGTTGATGCCAGTAATTCAGAAGGTGATTCATGATGATCAAGCGGGATTTATCGAGGGCAGATATATGAAGGACAATGTAAGGCAAGTAATAGATTTATTGGAATATCTTGAGAAGAATAAACAGATCCCTGCAGTGCTGGTCTTCTTGGATGCAGAGAAGGCCTTTGATAGAGTGGATTGGAATTTTCTATTAAAGACTTTGAAAAAGATGGACTTTGGGGATCAATTTATACAGGCGATTTCGGCAATTTATCAAGAGCAAAAGGCACAGATCATTATTAATGGAAGTCTGACAACAGAGTTTAAAATTGAAAAAGGAACAAGACAGGGATGTCCGCTGTCCCCACTTTTATTTATTTTAACACTAGAAGTCTTGCTAAATACAATACGGGACTCTAATATCTTGAGAGGTATAAAGATTAGGCAAGAGGATTACAGAATAAAGGCATTTGCAGATGATCTGGTTGTTACCCTCTCACAACCAATGGAATCAATAATCTTGATGAAGGACATTATACAAGACTATGGTAAAGTTTCAGGTTTTAGATTGAATCCAAAAAAGACTAAAATGATAGCTAAAAATATGACACAAGATCGTAAACATGAGCTTGAAAGGAGGGCAGGTTTTGAGACTGTACCTAAGGTAAAATATCTAGGAGTTCAGGTTGCAGAATCAAATATGAAATTGTTTCAAAATAACTATGAGGTGTTGTGGCGAGAGGTGCAGAAAGATACGGAGACTTGGAAAAAACTGCAGCTGTCTCTACTTGGAAGAATAGCAGCAGTTAAGATGAATATTTTGCCAAGATTTCTTTTTTTGTTTCAAATGATTCCGGTGCTTAAAAGTGATAAACAATTGAAAGTTTGGCAATCTGGAGTGAATAAGTTTGTCTGGAACGAGAAGAAGCCAAGAGTGAAATTGAAAATTATGCAAGATATTCCAGAAAGAGGAGGTCTTAAACTTCCAAACCTACAGTTATATTATGATGCAGCAGCTTTAACCTTAACAAGTGATTGGTTTGGAAGGAAAAAGACTGGAATATTGAACGCAGAAAGTTTTGATCTTGAATTTGGATGGCATGCTTACTTATTTTACGACGACAAAGTAGATAAAGTATTTAAAAGTCATATACTTAGAGATTCTTTGATGAGAGTTTGGAAGAAGCACCGACTCAAATGGGATTATAAAATACCGCTATGGCTGGATCTTGGTCATACTTTGTGGAATACAAATATAATGTCACTCGGGGGGTTTTTATATAAAGAGGTTCTTTTTACAGATGCGGGCAGATGGCAGCTGAAGACATTGCAGACACTGTTGGACGAAGGGATTAATTTAACTTGGTTACAGTATAATCAATTACAATTGAGATGGAAAGAGGACCAAAAAACTGGTATTATGTTGCATGAGGAAGAATTGGTTAGACATATAAGAGAGAAAGGTCCAATGCATATCAAAAGGCTTTATAATGTTTTGCTAGAAAGAGATTCAGAAACTGAATTAGTTAAAGATTGTATGATTAAGTGGGCACAGAATTTTGAAGAACCAGTGATGCTGGAAACATGGGAAAAAATTTGGGTTCAGAATGTTAAATTTACACAGTCGCAGAATCTGAGGGAAAATTTCTACAAAATGTTTTATAGATGGCATTTAGATCCCAAAAAGTTGTCATGTATGTACCCTAATGTTCAGCCAAAATGCTGGAGATGTGAATGTTTGGATGCTACATATTATCATGTTTGGTGGACCTGTAGGAAAGTTAAAGCTTTTTGGATAAAAATTTGGTGGGTCATGCAGAATGTTTTGAAGAAAAAAATTCAATTCTCTCCACAACTGTTTTTATTGGGTATAGTTAAGGGTTTTACATTGGGTGAAACAAAATTGATATTGTATATGATAACAGCAGCAAGATTGTTGATAGGTAAATATTGGAAGAATGAAGCTTTGCCCACTATTGAGGAATGGACTTTGAAGATGGCCAGTTTTGCAGAGATGGCGAAGATTTCAGCATATTTAAAAGACTGTTCACAAGAGACTTATGAGTGGGAATGGAAAAGGTGGATAGAATATGTTCAGAACAAATATCAAACTAGAAAGTATCAAATAGCTTTTATTTGAAAATAATGTAATGTAGTGGAAATATTTTAATGTAATGAGGTAAAGAGAAAAATTACACAGGGGAGGGAGGGGTTCAAGTTTACATATAAGTGTTATATTAAGGGTTTTTTATGAGTATGAATATATTATAGGGAAGTCTGGGGGGAGGGGAGGGTTAGGGAGGGTTAGGGAGGTTGGGAAGTTTGGGGGGAGGCGGGGGGGGAAAAAGGGGTGAAAATGTAATTGTAAAACTTTTGCAATAAAAAAAGAAAAAAAAAACCAACAACAACGCAGCTCACCAGCTCAAATCCCCCTGCAACTCAGACTAAGCTGAGCACAACCAAGCCCCCACCCAAACAGAACACACCCCCAGCCAATCAGAGCACAACCAACCCCCCATCCAATCAGAGCACAGCCAAGCCCCTAACCAATCAGAACACACCTCCACCCAATCAGAACACAGCCAAGTTCCCACCCAATCAGCTCACACCCCCACTAGCAGTTAAAAGGAAGAGACAGCTGCGATCTCACATTGCTCCTGGAAGCACGAAGCTGAGAACACCAGCCTGAAGATGACGAATGAGACTTCGTCGAAACGTCGCCAAGACACTTCCAATTTTACGTGGGAGAAGACCCGAATAACCAAAGACCTACATACAAACACCCGCGAAAACCTGAGGAAAAAAATATATATATATATATATATATATATGTGTAGGGGTTAATCCTTGACACATCAATTGTCCGTCCCACTGACTCCTCCTTACCTTTGACTCCTCCTTCTGTGTATATATACTGATGTTCTGGACTGCGAGTTTAACTTGCCTGATGTTCTCCTGTGATAGAAACCAAGAAATAAATACTGTTTAAACTCTCATGACTTGCATCCTGATTATTGGGCCTATATAAAAGAAATAATAGCAACAGATTGGTAGCAGAGGATGGTTTGAAGGCCCAACCAATCCAAAGATGCAAGAAACTCCAAAGTTGGATGAAGGTAAAAGAAGACCTATCACCAGATCACTCAAAAAAAGAATGGCAGCTCAACTAACTCCTACAGAAACCACACTGAAAGAAAAGGCAGAGAAAGACGAGAGATTTTCCAATACCGAGATACTGCCAGACATCATGGAACAACAAACCAAAAATGAAGATACTCCCTCAGTCATCAAAAAAGAGGATGACATGAAAAAGAAAATAATTAAACTGATAGAAGAAATCCGAACGATCCAAATCTGTTAACGAAACTCCGCAATCTCATAGAAAATCATGAAGCAGCGACAGATGAGGAGGAAGATGAATCCAGCCAAGATGAAGAAAGCGAGGTAGGAAAACCAAATACTAACTGTATAACTGACGATGAAGCCGGCGATGATTTCGCGCCTTTTTCATGGCGGCCATCTTGCATGACAAACTCATTAAAGATGGCTGACCAGCAGCCAATGGGATTTCAAAATTCGAATCCCAAGGCGGAAGTGGGGCCTACGAAAAAAATACCTACCAAACAACAGAAACAAACGATAAACTATTAAAGGATGATTCACCTAGCCCGCCTTCCATGCTAGAAATAAATAATGCCATGTGAGTATTAACCACGGCATTTGGAAAAAAACTAAAATTACTGGATCCACAGCCAGACGACCAGAGAAAACCCACTAACCCTACCTATGACAAACAACAAACTGAATTAAATTACATAAAAGAAGAAGCTGCCACATGCAAAAAGACTTACAAGCCGCCACCCACTGAAACCAGCTGCCAGGCGCACTTGCGAACCGCTCAAGAACCCAGAAATAAAAGATCATACTCACCGATCAGAAGACATCACGCTAAGCAGTCAATGTATCCTGATGGCGATGATCCAGACCAGGCCCAGTTCTGCAGCCGCGCAGAGGAACAGAGCCACCAGACCTTCCGTGATGACTTCGCTGACCAGCAGAGCAGCAGGAATGCCCCGGCGACTCGAACGATCTCCCAGGCGACCATCAACTACCTGAGGCCTCCCAGAGTCGAGGCAGAAGAACATCCTGACGAATGGGGCCTTCTCCCGAGAGCCGAGAGCACAGGATCCTTCCTCGGCGACTGCTGGAGAAAAATGAGCTCTGAGCATGCGCAGAACGTCTCTACAAGAAAACATAGACACAAGTCGGTACAGATATACCTCTAACATTCCAACACCATATTGTGAGTTCGCTAAAGACCTAAACCATGGACAGCGACAGACTGTAAGTAATTCTTCACACAACCCAGGGGCTTTACCAGCAGACTTTATAAAATTAAAACTAGATGGATCAAACTTATTGGAATGGAGTCAACAGCTCCAAGTCATATATTTAAGAGAAAACATGTTATTTTTTATTAATGATCCTCCCAGCAAACCCTGGACTTTTGAACTGGACTGTTTACATCATAAGGCTTATTATATTCTCATTGCCACTATATCACCTAGCATTTACCCTAGCATTGAACACAACTTAACTGTTTCTGAAATATTTCAAAAATTGTTTAACTTGTTTCACAGTAAGAGTGTTGCCACAACAACCAGGATTTCTAGGGAGTTTCACTCTGCCAGACTAAAAAGTGGAACACCCATGAATAAACATATTTTAAATTTAATTGCCACCAGAGCTGAGCTTATTCAAAGAGGGGAAAATATTTCAGAGGGGAGCTTAAAGAGTATAATCAACTCATTAGATTCTAGTTCGGATAACTACATAACCCTGTTAGACAGTCTCAGTTTGGAGAACCTTTCATTGGAAACACTTACAAACAAACTCATATCAGAGGATAATCTGAGAAGGGAACGTTCCATGAGCCACAGGGAAAGTAGGACTACAAAGAAGGTAGAGTTCCAAAGCAGAGGTAGATATGCACCTGAGTGTCACACATGCGGTTCAAAGAACCATTATATGAGAGACTGTCCAAAACATAAAAGAAATAGGGACCAATCATATCGCAGGGAGAGGTCAAATAGAAGAGTTAACTTCTCAGACAGACATTCACCAGATTACAGATATAAACTTAGAGACTCACCCATCACAAAAGATAGAAAAAGTTACAGAGACAATTATAAGGAGGATAGACATGGATCATTATATGGACTAGGGGATAACAAACCCACACAAACAGAATCAAGTAACATATGGATCATTGACTCTGGAGCCACTAACCATACCATCAATAATAAGGAACTTCTCAATGATTTCATGGAAAAGAATTACCATGTTAAGGTGGCTAATCAAGACAAAGTCTTAGTGAAAGGGATAGGCAACACACACATCAAAGGAATAGGGAAAATAGAGGGGGTATTGTTTATTCCGGAAATCCCACATAACATATTAGCTACCCTTAAATTAAGTGAAGAAAAGGAGATAGAAATTAGATTCAAGAATGGAAAAGTGTATATGACTAAAAACAAAAGGAATATAGGAAATATTGTTACCAAAGAGGGATTGACATACTTTCATCCAAAAGATGATGAAGCAGCACAGACAAACATACTGTTAGGAAACAAAAAATATAAGACAAGTATTCATGAAGGTACTGAGTATGACATGAAAAATGATGACACTGATGATAATGTTTCTATTGAGAAAATATCGAATGGTAAGCCAATGCATGATAAATGCGCACATTTACTCCATAGGAAGCTGGGACATGCCAGTTTCCCTGTTATTCAAAAAATGTTAGAATGTTCTGATGATATAAAAGTAAAAAACTGTAAAAATTATTTAGAATGTTCTGTGTGCAAATCTTCAAAACTCAAAAACAAACCTAGGCCAAGAAAAGCCACCCGTACTACATATTCAATCTTCCAACTGGTACGTATGGACCTAGTTGGTCCCATGAAGCCATCAATTAAGTATAGAAAGAGATATTTCCTGACCATAGTAGATGACTTCAGCAGATATGGCTTCGTATAAACACTCAATCAGAAAAACGAAGTGTTTAAAAAATTTAAAGAATTCCACAAAAGAGTAGAGACCCAACATAATATAAAAATCAAGCAAATAATGACAGATAGGGGATCAGAATTTTTGTCAAAAGAATTTTCCAATTGGCTAAGAATGCAGGGAATACTACATTTCAAATCTTCACCTTTTTCTGCATTCCAGAATGGAGTTGTGGAACGCAAAAATGGTTTATTACAAGCCATGGTTAGATGTGTGTTAGATGATGCACTTACATATTCAAATTACACCATAAATAGATTATGGTCTAGCGTAATTGGCAAAACACCTTACGAAATCATGTATGACAGAAAACCTAAAATTGGTCATCTACATATATTCGGTGTCACTGCTGATGTCTATGTTCCAAAACAATTAAGACGCAAAGGAGAAAAAGTGTCAAAAAGATTAAAATTCATGGGATATGAATCAGGGACTTTGTCTATTTTATAAACAAAAATAATAAATTCATAATATCTAGAATGGCTGTATTCCACGAGCATGCAAATTGGTCCAAAATACATCTAAATGAATTAGGCCCTGAAGCTGAAAACACAATAGACACACATAAAAAACACATACCATATGCGACTGAATCCAAAACACAAAAAATTAACAAACCCAGACACCAAGAGATAACAACTAGAGAATGGAAAAGGAATCACCCCATCATACAAGTAGATACACTAACTAAGAAAGTAGCGAGATATATGCATGATGCTGAGGCACCTCCCAATAGACCCATCAGATCCAACTGAAACACAGTACCAAAAAGATTAGAAGACTACATACTATCTATCAATGCATACAATAAAACACCCAGTACATATGAGGAAGTACTAAAATTACCACAAGAGGAGAAGATCAAGCGGGAACAAGCAATGGAAAGGGAGATGGATAGCTTAAAGGAATTAAATGTATATACACATGCAAAACCACCTGCAGGTAAGACTCCCATTGGAACTAAATGGATATTCAAAATTAAAGAACTAGAAAATAATGAATTTTTATACAAAGCTAGACTAGTGGCTCAAGGGTTCACGCAACAGTTCCCAGATGATTATGTAGATACGAACTCTCCCACAGTGAGGTCAGAGTGTCAAAAGCACACTAACCATAGCATCCATTCTGAATTTAGAAGTGTACCAGTTTGACATACAAACTGCTTATTTACATGCTGACCTTGACAAAGAAATATATGTGAGGGCACCCCCCGGAAATAATATACAGAAAGGAGAAACTTGGTTATTAAATAAGAGTTTATACGGATTAAAACAATCCGGAAAAAGATGTTATGAGTGTTTGGCAAAGATACTTAGAGAAATGGTTTTTTCAGCCATGTCTGCAGATTTATGCTTTTTTATCAAAAAAGGGGAAAATTCCATAGAATATGTACTCATCTATGTTGATGACATTTTATATTTTGGGCAACACAAACATGGATGTGATGAATTCGCTGAAAAATTGGGTAAACATTTTACGTTGAAAACCTTGGGGAAAGTAAATAAATATCTGGTAAATAAATATCTGGTTCCATAAATAAATGGAACCAAAAGCTAAGAAAAGAAAATATACTGAGGATTTTTTACAGTATGGGTTTACCTCAATAATTACAGCAGGAATTGACAAACCCCAATGTATTATTTGTTGTGAGGTTCTATCAGCTGAATCCATGAAGCCAAACAAATTAAAAAGCCATTTTGATAGCAAGCATCCAAGCTTTGCTGGCAAGGATACCAACTATTTTAGAAGCAAAGCTGATGGACTCAAGAAAGCTAGACTTGACACTTGTGGCAAGTACTACAAACAAAATGAAGCAGCCGTTGAAGCTTCATATTTGGTGGCACACAGAATCGCCAGAGCTATGAAACCTCACACCATTACTGAGGATTTACTGTTGCCAGCAGCCAAAGACATTGTTTGAGTTATGATTGGAGATGAATTTGTTAAGAAATTGAGTCCAATTTCCTTATCTAACGACACTGTCCGCAGAAGAATAGATGACATGTCTGCTGATATTCTTGATCAGGTAATCCAGGAAATTAAATCTGCTCCACTTCCAATATTTAGTATCCAGCTTGATGAATCTACAGACGTTGCAAACTGTTCACAATTACTGGTTTACGTGAGATATATTAATGATGGCAACTTTAAAGATGACTTTCTTTTTTGCAAACCCCTTGAAACAACAACAACTGCACGTGATGTATTTGACACAGTTGGTTCATTTCTCAAAGAGCATAAGATCTCTTGGGAAAATGTTTGTGGTGTTTGCACAGATGATGCTCCAGCTATGCTAGGATGTCAATCTGGGTTTCAACATTTGGTACTGAATGAGTCACCAAAAGTTATCAGAACTCACTGTATGATTCATCGGCAAATATTAGCAACAAAGACGCTGCCACAAGAGTTACAAGAAGTAATGAAAAGTGTCATAAGTGCTGTCAATTTTGTAAAGGCGAGCTCTTTAAACAGCCGGCTGTTTTTGCAACTGTGCAATGAGTTGGATGCGCCGAACAATGCTCTGCTATTTCACACTGAAGTGAGATGGTTGTTGAGAGGAAAAGTTTTAAAACGTGTTTTTGAGCTTCGTGATGAACTCAAAATGTTTTTTAATCAGAAAGCAAGACCGCAGTTTGAAGCACTTTTCAGCGATAAAAGTGAACTGCAGAAAATAGCTTACTTGGTTGATATCTTTGCCATCTTGAATGAGTTAAATTTATCACTGCAAGGACCAGATGCAACATGCCTCAATTTGTCTGAAAAGATCCGAGCGTTCCAAATGAAACTTCAGCTTTGGCAAAAAAAATTGGATGAAAATAAAATTTACATGCTGCCTACCTTATCTGCTTTCTTTGAGGAACATGACATTGAACCAGACAAAAAGATTATGATGATAATTTCTGTGAAAGAACACTTGCACATGCTTGAAGATGAAGTTTCATCATACTTTCCAAATCTACCTGACACCTCATTTGCACTTGCCAGAAGCCCATTCACAGTCAAAGTTGAAGATGTTCCTGAGACAGCACAAGAGGAGTTCATTGAACTTATTAACAGCGATGCAGCGAGAACTTTATTTCACTACAATGACAGTTACAAAATTCTGGATCAAGTGTTTGCAGTCATATCCTGTTCTGTCTGAGACTGTGTTGCGCCTTTTTCTTCCATTTCCAACAACATATCTTTGCGAAATAGGGTTTTCCAGCTTGTTGGTTATCAAGTCTAAATACAGAAGTAGACTTCTTGTGGAAGATGATTTTCGTTGTGCTCTTGCCCTAAGAATTTCTGATTTGGTGAGAAAGAAGCAATCTCAACCTTCGCACTGACGTTGGCTTTTTATGCATACTGTTACAAAATGTACCAATGTAGTTTACTGTTGTTGTATTAAAACTGTTATCCATTCTACACCATGCTTCAAACAAAATTTCATTTATTTGTAATTAGAAATAAATATTTCACAATATATAATTACATATTTGTTTTGTGATTAATCACTATGCTTTAATTATGTTCAATTTGTAACAATAAAAATACATGGTCCTCGCACTTTTGACCAGTCCTCGAACTTATGACTGTCCTCACATTTTACGTTTTTGCCCTATTTTATCACCATGGTGAAGAGAAGCAGTTGTGAAATGAGTGACGTGGTTGTTAAGAATGCTGCACCAGCATAAAGGACCAGTCAAAAGTGCGAAGATCTGTCAGAAATGACTTTTTTCAGCCCTCTGAGTAGTCCCTATACACATAGCCATGGCCACCCAGTCACATGACCAGCTAGCCATGCCCACCCAGTCACATGACCTCCAAGCCATGCCCACTAAATAAGCCACGCCCACCCCTGGTTGGGGGTCACCACAACATGAGGAACTGTATTAATGGGTTGCAGCATTAGGAAGGTTGAGAACCACTGTACCTTAATCCATTTTTATAGAGGATAGATATTATCCCAAAGAACAATAAGAAAAAGGACAATCCAAAGAGAAAAGATCTTCAGGCTCTTGTATGCCTTAATCCAATTGAATAGAAGGATATTGACCAAATTAACAATCTCCAATCAAAGAAAAGAAAGAAAAAAATTCTTCAGGCTCTTGTATGCCTTCTTCCAATTAAACAGAAGAATGTTGGACACATTAATAATCTCCCATCAACAGGGGAGTAAAGAAAAAAAAAAGAAAATAAAGGGAAAAGATAAGAATTACAAAAAAAAAAAAAAAAAACCGAAGAGGAAAGGAAGAAAAAACAAACACAACTAGGATCCATATGTATATCAAAAATTTAGAAATCTTCCAAACAAAAAACATAATCCGGTTAAAAATAATTAAAGGGGAGAGAAGTGGAGAAATAGAAAAATGATACCCCCCCCCGCAAAAAAAAGAAAAAGAAAAGAAAAGATAAACTTTCTGTCTAAAAGAAAAATCCACAACTGTGTAATATCCAAAAGTTCTTTTGTAGGTCTCACCTAATATTTACAGCTCTCTTTCCAGAGTCACTGCAATCTTCTTCTTTCAAGTCTCAGCCTCCTGCCAATATAGTTTCCCAGAAGAGCACCTGAATAAACAATCCTGCAGACAGTCTTTGATGCTCTTCTCATTATTTTATCTATGAGCAGGCTCAGAGTCCTTGAAATGTAATACAGTTGCTCTTTCTTTTGCCAGTAGAAAAAAAAAAGATACAATGTTTCAATCCACTAGATGGCAGCATTACTTATTTCCTCCACTTTCCCTCTTTATCCAATAGACGATAAGACAAAATAAAAATATAGAGGAGAGAAAAATAGCAAAACTAAACCAAAATAGTATTAAACTAAAAAGGCACTAAAAATTTAGCAATTAAATGAATAAAAAGGGAATCCCCAGTCCAATCCAGTCCAAAGACTCCATAGACATCCACAAATCAAAATAAATTACAAAATAGGAAAAACTACCTTAGACTCAGGCTCAATTCTGCCGCCTAACTTCTTCTGTCTTCAATTTTAATTATCTTTTCACCCCAGAGTATTCTTTCAATTAGTCTATTTTTAAAAAATCTCTCACCAAGCTGACACACTTTTTCTCATTCTCTTCCGTTCCGGAGCTGTCCCAACTTCAGCAGCTTAATGGCTGCCTCTTCAATGCCTGAAATAAGGGCTTCTCCTGGATCAACCAGGGATTTTGCAGTGTCCCTGGGATCAACAGGATGTGCCCTCCACTATCACCATCTCTACGGGATGGTGAGGTCCAAACTGGACCGTCCAGCGGCGCAGATATTGACGGTGATCTCGGAGCACCAAGATCGTCCGTTGTACCATTGTGACGTCAGCTCCACCCTCCCATTTCTATCCCCTCATGCAAAATGTGATACCCCAGATAGTCAATTTTAGTCTGGTGGAATTCGCATTTTGACAGCTTAGCATACAGGCAGCATCTCCACCTCGGCGTCTGGTAGTTGCTACTCCTTGGGGGATCTTCTCCAGCTCCGGTAACCTCCCCACATCCAGCGACCATTTAGCTCTCTCCGCCTTTTCGTCAAGTTGTAAATCAGCCATCCACTCCGAAGCCTCCCAGCCAGGGTGTGACAGGGAGGTCGCGGAACCAGCAGTTCCCATATCCTCCTGGTCGCTGTCTTAGTCAGACATTCTTTGCTCAGCTGCCACAGTAGTTTTCCGGGATGGCTGTTAATTGCAGACCTTGCTTAATGTCAGGTATGCCTCCTTTCAACACTCAAGAAAGAAAAACCCCGACTCCATTTTCATAGAGCAAAGTACTTTTACTGGGTATGAACTGAATGCAACCAAAGAAAAGCAAGTTCTGAGGCAATAGGCACAAAAATCACATATAGAAAGCATTCTTAAAACCCTCCCCCCAATCGTCCAGTCAGGGTTATCCAATCTACATCCCCCCAAGGGGTCATGTGGGATGCAGCTTCCGATGGCTCCATCCTCCTGGTATGCCACGGCAGTTGACCTTGAGTGGTTATCAGCGCGCCTCCCAGCTGCAGAGAAACGCTGAGGAAAACTTTCTCCCATTTACTCCACCAGCTCACTCCTCCCCCCAGACAGCTCCCCCCTCCCCCCATTACAATGGCAGCTGAGCAAGCAAGCAATATAAAGGCGGAGGCTGACAGATACTCTGTTGGCTCCTTTGCTTCATTCTGGAGAGCTTAAATGACCTCTCTGTTAAAGGGTTTCACTTTATGAGCAAGAGTTGGCTGTTGATAGTTATAATTGCATTTTAACTATTTTAATTCCTCAAGGTGCTCTGGCACCTTCCCTGATTTGTAACTCCAGTTTGCAGGTATTTCTACTCTAATGATTGGTATTTAGGGCAGCTTTTTGCAAGCAAGTAAGCTTTTTGTATTTTTGTACAGGTAATCCTTGACTTACAACAGTTACAATGGCACTGAAAAAAGTGACTTATGACCGTTTTTCACACGACCATTGCAGCAAACTGTCATTAGGGCAAAGAAGCTATGCCACATGACCATCTGGCCATGCCCACCCAGTCACATGAAGCACCGTAGTTGTGAAATGAGTGACACGATTGTTAAGAATGCTGCAACTGGCATAAATGATGACCGGTCATAAGTGCGAGGACCGGTCAAAAATGCAAGGACCTGTCAGAAATCACTTTTTTCAGCCCTCTGGGTAGTCCCTATGTGCACAGGGACTACTCAGAGAGCTGAAAAAGTTATTTTTGACTGGTCCTCGCACTTTTAACTGGTCCTCACACTTACGACTGTCCTCACATTTTACATTTTGCACCCTATCTTGTCACCATGGTGAAGAGAAGCATTTGTGAAATGAGTGACATGGTTGTTAAGAATGCTGCAATGGTCATAAATGATGACCGGTCATAAGTGCGAGGACTGGTCAAAAGTGCGAGGACCGATCAGAAATGACGTTTTTCAGTCCTCTGAGTAGTCCCAATGCACATACCATGGCCACCCAATCACATGACCACCAAGCCATGCCCCCAAATAAGCCACGCCCACAGAACTGGTTGTTAAAAAAATTGAATCCCACCACTGCTCTTATCTGTTAGTAAGTCCTTATATCTATCAATATTTCCAACATTAAAAACATTTGGGTGTATCAAAGCTTTCATTGTTGATAACCATATTGGTATTTTCACATAATATTTATCTCTGACCTTCTCCCATACCAATAACAATGCATTCCTTATATAATGTTTATGAAAGTACGTATGTATCCTATTTCTACCATACCATAAAAATGCATGCCATCCCAATTGTAAATCATGACCTTCCAGTGTTAATAGTCTTGTATTTCTTAATTCAACCCATTCCTTCATCCAAGTCAATGCTGCTGCCTGGTAATACAATTCCCAGTTCGGTAACCCAAATCCTCCACGTAATCTCTTGTCCTGAAGCATTTTTATGCTTATTCTTGCTTTTTTCCCTTGCCATATAAATTTCCTTATGTAATACACAGGAAATACCTGTCACCCGGAAAATAATTGACAGAGAGTTGAAAGATGAGACAAGGAAAAATTTATTTCTTTGCAAAGGTCCCTCTCAAAGTGAGAGAGCAATTTACATATCTCTCTGACCGTCTTTTATACAATTTTAGGTTACATCGTACAGGATACAAACCAGGATACAAGCATGTCCCTTGAGTACAATTTCAGACTTTATATAACAAGTAAACACATGTTTTCCCCTTGTGGAAAGTCCCCACAAGTCCAGTATATAAAAATACCCTACTTAAAAATATTGCTTATACGTGTAATATATAATATCAGCATATGCGTACTTCCCCTTCTTAATGAGGGCAAAATGACCTGAAAGCCTATTTCCTGCCAGAGAAACACATTCTCAAGAACACAGGAATTACACAGTTCCTTTCTCATGTTCTTAAATGTCAGCTAAATTATATAATCAGGTTATACAGAGTAAAATAAAGCCTTGACATGATTTCAAAATGGCGTAACTTAGGCTATACTTTTTTACAGGAATAATCCTAATTTCTTTATTTCTCACAATCCCCACTTCTCCTCTTCATTACTTTTTATTCCTGTAAATTATGTATATCTTGTAACATTATAGAAACTTCTCTTCTCCCTAAGCCACCATGCGAATCTCCAGCCAATTTTTCTTCTTTATTCGACAGCAACACTTCCAAAAATCACAGCAAATAGGTATGCATTTAATACAAAGACAAGAAATAAGACATATAACTATAATCAATAATATGCCTACAAACAATTCCCTTAACCATGCAAAGTTAGGTAACCATGAGGTTAATATATCCCAAACTTCTCTAAAAGCTGTATTTTGGACTCCCAAATAATATTATAACATGTGACAAATTGAAATTATTTGGTTCTATTATGATATTTGCTTCTTCAAATAAAAACTTTCCCGGTACTGGCACCCCCACAAAACATGTAGCCATTATATCAGAGACAGTTGTCTCACCCCTGATACAAAAGGAAGTACTGTTTAAAGCTACCTTCATTAAATCCAGAAATATATTGCCTTCTCTCGTTCTCCGTTCAGCAATACTTCTGGTATATCATAAAGGTGCCTTAAGATAACCAACAGCACATCTTCCCTTCCAGAAATAAGGCAATTTAGGCAAAGCCAAATTTCCACATAGAAACATTAACTTCAAAGGGGCTTTTATTTCAAAATATGGAAAGCGTAATCCTTCCTCCAAAATACGGAATATTTTATATGAAGGAGTATGATTACCATATAAATCAGTACATTGATTATATAAAAACTCCATTCTATCTAATAAATCAGTGTATTTAGGGGTTATGTCATATCTATTATTACATCTGGCATATCTGCCCAATGGTATACCATCTACAAAAGATGATTTTATACATATATCAGCTTCTTCAGCACCCTCTATCAAGGTCAGTGTCTCTATTAAAGAATATCGGTGCTCGAGTTCAGTATGGAAACATAACTGCTGCCATGTTATTGGATAATCTTGTAACACATCCAACATCTCTTTTTCCATCCCTATCTGCACCTTCAATAGAATAAACAGAAACACCATATACCCCATCTTCCTAGTGGACTAATTCCCCTCTCCAATATAGCTTCCAAAAAGATAAAATATTATTATCTTACCACCAAAGTATCAGACTGTCAAAGTGAACCTACATCCACTGGATACCAAAGCATAGATTTACACCAGTCAATTATATCTTTTCTTAATATAATCAAAAATACAACAAAAATTAATATCACTCCTAGCCAAATACAAAATTCTTCACAAAACTCTTCTTCCATCCGTTGGTCATCAATCGTCTAAGGGTTGTCGACGAAAGGTCAATTTAAGAGGATCTGTAGATTTCGCAGCAACCGTCCATCCGGTCCTTTCACTCTAGAATAGCATACCCAGCCTTGTTCCTTAGTCCTTACAGCCGACCCTGTAGTTAGCAGAACTTGGGACGGTCCTTCCCACACCGGCTGCAACTTTTTCTCCTTAAGTGCTTTGATCAGGACCCAGTCTCCGCTTTTGTATTCATGGATTTGGAAATCAAGAGGTGGAGTCTGTCCTTTTTACCTTAAATGAGAAAAACACTGGGACAGTCCCTGTATATATTTTTTCAGAAAAAAACATCTTTCAATTCTATCCTAAGCATCTCAACTTTCCCCGCATACAGCAATCCAAACATCATTTCATACGTAAATATCCCCAGAACTTTCCTAGGACTAGTTCTTATTCTTAATATAGCTAAAGGCAAACACTTCGTCCAAGGTAGTTGAAGCTCTAACATTAATCTTTGTAACATAAATTTACTTGTCTGATTAGCACATTCACAACGCCCTGTAGAACTTGGCGTGAACAATAAATGTAGTTGCCAATCAATTCCTAATTGTTCTATAACCTCTATCACCTGGACAATGAAATGTGTACCGCTATCACTATCAATAAGATCAACCAATGCATATTTGGGTATTATTCGCTCCAATATGATTTAACAATCATCTGAGCACCTGTCTTTACACAAAGAAAGGCTTCAAACTATCCAGTAAATTAATCCACTATTATTATTACATATATCAATGGTCACACCACCGGCATTTCAATGTAATCTACTTGGATTCATTGAAAAGGCCAAATGGTCAATCTCTACATATTATGCACATACACAATGTATTCATTTCCGTACCATTTGTATAACTATTGTATACACACTCCTACACACATATATGCATATATGTTTAATAAAATCAATAAGTGCTTGCATTCCCCAATAGGTTCCCTCATGCACTCACAGCTTTAGTAAAAATTTGCACCCTTCCTTTAGTCATCCATTTCCCATTCACTTACACATCCCTTCATCCACTATTTGTATAATAGCAAGTTTAGAAGAACCTATCAGCTGCCTTTAAAACAGCTGTGATAAAATCCACCTGCTGCAATTCCTTCCTATTACTAAATATCAACCCCCTTTCAATCCAGATTATCCCAAAAGTATGTATGATACCATAAGCATATTTTGAATCAACATGAATATTCCCTACCTCATTAGTTAATATGCGCAATGCTTACAATAAAGAAAAAACCTCACATGTCTGCTCTGACCATTCAGACGGTAACTTTCCAGCTTGCAATATCGTAGTAGTGTCTCCATTCACAACTACATAACCATTCAGCCTCATCCCATTCTCAACCTATTTATTCATAACCACACAATTTCATTTCACATCATCCCATCTCTCTCTCCTGACAGGAATTCAACTAAATTTAAATTCCTATTGGTCAAGAGAACCAAATTCTCTTGAGACAATTTTATTACTTTCTTCAACTCTTCAAACCTTTCTTCCAAACAACTTAGTTTGGAATTAACTATCAATAAATCAATAAAGTATCAATAAATACTCAACTCTCCCCACTTCGGAGGAATCACACCACACCTCTATCACAAATTAGCTAAACTATTTCCATAAGCTTCAAAGAAATGCAAAGCTTAATCTAAATTCACAAGTCTAAACCACAAGTCTATACAGACTAACTTACAGGTAACTTCCTAGCTAACCAGACCAAAAGTCCATCTTTACTTTCTACCAGTAAGTAATTCTTCCCTCAAGGGAACATCCCTTATCTGGACAACACTAAGCTAAAATAACATAGTCAACTATTCCCCAGGCTATCCAGTATCGAGGCTATCCTAGAAATCTCCTTCTCAACATTCAAAATCATTCAAAATGCACAGACATAAAAATATAAAAGTGGGTAATAAAAAACTTCAAAAAGCAAAAGAAAATCACCTAATAGAGGTACTCCGGCTAATAGAGGTACTCCGGCTCTCTACTCCCAAAAATAATTATTTTAAACTTTCAATGTCACTTCTCTATTATATAGATTTATTTAAACACCTCAAACATTTCACAAACAAAAATAAAATCAAAACTCAGAGCAGGACAGGAAATACATCTGCATAGCTGCCAATGCAGTCAGAAACAATGCAGGATCAAATCACCCATTCGCCCCTCCTTTCTCTCAGACAAACTCAGCAAAGGAAAAAAAATGTGTAAAAGGGAAAACAAACCGCACCTCCCCCCCCTTTCCTACTTTTCTTGTTCAGAACAAAAAAAACAGGGGAAATATAGGGAGGAAAAATACTACTCCTGTCTCCATTTAACATCGTAAATACCTCTTCCTAATCCTACTTCTCCATAGGATCTCTCTCATCTCTCACTTGCTCATTCAAACACTTGCTATTACAACATAACAACAACTACAACAACAAACTCTTGCCACTCACTATTTCATTATACAAAAGGAGACCTCTCAGGGATTCAACGCACAGGCATTTACAAATATCAGGATCACCGTACCACCCCCCCATGTGAGGGCTTACCACACACACTCATATTTATTCTGCAATCAGACCTTTTAGTGTATTCCAACACACACATACCATTTAACAACATTTGCAAACCTGGAATAAAACCTGGGAATGTTCCATCCCTTCAGATACCCATTTCATTTTCATCCTTGACATCTTGTAGCCTACTCCTCAAGCAGTGGAAAACTTCAGGATGCGGTTTTTTAATCAAAAACTTGAATTCGGGCCCTAACCATCATCCGTTTTCCACAGCTCCAAGCTCAAGCCAAGAAGGTCACTTAATTAGCCGGCACACATATATCTCTATCACATCACATTAATCAAAGACAAAATATTCACATTCAACCTCAGGTAGGAAGAACAATAAACCTTCCTTACTACATTCCTATAGAGTTTTCTGCCTCATCCAAGAACGAGAAAGATCTGTATACCAAGCTCACATCCCAGAAGAGACAATGCATCCCTCCCAAACAGATTAATACCTGCTTCTGGAACAAATATCACATCCAAATGTATAATACACTTTCCACAACTCAATTTCACATTCTTCAACAATGGCACATCAAAAGGTATACCCTTGACACCTCTTATCTTAATAGTTACACCTGTGGGATGCACTCCTCTAGGCAATTTACAAATAGAGGTTCTAGTCACACCCGTATCTATTAGAAACACATGATCCTCCTCTTCTGGACCCACTAATCATCCTCTTCTCAGGACAAGCTCTAGCAAAATGCCTCTCCTTTACACACACAAAGCACTTCTTGCTTTCCAATCCACCAACACTAGGAGTAATACTCTCCCGATTCCAGAACACTGTCGCCACATTGCAACAGATGTTTCACAAAGCCTTTTCCTCTTCCACCTAACTCCTTTCCCTCTCCTGTCTGTTTCAACACAGACACCATCATTCGACTTTTCTTTCTTTCTTTTTCTCCTAGTCTTGGCCTTGTCCCTATTCACATAGACCTTTTGAGCTTCTTTCAACAGAGCAGCAATATCAGTAGTAGCCCAATTCTCAAGCTTCTGTATGCCTGGCCATGATTTTGTCACAAATTTCATTTTCATTAAGGACTCATAAGCCGGCATTTCAGGAGAAAGACCAGTGTGCTTATTCAAATTGTCCTTAATATATTCCAGAAACACAGACGGTGTTTCTTCCCACAACTGTTCCACCTCCAAGACTTTTGTTAAAGTTTCTTCCTTGAGGTACAGCTGTCTTAACTCCCTGAATTATAATTCTCTTCAGGTCCTCCATTTGCCCCCGGTCAGCCAAATTAACTAATTTAGCTAATTTAGGATCAAATGGAGACTTAACATCGGCAGCAACGGGCTGAGCAGCCCCCACTTGGATTTTATCCAAAAAAAAAGCCATAGCTGCCTTTCGAATTTGTGACCTCTCCTCAAGGGAGAACAAAAATCCAATGACTCAGACAACTTGATCAGATCCGCCTATAAAGACGGCATGTTGCCTTCATAATCTTCCAGATCAGAAGATGTCAAAGACACATTCACAAAAGCCGCAATACTATTCAGCATTCCTCTTAAAGGAAACATTCCTTTAGTTTGTGAACATGTAACACGAGGAGAAGTGGATGGATTCTGTTTCACAGTTACTGACAATTCATCCAACTCCTTCTCCGGCTGCCTATATTACTGCCCTGCCGAAGTCTCTTCCTTTCTGCTCCCAGCAACAACATTCCACCCACAACCTGGATTATACGAAGGAGGGGGAGGTGGGCATGTAGCATAAACTAAAGGATCCTAGCCTTCCTCTTCTCCTTCCCATACAAAACTCTAGAACTTCTCTGGGGAAGAGGGTCAAACTACTGAACATGGAACTGAGGTTCAACATATGGCAACTGAGAAATAAGTTTTTTGCTTTCCAAAACCTTCTTCAAGGCATTAATCCAATACGGGTCAGACTCCCCAAACTTACTCCACCTATAATTAGGCTTTATCAAAATAAATTTCGGCCACACCCTAGTACAATAATTAATCATAGCTACTTTATCCAACTGTTTGGTATAAACCTTCAACCAGTCCTCTGTCCACTGAGTTAACAACTCCCCTAAAGGTGATATCGGAGAGATGGAGGGTATTTTATTGTTAGTATTATTACCACGTTTACTCCAAGAAAGCCCCATACTGTCACTTTCACACACAAACCACACACACTAAGCACACCTAATAATAACCCAAGAGAGAGGAAAGAATACTCACTCACTCCCAGTGCAGTCCCCCGGAACGTTCCTCTTGTCTCCTGTCTCAACGTCCAAGTCTCCGTCTCAGGGCTTTTAGAAAAGCTGCTCCCGTCCGGCAAGAAAACAAACCTTACACCAAAACAGTGTTTTGTGCGCTTTTTTAGATTTATTTGCTCACCAGACGAAAGGTTCTCAGGTCCCTGTTCAGTGCCAATTGTGATACACAGGAAATACCTGTCATCCGGAAAATAATTGACAGAGTTGAAAGATGAGACAAGGAAAAATTTATTTCTTTGCAAAGGTCCCTCTCAAAGTGAGAGAGCAATTTACATATCTCTCTGACCGTCTTTTATACAATTTTAGGTTACATCGTACAGGATACAAACCAGGATACAAGCATGTCCCTTGAGTACAATTTCAGACTTTATATAACAAGTAAACACATGTTTTTCCCTTGTGGAAAGTCCCCACAAATCCAGTATATAAAAATACCATACTTAAAAATATTGCTTATACGTGTAATATGTAATATCAGCATATGCGTATTTCCCCTTCTTAATGAGGGCAAAATGACCTGAATCCTATTTCCTGCCAGAGAAACACATTCTCAAGAACACAGGAATTACACAGTTCCTTTCTCATGTTCTTAAATGTCAGCTAAATTATATAATCAGGTTATACAGAGTAAAATAAAGCCTTGACATGATTTCAAAATGGCGTAACTTAGGCTATACTTTTTTACAGGAATAATCCTAATTTCTTTATTTCTCACACCTTATTATCTTATTAAGCTGTTGAAAATAAGTCTTTTCAATTTTTATCAGTACTGTCTGAAATATGAATAATAATCTTGGTAATATATTCATCTTTATTATTGCAATCCTTCCCATTAGTGACAATTGAAGATTCTTCCACTTCTCCAAGTCTTTCTTGATTTATTGTTTTAATCTATAATAATTATCCTCTTTTATCGTTACATATCTTGAAGACTCCTAAGTATTTAACTTTTTCACCACTTGTATATCTAAGTTCTCTTCTATCTCTCTTTGTGTTTTTCTGTAATATTTTTCACCAAAATGTTCGTTTTATCTTTATTTATTTTTAGACCAGACACCTTTCCATAATTCTATATTTGTTCTAGTAATTTGGGAGCTGTTGTTTGTGGTTCCTCTAAGATGATTACTAAGTCATCTGCAAAAGCTTGCAGTTTATACTCTTCTGTTTTGATTTTCATCCCTTTATCTCTTCATTTCACCTAATATTTCTATTTAAAACTTCTAAGGACAAAATAAACAGCAATGGTGATAGAGGACATCCTTGTCTAGTGCCCTTCATAATGCTAACATTTTCTGTCATTTCTCCATTCATCATTATCTTAGCAGATTGTCTGTCATAAATCATTTTTATAGTGTTTATAAATCTGTCCGCAAAGTCCATTCTCTGCAGTAGTTCTATCATAAATTGCCAGTTCACATTGTCAAAAGCTTTTTGGGCATCTAGAAACATCATTGCCATTTGTTTTTCTGAATGTCTCTCATAATATTCCAAAGTATTCAAAATTATCTTCATATTGTCTCTGATTTGCCTTTTAGGTAAAAATCCATTTTGGTCCATATGAATAAATTCATTTAACAGTTTTTAAAATCTATCTGCCATTACTGAAGCAAAAAATTTATAATCCACATTTAGAGGTCTATAGTTTTTTTTAAATCAATTGTAGGTCTGTATCCTCTTTAGGTATACGTGTTATCTAAGCCTCCCTCCATGAGTCTGGCATTCTTGCCTTCATTACTAATTCATTAAATAGTTCCAACATTACATTATTCATCACGTCCTGGTGCTTTCACATTTTTTGTCCTTTTATCGCTTCTGTTAATTCCATCATTGTTATTCTTTCCTCTAGCATTCCCTTATATTGTTCTGGTATTTTAGATAAATCTGATTTTTCCAAATATTTTATTATCTCTTCCTCTGAAATCTTTTCTTGGGAAGAGAGTTTTTCATAGTATTTTTGAATTACTATCTTCTTTTCTTCATTTCTATAGTGTAATTTCCCCTCTTCATCTTGTAAATATTTTATTATTTTCTTCTTCTTCTCTTTTTTTAATTTATTCTAACTACCTTCCTGGTTTGTTTGCATTTTCAAAAAAATTCTGTTTAGATGCTCTTAATTTATTTGCTAATGATTCCTGTTCATTTAAATTCATTTCATGTTTTTTCACTTCCATCAGCTTCTCGATTTTTTTATTTTGGATATCTTTTTGGAATTCTTTCTCTAAGTTCTTATACTCTTCCAATCTTATCTGTTTTTGCCTTTTCTTTTTATTCTTTTTTTCCCAAATATGTAATTGCTAAACCTCTAATATAAACTTTCATTGTATCCCATACATTCTGAAGTGATGTATTTTCTTTCTTATTTATTTTAAAGAAAAATTCTTGTTCTTTTTCCATAAACTGCTGAAAGTCTTTTTCATTTAATATTGTTACATTCAAAGTCCATCTTGTCTTTTTCTTCTTTCCTTTCCATATTATTGTCATTGGGCTATGGTCCGCCCAAATATTTGAAGCAATATTTACTTCTTGTATATTATCTGTAAGTTCTGTAGACATCCATATCCTTGACCACAATAAATGTCTATTTGAATAGAAGGTATACTGGTTTTCTTTCAAGTGTTTTATATCCAAATATCTTGAATACTCAACTCTTCTATCATTGTAAAAAAAGATTTTGACAATATTCTTCTGGATATTTTATTTGTCTTCATTGTTTTATAGTCCAAATCCACATTTGTTATGGCATTAAAATCACCCATTATACATACATATTCATAGTCTAAAATTCTAAAATTTTTCTGTGTAATCTCCGATCAAATTCTTTTGTTTTTCATTTGGTGCATATATTGCTATCAAAAATATTAAGCTTCCGGTCTGGCTTCCGTCGCCGCCAGACGGTTCTCTGAGACTGCCAGCCCCGTTGCCTGTAAAGAGCCGCCTTTACATCTGAAAGGCGGCTCGAAAAACTCCATTTCCTGAAGGAAATGTGAGACAGAGCAGGCGAGGGCAGGTAGAGCTCTCTGCAAAGTCCCCAGAGTTCTTTTTTTACTCTTGGGGATGAGCAGGTTGTGGCTCCCTATTTCCGCTCGCCGCTGCTCCGGGCTTCGGGAGAACTCTGCCTTTTTGCAGAGCCAGGTTCTGGGACCGGACCAATCAATTAAATTAACAGATGGTTTAATTAAAGAGGACGAGATTTGGACTTGGGACCCTAAATCGCAAGTATTTTTAATGATTTTACAAGCGTTTTTAAGTGAAGGAAAAAAAAGTTTAAAATGGCGACTGCTGAGGCTTGAGAAGAAGGAGAAAGCCGAAAGCGAAAGTCCTTCCGTAACAAGATACAAAGTAGTGGAATAAACAGTGCTGGCTAGAATCTAGAAGAAAAATATCTATTTTAAGTTTCTTTTTTCTTGGAGATTTGTACTTGATCTTGCTTGGGGAAAAGTTTTCTTTCTTTAAAAAGAGTTTGTTTGTGTGGCAGGATGGCGTTAAAACTAATAAAGCCTGACAAACAAGCAGTGGGGGTGGGGGTGTTCCCCCATTTACAATTATGTGAACAAGTTCTGAGCTTACAGACTCAGCAGAATGGCTTTAATTTAAAAGAATTTGTCCTGGAGGAAATGGCAAGATATCACGAGACTGTGAACCAGAAACTTGAAAAATTTAGGCAGGAAATTAAAGAAATGATACAACTAAAGTATGATAATCTGCAACGAAAGATTGTAACAGTGACTAATGCTTTTTCAGAAATTGTTATAAAGATGGATACAAATATCAAGTTATTAGAGTCTAAAATGGAGGAAGTTGATGATAAGATTTATAATTTGGATAATAAAATACAAAGAATTGAAAATGATTTGATAAATATTCAAGACAATAGTTTAGAAGTAAAGTCTAAAAAGGAAGCTGGTCACGAGACTTACAATGCAGAAGATATAAAGCAAGGGATTGAAAAAGAAGTTACAATGATGCAATACAGGCTCACGGAATTTGCGATTAGAATGAGAGGGTTACAGGAAAATAATAGAGATGATTTAAGAAAAATATCTGCTCAAGTTCTGGCTGGGATTTTAAAAGTTCATCCTGAGGAGGTATCTTGTAAGATTGACAAGGCCTATAGAGTAAATTCTTGGATTGCAAAGCAAAGGCAATTGCCTAGAGATGTGGTGATTTACTTCACAGATAAAGAAATAAGAAATGATATTGTGCAAAAATCCTTTAATTCTACTCTACAATTGTATGGAAGAAAGATCTGGATATATAAAGAGTTGCCGCCTAAGATGCTAAAAGATAGAAAGAAATTTGGATTTTTGGTGACTGAGCTAAAGAAACAAAACATCTCATTCAGGTGGGACGTTCCAGTTGGCATAATATTGAGATATCAAGGAGAAAGATATCAGCTAAATACTGTTGAAAAAGCGGAAGAATTTTACTACAAGGTTCTCAAAAAGCAAAATCAACAAGAGATAGAAATTCAAGATAAGCAGAAGGAGGTGGAAGTAATGGAAAAACAGCAAGTTACAGAGGTCTTTGTAGATGAACCGCTTCTGGATTCTCCTTCAGAGGTCTCAGCTGGACTATTTATAAATACAAGAGAGGCGGCTCTGGATTCTAATGTAATGATTTATCAAGTTACAGACCAGCATGGAAATCAATCAGTTGATATACAACTCATAGAACCAGAAAGGAGATTTAAGCCACAAAAGCAAAACCAACAAGATCAAGTTATAGATCAGCATGAAAACCAAACAGTTGATATACAATTTATAGAAAGGAAATCAGGATGGAGATCTAACCCACAAAATGTCAAGAAAAGAAGAAGCAGGTCTCACAAAAACAAAAACTTTTAAACTAAACAACAGCGTAATGCCAGTTATTTAAGAGATGATTGAATATATGAAAAGATAGCTGAGGCAAAGTATTGGTTTATATTATCCTGAGGAGAGTGACAGACTTCTGCAGTGCTGTACTTTGGGATGTGAAAAGGGCCTTAAACTGAATGGATTGGAACTATCTTTTTTTGGATTCTTTGATAAATGTACTACGTTTATGCTGAGCTACAAGGCGAGAGAGCTATGGAATTGGCACGCAGATGATCTGGCTGTTACCCTATTACGGTGGTTGGAATTAATAATTTGGATGAAAGACACCACTATAGACACTATATGGAATACAAATATAAAGTCACTCGGGTGGTTGTTTTCTTTTCTTTCTTTTTTTTTAAGAAGATATTTGTTATTGATGGGGGCAGATGGTAATTGAAAATACCGAACATACTGTTGGAATTAGGATGTGATGTTACCCTAACATGGGTGATGGAGTTAACAATCCAGCTGAAAGACATTACAGAAGATATCATATGGATTACAAGCTTAAAGTCTTTTTTAAGAGGATTTTATTTACATAAGGGAATATTTTTTAGTGGTGTGGGCAGAAGAATAAAGATATTAAGAATTATTAAGTATGGTAGTCTTGTAGGAAAGTGGGTGGAGACAGGTTAGCTTATTGATTGTTTAGTTTAAGAAAAGGGATATTATGTTTAGATATGAATATATGTAAAAGATTTGAGTTAAGAGATATATCGATGGGGGTGGAGGAAATGAGTAGACTATGAATTGAATAATGTTAAATTAGGATTTATTATATAATCTTATAGTGGAAGGTTGCTTTGAAATGTTATATTAATATATATAAAAGATTTGATTTAAGAGATATATGTATGGGGGGTGGAAAAAGGGTAGATTATGAGCAGAAATTGCTAAACTGGGAGATATAATAATATTATTATGCTAAATTAGGAGTTATTATATAATGTTATAGTAGAATGTTATTTTGAAATGTATAGTATAAGGGGGATATAATAATATTATTAGAAAGAAAGGGTCAGCATATGGGGGATGGAGTAAGGGGATGGTAAAGTATTATATAATCTGTTATGAATTTGGGTTTTATTTTGAAGAAGCCACAGGGGGAGGGGAGGGGGAGGGGGGTTAGGGAGGAGGGGGGGAAGGGGGGGATTTGTATTTGAAAAACTTTTTCAATAAAAAAAGAAAATTAGAATCCTGCCATCTTCATCCTCAAAAAGTAATTTAGGTTCTAATTTTTCTTTGATATACAACGCCACTCCTCTTTTGCTTTGTTGTATCAATGATGTAAATAGAACTCCTAACTTTGGATATTGTAATAATTTTAAATGTTGTTTTCTAATATGTACTTCTTGTAGGCATATAATTTATTTTATTTTATTTTATTTTTCAATTTATATACCGTCCTTCTCCCTGAGGACTCAGGGCGGTGCACAGCCAGAATTAAAAACATGAAATACAAATATTAAAAACAATTAAAATCTATGTAAATTTGGCCCAAAATTTAAAAAACCACAAACCAATTAAACATTTAAAAATTTTAAAAAAATTTCTTCCTAAGCCAGCCCGGCTTGCTGGAAAAAGTGGGTTTTAAGGGCATGGCGGAAGGCACTGAGGTCTTGGATTCTCCTTATCTCTGGGGGCAGCTGATTCCAGAGGGTAGGTGCCCCCACAGAGAAGGCTTTCCCCCTGGGGGTCACCAGCCTACATTGTTTGGCTGATGGCACCCTGAGGAGGCCCACTCTGTGGGAGCGCACGGGTCGCTGGGAGGTCATCGGTAGCAGCAGGCGGTCTCGAAGATAGCTAGGGCCTATGCCATGGAGCGCTTTAAAGGTGATAACCAACACCTTGAAGCGCACCCGGAAGACCACCGGGAGCCAGTGCAGCTCACGCAGGAGCGGTGTTACATGGGAGCGCCATGCTGCTCCCATCACTACCCGCGCTGCTGCGTTCTGGACCCGCTGGAGCCTCCGGGTGCCCCTCAAGGGGAGCCCCATGTAGAGAGCATTGCAGTAGTCAAGGTGAGAGGTGACGAGGGCGTGAGTGACTGTGCACAGGGAATCCCGATCAAGAAAGGGCCGCAACTGGCGAATCAGGCGAACCTGATAAAAGGTCCCCCTGGTTACAGCCGTCAGATGTTCCTCCAAGGACAGCTGCATATCCAGGAGGACTCCCAGATTGCGAGCCCTTTCTGTGGGGGCCAAGGACTCGCCCCCAATAGTCAGTGATGGAGTCAACTGACTATATCGGGATGCCGGGAGCCACAGTCTTGGAAGGGTTGAGCTTGAGCCTGTTCCTCCCCATCCAGATCCGCACAGCCTCCAGGCACTGAGACATCACTTCAAGGGCATCGTTGGGGTGGCCTGGGGTGGAGATGTACAGCTGGGTGTCATCAGCGTACTGATGGTATCTCACCCCGAAGCCACGGATGATCTCGCCCAGCGGCTTCACATAAATGTTGAACAGAAGGGGCGAGAGGACCAATCCTTGCGGCACTCCACAGACGAGAGGCCTCAAGGTCGACCTCTGCCCCCCTGCCAACACAAACTGCGACCAGTCGGAGAGAAAGGAGGAGAACCACCACAATACGGTGCCTCCCACCCCCAATTCTTCCAGCCAGTGCAGCATGATACCATGGTCGATAGTATCAAAAGCCACTGAGAGGTCTAACAGGACCAGAACAGAGGAGCAACCCCTGTCCCGAGCCCTCCAGAGATCATCAACCAATGGGACCAATGCCGTTTCTGTGCTGTGCCCAGACCTGAAACCCGACTGGAACGGATCTAGATAAGATGTTTCCTCCAGGAATTGTGGAAACTGTCGCGCGACCACACTCTCAACAACCTTCGCCATGAAGCGAAGGTTGGAGACAGGACGATAGTTGGCCAATATTGCCGGATCAAGGGATGGCTTCTTGAGGAGAGGCCTCACCACCACCTCTTTCAAGGCAGCGGGGAAGTAACCTTCACTCAACGAAGCGTTGATAACACCCTGGAGCCAGCCTCGTGTAACCTCCCGGGAAGCCAGTACCAACCAGGAGGAACACGGGTCCAGTAAACATGTGGCCGTACTAAGTCTCCCCAAAATCCTGTCCACATCATCGGGAGTCACAGCATCAAACTCCTCCCAGATAACATTCTCAAGACTATTCCTCGTCACCCTGCCCTGATCTACCCAGTCAGAGTCCAAATCCCCCCGGATCTGAGCGATTTTCTCATACAGGTATTGTCCGAAATCCTCCGCCCTGCCTTCCAGGGGATCCTCCCGCACTCCCGGATGGAGCAGGGAGCGGGTCACCCTAAACAGGGCGGCCGGACGATTCCCTGATGACGCAATAGAGGCGGAAAAGTAATTAAACTTTGCCGTCTTTATCGCCACTAGGTAGGTCTTAATATGCGACCTTACCAGTGTTCAATCAGATTCAGCGAGACTGGCCCTCCAACCGCTCTCCAGGCGTCTTTTCCAGCGCTTCATTTCCCTCAGCTCCTCAGTAAACCGAGGAGCTGCGCGGGATCGGCACATAATGTCCATCTTCAAGCTATTTAATTTAGATAAAGTTCTATTTCTTTTTATCGCTGCATTCAGTCCATTTACATTTAAAGATATTGCTTTAATTTCTTCTTCCATGTTTTACTTGTTACTAGTTTTTGACTTCATCGCCCTTGTCTCTCTTTGTTCCATTGAATCTGTTGTTTCGATGAAGAAAGACGTGTAGGCAGGATGATGATTCATGGGAAGGCCCCTCAGTGTGAAGGTACCTTGGGGAAGGCACCCTCACCCCATCCAAAAGGCTTCCTTTTATTGTCATTTTACAACTATCATGGCAAAACATCAATCAACGTTTACTTGTCCTGATTGGCTAAAGAAAGCTCGTGAAGTCCATATGGACCCCTTGTGTCTCTCTCATGTATTTCCTGTGACAAACAATGCTACGTGCTGGGTCTCCATTCTTTGTATATATTGATATAGGGTCTCTGCCAGACATCCTGTCTTTGCATTCCTGAGAAGATTAGGATTTTGTGGTAATGTTGTTTACCCAGTGCGGTTTGCCGACAACTGAGATAACACCATTTCCACAGAATCCTTGGATCTCGATCCTTCTTTTAGGGCTCTTTCTTCCTTTGCTTTTTCATCTTTGTCTTTCTCTTCATTTTTTTGCTTTGTCTCTCCTACTGCTCCCAAATCTTCTTCTAGTGATCCACAAAATTGCTGATAAAATAATTTTGCTTTTTCAATGGAGTCAAGTCTATGTCTTTGTTCTTGCCATGTCACCAAAATTCCTTCTGGTATTAATCATCTAAAACTCACTCCTTTGAGTATTAGGAACTTTGTTAGAAATTGATATTCTCTCCTCAGTTCTCTAACTCTTCTAGGTATTTGTCTTAATACCACAATTTCTTTATCTTTGTGTTTCAGTGCTGTATTTCTTGCTGCTTTTAATATCTCTGTTTTCACTGCTTTCTTCATAAATCTTACATGTACTTCTCTCTGTAGTTTGTTGCATATCTCATTGCATATCTTGTGTATACTCTGAAGGCTTCATCAATCTAATTTAAGATCTTTTCCTTGGATTGTTCCAAGACTTCTGATAATATCTCAACAATCATCTCAGGTTTTTCTCCTTTTTCTTCCTCTATATTTTGAAATCTTAAGTAAAACTCAGAATGCTCCATCTCCAACAGAATAATTGTCTTTTCAGTTGATACCAATTTTTCTTCTAATTCCTCAATTTTCTTTTCTGTCATTTCTTCTACTTTCTTTGTTTTTTCTTCTACTTTCTGGATTCTCTCTTCATTTTTCCCAGTCATGGCATTCATTTCTTTTATTTCCTGTTTTAAGTCATCATGAAGCGATTGTATAAAATTTCTTAATTCCATCATCTCCAAAGTTTTCCGTGTTTCTGTCGATGAGGGACTTGCTGTTGAATGTAGATATGATGTAAATTTCTTCATATTTATAATCCAAGTGTCTAATCCTCCCAAATGGTTAAATTAGCAAAAAAATAAAAATTAAATACAAAAATTAAAAAACAAAAATTCCAATCAACCACCTCCCTCAAAAATCAAATTTCCAAATACCCCAACAGAGAGAGAAAAGAAGAAAAAAAGAGAAAAAATTCAACTGCCAAAAGTAAAAGATAAAAATACAAATCCAAACAACCAAAAAGGAAAAATTTTCTTCTGACTCTTTCAGTCTTAATCCAATTTCTTGTCAATCTAATCCTGTTTTTTTAAAAAGGCATAGAAAAAGTCCCTAAAAAAATAGAAAACACAAAACACAAAATAGAGTGCCTTTCATCCACCAGCATGATCTTTCTTTTTTTTTGAAATTTTTTTATTTGAAAATACAAACTAAACAAAACAAATCACAACAAAACATACAAAACATGTAAATATATATATCAAGTTTATCGTAACTATACTGTATGTTCTTATTTGTGCTTCTGACTCCTCATTATTATTAGTCTATCTCTTATGTCTATCTTGGTGGTTCATTATTAACCTATGTTCGTAGTTTATATTCCTATTACTATATTAGGTCACTCCACTTACTTCC
The DNA here is from genome assembly GCF_059756535.1 of Pantherophis guttatus. Taxonomy (NCBI): domain Eukaryota; kingdom Metazoa; phylum Chordata; class Lepidosauria; order Squamata; family Colubridae; genus Pantherophis; species Pantherophis guttatus. Next base: position 93,309,307 of record NC_142066.1, read on the forward strand.
TAATTTTTCCATTTTCTGCCTTCCAACCAGGTGTACCACTTTTCCCATACTAGGTAGTAATCATGTTCTTCTCTATTTTGTAATTCCTTTGTGAATCTGTCCATTTCTGCACATTCCATGATTTTGCTAATTACTTTATCTTCCATTGGTATGTCACTACTTTTCCAATTTTGTGCAAAAATTATTCACGCTGCTGTCGTTATGTGAATGATTAAGTATTTTATTTCCTTTTCATATTGTCCATTTATTATACCTAATAGAAAGGTTTCTGGCCTCATTTCTATTCTTTATTGGGTTATTTCTTCTATTTGTTTTCTGATCGTTAGCCAATATTGTTTTGCCACTGGGCAGGTCCACCACATGTGGTAATAGGTTCCTTTGTGGAGTTTACACTTCCAGCATGTTGGGGGAGTGTTGGGGAACATTCTTGCCAGTCTGGCCGGTGGAAGGTGCCACCTATAAAACATTTTGTACAAGTTTTCTTTATAGGGTACAGACATTGTTAATTTATAATTTATTGTCCATAATTTTTCCCAATTGTCTAATTCAATGTTGTAGCCAAAATTCTTTGCCCAAATTATCATGTTTTCCTTAACCACTTCTTCTTCTAATTTGTATCCTTGTAAAAAACTATAAACTTTTAAAATCAATTTATCTTGTCATCCTTGTAGAATTTTATCTAATTCGTCTTGGCCTTTTTGGAATCCAAATTGTGCCAAATCTTTCTTATACCTTGATTTTATTTGTAAGTATGGCCACCAGTCAATCTGTACCCATGTCCTTCAATTCTTGTCTCGTTCTTAGCAAGTCTTTGTAAGTTTTCATTTTGGTGTTGTCCATGGCATTTGGGTAGATCTGAGTTTCCATGGTCGACAACTATTCCGGAATTTTATTGTAGTGTATTTTTTTGATGCTCTGCCAAGTCTGATATAGTGCATGTCTAATCATGTGCCTCTGGAAATATCCATGTCATCTATCGGTGCCCTCCCATAGAAATGCATGCCATCCTCGTTCTAGGTCAAATCTTTTCAAATTCAGTAATCTTTTATTTTTGAGTTCCATCCATTCTTTGATCCAAATTAATGCTGATGCTTTATAATATGATTCTCAATCCAGTACTGCCAGTCCTCCTCTTTCTCTTGTATCCTGTAAGTGATTTATTTTAATTCTTGCTTTCGTGCCTTGCCAAATGTAATCTGATATTAATTTATTGAAATCCTTGAGGGACTTCCTGCTTGCTTCTCGTCACTGTTAGACGGTCCCTCGGGACCGCCAGCCCCATCACCTGTAAAGAGCCGCCTTTACAACGGAAAGGCGGCTCGAAAAACTCCATTTCCAGGAGGAAATGTGAGATAGAGCAGGTGAGTGTAGGTAGAGCTTTCCGCGAAGCCCCCAGAGTTTTTTTTTTTACTCTTGGGGGTGAGCGGATGAGGCTCCCTATATCACTCGCCGTTCGCTCCGGGCGTTGGGAGACCTCTGCCTTTTTTCAGAGCAAGGCGACGAAAACAAGCTTTTCAAGATAATTAACAGACTAAGTAAAGAGGATGAGATCTGGACCTGGATCTGTGACCCTAAATCGCAAGTATTTATATTTATCTTGTAAAGAATACTGAACAAAGTAAAAAAGAACTTTTAAAATGGCGATTGCCGAAGTTTGAGCAGGGAAGCTGAAAAGGGAAAGTCCTTCCATTTCTTATTAAGCCACAAAGTAGCGGAATAAATACTCTTGGCTACAATTGAAGAAAAAGCTCCACTTTTGTGTTTTCTTTTTCCTGGAGATTTGGTATTGATCTTGTTTGGAAAGAAGCTTTTTTTTCTTTCTTTGTTTTTCTTTTTTTTTCTAAGAGAGTCTGTCTGTGTGGAAATATGGCATTCAGACTTACAAAGCTAGATAAACAAGCAGTGCGGGGGGATTCCCCCATTTATAAACTACATGAACAAGTTCTAAACTTACAGACTCAGAAAACTGATTTTAATATAATTGAATTTCTCTTGGAGGAGATTGTAAGAAGGGATGAGATTGTGAATCAGAACTTTGAAAAATTTAAGCAGGAAATTAAAGAAATGGTGCAATTAAAGTTTGATATTTTGCAACGAAAGATTGCAAAAGTGACTAATGGTTTTTCAGAAATTGTCATGAAGTTGGGTACAAATATTGACTTATTAGAGTCTAAAATGGAGGAAATTGAGGATAATTTGGACAATAAAATACAAAGAACTGAAAATGATTTGATAAACACTCAAGATAATAGCTTAGAAGAAAAACTTAAAATGGAAGCTGATTATAAGACTTGTAATGCAGAAAATATAAAACAACGGATTGAAAAAGAAGTTTTAATGATGCAATATAATCTCACAGAATATGCGATTAGACTGAGAGGATTACAGGAAAGCAACAGAGATGACTTAAGAAAAATATCTTCTGAAATTCTGGCTGGGATCTTAAAGGTTCATCCCGAGGAAGTATTTTGTAGGATTGATAGAGTTTATAGAATAAACTCCTGGATTGCAAAGCAAAGGCAATTGCCAAGAGATGTGGTGATTTATTTTACAGACAAAGAAATAAGAAATAATATCGTGCAAAAATCTTTTAATTCTACTCTGCATTTGTTTGGAAGAAAGATTTGGATATACAAAGAGCTACCACCTAAGATGTTATTGGAAAGAAAGAAATTTGGTTTTCTGGTGACTGAGCTTAAAAAGAGAAATATTATATTTAGGTGGGACACTCCAGTTGGTATAATATTGAGATATCAAGGAGTAAGATATCAATTAAATACTGTTGAAAAAGCGGAAGAATTTTACCAAAAAATTTTGAAAATGAGTTCAACACTTTTATGCACAATACAAGATAAGCAGAAGGAGTTGGAAATAAAGGAAAAATATCGAGCTACAGAGGCCTCTGTAGATGAATTGCCTTTGGATTCTTTAGATACCTCAGCTGGATTATCCACAAATAAAAGAGATGTGGCATTGGATTCTAATGTGATGATTCATCAAGTCACAGACAAGCATGGAAATCCATCAGTTGATACACAACTTATAGAAAAGAAATATGAATCACAAAAGCAAAACCAACAAGATCAAGCTATTAATCAGAATGAAAACTGATCAGTCGATATACAACTCGTAGAAAGGAAATTAGGATGGAGATCAAACCCACAACAAGTCAAGAAAAAAAGAAATAGATCTCGCAAAAACAAAAATTTCTAAATTAGGCAACAGTGAAGCCAGTTATTTAAAAGATGACTGAATATATGAAAAGATAGTTGAGGTGAAGCTTTGGTCAATATTATCCTGATGAGAGTGACAGACCTCTGCAGTGCTGTAATTTTGGGATGTGAAAAGAGCCTTAAATTGTTGGATTGGAATTATCCATTTTGGATTTTTTTTTTTTTTTTGATAAATATATCATGCTTATCCTGAGCTATATGGCAAGAGAGCTATGCTGGGGCATGCAGAAGACCTGGTTGTTACCCCATTATGATGGTGGGAATTAATAATCCTGAAGAAATCCACTACTACAGATATTATATGGAATACAATTATAATGTCACTCCGGTGGTTGTTTTCTTTTTTTATATACATGAAGATATTTATTGTTGATGGGGGCAGATGATAACTGACGATTTTTTGAACATTCTGTTGCAATCAAGATGCTATGTTACCCTAATATGGGCGATGGAGTTAACAATCCAGTGGAGAGACATCAAAGAAGATATTATATTATATGGATTATAAATTTAAAGTTATTGATTTTATCTATATAAGGGAATATTTTTTTTAGTAGGGTGGGCAGAAGAATAAAGATATTAAGAATTGTTATGTACGGTAATTTTGTAGGAAAGTGGGTGGAGACAGGTTAGTTTATTGATTGTTTAGTTTAAGAATAGGGATGTTTAAGAGATACATTTATGGGAGTGGAGGAAATGGATAGAGCTGAATAAATGTTAAATTAGGATTTATTATATAGCTTTTTAGGGGAAGGCTGCTTTGAAATGTTATATTAATATACATTAAAGATTAAATGTTAAAATAGGATTTATTATATAGTCTTAAAGTGGAAGGTTGTTTTGAAATGTTATATTATGTTATATTATAAATGTTATATTAATATATAGATATATGTATGGGGGAGGAGAAAAAGGGCAGATTATTGCTAAATTGGGAGTTAAAATAATGTTATTATGCTAAACTAGAAGTTATTATACAATGTTACAGTAGAATATTATTTTGAAATGTATGGTAAAAGGGGGATGTAATAATATTATTAGAAAGAAAGGGTCAGTATTTGAGGGATGGAGCAAGGGGATGGTAAAATATTATATAATCTGTTACGAAGTTGGATTTTATTTTGAAGAAGTCACAGGGGGATGGGTGGTGAGGGGGGGTTAGGGAGGGGGGGGGGAAAAGGGGAAAAAATTTGTATTTGAAAAACTTTTTCAATAAAAAAAAAAAAAGAAAGAAATCCTTGAAGAAATTCTTCCCCGGTTTTATTGGGATCACTTGGAATAGGTATAGAATTCGAGGTAGAACATTCATTTTAATTGAGGCGATCTTTCCCAAGAATGACAATTGTAGTTTTTTCCAGGTTTCTAAATCTTTTTTAATTTGTCTTGTTAATTTATCATAGTTATTGTCTCTAATTGATGAATTTTTATTGGTGAGCCATATTCCTAAATATTTCTTTGTTGTCTGTATGCCTAATTCGTCTTCTAGTTCCTTTTCTTGTTGGCTAGTAAGGTTTTTGGTTAGTATCTTTGTTTTTTGTTTATTGATTTTGAGTCCGGCTACTCTCCCATATTTCTCTATTTGGTCTAATAATTTAATGCTGGTTGTTATTGGTTGCTCTGTAATAAATATGATATCATCAGCGAAAGCCTGTAGTTTGTATTCTTCACTCTTAATTTTCAGACCTTTTATTTCCTTATCTCTTCTAATTTCCTTCAAAAGAGTTTCCAGAGCTAGTATAAATAACAGGGGGGACAGAGGGCACCCCTGTCTCACCCCTTTTGATATTGGAAATTGTTCTGTCAAATCACCGTTTATTGCTATTTTTGCTGTTTGTGAAGAATAAATTTTCTTTATCATATTTATGAATTTATCACCGAATTTCATAGCTTCCAGTTGTAGTGTAAGAAATTTCCAGTTTAAGTTATCGAAAGCCTTCTGCGCATCTAAAAAAATTAAGGCCGATTGTTTATCTACATTAATTTCATAATATTCTAATACGTCAATTATTAATCTCATATTATTTTTTATCTGTCTTTTGGGATAAAGCCATTTTGGTCCGAATGGATGTATTCATTAATTATTTTCTTAATTCTTTCTGTAATAGAATTAATAGATATTCTGTGATAGAATTCGGTGATGTCAGCGTGTTTGGAGGTAGAGAATGGGGCTCTGTTCTTGAAACTCCAAGATTCCCATCTAGGAAGCCGTTCCAGGCGCTATTGATCTTGGAGAGATCAATACATTAAGGAGGAATCTCCAAGGACCTCGGGGGGAAGGCAACCATCCCGAAGGTTCAGGTGAAACCCCCTAATTCCGGAGGGGAAAATACCAGCCATTTTGGCTGGCCTGAAGCATTGAAACCGCACAGCAGGAAGGCGAAGATCAAACTGAAAGGATCGTAACTGTATCCAATTTAAGTTGAAAGCAGATCGAGTTATAAGTGGAGTGAGTAAAGCACAATAATAAGTGAAGCAGAGAGCAGAGAGCGGAGAATTTGAGACCCCAAAAGATGGTGGAATAGCAATTTAAACAGCGGCGATGAAAGACGACAAGGGCGGAAGAAGAATTGACAGGCGGTGACTGCGCGAAAAAGAGAGACTGCTTGGAACAAGAAATTTCAAAGGGATTTACGTGGAGGCGATTGAGACCAGGCTTCAGATTTGAACCCAAAAGAGAAGAAAGTTCTTTGGACTGAATTAAGAACTGCAGTGAACTGGACGGAGGTATTAGAGAAGAAAAACAGGAAGACAGCAAAACGGTGAGAGTGACAGAGAGATGGAGGACATTGAAGCTGGGAGGGTGAGTGAAAGTGTTGCAACAGATCGGCAAGTGGAGAAGCGGTGTTAACTGAGAAGTTAACACAAAAATTGGACTGTATTAAGGTGCTGAACTTGGAAAGTTGGGCTTTTGACGATTTGGACGCATTTGGAGAGAGAGATATTAGGACATTAAAGACTATAAATACAAGAATTTGGACATAAGAATTTTACACATAAGAGTGAAAACAACTATATATTGACTGCAAAACAAGTTTATATATATACCTGACTAATCTTTGTAAAATAATATAATAGTTTTTGATTGTGAGACGTTTGTTTTAACTTGATTAATTGATCATTAATTACAAATTAAGTAGAATAAATAGCTTAAGTGGATATTAATCTAAACAATATTTAATATTTAATTCTTACTTATATATTACTTATCTATATATTACTTATATATCCACACTAGTGATATCTGATTTGCTAGATTTAATTTGATTTGATTTGATATTAATCTAAATAATTAATATTTAATTCTTACTTATTTATTACTTATCTATATATTACTTATATATCTATATTAGTGATATCTGATTTGATAGATTTGATTTGATAGATTGATTATTATATTGTATTAGTTATATTGATATTTAATGAAGTGCTAGAACAGTGGTTCTCAACCTTCCTAATGCCACGACCCTTTAATACAGTTCCTCATGTTGTGGTGACCCCCAACCAGGGGTGGGTTCTAAATTTTTTTACTACCGGTTCTGTGGGTGTGGCTTATTTTGTGGGCATGGCTAGCTGGTCATGTGACCGGATGGCCATGGCTATGTGTATAGGGACTACTCAGAGGGCTGAAAAAAGTCATTCCTGACAGGTCTTCGCACTTTTGACTGGTCCTCACACTTATGACCATCCTCACATTTATGCCCGTGCAGCATTCTTAACAACCATGTCACACATTTCACAACTGCTTCTTTTGACCATGGTGATATGATAGACAAAAAACGTAAAATGTGAGGCTAGTCGTAAATTCGAGATCTGGTCAAAAGTGCGAGGACCAGTCAAAAATAACTTTTTCAGCCCTCTGAGTAGTCCCTGTGCACAAAAGGACTACCCAGAGGGCTGAAAAAAGTGATTTCTGACAGGTCCTCGCACTTTTGACCGGTCTTCGCACTTATGTCTGGTCATCATTTATGCCCATTGTAGCATTCTTAACAACCGTGTCACTCATTTCACAACTGCTTCTCTTCACCATGGTGACAAGATAGGACAAAAAAGTAAAATGTGAGGACAGTCGTAAGTTCGAGGACTGGTCAAAAGTGCAAGGACCAGTCAGAAATAACTTTTTCAGCCCTCTGAGTAGTCCATATGCATAAAAGGATACAGCAATAGAGAGGGATGAAGGAAGGGAAGGGAAATTAGAGTAGGAGTGAGGGTAAGAGAGGGAGGAAGAGAGGAGGAGAAGGAGAAAGGAAGAGGAAGTAGGGAGGAAAGAAGAGGGGCAGGAAGAGAAAGTAAGAAGGAAAGAAAAGAGAGAGGTGGTAGGTTTGAGGAGAAAGATTGCTGTACAATAAAAAAGATGAAAGGGAAGAAAGCCAACCCCAAACAAATATAAAGATATTAAGATAAAGAATGAATTGTTAAACTTTAAAGAATAAAAGAGAACAAATATGAATAAATAACAATAATTAGAAACACACATACAAACATACAATGTATTTTCTTTGAACAGAATATTTGGCCAGTTCACAAATTTAAACAGTGTTTAGTCATTTCAATTAAATTTACAATTTCTATATTTCCTTTTTGCCATATTTATTCCTCATCTATTTTTGTAAAAAACCAATATTACCCTTCATCCTCATCTCTAATCTTAATCATATTCAATTTTTCCCTTCTATTCTATATTATACCCCTTCCCATTGTCATCTATTTTTATATCCATCCTCACATTGATTAATTATTTAATATTAGTTGTTTAATATAAATTCAGCATTTTAATATAAATCAATTAGTTATATAACTACCTTTTTTGTATATTAATCAATATGAACATGAATATTCCAATTATTTCCATGCAATCCAATTTCTTATAAATTAATTAATTATATTTACCAATAATAAACCAAATAATTTCCCCCATATATTCCTCCAAACCACAATTTAACCATTTCTCCTTTCAACACAATATACAATTAATAGTATCTCAATTATTACAATTCCCTAGTTAAATAGAGCTTTTTTTCTTTTGTGTTTTAAAATCTTGAACTCTGCTCTTTTCCCCTAAATTTCCCATTGTTTGCACCTACCTTTTTTGGTGAGGAAAAAGAAAAGAAATCTGCCTGCCTAATTTTCCAATATTGCAGCAACAGCAAAGCCAACAGCCTGCTTTACTTTCAGTTTCGTTTTTCAGCATAGCTAGGGGAAAAAAATGTACTCCAGCAAGCAGCAGAGCCCTGAGCAAAACAGCTGAGAGCAAATCAGCTGAGAGTCGGAAGCCGATCTAATCAAGGGCTAATTAACCTATGCTGAAGCTCCGCGGGCCAATAAAATTACAAAAAAACATCGAACCATTTGTTAAATTGCTGGCTCACCCGCCCCTCACCCACCACTATTTATTGGCAATAAATAGTGGTGCGGAGGGGCGGGGCAAGCCAGCAATTTAACAAACGGTTCGGCCGAACCCCCTAGAACCAGCAGAATCCCACCACTGGCTATAGGGTGGCCCTTTGAAGCCCCGTAGCAAGAATTTAAACAGTTTTTTTTCCCTCTAGCCATCAGCTGGAACTCAGGAGGCAGCAATAGATTGGGAGTGGACGGAGTAAGCCAACGGCCGGCGATCCAACAGAGCAGAGAGTGAGGGTGAGTGAAGGCATGGGGGGGGGCGAGAGTAGACTTTGGCGACCCCTGTGAAATGGCCGTTCGACATCCAAAGGGGTCATGACCCCCAGGTTGAGAACCGTTGTGCTAGAACTTTAAGTTTTTCCCCACATCTCCTTCATCTTCTCCTTCTTCTTTTTCCTCACTTGAATATATATTTACATATTTAACTATCTATTAGAGTGTTAAGTACCAAGGACATATATAGAGCCAGTATATAAAATTAACAAGATTAATTAATATTTGAAGACTTATACAATATAGACACTAGACACTATTACTGACAAAATACTACCATAGTGAACGGAATTGAAATATAATAAGAGTAGTTCAGGGCATGAAATTTTGGAAGAAGCTACAAAAAACACTTAAGATGACAAGCACCAGAACAACCACTATAACCAAAGCAAACAAGAAAATAACATCAACTCAAGCCTCTCTTACAGCATCACCTGCCCAACAGAGATCTATAGAAACAATGCTTGGAACAGAAAAAGAAAAGGTAGGCTCCATTTCCAGCATACAAAACATTCAGTCAGTCCTGGCAATGATACAGGAAGCAATGAACAAGACTCAGGAATCGATTGCTAATAACCACGAGGAGACAAAAAGAAATCACGACAATTTAAAATCCGATGTGGGAGAGATAAATGACAACATAAAAAAATGGATGACAAGATAGAAAAGATCCAACAGAACATTGCCAAAAACGAACAAAAGACAGAACTCAAAATGGAACAGATGGTTAAGAAAGTAGAAATGTTGGAACAACAACAGATGGCAAGTAATTGAGAACTGGAAGACTCACTTACTTTCTTGGAAATGGAGAAGGCATCATTTTATTTAAGGTTCCAGAATATAGCAGAAACCAAAGAGGAAGACCTGGGAGAGATTATGACGGAGATTTTGGCTGAAACAATACAAAGAGATAAGGATGACATACGAAGAGATATAGACAAAGTCTACAGGATGCACACCAACTACGCACGCAGGAACAAGCTGCCCAAAGAAGTGCACGTTCGATTCACAAAGAAAACAATAAAAGAGGAGATATATAGAAAAATGAGAGAGGAAGCAATTGTCTACAAAGGAAAGGAAATAATAACGCTGAAACAAATCCCGAGACGCATAAGAGACCAGAGGAAAAAACTACAACTTCCTCACATCACAACTAAATAAGCACAAAGTAATGTTCCATTGGTTATTACCAGATGGCATTTTAATTTCGTGGCAGGATAAGAAAGTTAAAATAGACAACCTGGAAGGCACCCAGGAATTCTTCGACCAATATTTTGGCCTGGAAGAAGACCAAGAATCCAGAGAGGAATTGGAAAATAAGAGCCAGGAAGAACTACCCGCAGAAGAAACCCAAGAGGAACAAGAGGAGAAGAGAAGATTGGAAAGAAAAAAAATGGAGAGAGAAGGAGCAAGGGGAAAAACGCAAAGAATAACAAGAAACACAAGGAAACTAAAGACAACAAATAAATAGGAAGAGAGATGGAACAGGAAATAAAAATGATTTCAATAAATATAAACGGATTAAATGCCCCAATCAAAAGAACCCAGACATTCACCAAAATACAAAAATTGGAAATGGACATAATTAATTTACAGGAAGTACATATCAAAAAACAACACCAAAGGATATCAGAAAACACAAGATTAGGAAACCTTTACACCTCATTAGCAGAACAAAAAAAAAAAAAGAGGCATTGCAGTTTACATTAGAAAACACTTAAAAACAAAACAGGTATACACTGATAATGAAGGAAGAGTCCTAATGATCGAAATACAAACAGAATTAAAAACATTATTATTAATCTCGATTTATGCCCCAAATGAGAATCAACGTGCCTTCTTCAAAAACATACATAATATAGCTAAAGACTTGGACTATGAGAATATCTGCCTGGTAGGTGACTTTAATGCAATCTCAGATACAGAAAAAGACTATTGGAGTACTAGAAAAAATAAAACTAGGAAAAAGACCCTTCCAGATACTTTTAAGGAAATGGCGCAAGAATTATGTCTTCAGGATGCTTGGAGGGAAATAAATAAAGAAAAAAAACAGTACACATTTTATTCCAATCCACATCTATCCTGGTCCAGGATAGATTTGGCCTGGATCACAACGGATCTTAGGAAAGACCTTGAAGAAATAGAAATAATGACAAATACATGGGCAGACCATAGGCTGTTAAAAATAATTTGGAAAGGCTAAAGGGGAAGAAGAGATGGATGATGAACACTGAAATTTTAAAGGATAAAGAATACATACAAATGATAGAAAAAGAAATGAAAATATTTTTCGAGATTAACAATAATGAGCAAACATCCCTTCAAAACCTGTGGAACACGGCAAAAGCCTATATAAGAGGTCTGACAATAGCATATTTGGCGAAGAAAAACAACAGAAAAGAGACAACTTGCTGAAAGAACTCAGAGTACGAATCTGAGTTACAGAACGAACCCCAAAATAAAAGGATCAAAGAACAAATAAATCAGTTTATTTCACAACAAAGTGATCAATTGCATAAAGACCTCTGAGGCCCTCTGGAGTCTAAAAGGCATGACCCGGAATTGGAAGCTGCCCAAGGGGCAGTTAAAAGCGGTCTTCCATTCGTCTCCCTCCTTTATATGAATTCGGTAGTAGGCTTCTCTTAGATCTAACGTGGTGAAAATTTTCCCTTTCGATAGGTGGTTCAGTAAGTCTTTCATCAGTGAGAGGGGGTAGGTATTTTGTATGCAAATAGTGAAAATTGATACACAACCTTAAGGTGACATCTTTCTTTTCTTTAAATAATATTGGGGTGGCCATGGTGGATTTCGCAGGCTTGATGAACCCTCTGGCTAGGTTCGTGTCAATGTACTTACTCAATTCAGTCATCTCAGCAGGTGTCATGGAGTATATTCTAGGCTTTGGCAATTTAGCCCCCGGTTGTAATTCAATGGCGCAGTCTGTGGGCCGGTGATGGGGGAGGAGGTTACATTCCTCCTCGCTGAAAGCTTCGGCTAAGTCTGCATAGGGACTTAGGGACTGCTTAGGGATTTAGTGTTTGCCTGGAGGCCCGTCTGAACAAGCCGCTGCTGTTTCTGGCTGCTGGTCATTTTGGGTAGGTTGGTGTTTGGGGAGAAGGGCAGGGGGTGTTGGGCCAACCCCTATCCCAATTTTTCAGTATCCATCTTCGCATGTGATGGTGGGGCTCCATTTGTCTAGCCAAACCAGGCCTAGTATGATAGATTCCGACATCTTTGGGGTTACTATAAATCATATAAGTTCATGATGTTTCCCCATCTCCAATCTAATCAGTTCAGTAATATGAGTGGAAGGGACTACCCCAATTAGCGTGCCATCCACCTGGTAAAATTTAATCAGTTGTTTTAAGGGTGTTGTTTTGATGCCCGGTTGTTCTACAATCTTAAGACCGATTAGACATCTATTACTGCTGGGAGTTCTGTTTTTTTTCCTGTTTCTGGCAGGACTAGTTTTTACTTTAATTGAGAAAGGGGTGGTGGGTGCACTCACCATTGGGTCTTTATCCCCACTGGGCTTGTTGGGAGGTGCTCCTGTAGCCGGAGGGTCCTCCCTCTCTTCAGTGGGGAGGGGAATCTCCACAGCTTGTTTTTGCAAATTGGCCGGTTTCTGGGGCTTTCTTTGGAGCCATCCTCCCAATACAGCTGTGGGGGGTCATTGTTGTGGAACTGGGGCAGGGGCCAGGCACTCAGAAGCTTGATGCCCTATTTCAGCGGTTCTCAACCTGGGGGTTGCGACCCCTTTGGGGGTCGAACAGCCATTTCACAGGGGTCCCCAAAGCCCTCTCTCACCCCTCCCCATGCCTTCACTCACCCTCACCCTCTGCCTCTGTTGGATCGCCATTCGCCGTTCGCTTACCCCACCCACTCCCAAAGTATTGCTGCCTCCGGAGTCCCAGCTGATGGCTAGAGGGAAAAAAACTTTAAATTCTTGCCACAGGGCTTCAAAGAGCCGCCCTACAGCTGATCAGTGTTAAAAGAAAACAAATGAATAGACTGGTGCCTGCAAAAATAGAAAAAACAGCCCCTTTCAGCTTCAGCATAGGTTAATTACCATAAGTTGATTTGATTAGCCTCTGGACTCTCAGCTGATTTGCTCTCAGCTGTTTTGCGGAGGGCTGTGTTGCTAGCTAGCTGCAAAGAGGTAAATTCCTGGAGCAGATTTTTTTTCCCCTAGCTATGCTGAAAAAGCGAAATTGAAAGTAAAGCAGGGTCTTTGCTACAACGTGACAAAATGAGGCAGAGAAATTTCTTTTTCTTTTTCCTCACCAAAAAAGGTAGGTGCAAAACTGCAAACAATTGGAAATTTAGAGCAAAAGAGGAGGTTCAAGATTTTAAAACACAAAAGAAAAAAAGCTCTATTTAACTAGGGAATTGTAATAATTGAGATACTGTGTATCTCAATTATTGTATATTGTGTTGAAAGCAGATATGGTTAAGTTGTGGTTTGGAGGAATATATGGGGGAAATTATTTGGTTTATTATTATTATTGATAAATATAATTAAGATTTGTAAGAAATTGGATTGCATGGAAATAACTGGAATATTCATGTTCATATTGATTAATATACAAAAAAGATAGTTATATAACTAATTGATTTATATTAAAATGTTGAATTTGTATTAAACAACTGTATTACATAATTACATAATTAACCAATGTGAGGATGGATATAAAAATAGATGACAATGCGAAGGGGTATAATATAGAGTAGAAGGGAAAAATTGAATTTGATTAAGATTAGAGATGAGGATGAAGGGTAATATTGGTTTTTTAAAAAAATAGATGAGGAATAAATATGGTAAAAAGGAAATATAGAAATTGTAAATTTAATTGAAATGACTAAACACTGTGTTGGAAGAAATATCCTTCTGGGTTCTGCTCCAAGTGGGGAAAAAGACACTGGAAACATGGAGACTGCTTGGAAAGATGGTTTAATGGTGGACAGGATCACATGGCTTGAGTTCCTGAACAGAAAAGGGGCAGATACAGTAAATCCTCGGCTTTTTATGCTCTCTCTGGCTTTGCATTTCTTGGGGCCCCTAAAGAGTATCCTGATTGGTTGTCAGACTCCCAGGGGGTGGGGGTCTTAGCTAGCCTTGTTGGCTGATGGTCACATCTGCTTCCCAGGTCACATGCTTCCCAGGTCACGTGTGATGAGTTTCGGTTACTAGATTGGGCCCATTGTGTTAGTTTCTGTTGCTATTGTGTTGCAAATGTCCTTTGACAAAGGATTGACTTTCTGCCTCTGGCCCATTAACAAAGGGTGGGGGGCAGGAAAGTGGGAGCTGCTTCAAACAATGCTTCTCCATTTCTCATCCAGGGAAATATAATATTCTGCCTTTTTAATATTTCCCAAAATATTTCATTCTTCTAAGAAAGGGGTGGGTGCTAACCTCCTACAAATGTTTAAATTTGTGAACCGGCCAAATACTCTGTTCAAAGAAAATACGTTATATGTTTGTATGTGTGTTTCTAATTATTGCTATTTATTGCTATTTGTTCTCTTTTATTCTTTAAAGTTTAACAATTCATTCTTTATCTTAATATCTTTATATTTGTTTGGGGTTGGCTTTCTTCCCTTTCATCTTTTTTATTGTACAGCAATCTTTCTCTTCAAACCTACCACCTCTCTCTTTTCTTTCTTTCTTACTTTCTCTTCCCCCCCTCTTCTTCTCCCTACTTCCTCTTCCTTTCTCCTTCTCCTCCTCTCTTCCTCCCTCTCTTACCCTCACTCCCACTCTAATTTCCCTTCCCTTCCTTCATCCCTCTCTATTGCTGTATCCTTTTATGCATATGGACTACTCAGAGGGCTGAAAAAGTTATTTTTCACTGGTCCTCGCACTTTTGACCAGTCCTCGAACTTATGACTGTCCTCACATTTTACGTTTTTGCCCTATCTTGTCACCATGGTGAAGAGAAGCAGTTGTGAAATGAGTGACATGGTTGTTAAGGTCTCTAGAGATTATATTGAGATTATCAATAACACAATGATGATTATACTGAGATTAATAATGATATAATGATGATTATATGGAGATTAATACTGAATGATAGAAGAATAAAAGATTGGAAAATATTAAGAAATTTAAAGAAGTTCATAACCTGGATTTATAAAATGACTATATTGAGATAAACAAATATGTGAAGAATTATGTTATAGATATTTAGAAATGAAATAGGGATTGAAGCTAAAATATATGGAAAATAGATTACATTAAAAGAAATATAGCAATGGATATATACTGAACCAATTTTTTATTAAGATTTTAAAAGATACTATTTGAGGAAATTGATGGTTATAATAACTGGAATATTGTTTAAATACCTATAACAATTGTTATAATTTGAATATTTTTAATAATATAACTACAAAAGTAAAAGATGATTATGTTGGGAGTAACAGTGAGAAAAAAAAGATAATTATAATGGGATTAACAGTAAATAAGATAATTACATTGGGATTAACAGTGGAATAAAGATGATTACACTGGGATTAACACTGAGAAAAATAAAGATGATTACTGGGATTAACAGTGAATAAAGATGTTTATATTGAGATTAACAGTGAGAAAAATAAAGATGATTACACTGGAATAAAGATGTATTTTGTACATTGGGATTAACAGTGGAAGGATAAAAAAAGGTTAAATTAGAAAATTGATAGCTATAATAATTGAGATATTGTTTAAATATGTACAACAATTGTGATAATTTGAGCATTGATTACCTAAGTGAAAAAGAAAACTGAAACAATATATGATTATGATTTATTAACAAAAATTACTTAATTGGTGTTATATAAATGATATGGTTTGATAGATAGAATTTAGGATAATTGGGAAATTGTGTTAAAAAGCATTATTTGAACTAAGAACTATGTTTAAATGTTAAATTGCTATATTTCTAAAATTAAAAAGATAAGATTTAAATTTGATAAAGTAATAATGGAATAAAGATTTAATGAGCATAATGATATATAAATATGTTTGAATTGTATTGTTAATAGTGAGGATTTAGGGTAAGAATTGTTGTATTATGAGTTATTAATTGAATTAAGAATTAAGGTGGGTTAATAGAAGGGTAATTGTTTTGATTAAGTAAATATGTGTTAATTTTTTAAAGATGGTATTAGTTGAATATGTGATATAAGATTTAGAAATAAGTGCTATGGCAAAAAGTATGGATAAAATTTTGTTAAGGATTTTGTTAAAAATTGAACAAAGTGATGACCGGATCAAAGCTCTTTCCCGAAAGGATGTAATTTGTATGTTTGGAAAAAAATAAAAAAAACTTTTTTGCAAAAAAAAAGAAGAGGCAATAACATTTCTGGAAATGGACAATTCCATGTTTTATTTGTGATTTCAGAATATCCAAGAAAATAAGGAAGAAGACCTCCTGAATCTTATGGTAAAGTTGCTGGTGGGTAGCTTGAAGATGAATAAGAGCGATTTGCAGCACGGGATTGATGAACTGTACAGGGTGCATACTAACTATGCACGATGGAACAAATTGCCAAGGGAGGTACATGTACGGTTTACTAAGAGGACAATTAGAGATGAAATTTATAGGAGAACCCGAGACATTACAATATCATACAAAGGAAAACAGATTTTGACTCTTAAACAAATACCCAAAAGGGTAAGGGAGCAAAGACTGAGTTACCACTTCTCTCCTCCCAGCTTATTAGATATAAAATTATGTTTATATGGTTGATTCCGGAGGGCTTGCTAGTGACCTGGCAAGATAAAAAAATTTGATTAGATACAATAGACAATAGACAATAGTTCTATGATCAATGCTTAGCAACAAATGAAGAGAGGAAGAGTGGGGAGGAGACAGAGGGTAAAAGTCAGGAAGAAGGGAAAGGATCGGAAACGGAAATACAGGAGAAGGAGGAAAAAGAGGAGCAGGAAAGTATAGGAACAAGGTCAAGGACACAACAGAACCGAATTTAAGAAAAAGAAACTAGGGCCATTAGTAGAAAGTAAATGGACGAAGAAATTAAATTAATTTCGATCAACATCAATGGCTTAAACTCTCCAGTCAAAAGAAGACAAATTCTAGCTAAATTACAAAAACATAACACAACTATCACATGCCTACAAGAAACACACATCCCAAAGACAACAAGGGCATTTATTGGAAGCTCCTAAACTAGGAAAACTCTATTCAGCTCTTGCACCACAAAAAAAGAGAGGAGTAATTATATACATCAAGGATTGGCTACAACTGAAGCTATTCTATGCAGAGGAGGAAGGAAGAATTCTAGTAACTGAGATAACGATAAGACAAAAAAAGATAATATTGGCAGCTATTTATGCACCAAATATTAGACAGGGGGAATTCTATTACAAATTACATAAAAAATTACTGGAATTGGAAAGTGAAAATATTTGTTTATTGGGAGATTTTAATTCGGTCGTAGATCCAAAGCAAGATTATAGATTGGGGAAGAAAAATAAAAAAACAGAGGAAGACATTACCATCGACTTTTTTTGATATGGTGCAAGAGTTGAATCTAAAGAATATCTGAAGGGAACGGAATCCACAAAAAAACAAAACAAAACAATATACTTTTTATTCTAACCCACATGATTCATGGTCCAGAATAGATATGATTTGGATGGATTTGGATTTAAGTAAGAATATAGAGGAAGTAGAAATAACAACTAATATATGGGCGGATCACAACCTGCTGACATTAAAATGGAGAGGAAGATATAAACCAAGAGGAAGATGGACCATGAATCAAAAAATGATAAAAGAAAAAAGGTACATAGAATGGATGGGAAAAGAACTGGATTTCTTCCTGAAGAAGAATTCAAATGAGGATACGACTTTACAGAATCTTTGGGATAGAACCAAAGCTTATGTCAGAGGCCTGATGATTGCATATGGGATAAGGAGAAATAGAGAAAAAAGAAGACAACAATTGGATTTACAAAAGAAATTGGAAGAATTAGAATTAAAATGCAGACCTCCCCAGATAAGAGAATTAGAGAAGAAAGGGATCTGACTAAACATAAAATAAATTTGCTCTCCCAGGAGGAAATGGCCCAAAAGCTTAAGACAATGAAATAGACACATTTTGAACATGCCAATAAGCCGGGAAGATGGCTGGCATACAAATTAAAAAAGGATAAGGAAAAAAAAAAGCAATAGTACAACTTCAGGACGAGGAGGGGAATATCCACATTGATTAGATGAAATAAAGACAATAGCCCAGGGATGAAATGCTCCCGATTCAGACCGGATCACCCGATCTGGTAGCGATGGAAGCGGGTGATTCGGAGAACCGGTAGCAAAAATCCCTGCCCCCACCCTATACCCAGCTGAGCCGCACAATCATCAGAGGCTTTTTTTTTAACTTTTAAAAGCATTTTTTCTACAACCTCTTTGCCGGAAAAAATGCTTTTAAAAGTTAAAAAAAAAAGCCTCTGAGGATCACAGCTAAGTTGCCTGATCGGCAGAGGCTTTTTTTTTCTTTTAAATGCCTCTGACGATCCAAGCTGAGTTGCCTGATTGGAAGAGGTTTTTTTTTCTTTTAAAAGCCTCTGACGATCCCAGCTGAGTTGCCTGATCGTCAGAGGCATTTAAAAGAAAAAAAGCCTCTGCCAATCAGGCAACTCAGCTGGGATCGTCAGAACCTTTTGAAAGTATTTTTTTACAACCTCTTTGCCAAAGAGGTTGTAGAAAAAATGGTTTTAAAAGTACAAAAAAAAATTGGCCACGCCCACCCAGTCACATTACCCCCCCACCAAGCCATGCCCACAGAACCGGTAGTAACAAATTTTAGATTTCACCACTGCAATAGCCCATAACTATTTTCAGATACTATATACCCAGGAGAAGATAGAGGAGGAGGATGTAAAGAAATACCTGAAAGAAAGAAATTTTCCGACAATATCAGAGGAAATGAAGGAAATGTTGAACAATAGAATTACTATGTCGGAATTGAAAGTGGCTATTCAGAAACAAAACAATAAAGCACCAGGACCTGATGGCATCCCCTCCGAGTTCTATAAGGAATTAAAGGGGCCACTGGAAGTTCTATTGTTAAATTTATATAATGAAGCACTAGGGCAATCCAAATTACCACAAACATGGAGGGAGGCACTAATATCACTCATCCCAAAGGAAGGTACAAATATACAACAAATCAAAAACTACCAGCCAATCTCGCTGCTCAATGTAGACTATAAAATTTTTGTAACTATAATAGCTGAAAGGGCCAAAAAAAATTTAAATGAAATTATTGATTCAGACCAAAATGGTTTTTTGCCAAACAGACATAAGAAACAACACACAGATGATCATAGATATATTAAAATATTATGAGGCCCATTCAGACAAACAGCTGGCAACTTAGAATCCTCTTGGATTCACGGCTGTCTTTAGAAGAGCACTTGACGGCTGTGGCCGGGAGGTCTTTTTATCAGGTTCGCCTGATTCGCCAGTTGCGTCCCTTTCTGGATCGGGATTCATTAAATACGGTCACTCATGCCCTCGTCACTTCACGCCTGGACTACTGTAATGCTCTCTACATGGGGCTCTCCTTGAGGAGCACCCGGAGGCTCCAGCTGGTCCAGAATGCGGCCGCGTGGGTAGTTATGGGAGCAGCATGGCGCTCCCATGTGGCTCCCCTCCTGCGCGAGCTGCACTGGCTCCCGGTGGTCTTCCGGGTGTGCTTCAAGATCTTGGTTACCACCTTTAGAGCACTCCATGGCTTAGGACCGAGGTACTTACGAGACCGCCTTCTGCCACCAATAGCCTCTCACCGCCCAGTATGCTCCCATAGAGAGGGGCTTCTCAGGGTGCCGTCAGCCAAACAGTGTCGACTGGCGGCCCCCAGGGGGAGAGCCTTTTCTGTGGGGGCACCCACCATCTGGAACGAGCTCCCCCCAGAGATACAGAAGATCCCGGATCTGCGCACTTTCCGCCATGCCCTCAAAACATTCCTGTTTCAGCAGGCCGGCCTGGCCTAACTTTCCCTTTATATTGCTTCTGATTTTGTTTTAAACTGGGATGTCTTGAATTATCTAGGACCAGAGTGTTTAGTATATTTTAATTGGTTTTTTAACGTTTGTATTACATGTATTTTTATCTTTCGCTGTTCACCACCCTGAGTCCCTCGGGAATAGGGTGGTATATAAATTTAATAAATAAATAAATAAATAAATAAATAAATAAATAAATAAATAAATAAATATTAATGTTTGTGGATGCTCAGAAAGCGTTCGATAATCTAAACTGGAACTTTCTTATCTATCAATTGGAAACTATGAATTTTGGGGAGAAATTTACAGATTTAATTAGAACAATTTATTCGAAATAATCGGCTAGAATAATAATGAATGGCAAAATGACAGAAAAGATCAATATAACTAAAGGGGTAAGACAGGGATGTCCCTTGTCACCTCTGTTATTCATATTGTCTTTAGAGATATTATTAATACAAATTAGGGAAAATCAAACAATAAAGGGTTTGAAAATCAAAAAGGAAGAATATAAAGTCCAAGCATTTGCAGATGATCTAGTTTTTATTATGGAAGATCCTTTGGAGACGGGAACTATCTTGATAAACGAAGTTGAAGAGTTTGGTAAAGTAGTGGGGCTTAAAATAAATAAGGAAAAAACCAAAATATTAACAAAGAATTGTACAAAAAGACAACAGGATGAATTGGAAAGGAGATTGGGGATTAAAACTGTTAAAAGGGTGAAATACCTAGGAATATGGCTTAAGGCTAAATGTTCTACAATAAAAGAAGATAATTATGACAAATTAACACAACAAATACAAAAAGACTTAGACATCTGGGCTAAATTACAGCTATCTTTAATAGGTAGAATATAGCCATAATAAAGATGAATATATTACCTAAATTGCTATTTCTATTTCAATCGATACCAATTAGGCTAGGGAAACAGTTTTTTGAACACTTAAATAGATTGATAGGTAAATTTATTTGGTGGGGGGGGGAAAGCCTGAATAAAACATCAACTTCTGCAGGACTCAGAAACAAAGGAGGCTTCAGCCTACCAGATTGGGAACTATATTATCAGGCAGCCACAATAACTTGGCTAAAAGATTGGATCCAACTGAGAAATAAGAGAATTTTAATACTGGAAGGCCATGACCTTCAATTGGGATGGCATGCGTTCCTTTGGGAGGGGAAAAGTAATATACATACTGTTCTGCCCCAGCTACGGATCCACAAACTCTGAACAAAACTCAATTTAGTTCAAAACACAGTCTTTTGCAAATGCAGGCTGTTAATAAAACGTTCTTTTTTTTTATTGAAAAGGTTTTCAAATACAAATTTTTCCCCCTTTTTCCCCCCCCTCCCTAACCCCCCCTCCCCACCCTTCCCCTCCTGTGACTTCTTCGTAACAAAAAAAAACCCTAATTCATAACAGATTACTTACTCCCTCCTCAAAATACTGACCTTTACTTACTAAAAGTATTATAAATCCCCCTTTATCCATACATTTCAGAAAAGAAGAAGAGAAAAAAAACAAAAAAAAACAAACACATTATACTATAACTATTATAAAATAACTTCTAATTTAGCATAATAGTGTTTTATATCTATACATTATTGCAACAATTCAAAACCACCTTCCACTTTAAAACTATACGATAAGTCCTACTTTAATAACATTTCAAAGCGGGCTCCCCATAAAATCTAATTTAACATTTATTCCACTCTATCCATTTCCTCCACTCCCCTAAATGTATCACTTAAAAATCCCTTTTCTTAAACTAATCAGTCTGTAGCTAGCTTATTCACCCACTGTCTTACAAATTTACCATACACAACAATTCTTGATATCTTTAATTCACTGCCCACACTACTTAAAAATATATATATATATATATATATTCCATTATATCTAAATAAAAAAAGAAAAGACAATAACTTTAAATTTATAGTCCATATAATATCTTCTTGAAGTCTTTCCACTGGATTGTTAAAACCAACATCCATAATAGGGTAACATAGCTTGCTGATGCAACAGTTTATTCAAGATCTCCAATCATATCTGCCCCCATCAGTAGTAAACATCTTCTTATATATATAAAAGTAAAAACAACCACCCGAGTGACATTATAATTATATTCCATATAATAATAATTGTGGGTTTCATCAGGATTATTAATTTCCATCATCGTATTGGGTAACAACCCGATCTTCTGCATGTCCCAATGTGATTCTCTTGCCTTATAATTCAAGATAATTATAATATATTTATCAACACAAAAAGAAGTTTCAAAGTAGATAATTCAAAACCATCAATTTGAGGCTCTTTCCATGTCCCAAAATTACGGCAATGCAGAGATCTGCCACTATCCTCAGGATGATATTGACCAATATGTCACCTCCTCTATGTTTTCACATAATCATTCATATTTTAAAATCACTGGCTTCACTGTTGCTTGGGTTAGAAATTTCTATTTTTGTACAACCTATTTCTTTTTTTTGTTTTCTTTTTGTGGGTTTGACTTCCATCCTAATTTTTTGTGTCTCGCATTTCTTTTTTATCCCTTGTATATCCTCTAATTGGTTTCCATGCTTGTCCTTGCCTTGATAAGTCATCACATTAAAATCAGATGGCACTTCTCTCAAATTTGTAGATAATCCAGCTGGGGTATCCGATAAATCCAAAGGCAATTTATCTGGTACAGTCTCTGTCTTTAGTTCCAACTCCTTCTGCTTATCCTGTATTATATCTGAAGACGTTAAATTCATTTTCAACCTATTTTGATAAAATTCTTCCGCTCTTTCAACAGTATTTAACTGGTATCTTTCTCCTTGATATCTCAATATAATACCAACTGGGACGTCCCACCGGAATTGAATATTTCTCCTTTTTAACTCAGACACCAGAAAGCCAAATTTCTTCCTTTCCGTTAATATCTTAGGTGGGAGTTCCTTGTAAATCCAAATCTTTCTTCCATACAATTGCAAATTAGAATTGAAGGAATTTTGCACAATTTTATTCCTAATTTCTTTATCTGAAAAATAGATTACCACATCTCTAGGCAATTGCCTTTGCTTGGCAGTCCAGGAGTTTATTCGATAAGCTCTGTCAATCCTACAAAACACTTCCTCAGGTTGAATCTTTAAAATCCCAGCTAGAAATTCAGAAGATATTTTCCTTAAGTCATCTCTGTTATTTTCCTGCAAACCTCTAAGTCTTATTGCATATTCTGTGAAATTATATTGTATCTTTAGAACCTCTTTTTCAATCCTCTGTTGCAGATTTTCTACATTACCAGACTTTTGGTCAGCATCCATTTTAAATTTTTCTTCTGAACTATAATCCTGAATATTTAACAAATCATTTTCAATTTTTTGAATTCTATTGTCCAATTTATCTTGAATTTCATCCATTTTTGACTCTAGTAAATTAGTATTTGTATCCAACTGAATCATGAATTCTGACACTTTTAAAATTTTTTGCTGCAAAAAGTCAAACTTGGATTTCACCAATTCCTTAGTTTCCTGCTTAAATTTTTCAAGTTGCTGATTCACAATCTCATCCCTTCTTTCAATCTCCTCTAAGAGAAATTCTATTATATTAAAATCAGGTTTCTGGGACTGAAGAGTTAAAACTTGTTCCTTTAAATTCTTAGTGGGGGAATCCCCCCCACCTATTTGTTTGTCTGACTTCACAAGCCTCAGTGCCATGTTTCCGCCTAAGCAGGCTTTGTTAGAAGAAAAAAAAAAAAAAAACAAGACAAAAGACTTCCAGCCAGCAACAATCAGGCCTCCAGGGGAAAAAGAGAAAAACAAAAACAGGAGCGGAGTTTTGTCTACAAATGTAGCCAGTGGTATTTATTCCGCTACATTGTAATAATAAAAAACGGAAGAACTTTCCCTCTCAAACTCTTCTCCAGCCGCGGCAGACGCCATTTTAAAAAAAAACTTTTTTCCTCTTTCTCTTCCTCTATTCTCTTAAGTAATTTTTAAAAGATAAGTAAAATACTTGCGCTTCAGTATTACAGGTCCAGCTCACATTTTCTTTGAGTAATCTGTCAAATTCGCAGGCTTGCTTTTGACGCCTGGCTCTGCATTAGCAGAGGTCTCCCAAAGCCCGGAGCAGCGGCTGGGGATATGGGGCATCTCATCCGCTCCATCCCAAAAGTAAAATAAAAACTTTTGGGACTCTGCAGAGAGTTCTACCCACCCCTGCCGGCTCTATCTCCGTTTCCTCATGGGAACGGAGTTTTTTCGAGCCGCCGTTCCGTTGTGAAGGCGGCTCTGACAGGCAATGGAAGCTGACGATCCCAAAGGAACGTCTGGCGGCGGCCAGCAGCAAACAGGAAGTCCAATAAAACGTTCTTAACAACCTGCCAGAAATTCCACAGATAAGATAGAGTCTTACTAGAGTTGGCAGAAAGCCCAGAAGCTAGGTTTGCAGAGAAAATTCAAACTCAATGATCAGCGAATGAACGGACGAACACACATTGTTTCCTGCAGCTTTTTACAAGCTGTGTGCAAACTTAAATAGGCTAAGGGAGTGGCCAATTAGCCCAAACCTTACTCTCGAGGAGACCTCCTCCTGAGTAACCACTCCTGCCTTTTGGCAGCTCTGCGTGCTCGTGCATTGAGAAGAGGCTCCTCCAGTTCATCCTCTTCACTTAAAGGAGCCTCTGGAGGTTCTGAAGGCCCTGGCTGAATCCCTGCCTCTGGCACCACATCTTCTTCAGCCTCCTCGCTGTCCGACTTGAACACCGGCTGCACAGGCTGCTGGCGTGACACTACACCAGCCTCCTCATCATTGGGATCAGCAACAATCTGTGCAGGCCGCTGGCAGGCCACAACACATACATACTTCCAGAGACATCTAGTGCGAAATGCTTTTATCAATATTTCGGATGTTATAAAGAAAAATCATTATGTGAAAATTCCAGTTTGGATATCAACAATGGAGGCCATAATCTATCCCAATCTATTGGACTTAAATAAAATAGTAAGATACTCGGATCTATTAGATGAAATTGGAAACTTAAAGTCAGAACAGGATTTAAGAAAACAAGGAATAAAAATAGATTGATGGCCATACTTACAGATCAGAACAAAATATAAAAAAGATAAGGAACAATTTGCCATATATAGAGAACAATTGGAACTTGATAAGATATTATTTGGATCTGGAGGAAACATGATTACCAAAATGTATAACTTTTTGTTAAAATTCAAAATGGAAGAAGAAACTGTCAAAGAAACAATGATTAGTTGGGCAAGAAATTTTGGACATAATATTTATCTGGATCAATGGGATAGATTATGGGAGGAAAATTACAAGCTAACGATGTCAGCTGCTTATAAAGAAAATTTGTACAAAATGTTTTATAGATGGCATTTGTCACCAGTGAGATTGGCCAGGATGTTTCCAAATATGTCCCCAAATTGTTGGAGATGTGGTTATAAACAAAGGCCGTTCTACCACATGTGGTGGACTTGCCCTAAGATTAAGAAATTGTAGGGGAAGATAAAAATCTGGCTGGATGAAATAACAGGGCAGAAAATAGAAAAAAAGCCTAACTATTGGGCATTCTAGAAGGGAAAATGGAAAGAGGTATACAAGTATACTTCTGTATATACTTGTATATCCAATAACACATATTGATGGCATGTAGAATTGTGATAGCACAGAATTGGAAACATCCAAATATCCCACAGGATCAAATTATAATGAAAAAAATATATGAATGTGCAGAAATGGACAGGTTATCAATGGAAATGAAGGAGAGGGAAGATACTGAGTACTATCAAATACGGAATAGATGGTATTCCTGGCTGGAGAGTAAGCATAAAACTTAAGGGAGATTTTTGTCATGAGACTGAATTCTGAATAGAGGTTAAAATAATTTAAGTAAGAATGTTGGTTTATAGAGATACTTAGAAGTAGAATCTGTATATAGAGGTTAAATAGGATAAGAGATACCGATGTAGGAAAAGCTGTTATGAGTAATGTAATTTTGATGTGTTTGTCTTTGTGTGTTTGATAGTTTTTTTTGTCTGTCTGGTTTTTTTGTGTGTGTGTATTGTGTCTTTTTTTTTTTGTATTGTGTATTTTAACTTTTGGAAACTCAATAAATATTATTTTTTTAAAAAAAAAGAGTACTGGTGAGAGCCCATAAGAGCCCAGCTTGTGGTCTATCGCCTGTTTCCAGGCAGAGGGGAAGTTATCAGTCAACAGTAGCAGGGACAGTCCCTCTGGAAAGAAATGCATTTTTAGCCAATGAATGATCATCATCTTCCAGGCTCTTACCTGAATTTGAGGCATGCCTGTCTCAATTCTTAAATGGGTGTTTGAAGTTCCTCTGGGTGCAGCTAAGATGGCTCGCAGGAATTTGGTTTGTATGGTTTCTAGCGAGTCTTTCTTTGCAAGGATTCCCGTTTGTGCCCCATACAGAATTTGTGCCAATGTTTTAAAACTTTCAAAAAGTTTTAAGGCAGCAGGTACTAATTGACCTCCGCCTGTGTAAAATAAATGTTTAATTGCATTTGAGGATCTATAGGCTGCTTGCAGTGTACGATCCAGGTATGCCTTCTGTGCCCCTTGTGAGTAGAAAACCACCCCAAGATATCTAAATGTCCTAACCTGTTCTAAACTATGTCCTTCTATTTTCCAGGAGTATTAGCTAGCATAATTTTAGCCTTTTAGCAAAAACTAATTTTTTTGATTTATCAAAGTTAAGAACCAACTTATTCTGTCTACAAAATCCAAGTGTTGCCATAATTGCTCTGTTCAGTCCTATGGGAGTTTTCAAAATAATAGCAGCATTGTCAGCATATAGGAGAATTGGAATTTTGCATTGTGCTAACTTTAGGAGGATATAGATCACGGTTCTGTAAGAGATCGATCAGATATATAGAAGTTAAAAAGGAAGGGGGACAGGATGCAACCCTGCCGTACACCTTTTTGTACCCTTACTGGGCTGGTTAAAGCCCCTTGAGTATTACACCTCACTTTCAATTAGCATACAATTTTTGTATGAGGAAAAGGAGGCATTTATCGATAGTAGTGCATTTTTTTTTTATTGAAAAGGTTTTCAAATACAAATTTTTCCCCCTTTTTCCCCCCCCTCCCCCCCTCCCTAACCCCCCCTCCCCACCCTTCCCCCCCTGTGACTTCTTCGTAACAAAAAAAAACCCTAATTCATAACAGATTACTTACTCCCTCCTCAAAATACTGACCTTTACTTACTAAAAGTATTATAAATCCCCCTTTATCCATACATTTCAGAAAAGAAGAAGAGAAAAAAAACAAAAAAAAAAAACAAACACATTATACTATAACTATTATAAAATAACTTCTAATTTAGCATAATAGTGTTTTATATCTATACATTATTGCAACAATTCAAAACCACCTTCCACTTTAAAACTATACGATAAGTCCTACTTTAATAACATTTCAAAGCGGGCTCCCCATAAAATCTAATTTAACATTTATTCCACTCTATCCATTTCCTCCACTCCCCTAAATGTATCACTTAAAAATCCCTTTTCTTAAACTAATCAGTCTGTAGCTAGCTTATTCACCCACTGTCTTACAAATTTACCATACACAACAATTCTTGATATCTTTAATTCACTGCCCACACTACTTAAAAATATATATATATATATATTCCATTATATCTAAATAAAAAAAGAAAAGACAATAACTTTAAATTTATAGTCCATATAATATCTTCTTGAAGTCTTTCCACTGGATTGTTAAAACCAACATCCATAATAGGGTAACATAGCTTGCTGATGCAACAGTTTATTCAAGATCTCCAATCATATCTGCCCCCATCAGTAGTAAACATCTTCTTATATATATAAAAGTAAAAACAACCACCCGAGTGACATTATAATTATATTCCATATAATAATAATTGTGGGTTTCATCAGGATTATTAATTTCCATCATCGTATTGGGTAACAACCCGATCTTCTGCATGTCCCAATGTGATTCTCTTGCCTTATAATTCAAGATAATTATAATATATTTATCAACACAAAAAGAAGTTTCAAAGTAGATAATTCAAAACCATCAATTTGAGGCTCTTTCCATGTCCCAAAATTACGGCAATGCAGAGATCTGCCACTATCCTCAGGATGATATTGACCAATATGTCGCCTCCTCTATGTTTTCACATAATCATTCATATTTTAAAATCACTGGCTTCACTGTTGCTTGGGTTAGAAATTTCTATTTTTGTACAACCTATTTCTTTTTTTGTTTTCTTTTTGTGGGTTTGACTTCCATCCTAATTTTTTGTGTCTCGCATTTCTTTTTTATCCCTTGTATATCCTCTAATTGGTTTCCATGCTTGTCCTTGCCTTGATAAGTCATCACATTAAAATCAGATGGCACTTCTCTCAAATTTGTAGATAATCCAGCTGGGGTATCCGATAAATCCAAAGGCAATTTATCTGGTACAGTCTCTGTCTTTAGTTCCATCTCCTTCTGCTTATCCTGTATTATATCTGAAGACGTTAAATTCATTTTCAACCTATTTTGATAAAATTCTTCCGCTCTTTCAACAGTATTTAACTGGTATCTTTCTCCTTGATATCTCAATATAATACCAACTGGGACATCCCACCGGAATTGAATATTTCTCCTTTTTAACTCAGACACCAGAAAGCCAAATTTCTTCCTTTCCGTTAATATCTTAGGTGGGAGTTCCTTGTAAATCCAAATCTTTCTTCCATACAATTGCAAATTAGAATTGAAGGAATTTTGCACAATTTTATTCCTAATTTCTTTATCTGAAAAATAGATTACCACATCTCTAGGCAATTGCCTTTGCTTGGCAGTCCAGGAGTTTATTCGATAAGCTCTGTCAATCCTACAAAACACTTCCTCAGGTTGAATCTTTAAAATCCCAGCTAGAAATTCAGAAGATATTTTCCTTAAGTCATCTCTGTTATTTTCCTGCAAACCTCTAAGTCTTATTGCATATTCTGTGAAATTATATTGTATCTTTAGAACCTCTTTTTCAATCCTCTGTTGCAGATTTTCTACATTACCAGACTTTTGGTCAGCATCCATTTTAAATTTTTCTTCTGAACTATAATCCTGAATATTTAACAAATCATTTTCAATTTTTTGAATTCTATTGTCCAATTTATCTTGAATTTCATCCATTTTTGACTCTAGTAAATTAGTATTTGTATCCAACCGAATCATGAATTCTGACATTTTTAAAATTTTTTGCTGCAAAAAGTCAAACTTGGATTTCACCAATTCCTTAGTTTCCTGCTTAAATTTTTCAAGTTGCTGATTCACAATCTCATCCCTTCTTTCAATCTCCTCTAAGAGAAATTCTATTATATTAAAATCAGGTTTCTGGGACTGAAGAGTTAAAACTTGTTCCTTTAAATTCTTAGTGGGGGAATCCCCCCCACCTATTTGTTTGTCTGACTTCACAAGCCTCAGTGCCATATTTCCGCCTAAGCAGGCTTTGTTAGAAGAAAAAAAAAAAAAAAAAAACAAGACAAAAGACTTCCAGCCAGCAACAATGCCTCCAGGGGAAAAAGAGAAAAACAAAAACAGGAGCGGAGTTTTGTCTACAAATGTAGCCAGTGGTATTTATTCCGCTACATTGTAATAATAAAAAACGGAAGAACTTTCCCTCTCAAACTCTTCTCCAGCCGCGGCAGACGCCATTTTAAAAAGAAACTTTTTTCCTCTTTCTCTTCGTCTATTCTCTTAAGTAATTTTTAAAAGATAAGTTAAATACTTGCGCTTCAGTATTACAGGTCCAGCTCACATTTTCTTTGAGTAATCTGTCAAATTCGCAGGCTTGCTTTTGACGCCTGGCTCTGCATTAGCAGAGGTCTCCCAAAGCCCGGAGCAGCGGCTGGGGATATGGGGCATCTCATCCGCTCCATCCCAAAAGTAAAAGAAAAACTTTTGGGACTCTGCAGAGAGTTCTACCCACCCCTGCCGGCTCTATCTCCGTTTCCTCATGGGAACGGAGTTTTTTCGAGCCGCCGTTCCGTTGTGAAGGCGGCTCTGACAGGCAGTGGAAGCTGACGATCCCAAAGGAACGTCTGGCGGCGGCCAGCAGCAAACAGGAAGTCTCGATAGTAGTGCATTTTAATTTCTCCCAGAGGGTGTTCCTGGATATTGAATTGAAGGCCTACTTAAAATCAAGGAAGGCCACGAAAAGAGAGAATTTTTTTTTATAAGTGTACTTTTAAACCAGATTGTGAAGTACCAAGAGATGATTCACCATTGATCTTCCTTTTCTAAAACCAGCTTGTTCATCTTTCATTATCTCCCCTGAAATTAGCCAATCCTGAAGTTTATAGCATAGGTGTTTGGCATACAATTTACTAATAACAGAAGACTAATGTGTCTATAATTGCCTGGGTCATTTCTATTACCCTTTTTATAAATTGGTATAATAATTGCTAATCCCCAATCTCCTGGAATAAGGCCCATTTTATGTAAATAGAGATGCTAAAAGTGGAGCCCACCAACTGGCGTTCTTTTTGATTATTTCTGGCAGGACATTATCAGCACCAGGTGCTTTATTAGCCTTGAGGGCTCCAATCAACCAGGATATCTCTTCTGGTGTAACAGGGGGCCAGTAAGGAGTTTGGTCCAAATTAATCTGGCTCTCCTTAGTTACATAGTTGGGGTCTGTATATAGCTCTCTAAAAAATACCACCCAGGCATAAATCGGTACCTGATTAGTTGGGGTAAGCGGGGATTTCCTCAATCCTCTGGTGATGTACCAAAAAAGGAATGTATTTTTTTGTCTTGACTGATGCAATTAATCTATGCCAAGACTCCTTCAGAGCTGCACTTTTCTTTTCTTTTAGGAGGGTCTTATATTGTGCCTTCAACTGCTTTAAGTAGTGAGTGTGATCCTCAGAAGGGGCGTTTTAACTTTTTCTCTACTCCCTGTTATATATCCTTTTCAGTTGCATGCAATCTCTATCAAACCATTTTTTATTCTTTAAAACCGACTTTTTGGAGTGAGCTAGTATTCTGTTAGTAAGAACTGATTTCTAATTTGAAATTAAGATTTAAAACACCTCTAAGAATGATCCTTCAAATTTATTTCTTAGTAGAGATGTACATAGTTCTATGGTTTCTGGCACTAACATCCATTTAGTAACTTCCTTTTAATTTTTCTCGGTCCATTTAATTTTTATCTGGGTATTTTGGCTCTCTAAGCTGGATAGGTAGATTGAGCCAGCCCTTAAACATTTCTGGTGTAATATAAGAGTAAGGATTACTGAATCATGATCGCTTTCCAGTTGTGAGTCTAACTCCATTTTCTGTAAGAACTTCAGGAGATTGTATGATATATCCAGTAATGAACTGTGGATTTTCTTCCTGCTCCCCGATAAGTATATTCTGCTGGGTAGTCATCCCATGTAGAACCATTAAGGATACAAAGGTCCAAACGTACAGTCATCTGTCTTACACACAAACCTGCCCGATTTGCTTTAGGATCTTTAAATTGTCTGGAATGGAGTGGTTCTCCTGGTACATTCTCATTATTATAATGGAACTTAAATTGATTAAATAATGTTTGATCATTTGGGCCCATCCTAGCGTTTAAATCCCCCCCCTATAATTATTGCTGCTGTGGGGTATTTGTCTGAGCAGCCAAGGATAAAATCTTCTATGCTGTCCCCAATCTTATTGATGAAATTATTCTTATTAAGTGGAGGAATATAGATATTAAAAAGCAAAATCTCCACCTGTTTAATTAAGAGTAAGGTGATCACTACCCATGGCTGAAAAGGTGGCAGTGATACACATTTAAATTGCAGGGATGCAACTAATGCCACAATACCCTCTTTAGCTCTCCCACCCACCTTACTTGGGACAGCTGGGATAGAGTTAGCCCAATAACCATCTAACTGTATCTCTTCGGAGGCCCAGGTTTCCTGTAAGAAGAGGATGTCAAATTGTGATATATAGTCAAAAAAGAGTTGGTCTTTTAATGGAACAGTCCAACCTGCTATATTCCAGGTTATAAGGGAAAGAGGGTTGTCTTTTGCAGCTCATTAGGAAATTTGATTTATACAAAGGGAAGTTGTAGGGTTGTTGCAATGGATTGTGTCATCACGCACAAAACTGACCTTCACTAAAAGGGGGGAGTCCCATCTATGTCCTGTGTAGACTCCTGAGGAACTGATCTGTCCCCGTCCACACACACACACACAAACACAGCCAGCCAAGGGTTAAGAAAGTACTTGGCACGCACACAGGTCGTTATCTCAAACTTGGCAGCAATATAATCACTGTCTGCCAAGAGCTTTTACTGCAACAGATAACATAACATTACATACGCATTGCAAATAGTCCAGCAAAACAATATTCCTTTCGGCAGCTTCAGACGTTGTTCAAGTGACTAGCCAAAGTTCGTTTTTGTTCGTCACGGAGTTTTACCAGCCACCACCCTCTCTTATATAGTCTCTGGGGTGTGGTCCAGTGACTCAGTTCTAATCCCTAGCACGCCTCCTTAACTGCTGCAACCGTTTATCACGTCTTCGTTGGCGTGCATCCAGGAATGATGGCTCTCCTTCACTCTCATCCGAGACACCTGGCTCCTGGCTAATCTCCTCTCCCTCAGCCGGCACCTGAGACAGTGCCAGAGGGGAGGGGCCTGGAGAGGGAGGCCTGGCTGACTCCTCTTCCTCATGTTTGGAGCTTTCTTCCTCCAATGAGATAGGCTCAGAGGGCGGGGCCACAACACTATCCCCCACTGCAGGGCCCTTCCCCCGGGTCTGACGGTCGGGATGGGGTCAGGACGGGAACTGTTCGTGGAAAGCCCGTACCAGGTCAGGGGCCTGAACGGCAGACGCGTCCACCCAGGTGAAGTCCTTGGCCCGTACCCCTTCCAGGCGATGAGGTATTGGAAGCGCCCCTTCAGCCAACGGGAGTCCCGGATGCTGTCCACCTCGTATGTCGAGGCGTCGTCCTCGTCGGCTGTGGCTGGAGGGGCAGGCGTCGGGGGCGGCGGAGATGGCTCGCAGGGACCTCAGGGACCAGGAGGGACCGATGAAAAACGGGGTGGAGCCGCATGGAGCGGGGTAGAGTCAACCAGTAGGCCACCGGGTTGATGACCGCCTCGATAGGGAAGGGACCGATAAAGCGGTGGGCCAGTTTCCTCACCGGCCGGTCCGTGGGGAGGTGTTTCGTGGACAGCCACATCCGATCTCCGACTTCCAGTCGGAGACGCCTGGCGGGCGCGATTGGCGAACCGTTTATAATCCTGTTTCGCCCGGATCAGCTGCCGCCGCACCAGTTGCTGCACCGCCTGCAGCTCTGAGAGGAAGTCTCAGGTCTCGGGAACAGGGGAATCCAGGATTGTCAACGGGAAAAGCCGTGGATGGTATCCGACGTTGGCATGGAACGGGGTCATCTGGGTGGAGGTGTGTTGGGAGTTATTAAAGGCGAACTCCGCCAGGGGAAGGTACTCGGCCCAGTTGTCCTGCTGCTGGTTGACAAAACAGCGGAGGTACTGCTTCAGTATGCCGATGACATTTTCCGTGCCCCCATCAGTCTCCGGATGGTGCGACGACAACAGGCACACCTGCACCTCCAGCGCGGCCATCAGGCTTTTCCAGAAGCGGGCCATGAACTGGGCCCCGCGGTCCGAAACCACCCGGTCCGGCAGGCCATGGAGGTAGAAGATATGTTGCAGGAACAAGCGAGCTGTGGTGCAGGCTGAGGGCAGGCCGCGTCACGGGATGAAATGTGCCATCTTCATGAGCGCATCCACCACGAGGACGGTCGTGAATGTAGCGGACAGGGGCAGGTTCGTCAGGAAGTCCATGGAGATGGCTCCCCACGGTCTCTCCGGTGTCGGCAGCGGCTGGAGGAGTCCAGGAGGGGGGCCGGACGTGGCTTTAGCCTGTCGGCACGTCACACAGAACATCACGTAGGCATGCACATCGTGCCGAACCTGAGGCCACCAAAAAGTCCGCGTCACCAAGTTCAAGGTCTTAAAGAAGCCGAAGTGCCCCGCCGCGGGGTTGTCATGGCACTGGTTCATGATGAGGGCTCGGAGCGGACTCGTGGGCACGTACAGCCAACCCCGGTGCCTGAGCAAGCCCTCCTCCATGGTCCATGGGGACGCGGGGCCGACGTCTGCTCTCCGCTGCTGCGACCAGTCATCCTGTTGCTGCGCTTCCAGCGCCTGAGCCCGCAGGTCCACCGGTTCCTGGACCGCGACCAAGGAGTCCGCTGGCAGCACCATCCGGGGGGGAAGGGAGTCCTTGGGTCAAAAGTATTCCGGCTTATGGGATAGCACATCCGCCCTCTGGTTGAGGCTGCTCGGAACGTACGTGACGTGGAAGTTGAACCAGGCGAAAAACAACGACCACCGGATCTGCCGCTGGTTCAACTTCCTGGCCGTGGTGAGGTGCTCCAGGTTCCGATGGTCCGTCTGCACCTCCACCTGGTGTCGGGCCCCCTCAAGGTGATGTCGCCAAGCCTCGAACACGACCTTGATAGCCAGCAACTCCTTTTCCCAGATGGTGTAGTTGCACTCGGAAGGATTGAGTTTCCGGGAGTAGTAAGCGCAGGGAAAAAGTGTGCCACCATCCATCGGAGCCTGTAGCAGCACCGCCCCAATCGCCACGTTGGACGCGTCCGTCTCAACCACGAACGGACGGTGTGGATTGGGGTGCCTCAGGACTGGCTCCATGACAAAGGCCTGCTTGAGGACCTCGAAGGCCTGCTGCTGCGGGTCCCCCCACTGGAATGGGACCTTCTTCCGAAGGAGCTGGGTCAATGGCAAGGTCAGGGTGGCGAAGCCCGGGATGAAGGTCCGGTAGTAGTTGGCGAACCCCAACAGACACTGGATGTCCTTCACCCGACGCGGGGGTTCCCAACTGCGCAAGGCCTCCACCTTGTGCGGGTCCATCGCGATGCCCTCGGGGGTGATGATGTGCCCGAGGAACTCTATGGAAGTCTGGAAGAAGTAGCATTTCTCCAACTTCGCATAGAGCTGGTGCTCCCGCAGGCGCTGCAGGACCTGGCGGACATGCTGGAGGTGGCTTTCCGGGGTCCGGGAATAGATCAAAATGTCATCCAGGTAGATCACCACGAACCGATCCAGCATGTCCCGGAACACATTGTTCATTAAGTGCTGGAAAACCGCGGGGGCGTTGGTCAACCCGAACGGCATAACGGTATACTCGAAGTGTCCGTACCGAGTGTCGAACGCTGTCTTCCACTCGTCCCCCTCTCGCACGCACACCAGGTTGTAGGCCCCTCGGAGATCGAGCTTACTGAAGATCGAGGCCTCCCGCAACCTCTCCATCAGCTCCGGGATCAGCAGCAGGGGGTAGCGATTCCGCACTGTGATGGCATTCAAGTGCTGGTAGTCGCAACACAGGCGTAAGTCCCCTGTCTTCTTCTTCACGAAGAGGACCGGGGCCGAGAGCGGGGAGGTCGAAGGCCGGATGAACCCATGGGCCAGGTTCTTTTCCAGGAAGTCCCGAAAGGTGGCCAGCTCAGGCTCCGACATGGAGTACAGGCGTCCCGAGGGCAGGGGCGCGTTGGGCATCAGGTCCACCACGCAGTCGTAAGGTCAGTGCGGGGGCAAGCAGTCCGCCTCCTTCTCGCTGAACACGTCGGCGAAGGACGTCAGCTCCGGAGGCAAGGAGATGTTCGGGGCGGAGACGTCCTGGCCGGCACAGGTGTGGCGGAGGTGGTCGACACACTGCAGGTTCGGGAACGAGATGGCATTTCTCGACCATGCCACCTGAGGGTCGTGCGCCCGAAGCCAGGCCATCTCCAGGACCAAGGGAAAGTGCAGGTCCGCCATCACGTAAAACTGGATTGCCTCCTCATGGTTCCCAATGGCGAGGCGCAAGGGCTGGGTAGCGAATTTGATGGGCCCCGCCATGAGTTCCCGCCCATCGATAGTCTCGACCCGCAACGGAGGGTCCACTGGAACCAAGGGGACTTTGTAATGGGCCACAAAGGCCTGGTCCATAAAGTTCATGATGGCCCCCGAGTCCACCAGCGCGTGTGCCTGGAGCCCCTCCGACCGGTTGGCCAACAACACCCAGGTGTTCAAAATCAGGTGCCGAGGGGGCTCACAGTCCACAGCCACCGACTCCGGCGGGGCATGGTCACGTGCCTGGCCCAGGGTTTCCCCTAGGCCAGGCCTGGCCCGTTTCCTGGCTGGTCATGCCGAGACTCCGGAACAGGCTTGAGCGCTCCACTCCGCTTCCTGGGACACGAGGCGGCAAAATGTCCAGCCTCGCCGCAATAGAGGCACAACCCCCCTTGGCGTCTCCGCATCCACTCCTGGGCCGTCAGTTGAGGTCTGGCTGCTCCGAGCTCCATGGGCTCCTCAGTCATCGCCACAAAGCGCGGTGTGGTCCGGGGCACTGTCGGTGTGAAACGCGGGGGTGCCGACGCTGTCGGTGGTGCCGGAAGGGCCCGATGGGGCCGTCGCCGTTAAAGGCAGGCGTCGATGCGCAGGCATTGGGTCACCAGCGCGTCAAGGGTCTGTGGCGCCTCCACACGAACTAGCTCGTCCTGCATCTTGTCGGAGAGGCCGTCCTGGAAGGCATCCATCAGCGCCACCTCATTCCAAGCCGAATCCTGGCCTAGCAGTCGAAACGCCGCAATATAGTCCTGCAGGGGGTGCTTGCCTTGGTGGAGGTCCTTGATGCGCCTCGCTGCCGTCTGCACCCGGAGGGGGTCTTCAAACATGGTGCGCAGGTGTTGCAAAAAGCCCTGATAGTCCAGGAGCAAGGGGCTATTTTGCAGCAACAGGGGCGTGGCCCATCGGGCGGCAGTGCCAGAGAGGGAGCTGATCACAAATGCCACCCGAGCCAGGTCGTCCGGAAAATCCTCCGGCCTCATCGCCATGAAAAGTTGGCATTGTCCCAGGAAGGCCGGGAACATCTCCTGCTGCCCAGAAAACCTATCTGGCACGTTCACTGGGCATCTCGGACGGGGAGGGGGAGGAGGGGGAGCTGCAGGAGCATTTCCCAAAGCAAGTTGAGCAGTTAGCTGTGCTACTTGCTGTTGCAGAAGCTGATTGGCCTCTAGCATCTGCTGTATCTGCTGCTGCAGCTGTTGGTCCATCGTGGGTTAACAATGGAGTATGTGTTGGTGACGAACAAGATGATCTGTCCCCGTCCACACACACACACACACACACACAGCCAGCCAAGGGTTAAGAAAGTACTTGGCACGCACACAGGTCGTTATCTCAAACTTGGCAGCAATATAATCACCGTCTGCCAAGAGCTTTTACTGCAACAGATAACATAACATTACATACGCATTGCAAATAGTCCAGCAAAACAATATTCCTTTCGGCAGCTTCAGACGTTGTTCAAGTGACTAGCCAAAGTTCGTTTTTGTTTGTCACAGAGTTTTACCAGCCACCACCCTCTCTTATATAGTCTCTGGGGTGTGGTCCAGTGACTCAGTTCTAATCCCTAGCACGCCTCCTTAACTGCTGCAACCGTTTATCACGTCTTCGTTGGCGTGCATCCAGGAATGATGGCTCTCCTTCACTCTCATCCAAGACACCTGGCTCCTGGCTAATCTCCTCTCTCTCGGCCGGCACCTGAGACAGTGCCAGAGGGGAGGGGCCTGCAGAGGGAGTCCTGGCTGACTCCTCTTCCTCATGTTTGGAGCTTTCTTCCTCCGATGAGATAGGCTCAGAGGGCGGGGCCACAACAGGAACTTGTTCAGAGTAAGAGGTTTTAGCACCAGCTAACAGAGCTTGCTATTCCAGTGTCTCTTCTCTAAGTGTAGGGCAAGGAGTTATTAGGTGTTATTAGGAGTTATTCATTCGACTTTGAGATGATGGCACTGATGTGGGTCCTCTGTCGATCTCTTGGTTTGGTGCTGAAGGTATCATAGGATATTCACATAAGGATGACAGCATCTCTATTTCTACTGGGACCTCTAATGGCCCCTATGGATCTTGGCTTCTGTTTTCCATGATCTCATATTCATGCAATCCTTTGCACTCTGGGGGAGAAGTAAGAGGCTCAATTATTGGGGAGACCAGATCTATAAGCGGCCAAGGTTGAAAATGAGGAAGAGACAGCAACCTTGGGAGTTCACATGTTAACAATTAAGGGTTTAACCATTTCCTCACAGAAGACTCTGATGGGAAAGATTTGAAAGGAGGCTAAATGTGCCTTCATCTTAAATAGCATCAGCAGAATGCTGGGCTGTTTGAAAGACAGCCTTTGAAAGATATCTGCTTCCAATTTGGGGCATCAGGAAGCCACTCAGCAGCATGGAGATCAATCTGCCCCCAGTGGCAGTGAAGACGCTGGCTTAGGTAATTTAGTATAGCACTCTTGGTATTCCAACATCTGTAATTACCATATTTTTCGGAGTATAAGATGCACCTTTTTACCCCCCAAAAGAGGGTGAAAATTTAGGTGTGTCTTATACACCGAATGTAGCCCTGCCCACCCACTGGCCCCCACCCTTTGGCCTGTGCCTCACAGCAGTTACCTTCTTGCAAGCAAACAGCAAGAAAAAACAGCTCCTTCCAGCTTCAGCATAGGTTAATTAGCACAAGTTGATTAGATCTGCCTCCCGACTCTCAGCTGATTTGCTTTCAGCTGTTTTGCGCAGGGCTCTCCTGCTTGCTGCAGACTGCTGGAGCAGATTTTTTCCCCCCTAGCTATGCTGAAAAAACGAAACTGAAAGTAAAGCAGGCTCTTTGCTGTAACGTGACAAAATGCGGCAGAGAGATTTCTTTTTCTTTTTCCTCACCAAAAAAGGTAGGTGCAAACAATGGGAAATTTAGGGCAAAAGAGGAGAGTTCAAGATTTTAAAACAAAAGGAAAAAAGCTCTATTTAACTAGGGAATTGTAATAATTGAGATACTATTAATTGTATATTGTGTTGAAAGCAGAAATGATTAAGTTGTGGTTTGGAGGAATATATGGGGGAAATTATTTGGTTTATTATTATTGGTAAATATAATTAATTGATTTGTAAGAAATTGGATTGCATGGAAATAATTGGAATATTCATGTTCATATTGATTAATATACAAAAAAGATAGTTATAACTAATTGATTTATATAAAAATGTTGAATTTGTATTAAACAATTGTAATATTAAATAATTAATCAATGTGAGGATGGATATAAAAATAGATGACAACGGGAAGAGGTATAATATAGAAGGGAAAAATTGAATTTGATTAAGATTAGAGATGAGAATGAAGGGTAATATTGGTTTTTTTAAAAAAATAGATGAGGAATAAATATGGCAAAAAGGAAATATAGAAATTGTAAATTTAATTGAAATGACTAAACACTGTTTAAATTTGTGAACCAGCCAAATACTCTGTTCAAAGAAAATACATTGTATGTTTGTATGTGTGTTTGTCTAAAAAATAAAAAAAAAATTAAAAAGAACAACTAAAAAAGGTAGGTGCGTCTTATACTCCAAAAAATATGGTAAGTCTATTCATATGGATTCTAAGAGCAATCTGTTGTGTTTGTAGTCAGTGATGTGATTGATGTAATTGGAGATGCTTTACTGGCTTCCAGTGAAGCTTGTCTATTAATATATCCTCCTCTCGTTGCCTTGTCTGGAGAAGTCCTGTTTTTCTGAGTGGGCTGCCACTTTTTAGTAGATTCTTTAACTGTTTCCCTGGCTCTTTGCTTTTTCCTCTTCCTTATCCTGAGTATGGGATTTAACCAAGTCTGCTGCAAGGACTTTAAGCGGGGTGCATGGAGCCCAATATTGTGCTTGAAGAAAAACAGCTATATCTTTTCTCAATATCTCTAAATCATGTTGAATGGCTATTACCATACTTTTCGGAGTATAAGATGCACCTTCCCCCACCCCCACCCCAAAAAAGAGGCTGAAAATTTGGGTGCATCTTATACTCCGAATGTAGCTTTTTCAAAGCTTTTTTTCAGTCCTAACTAGGCGCTAGCCGAGTGAAGCGATCTCCCCCTGTGCTTTGTCTGCTTTTCTCATTGCTGCTTCCTCTCAGCTGTGCCTTAGAAGCTGTTTTTTATCCCCAAGCAGGGGATAAAAAACCAGCAAACTAATGTGCTGAAGCTGACCAGACTAAGGACGCTAGCCAGATGAATACCTGGTAGGCAGATTTTCCTCCCCTATTTTCCTCCCCAAAAACTAAGCTTCGTCTTATACTCTGGTATGTCTTATACTCTAAAAAATATGGTAGTTGTTCAAATATTGAAACAACTGTTTGCGCTGTGACAAGGCATTGCTTTGCCATCAGCTCTGTTTTATTTTCCATGGTAAGCTCTCCATACTCTGAATTAGCTTGTTGTTCTTAGCCTTTTTAGCCTTTATCTCAGACTCCATAGAGGATGTAACTGGACTAGTTGTTTGTGAGAACAGCGGGCTGTCAGTTTGCTCCCCCCCCCACCCAGATCAGGAAAGTCTAGTAGCTGGTCCTGTTCTAACCTCTCAAGATTGTTGGAAATGGAGGGGGGGTAGTTTTACTTACAG
This sequence comes from Pantherophis guttatus, assembly GCF_059756535.1. NCBI lineage: Eukaryota > Metazoa > Chordata > Lepidosauria > Squamata > Colubridae > Pantherophis > Pantherophis guttatus. The sequence goes on from NC_142066.1 coordinate 93,349,712, forward strand.
ATCTCTTGCCAGCAAAGTGCTGCAATTCTTGGTTGTTTTGCAGTTTTCACTGGTGGGAGAGATCCTGGGCTGGTGCCATGGTGTTACTTTCTTTTCCCTAATTTGTCCCCGGCAAAGACAAAAACTTTTGTCACTGTTATGGTCTACACTGTTATCTCCTCCAAAAAATATTAGTTAAATAAAAAAGGATCCAATGGGAGTACTAAAAATTGATAAAATAAAATAAAACCAAGAGGCGCTACTGCAAACATGCTCGGGCAGTCCCCTGGCAGTCCTCCCCTTTTCACAGACAAACAGAGATGGGGAAAATGGGAAAATGAGGCTTTTGCAGTTAGGTGGGCACTCCTAACTTGGAGACATTTCTTGAAAAGTAAAATCTTTTTAAGTATGGACTGACCACAAGAACTTGGGAGCACTCAAAACCCCATGGAAAATGTCTCCAAAACAAGTCCAGTGGGCACAGTACTTCCAATGCTTTAATTTCACTTTGAAGTATTTACCGGGAGGGAAAAACTTTTTGGCAGATGCCTTGTCCAGATTACCGCAATACAACAGTATCAAGGCAGAAGTAATTAAGCCCATGATCCCAACCTTCCAATTGGCAACTAAGATAGTCATACGCTCTCAAGCGAAGAACAACCCATCTTGGACAATGCCACCACTAAGAACTGATCTTGATGAAATATCCAAAGAACTTGATATTAACATCGTAAAGATTGCTAGAGATTTTGGGCCAAGAGAAGCTGCCTGTAGTTTAAGGGCAACCATAGCTGTGTGGTGTGCTTATCCAGTGCTACATCAGTATTTTCATGTGAATGCAAAATACTCAGGTATGGCTGCCCATCTGGAAAATAAATATTTTTTCAATGATTTGGCATTAATGATTGATATTCTGGAAGAAATCTCACTTCTTTCAACTGCACTGCAAACAATCAATACAGACATCATAAAGGCTAAAAAACTGGTGAGAAGATCAATGAAAACATTTGAACTGCTTACAAAGGGAAAGGGTCCATACGAAAGAAAAGTTGATGGACTAATTACTTCAGATACCTTCAAAAATATAAACTTTGTAGAAAATCATCAATTTGTTGGACTTCATGAGGCAGACTTTTAAGAAGCATAACAAATTTGCAGAAAAGTCTAATGGACTGTGAACATTTAAAAACAGGTAGCCAACTGGAAGATACCACAAATAAATTACAATTTCTACATTGTTTGGTTCCAGAGTACTGGGATTTTGCAGAAGTAGTAGTTCCATGGACAGCAGCTGAAGAACAACTGCACATATGATGACATTTTCAATTACAACATTAACATCAACAATGTTCATTGTTCATTAATATATTCCCATTATTAGATTGGTAGTGCTTTTTATTTTTTTATTTTTATATATTTTTTATTTTTTTACTTAAAATAGATTGAATGGATTATACCATGTTTCCCCGAAAATAAGACAGGATCTTATTTTCTTTTGAACCCTGAAATAAGGGCTTGGCCTTATTATCAGGGGGTGTTATTATTTTGGGGGTGCAGGAGGCCCCGGGCGGCCTGCGCACTCACAGCCAGGAGTCCGGCACACAGAGAGACTCCCTTCCAGGCAAATACAATTCTGGCCGCTGTTAAGATGTTCATAATTAAGTATTGTAATTCTTTATTAAATGTCTCTGGTAAAATTCCTAATAAAAATATTTCTGGTTTGAAGTCAATATGTTTCTTTGTCATTCTTTCTAACCACGTATGTATTTTAGTCCAAAATCTCCTTGCTTCCACGCATGTCCACCACATATGGTAGTACGATCCTGGAGTTTGATGACACTTCCACCATTTATCCCATTTATTCTTAAACATCCTGGCTATTCTCGTTGGGGGTAAATGCCACCTGTAAAACATCTTATACAAATTCTCTTTATATGCTATTGACTCATGTTGCTCATTTTATAGTTATGTGACCACAGTTTTTGCCATTTCTCTAAATCAATACTATAACCAAAATTTTCCCCCATGCTATCATTGATTCTTTAACTTGTTCTTCTTTCAGTTTTGCTTCAAGTAAATATCCATATAACTCTTTAATTATATGGTCATCTGAACCCATTAATATCTTGTCTAAACCAGTCGAAACACTATAAATACCTTCTTGTTTAAAGTCTTCTCGATATTTGGAAAGTATTTGCATGTATGAAAACCAATCTATCTTAATTCCCAGATCTTCTAAGTTTTGTTTCAATTTAAGTTCATCCTTTTCATCCAATAATTCATTATATCTAACAATTTGCCCCCTTTCAAATACCACTGGATAAGAAAAAGCTTCAATTGTAGATACCCAGACTGGAATCTTCAAATAATGGTATTTTTTGATCTTCTCCCATGTCAAAAACAAAGCTTCACGTATCTGGTGCCTGAATTTTAGTTCCTTTATACCATAAGAAAGCATGTCATCCTATCAGCAAATCATGTCCCTCCAAATTTAATAATCTAGTATTTTTCAATGTTACCCATTCTTTAATCCACATTAAACAAACCGCTTGATAGTATAATTCAAAATCCAGTAATCCAAAACCACCCCTCATGTTAGCATCTTGTAACAGTTTGAGTTTTATCCTTGCCTTCTTTCCCTGCCAAACATATTTCAAAACCATTTTATTTAAGTCTGCAAAAAATTCCTTACCCAACTTTATAGGAATTGTCTGAAAAAGATACAAGATTCTAGGTAAAATATTCATCTTAATAGTTGCAATTCTACCAATCAAAGATAGCTGCAAGTTTCCCCATTTCACCAAATCCTGTCCTATCTGTTGCTTGATCTTATTATAATTATTTTCTTTAAGAGAACTACATCTTGCTGTTAATTGAATCCCCAGGTATTTTACGTTATTTGTGACCTGCATCTTAGAAATCTCCCTCAGTTCTTCTTTTTGTTTTTTTAACATATTTTAGTCATTATCTTCGTCTTCTCTTTATTAATTTTCAAACCAGCAACCTCCCCAAATTCACCTATTTTTTCTATCAATTTATTTATTGATATTAATGGTTCTTCAACAATAAAAACCAGGTCATCAGCAAAAGCTTGTAATTTATATTCTTCCTTTCTAATTTTCATTCCTTTTATCTCTTTTTCTTCTCTAACCTTTCTATTCAACACTTCCAATGTCAATATAAATAACAATGGGGATAAGGGACATCCTTGTCAAGTACCTTTTTCTATTTCAATAGCACCAGTCAATTCTCCATTAATCATTACCTTTGCCGTCTGTTTTGTATATATAGCTTCAATTGCCTGAATAAATTTCCTTCCAAAGCCCATCTCTTCCATTTGTAACATCATAAATTGCCAGTTCACATTATCAAATGCTTTTTGTGCGTCTAAGAATACCAAAGCCATTTGTTTTTCAGGGTGCACTTCATAATATTCTAGAGTATTCAAAATTATTCTTATATTATCTCTGATTTGTCTTTTTGGAAGAAATCCATTTTGATCTGGATGAATAAAGTTATTCAAGTGTCTCTTAAGTCTTTCTGCCAGTATTGAAGCAAAGATTTTATAGTCCAAATTTAGCAGGGATATAGGCCTATAGTTTTTAACTTGCTGTGGGTCTGTGTCTTCTTTATGAATCAGTGTGATATAAGCCTCAGTCCATGATTGGGGTATTGTTTTATTTGTCATTACTTCATTCATAACGTCCAAAAGTGGGAGGCATAAGGATTCTTGTAATGTCTTACAGGCTAAAAACATTCTTGAAACTTGATCTCAATGATGAGGATAGCTCCTATATAGCTGTTTGGTTAAAACAGGAGAATGCTCAGTAGCTACAGTATATAGGAAATTGATCATAATCAAAAGTGATAGTGGATATCTGTTCTAGCACTTGACTACAAAATGTGTAACCTGCATAGTTGCAAAGAATACATTTGGGGCATAGAATATACTCTTCTGATATTTCTATTACATAAGGAAATGTGTCATCAGGCACCTCAAGTAACCTGAAGTATTTTACATACCAAAGGTCAGAAAGGGATATTGCCAAAATTCCCATACCCTTAAAGCAGTGGTGAAATCTGAACTGGTTTACTACCGGTTCGCTGGCCGCGAACCGGTAGTACATGCACCATGGCATGCACCAAATATGCACTGTGCGTGCGCATGCGCAGTGCACACCAAACACAAGCTGCGCACACATACGGGCAGTGCACGCCAAAAGGAGGCTTGGGAAGGTAAGTAGAACAGCATGGGGGGGTGATCAGCTGTGGCGCACGTGGGAACCTTTTAAAAAACTTTTTAAAAGCATTTTTTACTACCTATTCGCCTGAGCTGGTAGTAAAAAAATGCTTTTAAAAGGTAAAAAAGGGGCTCCGACAATCACAGCTGTGCTGCGCGATCATTGGAACCTTTTTTTTTACCTTTTAAAAGCATTTTTTTAATACTGGCTTGGGTGAACTGTCCCGAACCGGTAACATTTCACCCCTTAAAGACTATTTAGTATCAAGACCAAGATTTTCATGTCATTGCAGAGACTTGAGAATATGCATGCAGTAAACTAAGGATACAGGGAATACTGTAAGTGTCTATTTTTTTGTGACTTGATAAAATGAATAGGTAGATGGATCTAGTCATCCTGGTTAAGGATAACTTTGGATACACGCCCATGATGTTTCAGAATATGCCCACATGATGAGAAGATTGGTTTTAAACAAAATAATAATAATAATAATAATAATAATAATAATAATAATAATAATATTTTATTTCTATACCACCCTTCTCCCGAAGGACTCAGGGCGGTGTACAGCCTATTAAAAGCACAAAAGACAGACATCAATTAAAAATAATTAAAATTATTAAATAGTTTCGGCTCAAATTTAAAACCCCCAAAATTTAAAACACCTAATTTAAAATCATTACATTGATAGCCCGGCCTGGCGGAACAGCAGGGTCTTGAGGGCACAGCGAAATACACGGAGGTCAGTTCATTCCACAGGGCAGGGGTTCCCACAGAGAAGGCCCTCCCCCTGGGTGTCGCCAGCTGACATAACTTGGCCGATGGCACCCTGAGGAGACCCTCTCTGTGGGAGCGGACTGGCCGGTGAGAGGCTATTGGTGGCAGAAGTCGGTCTCGAAGGTACCCAGGTCCTATGCCATGGAGCACTTTAAAGGTGGTGACCAGCACCTTGAATCGCACCCGGAAGACCACTGGGAGCCAGTGCAGCTCACGCAGTAGGATGTCACGTGGACACAACGGGTTGCGCCCATAATCACCCGCGTGTCCGCATTCTGGACCAATTGGAGCTTCCGAGTGCTCTTCAAGGGAGCCCCATGTAGAGAGCATTACAGTAGTCCAGCCGGGAGGTGACAAGGGCGTGAGTGACCGTGCGCAAGGCGTCCCGGTCCAGAAAGGGCTGCAACTGGCGAATCAAGCCAAACTAGTATGGCAGATAATATTTCTGACAGTTATGACAGTACAATCATTTTCAGAATGACATCAAGGCAGCAATGGCCATCATACATTTCTAAGGTAGCCTGATTCAGTGTATTGTTGTGAGTGTATCTTGATAGTCTTAGCCTTTTTTATAAAGTTGATGTATTATTAATGCTTAAAGAGTAACCTCTTACCAATAATTTCTCAATGAATTTATAAATTTAACTTATTTCACAAAAAGTGATAAGTATTTATCTGAAAATATTGCAGCACAAAGAAAAAAATGCTAAGTCTTCAACAGAATAATAACAGCAGCCTTTTCCCTCTTTCTGATAAGCTGACCTCCATATGAATAAATTGTGGCTCTGCAGAGACATTTCTTTTTCCACATAGAAAATATGGATTACTATTTTTACACTTTATTGTCTTCTGTTTTTGAAAACAGAAATGCAGGAGCTCAGTACTACATGCAAATCTTTGTAAAGTAAACCTTTTGTAAAAACCTTAGTTGTAGTTGTAGCTCTGTGAGATTTGGAAATGGCTGAATGAAATATTTCGGGAAATATTAAAAAGGCAGAATTTTATATTTCCTAAAGGCGAAATGGAGAAACATGCTCTTAAAGACAGAAAGCAGCCCCAAAATCTTTTTAATAGCCCACAGCAGATGCCAACACTTAAGAGATAAAGAGCTTGTTAAAGAGGAAGACAAGTATCTAGATAGCTCTATTCATAGGCAAAGCAAATACTGCAGGCAGAAATCCATTCAAGACAGGATATTTTGAAACTCCTTGGCTGATGGTAGGATTAAAAAGCAGCCCCTCACCCACAATCCAACACAGGATGACAGCCATTAAACTACAATAGGAATTGCCCAATACCCTTTCAGAACACAAGCCCCTTCATTGCACCCTCAGAGCAGTCCAAATTTCAAAGTCACAAACCTGGGAGCTCAGATAAACAATAAACCAGAGGTTGACCAGATTAATTCAAACACCTAGGATTTGCATTTCCTCTTTTGCCTATAGGGCCAGCTATGATCCCTACATTACCCTATAGGAATCTGACAACAGCTAACTGAATATTAAAGGACATGTTTTTGCACTGGAACAGGAAGCTCAAATATGTAGGAAGTTAGCACCCACCCCTTTCCTGGAAGGGTGAAATATTTTAGGAAATATGAAAAAGGCAGAATATTATATTTCCTTGGATGAGAAATGGATAAGCATGGTTTGAAGCAGCTCCCATCTTCCTGCCCCCACCCTTTGTCAATGGGCCATTAAGGCCTGGGCCAGTCTATTCTACATAACAAAGACCTACCTCCTTCAGGCAGAGCCATAGTAGGAATTGCCAAAGATTCAACAAAGATAGGATTAGCCCTCTACACAAAGCAGCAGAAACTCACCACATGTGACCTGGGAAGCACATGTGACTATCAGCCAGCAAGGCTAAGACCCCCACCCCCTGGGAGTCTGACAACCAATCAGGATACTCTTTCGGGGCCCCAAGAAATGCAGAGCCAGAGAGAGCATAAAAATCCGAGGATTTACTGTATCTGCCCCCTTTTCTGCTCAGGAACTCAAGCCATGTGATCCTGTCCACCATTAAACCATCTTTCCAAGCAGCCTCCATGTTTCCAGTGTCTGTTTCCCCACTTGGAGCAGAACCCAGACGGATGTTTCTTCCAACAAATACAAAGCCCAAAGAAGGTTTAAAACCAACCCACTCTCAACCCCATTTTGATCAGCTGACCCAGAATTATCTTTGTGGTTCTGTTCAATAAACCATTTTTCCAATAAACTTCCATGTTAGCCTGACTAGGTGCCTCAGTAGCTAAGACACTGAGCTTGGTGATCAGAAAGGTCGGCAATTCGAATCCCTAGAACAGGTCTCCTGCATGATCAGGGGGTTGGATTAGATGACCTCCAAGGTCCCTTCCAACTCTTGTTACTGCTTCCAGCGTTTTTCTCTCAGCTTGGAACTGAACCAGATAGATTTTCCTTCCAAAATGGCATTTGGCTCATTTTTCTCCCTGCCTTAAGAACTCCCCACATTCCAGACCAGAGCATTCAAATTTAAACTGAGGTTTCAATTCAAGGCAGGGTTCTTTTAACCTAAAGCCCCGCCCATTCCTTCCGCAGCTTAAGGATACGATATGCACCAAGCAATCGTTCCCCCTCCTTCAAATCCCGTCAGCTCCGGTCAACAGTCGAATCTCCCTCACGAAGCCCTTCTTCCTCACCAATCGTCTAGCAGGAGGTACAACGTACGCGCCGTGGGGGAGGGAGCGGTTATCTCTTGTTATTTCTAGTACACGCGGGCGTTGTTTGGCGCGTGCGTGTTCTTTCTTCCATCCCTATGTTTTTGGAGAAAATAGCAAGAACCTCGCGGCTTGCTTGAACAAAGCCTGAAAGGTAGTGTGTGCGTTCTCTTCGGTTTATTCCTGGTTTGCCAACACTCTCCCCTCCCTTTGGAACTGCCGCTATTTTCTGATTGGCCGCCTGGTGCCCCGGCCAGGTGTCAGCAATAGCAGGAGCTAAGTCTGCGAGGAGTGCGGAAGGGGGCGAAAGAGACAGTTTCAAGACGGAGGCATATGGTCGCCTGTGGCTATCACGTTTCCTTTAATTCAGTGGTGATAGGCGCTTGCTACCAAAGAAGATTCTGATCAAAGCCAGGAAAAATTCAGAACTGTCCCTTTCTATGACAGCTGCCATGCTAACGTAAAGGAAGGCGCAACCGGCTCTTTTATCTGACCAGTCACCTTTTGAGACGCTTGCTTTATGCTGGAGATACTTTGATTTGATTTCTCCTCCTGCTCTTGGTGTCGGATATTGGAAGTACTGGACTGGTGCAGACAACTCCAAAGGTTAGAGGGGTTCTCCCCTTCCCCTCATATGAGTTTAGCTGCCTGAAAATGACAAGCAGTTCAAGATGGTCAACCATTGCTTAGTCTTGTGGGTAGGGGACACAGAGGGAGATTTTAAGGAATTGTTGAACCAGCTTTTATCTTCAGCTTTGGACCACTTTGCTGAAGAAAAGAGGGAATGTGGTGGAACTGGGGTTGGTGGAGCTAAGAAATCAGAGAAGTTATCGGATAGCTTCCATTTTGCTGCATCTTTCTTGCATTATGCTGAGGGTGAGCATAGACAACTGTCCACCTCTCTGCTCTCTACCAGTCTCCTTTATTGCAGTGGCTACTGCAGGGAAAGGTGAAAATATCTGTATTTGGAGAATGATTTTGATGCAATTGCCACTTAGATTCTGCTGAAATATGTCTTACACAACTGCAAGCAGCATTTCCTTTATAGGTCTTAGGTGTGTCTTGCAAAGAAGGTATTTCTAGCTCTGATATAATTCCATAACAGGATGACTAGAGGGAAGTAATGCTATACATTTAATATATAATCTCACAAATTCTTTATTTCTTTATGGAATTTATGTCTTTCCAAAACAGTCTTTACAGATACATCCAATGGTTGTAATAGATTGAAACTATAATTAGAATTGTATGCTTATTACTGATTCAAATGCAGTGAATTGAGTTGTTAATATCATAGATTCTTAAGGTTCACAGAAAGTGATAGAACTAGAAAGGGTTATATAGCTTTTTTAAAGAAAGAAGCATAGTAATGGATTTTTAAGTAAATAGCAGTGAAATTAAGTCAACTTACATTGTGTTAATTGTGTGCGTAGGTTGTAGTTTTAACATCTCTTCTAGTTTAGAAGTCTAATAATTTTAGTTAAAATTACAGTGATTGGTTATTAGTATTGTTTGTTGCTGTTTCTATCCATAGACTTACATAAGTGTAAGGAGGTTTACATGAACGTAACTTCAAGTACACCCGAGGGCATAAACTTGACTTTATGATGGCATTCAATTTAATTTGATTTTTAATTCAATTATATAATACCTTCTTTAATACCTTAAAGAAGGTATTATATAATAGGCAGCAAAATGTTCAACAACTCTGCTTTGGCTTTTTCTTCTTTCTTTTATCTGATTCAATTTAACCATTAATGTAGCTGGGCCTGGCCAGTAATCTTATTAATTTACATTTATGAACTAATCAGACTAAATTAGTGACCAGCTGTTTGAGCTTGCAAATTTATGGAAACATTTGACTACAAATAATTTCTGCTAAGCACTCATGGATACAGTGAAATCAAATAATATTAGATTATTGTTACATTATTTTTGCATATAGCACCTTTAAAATATTGCAAAGAAGATCCATATTTCTAGTTTACATCAGTGTGAATACCATTTCATGAAAGAACACATAAGATTGTCCTTTACTCCTCCCAACCCTTAACTAATTCTGTCCATGTTGAAGCTGTGTCAAAATGTTTTCCAATTTGTGCTAGCTCAATCTGCACTGTCCACTTTGTATGTTGTGCTTCAATTCCTTGTAACTAAAACTACACTCTGATTGACTACTGCAACCTGTGGTGGGAATGACCACTCTGGTTACTGGCTTCCAGTGCCATTTTTCTAAAACAGTAGAAAAAAACTGAAATTTTAAAAAGTTAAATTCACTAAAGACCTATAATAGAATTTATTTTTCTTAGATCAGTTGAAATTGACAAGGATTCCCACTTTCCCCTTTTAGTCCATGTAACAGAAAAAATGATATTAAAAGGTATGTATGTGAAGCTAGACAGCTGTACCAGTCCAGGAGAGGTAAAGAAATAAGTGAGTCAGACAAAGCATTAAATCATCACCATGGCAGAAATAAAGGAAGGGTTGAAATCTCAAAGAGTAGTGGCAGTCATGGTTATGTTGTGAACCATTTGCACTCTTACCTGGATCTTGAGGCCCTATGCATTGTCATTCATGTCTTAATTATTGCAACATGTTCTATTGGCACTACCCTTTAGAGCAGGGGTGTCAAACTCACGTTGTCATGGCAGCACGTGACGTATCAGGACTTTTTCCCCCTTCACTAAACTGGGCGGGGCCAGCATATGACGCATCTGGCCTGCGGGCTGCGAGTTTGACACCCCTGCTTTAGAGTATTTAGAAGCTGCAGCTAGTGCAGAATACAGTGGCACATCACAGTCCTGGGAGTCTCTAGGGCTGCTTATATAACACTATTACTGCACGAACTGCATTGGTAACCAATTTGCTTCCATACCCAATTCATGGTGCTGGTTGTTGTTACATGACATAAAGCCCAACATGGCATGGGTCTTGGATATCTGAGGAGCCAACTCTTCCCAATGGGACTAGCCCACCCTACTCACACCAGTAGAAAAGGCCTATTAAGGAATTCCAGCACAAAGGTTCAAGGAGAAGAACCTTTTCCATTGTGGCCCCATTCTAGTGGAACACTCTACTATCAGAGGTGAGAACTGTTTCTGGCCTTCCAGAGGGGTATTAAAACTTGACTTTGTTGGTTGACCTGGAGACCTGAGCGGGACACTCACTGCTGGGGTTGGCTGACTGTTCATCTGTCTCTTTATTATGGGTCATCTTATTTTAAAATCTTAAAATATTTTAATATTTTAATTTCCCCCCACTTCTTTTATAGCTTGTAAGCTGCTCAGAATCACCTTATAAGGGAGGTGGGTGGCATAAAAATTAATAACTAAAATAAAGAAATAAAATAAATCTGGGAATTTTCAGATGGTTTATACACAAAGGGCAAGTGACTGCTTGGCTTGCTTGTTTTTATAATTATACATTTGTAGTTTAAGAAAATGACAACTTAGAAAAATTTGATTTGTCTCAGCTACTGTTATATTTGTGTATTCTTAAATTATTAAAACCTGTCAGGATGGGGTTGAGGTTTGTCCCCAACCGTGAACCAGCTCACAAGCAAACACACTAGGACTGAAATAAAACTAGCAGAGGAGTCTTGTGTAAAAATATACTTTACTTCAAAATGTTTAAAAAACACTATATCTTTAAAAAGGCACATTAACAACAAAGTCTTATCTTGGTTAAATGAAGCCAGGCCATCTCCCTCAATTCCTCTCCACAATACCGAAACAGTCCATAAGAAAAAACTAACATGACATTAAACAGCTTCGATGTCGATACATCATCGAGGTGGTAGAAGGGCAGCAGCGTAAGCTTCACAGCTAAGTCACCTGTGAAAAACAATTCAATCAGCAAACGTGGCTTGAAGCTCCTGGGAGGGAAACTGTCCAGCTCTCCCTCCGATCGTAGCTCCAACAGCAGCAACAGTTCAGATGTTGGCTTGCGTGCTTCAACTCAGCAAAAGGCAAGCTGAAATTGGAGACTTCAAAAGGTTCCCAGCTATCTCAACTCACAGTTGCAGCTAGCTCTGTGGGAGTATCTTTACACAGCTCTTCGGCTCCTTTTCTGCTGCTATCTCTGCTGCAGCCGTCAGGACTCCTTAGCTGAGTTCTCCTCCCTTCTGCAGCTCTGCTCTGGGCTCTGCATCCAGGTGCTTCAGCACTGGCTCTGCATCTAGGCCTAAACAGCATCTAGGCTCCAAATAGGAAGCAAAAAGGTCCATGCTTATATGGGGAGTTAACCTGCAATTAACTAGGGTGGGGAAGGCTTGCAGATAATTGCAAACAGGAGATGGCTTGATTGGATACATACTGTTTGTAACTGATCAAGTAGCTACAGCAATTCTGAAAATACTCGTGACAAAACCAAATTGGAATACTGTAGTAAAATACTTTAAATTGCAACTGTGGTTCATTAAATACATGCTAAGGGATTTAAACATACAGTATCTAAATAAATGAATTTAATGAATGTATAAAATAATTTAAATATAAAAATGCTGTTCCTTGTCCTAAATTAAATATTGGAGTATATCAAGAAACATTGGTATCAAATGAAAATTTATGATCTAGGTCAGGGGTATCAAACTTGCAACGACACATCATCACGTGACATATTGCAACATTTTCCCCCTTCACTAAATCAGGGGTGAGCGTGGCCAGCACGTGACACATCCGACTCACGAGCCACGAGTTTGACACCCCCTGATCTAGGTAAAACAGTAAAACATTAATTTCGTTGACAGTTGCAAAAAAATTGACAGTAAAAAAAAATTCCGTTGACAGTTGCAAAACAAAGTGGCAGCTCGGAGCTGAAACTCTGAGGCTAGGAGGGAGATGTTTTGACATTTTCAAGAATGTGGGGGTCAATTAACCATCCAGAGACCCCCCTCCCAGCAAGCTGAGGTATTTTCGGCTCAATAGAGCTGTGGATGGAGCCCAAGGATCAGCTGTTCGTCGGTGATCAGTCTCAGAAAAGACTGAGGGCGGCACGGAGGACGTCAACATCAAAGCCTGGCTGTCACGACCAGGTCAACCACTGAGTCTAATACAGCTGATGAAATGGTTGGCGAGACGGTGGCAACAGCGACTCCGGATAGGGTGTTGATAATGATGCCTGGGCTAATAGGCGCTGCATATAGCAACACGGCGGTGATGATGACTACGGCAAGGGGGGTTACCACAATGGCGAGGGGAATGGCGCTAACGGCAGCAACGGCGCCGGCAACACCAGGAGGCTGCAAGGAAGCCCTTGTTGTTAATAGAGGAGAGGGCAATGCTGCAAAGGCTATAAATGTTAGGATCCCTTCAACCTCTAGGGATCTATTGCACTGCTCTTTCTTGAAACTCTCAGGATTTATTAAACTAATGAACTAAGTAGCCTGAGCAAGATAGGGACTGAGGATTACAAACTGGAGATGATGACTTACTCTCCCCCTCAACTGTCCCTCTCTCCTTTATTAGATCTAGGTCTATTACAACCACTCAGCATTAACTTGCAATCTTAGATCGATCTGCAGCTTTATTTACCACCTATTCCCCAAGATTACCCTGATTATTTAACCCTAAGTACTTTGTCCAGTGGCTCTGCCTTACTTTTTTGATCTAATCCTCGGCCATCGCTGGTATCAGGACTGGAGGAGATACAGACATCGAGAGTATTGGATTATGGGGAGATAGACCACCTTCTCTTTGTTTCAAATTGTTTGGTTGCCGTGAGAGGGCAACCCTTTGAGACCTCTACCCCCACCTTCTTTGGATGGACTTACTACAACCACAAGACTTCCCATCGTCGTGAGAGGGCAATGATGTTCCGATGTATTGACATTTGTAACATACTGGTCTTCCTTTAACATCTATTTCCTCCCTTATTTTAAATTACCTGTCTTAACCATCTCTAACACTCTTAGAAGAAAATGATCCTTCATCTCCTTCAACTCACTCCTATCTTTGATGTATTCAACTGCGGAGCTCCTTGCACTGCGAGATTCCCCCCTCTCGCATGTCTGGCCCTCTCAGTTATAGAGGGCCACCCTTGAGGACAGGTTTTGGAACCCCTAGAAGTGGTTTGCAAAAAATCAACAGCTTTGGGATTTTTTAGATAAATCTTTAAGTTCTATTTTAAGGGGTTCTGGGAGGGATTGTGGGAATGGATCTGGGGGGATCCATAAATCCACTGAAAGGGGTAATGGGTCTGATGATCACAGTGGGGAGGATGGGGACAGAAATCTGAGAAGGATGCAGGGGGATGAAGCGATGGGCATTAGTAGAGTAAGTGGGAGGGGCAGATATGACGGCTGCAGGGGGCCATATTATGTTTCGGGAGTGCGCACTCGATGCTTACGAGCAATTGTGCACTCCAGCCCCCAAAGCATTGCTCATTTCCCGGGTTGTTCAGAGTCTCAGACCCTGGGTCTACGGCTGATGTTATGTAATGCCAGGTCAGTGGTAAATAAAGCCCCCCTCATTCATGATCTTATTTCAGAGGGGGGTGCTGACCTGGCAGGGATTACGGAGACCTGGTTAGGCCAGGAGGGAGGAGTTCCCTTTGTGGAATGTGCCTGCCAGGCTTCCGTGCATTCCATCAGCCAAGGACTCAGGGAAGGGGTGGGGGAGTGGCAGCAATCATTAGAGAAAGTCTTTGCCCGAGGGAGGCCACTGTTCCTCAGATAGCCGAATGTGAGTCCCTCCTTGTGAAGTGGGGTTGGGGGATTCAGATGGGCCTATTGATTGCGTACCTGGCTCCCTGCCACATAACAGCGGTCCTGCCTGAGCTGCTCGACATTATAGCCGGGGTGGCGGTGGAAACCCCCAGACTTATTGTTATGGGGGATTTTAACCTGCCATCCCTGGTGAGATGTCGGAGATGGCTCGGGAGTTCATGGCTTCCATGACGGCCATGGACCTGACCCAGGTAGTTAAAGGCCCCACCCACTTGGGGAATCACATTCTGGACTTGATTTTTGTCTCTGATCAGTGGCTGAATGATTGATCTGTCCCCATCCACACACACACACAAACACAGCCAGCCGAGGGTTAAGGAAACACTTTGGAACACACCCAGTTTCTTTATCTCCAACTTGGCAGCGATAGACACACCGTCTGCCAAGTGCCTTTATTTTCACAGAAAAACAGAAAGATAAATACTCAGCTTCCAAATGTCCGACAACAATAAATATTTCTCTCAGCAGTTCCGAACGAGGCTTTAGTGACTATCCAAGGTTAGTTTTGTTCGTCACAAGGATCACTGACCACCACCCTCTATTATATAGTCTCTGGGGTGTGGTCCAGTGACTCAGTTCTAATCCCTAGATGCCTCCTGAGCTGCTGCAATCGTTTATCACGCCTTCGGAGGCGTGCGTCCAGGAATGATGTTTCTCCGTCACTCTGATCCGAGCCACCTGTCTCCCTGCTAATCTCCTCTCCCTCAGCCGGCACCTGAGACAATGCCAGAGGGGAGGGGCCTGGAGAGGGAGGCCTGGCTGACTCCTCTTCCTCATGCTCGGAGCTTTCTTCCTCCGAGGCTCAGGCTCAGGCTCAGAGGGCGGGGCCACAACAATGATCTAAGAATAGGGGATATAGATATCAAGCCCTTGTCATGGTCTGATCATTCTCTCCTTCACATTGACTTTCAAGTCACTTCCACCCACCGCAGGGAGACGGAACCAACCAAATGGTTCCGTCCCAGGCGCCTGATGGACCCCGAAAGGTTCCTGACGGAGCTGGGGCCATTTCCTGAGACTCTGGCTCATGACTTGACTGAGGACCTGGTGATCGCCTGGGACAGGGCGGCTACTGGGGCCTTGGACCGCGTCGTGCCTTTGCGGCCTCTGACCCGATGCCGATCTCATCTAGCTCCTTGGTTTTTCAAGGAGCTGAGAGAGATGAAGCATCGGAAAAGACACCTGGAGAGCGATTGGAGGAGAAGCCGATCTGAATCTGATTGAACACAGGTGAGATCTTATATTAAGACCTACCTAGTGGCGATAAGAGCGGCGAAGTCTAGCTACTTCTCTGCTCTTATTGCATCTGCAGAGAATCGCCCAGCCGCGCTATTTAGGGTGACCTGCTCCCTACTTCAGGTGGGGGTACGGGAAGATCCCTTACAGGGTCGAGCTGAGGATTTTGTACAATTCCTGCATGATAAAGTCGCTCAGATTCGGGAAGGCCTGGACTCCGATTGGGTAGATCCAGGGGAGGAGACGGGGGTAGGTCTTGAGAGCGTTATCTGGGAAGAGTTTGACTCTGTGGCTCCTGAGGACGTGGACAGGATTTTGGGCAAGCTTAACGCTGCCACATGTTTATTGGACCCGTGTCCCTCTTTGTTGGTACTGGAGGTTACACGAGGCTGGCTCCAGGGGATTATAAATGCTTCTCTGAGTGAGGGTGTCTTTCCCGCCACCTTGAAAGAGGCGGTTGTGAGAAGAAGCCTTCCCTGGACCCGGCTATATTATCAAATTATTGTCCAGTCTCCAATCTTCGCTTTGTTGCAAAGTTTGTTGAGAGGGTGGCACGACAACTACCCCGATACCTGGATGAAGTTGTCTATCTGGATCCGTTCCCGTCGGGCTTCAGGTCACGATACAGCATGGAAACGGCATTGGTCGCGTTGGTGGATGATCTCTGGAGGGCTCGGGACAGAGGTTGCTCCTCTATCCTGGTCCTATTAGATCTCTCAGCGGCTTTTGATACCATCGATCATGGTATCTTACTGCACCGGTTGGAGGGCTTATGAATAGGGGGCACCGTGCTTCGGTGGTTCTCCTCCTTCCTCTCTGACCGTTCGCAGTTTGTGTTGGCAGGGGGGCAGAGGTCGACCTCGAGGCACCTTATTTGTGGGGTGCCACAAGGGTCAGTCCTCTCACCCCTTCTGTTCAACATTTATGTAAAACCGCTAGGCGAGATCATCCGTGGTTTCGGGGTGAGTGTTCATCAGTATGCTGATGACACACAGCTATACATCTCCACCCCAGACCACCCCAATGATGCCCTTGCTGTGATGTCCCGTTGCCTGGAGGCCGTGCGGATCTGGATGGGGAGAAACAAGCTCAGACTCAACCCCTCCAAGACTGTGGCTTCCGGTGTCCCGATATAGTCAGCTGGTACCATCACTGACAATTGGGGATGAGACCTTGCTCCCCACACAGAGGGCCCACAGCTTGGGTGTCCTCCTGGATTCACGGCTATCTTTAGAAGATCATTTGATGGCCGTGACCAGGGGTGCCTTTTATCAGGTTTGCCTGATCTGCCAGTTGCGTCCCTTTCTGGATCGGGACGCCTTGTACACAGTCACTCATGCCCTAGTCACCTTCCGTATGGGCTACTGTAATGCTCTCTACATGGGGCTCCCCTTGAAAAGCACCCGGAGGCTCCAACTGGTCCAGAATGTAGCCACTCAGGTGATTATGGGCGCAGCTCGTTGCGCCCATGTAACACCTCTCCTACGCAAGCTGCACTGGCTCCCGGTGGTCTTCTGGGTGCGATTCAAGGTGTTAGTTATCACCTTTAAAGCGCTCCATGGCTTAGGACCTGGGTACCTACGAGACCGTCTTTTGCCACCAATAGCCTCCCACCGACCAGTTCGTTCTCACAAGGAGGGACTACTCAGGGCACCGTCAGTCAAATTATGCCGACTGGCAACTCCCAGGGGGAGGGCCTTCTCTGTGAGGGCTCCAACCCTTTGGTATAAACTACCCCCTGAGATACGAAATATCCCTGATCTCCGTGCTTTCCGCTGTGCCCTCAAAACCCTGATGTTCCAACAGGCCGGGTTAAACATATGAACATGTGAATGTTTTAAAAATGTTATCTAATTTTAGGTTCTATTTAATTGGGTTAAACTATGTTATAATAATAATTTTAATTAGCAATTTTATGATGTTTGTGTATCTATATTTTTCTTGATTGTACACTGCCTTGAGTCCTACGGGATCAAGGTGGGAAAGAAAGAAAGAAGAAAGAAAGAAAGAAAGAAAGAAAGAATAAATTTCAATAAGAAAAATATTAACATACCTTATGTTTTAATTTTTGACCATATCCTAAGTTTGCCACATTTCCTATTAGTATCATTTTGTGAAAAAAAGTTGTTCTGGCTAATAGAAAATATCTGATTTCCACTCAATTAAAATATTTATACCTCTGTGGATTTATTAGCAATTAAGATTTCTTATTTATTTTGGTGCAATCTTACATTCTAGGTTTGAGGGGCTACAGAATATGATGAAAGCCTTTGTTTAGTTCAAAACATAAGATAAATGCTATATTCAACATAACAAATATGATAGAATAGTTCTGTACATTGTTAGAATGCTCAGTTGAAATACTGTAGAAACAGCCAAAACATGTTGAGTTATAAGTGGATTATGCATGCCATATATGCTAGAAGGCTATGTATATATAGGTAGACCCTGAGTTACAATGGCAATTAGGACTGGAATTGCTATTGCTAAGTAATAGTTGTAAAATCTGATATCACACAAAGCAGCATTGCAACAGCAATCCAGATGGTCTTCATTGCTATGGTAACCAAAAGTTGCATGTATCATTAAGCAAAAAGCAGTGGGGGTCCCAGATAAGGACCACAGTCGTACTATTGGAGGGGGAGCCTCTGGAACATCCAGCTCGGGCAAGTTGAGGGAGAGGGAGTTGGGAAAGGATCATGCACACTGGTGCATAGCTGTGAATATGTGTGGGAGAGTATGGGATATATATGTTTGAGCATAGTAGGGAAACCTACGAAGGCGGCCTTGCTTGGTGTGCAAGAAGGCAAGTGGGAGACTTACTAGAACAATCTGTGACTAATCTTTTGGGCTTCCCTGTTGATTTTCCATTTGTGAAGCTGGAAGGGAAGGTCACAAATAATGATCACAGCTACCCTCTATCAGGTTTGTATTGACATTGCTTGCCAGGCCATAAAATTAACCTTGGATATATGTAACATTTTTGTCAAATCAGTAATATTTACCATATCTTTACTGTTCTTCATCCTGCTGGTGTTGCTGCTAATGTTATGCTTATTTTCTACTTGTATTAGTCTCTTGTATATGGCTTTGCAAGCTTCTCTTAGGTTGCACTTAATATAAACTTAATTAGAAGTTGCAGTAGTGGTCTACACTTTTGCAGTGATAGTAATCACAATAGGTTCATATACATATTGCATTTGAGAGGTCTTATGGATGTTATGAACACATATCCAAAAGACATATGAATAATAAAAAACCAGTCACTAATAAAGGTTGTTAATATATTTTTATGGACCTAAATCCTCAGAGGGGATAAACATCTCTGCAGAAAGAATTCTACATGAAGGAATCTGGTGTCTTTACTTTTTTTTTTATTTGATTTATATGCCGCCCTTCTCCAGAGACTCAGGGCGGCTTACAGTATGTTAAGCAATAGCCTTCATACTTTTGTATATTTTATATAAAGTCAGCTTATTGCCCCCACAAACTAGGTCCTCAATTTACCTACCTTAGAAAGGATGGAAGGCTGAGTCAACCTTGAGCCTGACAAGATTCGAATTTACTTTAATTGCAGACAACTGGTGTTAAATTACAGTGCCTTGTCTGCAGAGCTATCCAAGCTCCAGGCTACTTAAAAACCCTCAAGTACTATAACTGGAACAGTTCCAAACAATTAGGATCTTCACTGGGATTTAGCATCTTTGATCTAACCTCCTCCCATAGAATTCATTAATTTTGTAATGTTTTTTTTATTTTGACAGTATGCTTTCCTGTTTTAATATTCAACATTACCTTCAATTTTTATTTTGCTTATAATATACAGGACAAGAATAAATCACTTTAAAGAAACAACTATAATTCTGTACAGCAGTATATTGCTACATTTAATTTGTTTTGTTTGCTGGTGATAGTGATATAATTTTATTTCAGTTCTGTTGTCACATAGTTTTATGTAAATAACAACAACAATATTAAAATATTAAGAAAAAAGTAAAAAGTCTGGTTCATTGTTTTTACAATAACAGGATGCACAAATTGAAGAAAAACAACTAGAAAAATAACAAAATATTGTGATTTGCAAATTGAAGTTAGAGTTGCGATTATGGAAGAAGAAATCAATAAGAGCCTTTGGAGCACTACCCAAAGGGCTGCCAAATACATGGAAATTTTGAGCTTATTAGACCTGAATGTCCTGACTTTGCAAAGAAACCCCCACCAAATCTACCTTACTCAGAACTGCCTTTATATTCATATGCTTTCTTAACAGCTCTTAGGCCGTTGGTTAGGATTGAACTGTTAAGTTTTACCAGTCCCAGACTGTGAATTGAACTGAAGATTAAATATTTAATAATGATTAAAGTAATAAAAATATAAAAGGGTCCAAGCACTGTCTTTTAAATATATATTCTTAGAATTTTGTGTTATGGCCCGCTGGTGGCCAGTGAAGCTGGTGGCAGAGTCGGACAGTGAGGAGGTTGGGGAGGATCTTGAGCCGGTCTTGGGGGCTGGGGAAAGCTTGGACGAGGGCTCTGCGCCAAAGGCAGAGCGGGAGTTAGACAGCAGCAAGGTAGAGGAACAGCTGGAGCCCGTTCCCAGTGTGTGCATGTGCAGAGCTGCCAGAAGACAGCTTCTGAGCTGTCAGTTAAGAACAATTAAGAAAGCAGGGTAGACTTGGGACTAAGGCCACACCTTGGAGATGATTGGCCTCTCCCATAGGACATAAAAGAGGAGTGAATGGGATGTGGGCTTTTGCAGGAAGTAATTAGTTCATCTCATTTCAAGATTGGAAAGTTCTGTTCGTGACTAATAGACTCGGTGCCAAGTTTGGCCTTGCTCTGCATGTGGAAATTGGTTCTCTGGCAGCGTTCCAAGTGAGATGGGGTGGGGGTTGATAAACATTCCTCTGAAAGACTGTCAAAGCCTTGTTGACTGTGAATGAATGGAATTCACAATCGTGTTAATAAAAGAGGTTTTACTGGGATTAAGACTTTGCTTCATGCTTTCTAAGAAAGTCTAGGTCAGAACATTTTGTTATTTTCCTGATATTAGCAAAATCTGATTAATAGCAATACAGTCATGATAGAATCATGATAGAATACTTTAATTTCAGTTGTACTTGCTATTCTCAAAAAGAAGTATGTGCAAACTATTAATGTATAACAACTATGATTGTATTATGACCTTTCTATTCAGAGCCTAGAAACAATAACGTTGATGTAACAAAATAATAGCAATAGCACTTAGACTTGTATACCACTTCATAGTGCTTTACAGCCCTTTCTAAGCGGTTTACAGAGTCAGCATATTTCCCCCAACAATCTAGGTCCTCATTTTACCGACCTCGGAAGGATGGAAGGCTGAGTCCACCTTGAGCCTGGTGAGATTCGATCTGCCAAACTGTTGGCAGCCGGTGATCAGCAGAAGTAGCCTGCACTGTAACCACTGTGCCACCGCAGCTAATTCTACAACGTCTGTACAATTTTAGGCTTTCTATATTGAAATATGAATGCTATATAGTAAAGTAGCTCTTTGGTTTTCATTTCTACTACTACTAATATTTCTCCTTCCTTTTCTTGATACAGTACATATTAGAGAATGAGAGTTTGTCATGGACCTGGATGCTCGTGATTTTGATCTACTTGTTCTTTCTAGAATGGATAGACTAGGCAGAAAGAAACATTGGCTTGGATAAGATTTTTTCTTCCTTTTCCTCGTGTAGTATAATGGGCTACATCTCTTTGCTTAACCATGCTCTATTTTACAGTCTCTATCTCCTCCTGAATGCTAACCTATATGGCCAATAGAGACTTTTTAAGTTATACGATTGAGTCCTAATTATCACAATCTTATCCTTACCCTATTAGATACTCTACTTCAATTCATTCCTAAATGTGAACTTGTGAGTGAGATGATTGCATTTAATATTGGAGACAAATTGAAGTTTTTTTTAAAAAAAATTTTTTTATTGTATTTTTATTGTTAAAGAATAACCGAAAAAAGAAAAAAAAACAATACAAAAATCAATAGTAAAGACAAAAAAATTTTTCCCAACGTGCTATACAAATGGAAAGGAAGTTTTAGGAAATTAAAGTCTTCAATTCTTCCAGAAATCTCTTTGATAAGGTACTGGCGCCGATTCGTCCAATCTCCCAAGTGTAAAGTCCACAAATGGTTGCCAAGTGTTCCAAAAAACATTCTCTTTATATATACCACTTCTAATTTTAATATCACAAGTCAATTTATCATTTAATGCAAATTTCCATGTTTCATTATACCATTCTTCTAATTTTAAGTCAACATTTAATTTCCAATATCTAGCAATTATAATTCTCCCCATTATAACTAAAATCCTCACCAATTCTCTTTCTCCAATTGTTAATGTTGTTTCATTCAATATTAATAATAATATGGTTTCCGATTTCAATTTGACCCTCTCCTTAATCATTTCAAATATTTCATTTTCTATCCTAGACCAAAAAAGTTCAACCCCATTACATTTACACCACATATGAACATATGTCCCAAGTTCCACTTTACATCCCCAACACATTTTATCCACTTTATTATCCATTTGAAAAAGTCTTATTGGGGTCAAATACCACTTCCAAATAACTTTATAGTTATGTTCTTTAATCCTTATTGATAATGTTCTCATTATTCTGCTAACCCAGTTCATTTCCAATTTTGATTAGAAATTTCAATACCCAGTTCTTTTACCCAATTCTCTTTCATTACCATTTGTGAATTATTATCAACGTTAATAATTTTTTAAATTTTACTAACTAATCCCTTTGGCCCAATTTCATCTTTTATTGTTCGAGATGTCAAATTTTCAAATTTTGTTTCCTTTCTACTCTCATCATTCCTTTCTTTACATTTCCTATTCCATTCATTTGAATTCTTTCGAACCAATTAATGTTTAATTTTTCATAAATTTCCTCTTTCCTCATTTCATTTTCTGTAAATTTCAACCATTCACTAATTGTTTCCACTTTCTCTTCTATTATAATCCTCTCTCTGTTACTATTTAATTTCATTGGGCAATTCTCTTTCAGTTTACCTAAATACAATACGTCTGGTATTAATTTTTTTGCTACTCTATCCCAATTTTTAGTCAGACTATTTAACCAATAATTACAAATTTTAACCTTACCTTTAAAATTTTCCAAAAACCATTTGTAACCAAACTTCTTTATTTCCTTCATTTCCAAACTACCCCAAAGTTCAACGTCTCCTTTTAAAATTTTTACTACTGTTCTTATATTAAATGCTCTATAATAGTTTAATAATTTTGGAATTCCTAAACCACCTTGTTTTTGGTTCTGATACCACATTTTCTTAATCAATCTTGATTTTTTATCTCCATTACAAAATTTATCTAATTTTTTTTGATATACTTCAATACTTCAGTTAAAAAAATCGGAAACATCTCGAATAAAAAGTTAAATTTAGGAAGTAACATCATTTTACATATAGCTACTCTACCAAACCAAGATAACTTTAGTTTTTTATATTTCCCAATTTTCTCTTCAATTTCTTTTATTACTATATCATAGTTTAGTTTCTTTAAATTTTTAATTTTAAGTAAAAGTATAATACCTAAATATCTTAAATTATCCTTTATCCTAATTCCAAATTGATTTTGTAATTTTTCTTTATTTTCCCTATCAATTTCCATTAATAATTCTGATTTTGCCCAATTTACTTTCAAACCAGTCATATCTTCAAATTCTTCCAAATGTATTTGAACTCTTTTTATATCATTTGTAATATTATTTAAAATGACAAGAGTGTCATCTGCATATAAATTAACTTTGATGCCTTTATAGCCTATTAATTCTGAATCCTCTTCAATCAAAGTTGTTAAAATTTCCATTGCTAATAAGAATAGGGTTGGAGACGGGACAACCCTGTCTCGTCCCTGCTTCCAAATTTATGTCTTGTGTAAATATACCATTTACCTTCACTCTTGCCGTACCCCTCTGATACAATTTAGAAATAATATGAATAAATTTATTACCAAATCCTAATGCAGAAATCATTTCTTTTATAGTATCCCATTGTATAGAATCAAAGGCTTTAAAAATATCCAAGGCAAGAATACTTTTCCAGTACGCTGCTCCTCCAATCCATTGATTGGGAAGCTCTCCTCATGTTACTGGGGAACTGAGTGCAGAAATTCTTCCTTCCCTTGGCTGACCACGCCCACTCTGTGTCATTCCCGTCAGTCTTTCTCACTCAGTTACTGAGGGAACTTGTACTTTTCATAGCTGTCTAAATTAGATTTAATTGGCTGACTTCCTTATTGATTTTTTTATTTTTATTTTTTAATTTTAATTTCTCTGCCTTCTCTGTGTGAGTGGAGCTGCATCGTGGGATTGGTGAGGCTGCTGGGGGAGCGATAACGTGCCTGGGGCTCCAGGTCGTTTCGCTCCTTCCATTTTAAAACTTTTCCGTAGTGAAGCAGCTATCCGGATTCCGACCCGGCTGGGCGGATCTGTGACCACCTTTAGCCGCCGGCGCCTCGTTGGATTCCTGGTGAGCTGGGATATTCACGAGTGCCCCAGCTCCGATCGTTTTGGGCGGCTCCGGAGTTTCTGTCTATGCTCTGACAGGCTCTGAGGTCCAGGCTTCTCCCAGCCAGTAATTGTGATCTCGCCAGATATCGGGGCTACCGGCCGCCATTTTGGATCGCCGCCGATCGTCTTTCCGACCGCTGCAGCGCCGCCCACAGAAGCAAGCCTGTGTTACCGGAGCCTCTGGCAGCCAGCCCATCTACGGCGCCTTCGCTTCTGAACGCCCAGGGAGGTTTTGAATCGCTCCCCAGCATTGCGGCCGCCATTTTGGAGGATGGGCTTTCTGGCAGCCGCCATTTTGAAAGCCTCAAACAGTGAGTTGCAAGAGATAAGGGCGAGACTAGGGAGAGACTGCTCTGGCTCTTGTGTTGAGCCAAGCTTGTAAGACCTGGAGATTGATAGGACACAGAGCTTTGTGGACCCTTTCCCTTGAACTGGGAATATCCGATTGCAGGCCTGTGTGTTCCTTATACAGCCACTGTTATTGCCTCCATCTGGCCTAAACCTTGCTGTTGAGTGCTTTCACTGCAGCCGGTTATCATAATGGCTGATTTACAGTTGTCATCCGATATGGAGCAGGAGGTTGCTCCGCCTGCTGAAGCAGACCAGCACAAGAGGGGGAAAAAATGCACCAAAACCAAGACTGCTAAATCCTCTAAAGCGTCTCATGCCACACAACCTGAGGCTCGCCACAGATCTGAGCTACAACGCCACAAGGCGCTTGAAAAGCACTTTGAGAAAGCAAAGAAAGCCAGGGGTCAGGACACCTGTATTGCAGCCTCAACAGGATCGAGGGTCTCCCATAGCCATTCCAGTGCTTCTTCAGTTTGCTCAGACACATTTGCAGCCACTGACCATCGCCCTTCTACATCTTCGAATTTAGAAGCTGTGTGGGGGGTCTCTATGTCTTTACCTAATGTGTCCTTGGCTCCTCAAGGGGACCAAGCTGCTCATCTCAGGCAAGCGCCGTCAGCCACCTTTACCCCGACAGCTGCTGGACTCAGGCCTGAGGAGCCCACTGGCCAACTTGACTTGCAGTCCATGTTGTCTGACGCCTTGGCCAAAATATTGGCGGCAGGCCTACAGCAAAGCGTGGTTGGCCTCCAGTCGGCTTCTGCCAAGCCAAAACCTCTGGCCCAGATTCCTCATCCGCCTAAAACAAAGGACTTGTCTCAGGTCGAATATGTCTCTTCAGAGGCGTCTGACCAAGAGGAGGACTTTAGAATTTTCTGAGGACGAGGGACTACCACCTGATAAACCATCTTTTATGGGTTGTTTGGACCTTCTGTCTTCAAATCGCTTTTGCACAAGGCTAAAGTTACCACCCAATTTGGTCTTTTGACAGCACCTCCTTCTGATACGACTGCCCAACCTTCGTCCACCCATGACGCCTTGTTTCAGGTGGCCAAGCAGGAGAAGGACGCTATTCCTTGCCCTCCGCTTTTTGCGGATGTTGTTCAGGGTGCCTTTGGTCAACCGGGTTCTTTAACCACTCCAAGTGGCCTGGACAAGCGACTTTATTGCGCGGCTGCGGAGTTGGACGATATCTTAGCCTTGCCAACTGTTGACCCGCCCGTGGCCAACCTTTCTTCACCTTCAGTAGTGTTGGCAGATGCTATAGATGGTTTGAAGTCCGACGAAAGAAAAACTGAGATGGGATTCAGAAAGGCCCATCAGGCAGCCGCTTGGGTAATCAAAGCGGCAACAGCTACATCGTTTTTCAATAGAGCAATGTTGATTTGGCTCAAACAACTACAGGAGCGTCTTCCCACCAACGAGAAGCGCATACACCAGGATATTAACAAGATAGTTGCGGCTATGGAATACTCGGCGGATGCGTCCTTAAACGCCGCAAAATTTGCAGCCCGCGCTCTAGCTTCGATAGTTACCAATAGACGTATGTTTTGGCTCCGCAATTGGAAAGCCGATTCAAAGTCGAAGTGGAAGCTTGCTTCATCAACCTTCAAAGCTCCGGCCTTGTTTGGTGCCGCCTTGGATCCCCTCTTGGTGGAAGATAAAGAAAAACGTAAAGTTCTTCCATCTTCCTTTCGCAGACCAGAGCGCAGGTATGTGCCTTACAGCAATCGGCAGCCATTTCAGACCTATTCGGGATCTAGTGAGTCCTATGCTCAGCGATCCTTTGGTCATGGTGGCAACTGTCCCCAGGATCGACAGCCCTTTCGAGACCGACTACGCTCACAACCTTCTTCCAAGAGTCCTTTCAGAGGTGGAGGCTTCCGCTCCACCAAACGAGGTAAATGACTCACAAACTCCAGATGCCATTGGTGGTTGTCTCCAGCTGTTCCATCATCAATGGCAACTTTCGAAGACCGAGGAGTGGATCCGATGCACCGTTCGTCACGGTTTATGCCTCGAATTCGTCGGGGTTCCTCCCAGTCACTTCCGTCGCTGTCCGGTCTCTCATATCATTCACCAGAGACAATTGATAGAGGCGGAGATTGCCCATCTATTAAACATCAAAGCTATAGAACCGGTGCCCGAGGCCCAAAAGATGAAAGGGTTCTATTCCACCCTGTTCCTGGTCTCCAAAACCTCGGGGGGGGGGCATAGAGGCATCTTGAACCTAAAGCACTTGAACAAGTACATCCTGTACCGCAGGTTCAAGATGCAGTCCCTCTCGTCGATTCTGGCATGCATCCGGCCGAACGATCTCCTGCAGTCGGTGGATTTACGGGAAGCCTATTTGCACATACCGATCCACCTGGCGCATCGCAAGTACCTGAGATTCGAATACAACTCTCACCATTACCAATACTGTGCGATGCCCTTTGGACTCTCTTCTGCTCCCAGAACCTTTACGAAACTGGTCGCTGTGGTGGCCGCGTCCCTGAGGTCTCTGCCAGTTCGTCTTCTCTGCTACCTAGACGACATCCTCGTCCTGTCATCTCCGCGTCAAGCGGCGAGCGACATGGAGGCAGTACTAACAGTATTTCAGAGTCACGGCTTCACCATAAACCACAAGAAAAGTCATCTGGTTCCGATGACATGGATCCTTCATCTGGAGGCGGTAATCGATTCAGCCAAAGGTCAGGTCTTCTTGTCGCCGGATCACGTTCAGGACATCAGTTTCTCAGATTACGGCCAGCCGGACGGTTCCGCTTCTCCGCCTGTCCCAGATCTTAGGGAAAATGGTGTCCTGCATCAATATCATTCCCTGGGTACGCAGACATACGAGACCATTGCAGTGGTTCCTGCTCCCGTTTCAGAAGACCAAATGCAGCACTTCTCCATCGCCGGTTCGTCTTCCGCCTCAACTTCGGTCGTCACTGACGTGGTGGATGTCCCCCGCACTTCTCCGGGGGTGTGTGTTCCTCGAAGTCGATCGACTGGTCCTGACATCAGATGCCAGCCTGGTGGGCTGGGGGGCTCACCTTCTAGATCAGGTAATCCAGGGTCGTTGGTCCCCGTCGGAGAAGGTGAACAGCATCCCTAAGAGCAGATCATATTTCTGGACTTTCCAACGTGCAAGCGGACTGGCTCAGCCGGGAATGCATCGACCCGGCCAAGTGGCGACTCCATCTGGACATATTTCAGGACATAGTTCGACGTTTTGGAAAGCCACTCGTAGATTTGTTCGCTACTCCCAGCAATACACAACTGCCAAGGTTTTTCACCCGCTACCAGTGCCAGGATGCGGAAGGCTGCAACGCCTTGCGGTGCCCATGGCCAGACGGTCTTCTGTACGCATTTCCCCCGCTTCCTTTGATTTCTCAAGTCATTCGGAAAGTGTTGTTAGACCAGGCGGAAATCCTATTGGTGGCCCCTTGTTGGCCGCGCAGGCCATGGTACGCGGACCTGTTGAGCCTTTTTGTGTCACCTCCATGGACAATACCTCAGCATGTCGTCTCTCTCAGCCAGGGAGTCATCATCCATCCGGAGCCCCAGTGGCTCCGATTGACCGTCTGGCACTTGAGAGGCGGCTGCTGAAGAAGGACCACCTATCTGACTCGGCCATCGAAATCATCCAATCGGCCAGACGCCCTTCGATGACTCGTATATACCAAGTTTCTTGGAAGGCTTTCTCGATCTGGTGCTCAGGACACCACGTGGATCCGACGTCGGCTGACATCCC
The DNA here is from genome assembly GCF_059756535.1 of Pantherophis guttatus. Classification (NCBI taxonomy): domain Eukaryota; kingdom Metazoa; phylum Chordata; class Lepidosauria; order Squamata; family Colubridae; genus Pantherophis; species Pantherophis guttatus. The sequence continues at coordinate 93,378,018 of NC_142066.1, forward strand.
AAATGTGTTGGACTTCCTCGTGGATAGATTATCTAAAGGCCTGAAACCTGCCACATTGAGTCGCCAGGTGGCGGCACTTCCGACTGTACTTATGTGTGAATCTCATCGTTTATTGACGTAGAACCCTCGTATCAGGAGTTTTCTGCATGGTGCCTCTAATATTTCACCTCCGGTGGTCCACCGTTTCCCGAATTGGGACTTGCCTCTAGTACTCCAAGCGCTCACCTCGCCACTCTTCGAGCCGCTGGCTTCGATTCCACTGAAATACTCAACCTTCAAACTTACCTTTCTGATTGCGATAACTTCTGCGAGGCGGATTTCTGAACTAATGGCCTTGTCGGTTCGGAGCGATCTTTGCAAGTTTTATTCGGATCGAGTAGTGTTGAGGTTGGACCCTTCCTTCTCACCAAAGGTAAATTCCTGGTATCACCGGGCCCAGGAACTCATCCTTCCGAATTTCTGTCCGGATCCTCGGAACCCTAGGGAGAAGAACTGGCATACCCTAGACGTGCGAAGGGCCCTCCGTAGGTACGTAGGAGAACAGCGTCGTTTCGTCGTTCTGAAGCTCTGCTGGTTTCGTTCCACCCCTCCATTATGGGGAAGAAGGTGTCTTCCGCTACTGTTGGTCGCTGGATCAAGGCCTGCATCTCGACGGCATATACCAGCAAGGGCAGGACCATTCCGGGTGTTATTTATGCACACTCCACCCGCAGTGCGGCGGCCACGGCAGCCTGGGCGACTCAGGCTTCAGTTCTAGATATCTGTTGAGCTGCATCTTGGACGTCGGTTTCCACATTTATCCGACACTACAAGATAGACTCGTTTGCTGCGGCAGAGGCATCCTTTGGCTGTAGAGTTTTGCAACAAGTGGCCGATTTCCGGGACTCAGGGAGCAGTCAGCCTCCCGCCTGGGATCTGTAAGGTTGGGTACATCCCAATCAATGGATTGGAGGAGCAGCGTACTGGAAAACGGACATTGACTTACCTCTGAACGTCCCTTTTCGGTACGCTGCGACTCCAATCCATACCCGCCCGTTGTTTGGGCTTCCTGGTCCTGAGTTACCTTACATGTTTCTTGTACTGGTTGAAGTTTATTGTTTTGGACTTCAAGCTCCTGTACCTTCGTGAAGAAAGACTGACGGGAGTGACACAGAGTGGGCGTGGTCAGCCAAGGGAAGGAAGAATTTCTGCACTCAGTTCCCCAGTAACGTGAGGAGAGCTTCCCAATCAATGGATTGGAGTCGCAGCGTACCGAAAAGGGACGTTCAGAGGTAAGTCAATGTCCGTTTTATAGTATCCCATTGTATAGAATCAAAGGCTTTAAAAATATCCAAGGCAAGAATACCTATCTTGTCACCATTATTTTCAGCAATATCAATAACATTTAATACTCTTCTAACTAAATCACACATATAACGCCCTTTAACAAAACCTACTTGATTGTGGTTTATATATTTATCTACAAAATTATTCAATCTATTTGCTACAATTGCAGTAAATATCTTAGCATCTTGATTAATCAAGGAAATGGGCCAATAGGATTCAATTTTTTCTAAATCTTTACCTGGTTTCGGGATTAAGGATATAATTGTTCTATTCCAGGACATGGGAATATCGCCTCCATGTAATATCTTATTATACAATTTCTGTAGTTTTGGGATCAAAGTTTCTTTAAACTCTTCATAAAATTCTGCTGGTAACCCATCCTCACCTGGAGATTTTCCAGGTTTTAGGTTCTGAATCACATCTTTAATTTCCTCAGAGGTAATATCCTTTTCTATTTTTTCTTTATATTTATTATCAATTTTCTTCGACCATATTTTTCTAAAAAATTGTTTGAATCAGATTTTTTAAATACAAGTTGATGACCCATTGATTTTGAATTGTGAATAAGGTTATAGAAATATTTGGTCAAAAAATTATAGGAGTTATTAAGATGGATCCATCTAAAGATGAATCGGTGCAATCTAAGGTCAAACAGATCTCTCAAGCTAGTATTGACTCAGCTCAAATTGTGTTGGCATTAAACAATTTAAGTGATAAAATTGAAATAATGGATACAGAATTTCAAAAAATACATTTAAAAATGGATGAAGAAAAGAAGGAAAGATCCAATCAGCTGGAACAAATTGTTCAAGAAATTAATGTTAATTTTGCTAAATACACAGCAGAAGTAACAGTGATAAAAGATAATGTAGATCAACTACAAGTGCAAACAAAAAAAATTGATAAGCAAATAACTGAAAATTTTTTTTAAAATGAAAAACAGAACAGAAGAATATGTATTCTGGAAGAAGTTAGGAAGTCCAACATAGTTATAAGAGGCATAGTGGAAGAAAAAATGGACAATATTAAACAATGTGTTTTGAAATGGCTTAATGAACTCGGATTGGATAAAAATTTTACAACTACAGATTTGATAAGTGTCTATCGAATTGGATTTAGAAGACAACGTGAAATAATAAGAAATGTTTTGGTGAGATTTGCAAGTGTTAATGATAAATTACAAGTAATGGCAAAAATTAGAGAAAATGGCGATGCTGTGTTGAAGCTTGAGGGAAAACAGGTCCAAGTCTTTCAAGATATCTCAAAAGAGGAAAGATCGTGGTGATATTATTTGAAGCCAATTACTAAAATATTAAGAGATAGAGGTATTAAGTATAATTGGAGACCACCACAGCGAATGAAATTTTTCTATAAAAATAGAATGCATATATTTACAATAGAAACGGATGTGGTTCAATACCTCCATGAGCTTGGCTTTTTGGAAAAAGAGGAAGAACAAAGTGAATTAAGATCACAATTACTCAAAATGGGTGAAATTGAAGTATATACATCAACACCAGAGGAAGAAGGAAGGGCGGTTGGAGGTTTAGGTCGAAAACCAAAGAGGAAAAGAAAACCAACAAAAGATATTTCTCCATCCTTGGCGGAGGTACAGAAGAAAAGTCGAGATGTTACTGGTGAAGGAGCGGAAAGGATGATTACATTGAATTCTGAACATAAAAGGGAAGATGAGCCCGAGTGCAGGGATGAAGAACTTGTAGTTGTTCAATTGAAACCAGAATTATGCCAATGAAGAGACAACCCGGCTGATGGATGGGGTCCCCTCTCCCCCACTCTTGGAAACGAGGCATGTCTTAATGAAGACGGCGGGAGATGAAGATTTTATGTGGTTGTGTGTTACGTTAGTTTTTGTTTTATGTTGTTTGCATGTTTTACATTATTATTTTTATTATTATTTTTTTATGTTATGTGTTGTTTATATATATTTGTCTGGGTTTTGGGTCACAGAAAGGAAAAAGAGGGAATAGTTAAAATTAAAAATATTAATGGGGGTAATTAAGGTAATGACTTGGAATGTCAAAGATACTGGAAATCAGATTAAGAGAAGACGTTTAGAATTTAAGATTAAAAGAGATTCTCCTGACATACTTTTTCTGCAAGAAACTCATCAGAAATCTGAGGATATAAACAGGATGTATTTAAAAGGGATGCAGGTTTATGAAAAAGCTTTTGGGTCCTCAAAATCTAGAGGTGTTGCAACATTAATATCAAATAGAGTCCAATTTGAAAAAAACAAAGTAATAGCGGATATCGATGGACGATATTTGATTATAACAGGATGTATTAACGAGGAAAATATAACATTAGTTAATTTATATGTACCAAATGTGAATCAAAAAGATTTTTGAATAAGATTACCGATTTGTTGCAAATTGAAAGGGTAGGGAAGGTAATTATTGCTGGTGATTTTAATTTAATTAGAAACCAGATGGATAGTACCAACCCTTCCCGCTGTGGTGGAATAAGAAAAATGGGGATACTTGATAATTGGATGTTGCAAAATGGTGTAGTAGATGTTTGGAGGGAGATTAAAGGTAATGAAAGAATGTATACTTTTTACTCAAAGATATTTAATTCATATTCAAGAATTGACTATATTTTTGTATCCAAGAATTTGATGGATAACATGGATAATATGGATGTTGGAATATTTAAAGACTCTGACCACACAGAATTGTTACTAGAATTAGATATGTTTCTGGAGAAAAAAGAAAATTGTTGGAGATATGATGAAAAATTGTACAAAAACGAGGAAGATAAGAATTGTATTCTTAAGAAATGGGAAGAAAATTGGGATTGGAATGATAATGGGGAAGTTAATTATGGAATAGTTTGGGACACAATGAAAGCAATTTTTAGAGGAGAAAGCATTAAATTATCAAGTAGAAAGTATAAGAATTATAAAGTAAAAATAGAGGAAAAGAAGAAATTGATAAAAGAACTGGAAAATAGATTTCTAGTGACTAAGGATAGGAAATCATGGGAGGAACTTATAAAATTGAAAAATAAATAGCGGAAGATACAGAAATAGTTAAAAAAATTTAAGCTATTAAAAAAGAGAATTTTTTGAATATGGTAATAAAAATTCAAAATTATTAGCAAGAATGACGAAAGATAAAAAAAAGAGAGAAATAGGTGTCCTAATAGATGAAAAAGGTAAGAGATGTTATAAAAAATTAGAGAAATGTGAAATTGTCAAAAAGTTTTTTCAAGAATTATATCTCAAAAAAGAAATTGATAATTGTAGACAAATTGAAGTTTTTATATAAATGTGGTAGCCTCTTAGAATATTTTTCCTGCCAGGATTTTTGAAGGCTTGCCTTCTGTCCTACATGGTCCCCCCACCCCCCACTTTTTGTACATACTTCTGACAATATCTATCCATTACTACAAGTTTGAGGATAGAGGCTGTAGCGTATTATTTATATTAATGGTTGTGTCTGTGGTTTTCTTTCCCTTATGGCACAGTGGTTAGAATGCAGTACTGCAGGCTACTTACGCTGACTGTCGGTTGACTGCAATTTGGCAGTTCGAATCTCACCAGGCTCAAGGTTGACTCAGCCTTCCATCCTTTTTTTTTTTTGTAAACAAGTTTTATTAGAATTTTTCTTTCATCATACATTTTTTATGAACAGAGTGTTGACCGGGTCACATCTTATACATCTTATACATCATTCATATATATATATGTATATATATATACACGCATAGAAGAACACAAGAACTCAGTCAGAAAAGAGGAACCAACTTCTTCCCTGGTCCAACACCTTAAAGCCACAGGACATGATATTGACTTTAAAAAGACCAGAACTATCGCCAAAACTGAACACTTTAACAACAGAATAATCAGAGAAGCCATCGAGATAGAAAAACGCCCACACAGCATGAACAAACAAGATGATACCTCCCGCCTACCAGCCATTTGGAAACCCGCCCTTATTGACAAACGAGTCCCTAACACGACGAATGACACCAGACCCACACTCACGAGAGCCACACAGGATGTCACCACCACACATCCACGCAGAAAGCAGACTCAAACCCACACTGATAATGAGCCACGACCAAGGACCAGAAGCCAGACCGCAGCTGCATCATTAGCCACTTTAAACCCCTCCAATCCATACATGAAGCAGACTGACACCCACCATGAAGAGCTCGCACGGCCACAAACACGAAGCCAAACAACAACAACGCAGCTCACCAGCTCAAATCCCCCTGCAACTCAGACTAAGCTGAGCACAACCAAGCCCCCACCCAAACAGAACACACCCCCAGCCAATCAGAGCACAACCAACCCCCCATCCAATCAGAGCACAGCCAAGCCCCTAACCAATCAGAACACACCTCCACCCAATCAGAACACAGCCAAGTTCCCACCCAATCAGCTCACACCCCCACTAGCAGTTAAAAGGAAGAGACAGCTGCGATCTCACATTGCTCCTGGAAGCACGAAGCCGAGAACACCAGCCTGAAGATGACGAATGAGACTTCGTCGAAACGTCGCCAAGACACTTCCAATTTTACGTGGGAGAAGACCCGAATAACCAAAGACCTACATACAAACACCCGCGAAAACCTGAGAAAACATATATATATATACATATATACAAATCAATCCCGACGACACTAACAGAATCAGACTCGAAATCACCAACATCCTCTGCACCAGCAAGCCACCCAAAAGCAATTTACCCAAAGAGGAACAAACAGCACTACTTAACCTGAAAGAAGACACTAGCACACTTCTTTATCTTAATTTCTTCTTAATACATAATACATAAACAGTATCACTATCCACCCTTAATTCCTAATCTCTTACAATAACATCAATTAATTATCTTATTTCTCCATTACAGAATATATTTCTCAAAATCCCCATCCCACTTTTTAACATTTCTCTTTGTCTCTTAATTTAAATTGTCTTCAAAATTAAACCAAATTGCCATTTCACATTTCATCTGCTATTCTGTTTTACTATAAGCAATATACATCATCATATTCAAATCTTACATTAAAACCTTTTGACTTAGTTGACCATTCACAATTAATAATATTAATACAGTTCCCTTAAATTTACTAGTATGTACCTTATTTCCCTTCCTCCTTTCCACTAATCTTCCCTTTAACCATTTTCTCTTGGTCTCTCCAAAATTCCACTTATTGATAGTTTTCTCCTTTTATCCCATTCTCTTCTTCTTTTTCTTTCTTTTTTTATATATATTATATTATATAGAATATTGAATATAGAAAGTTTTGATCATGAATTTGGTTGGCACGCTTACTTATTTTATGAAAACAAAGTGGATAAAGTATTCAAAAGCCATATACTTAGAGAGTCCTTGATGAGAGTTTGGAAGAAGCACCGATTCAAATGGGATTACAAAATACCGCTATGGCTGGATCTTGGTCATATTATGTGGAATACAAATATAATGTCACTCGGGGGGGGGTTTATATAAAGAGGTTCTTTTTACAGATGCGGGCAGATGGCAACTGAAGACATTAGAGACACTGTTGGAAGAAGGGATTAATCTAACTTGGTTACAGTATAATCAACTTCAATTGAGATGGAAAGAGGACCAAAAAACTGGTATAATGGTACATGAGGAAGAATTGGTTAGACATATAAAAGAGAAAGGTCCAATGCATATTAAAAGGTTATATAATGTTTTGTTAGAAAGGGATTCAGAAACTGAATTGGTTAAAGATTGCATGATTAAGTGGGCACAGAATTTTGCAGAACCAGTGATGTTGGAAACATGGGAAAAAATATGGTTTCAGAATGTTAAATTTACACAATCGCAGAATTTGAGGGAAAATTTTTATAAAATGTTTTACAGATGGCATTTAGACCCCAAGAAATTATCCTGTATGTATCCTAATGTTCAGCCAAAATGTTGGAGATGTGATTGTTTAGAGGCTACATATTACCATGTCCGGTGGAACTGTAAGAAAGTTAAGGCTTTTTGGATAAAAATATGGTGGATTATGCAGAATGTTTTGAAGAAAAAAATTCAATTTTCTCCACAATTGTTTTTATTGGGTATAGTAAAGGGTTTTACATTGGATGAAACCAAGTTGATATTGTATATGATAACAGCAGCGAGATTATTGATAGGTAAATATTGGAAAAATGAAGCTCTGCCCACTATTGAAGAATGGACTTTGAAGATGGCCAGTTTTGCGGAGATGGCGAAGATTTCAGCATATTTAAAAGATCGCTCACAAGAGACTTATGAATGGGAATGGAAAAAATGGATAGATTATGTGCAGAACAAATATCAAACTAGGAAGTATCAAATAGCTTTTCATTGAAAGTATTATATAAAAATAGAAATGTATGAATTTTGAGAAGATGAAAAATTATAAGGCGGTTTGAGGGGTTCAGGTTTTATAAAAAGGGGATTTTGATGGGATTATATTCTGTGGAAGTCGGGGGAGGGTTGGTGGGGTTCGGGGGGGGTTAGGGCGGGGAGTATGGGGTGGGTTGGGGAAAAATGGGGTGAAAATGTAATTGTAAAACTTTTGCAATAAAAAGCATTGAGGGAAAAGAGACAGGAGCGGAAACACAAAGCTGACAGGGACAGCGCAAATTTGACAGGTGGCGGAGGCGAGTGAAAGCGAAGAAATATTGCAAAAAGGTGGTGGATTACAAAATTACAAAATAAATTGGCTTTGAAGAGGAAAATGTGTAAAATTAGAACTGTGATTGTGCTGAGAGACAATGGGGAAAGCGAGATTCAGGAAAAAATCGCAGACTGAGAGATAAGTGTGCAGCGGAAACCTTAATGAATGGTGGATAAAAGACTTGAAGAAGAGAGATTTTCGCTTTACAATTAGAGACGGCGGCGAGGTGAACCACAGATATGAGACATTGTAACTAGATACTAGAAGGATACACTGAATAAAGCAAGTTTCTTTAAAAAAAACCCTGGAGTAATAGAAGACGGACTGAAGAAGGAAAATCACGGAAATAAAATCCAACTGTTAAAACGTGATACAGTGGATACACTTAATCTATTATATACTTAATAATATATGCAATTAGTTATTTTCCTTACTTTATATATTTAAATTTAGATTTTACTCAACTTTGATTAAGTAGTTAACATAAATAAACAAGAATTATTATAAATTATATATATTCATAAATAATCTTAGATATTGAACAATTGATACAATACTAGTAATAAGTGCCATATCTTTTTAGATAATTAATTATAGAATTTAGGTATTGATATTGTCTAACAACTAGAACTATTATATTGTACAGTGGGGCAAAAAAGTATTTAGTCAGCCACCAATTGTGCAAGTTCTCCCACTTAAAAAGATGAGAGGCCTGTAATTGTCATCATAGGTAGACCTCAACTATGAGAGACAAAATGAGAAAACAAATCCAGACAATCACATTGTCTGATTTGGAAAGAATTTATTTGCAAATTATGGTGGAAAATAAGTATTTGGTCACCTACAAACAAGCAAGATTTCTGGCTCTCACACACTTGTAACTTCTTCTTTAAGAGGCTCCTCTGTCCTCCACTCATTACCTGTATTAATGACACCTGTTTGAACTTGTTATCAGTATAAAAGACACCTGTCCACAACCTCAAAGAGTCACACTCCAAACTCCACTATGGGAAGACCAAAGAGCTGTCGAAGGACACCAGAAACAAAATTGTAGACCTGCACCAGGCTGGGAAGACTGAATCTGCAATAGGCAAGCAGCTTGGTGTGAAGAAATCAACTGTGGGAGCAATAATTAGAAAATGGAAGACTTACAAGACCACTGATAATCTCCCTCGATCTGGGGCTCCACGCAAGATCTCACCCTGTGGGGTCAAAATGATCACAAGAACGGTGAGCAAAAATCCCAGAACCACACGGGGGGACCTAGTGAATGACCTGCAGAGAGCTGGCACCAACGTAACAAAGGCTACCATCAGTAACACTACGCTGCCAGGGACTCAGATCCTGCAGTGCCAGACGTGTCCCCCTGCTTAAGCCAGTACATGTCCGGGCCCGTCTGAAGTTTGCTAGAGAGCATTTGGATGATCCAGAAGAGGATTGGGAGAATGTCATATGGTCAGATGAAACCAAAGTAGAACTGTTTGGTAGAAACACAACTCGTCGTGTTTGGAGGAGAGAGAATGCTGAGTTGCATTCAAAGAACACCACACCTACTGTGAAGCATGGGGTTGACAACATCATGCTTTGGGGCTGTTTCTTTGCAAAGGGACCAGGACGACTGATCCGTGTACAGGAAAGAATGAATGGGGCCATGTATCATGAGATTTTGAGTGCAAACCTCCTTCCATCAGCAAGGGCATTGAAGATGAAACGTGGCTGGGTCTTTCAGCATGACAATGATCCCAAACACACCGCCCGGGCAACGAAGGAGTGGCTTTGTAAGAAGCATTTCAAGGTCCTGGAGTGGCCTAGCCAGTCTCCAGATCTCAACCCCATAGAAAACCTTTGGAGGGAGTTGAAAGTCCATGTTGCCCAGCGACAGCCCCAAAACATCACTGCTCTAGAGGAGATCTGCATGGAGGAATGGGCCAACATACCAGCAACAGTGTGGTTGTGAAGACTTACAGAAAACGTTTGACCTCTGTCATTGCCAACAAAGGATATATAATTGAGATGAACTTTTGATATTGACCAAATACTTATTTTCCACCATAATTTGCAAATAAATTCTTTCCAAATCAGACAATGTGATTGTCTGGATTTGTTTTCTCATTTTGTCTTTCATAGTTGAGGTCTACCTCTGATGTCAATTACAGGCCTCTCTCATCTTTTTAAGTGGGAGAACAATTGGTGGCTGACTAAATACTTTTTTGCCCCACTGTGTATTAACTATATTATTAGTATTACCTTTACCCCTTTTCTGTGAGTAACTTGATAGACTTCTTTAGAGATATATCGATTAATTGAAATTGGTTTGATTATAATTATGTACATTTATTATATAGATATTGCCTAGATATAGTATTTTTTTTGGTAATTTTAAGTAATCTTAAAATAAGCTGGTTGACGACCTTAGACTGTACACAAAAATCATTGATAATTAATTATTTAGAACAAAAAGTGTGATTTATTAATTTTTCTACCTGATATATAAATATTATAGTAAATCGGAATAAGAATAGAGTAATGAATTGCTGAACTATTGTACTTTCTCCCTACTCCTTAACTGACTTACCTAACCCTTATATAATGATATTTTTAAGTGAAATTATTAGAAATACACAAACTAGTGACTATACAACAGAAAAGTAAGAAAATAGATAAGAGATCCCATATACTGATTCCTTTCCCCAATTATACATATTGAACAAATCTAATATTAATATAATACTGAAATAAAAATACATCAACTCCATAAGGAACATAGTGTATGAGAATTTGGGAAATCGTAGAACAAAAAATAAAGATGACAACAACAGGCTCATCAATAACAACCAAGACAGGTAAAAAATTAATATCAAATCAGACAGCTACAATATCCTCACCAGCACAACAAAAAACAATAGACACAATGCTATCATCAGACAAAGAAAAAGCCTCCACTACATTCAACATACAAACATCCAATCGGTCCTAGCCATGATCCAAGAGGGGATGAATAAGATGCAAGAATCGATAGCGAACAACCACGAGGAAATGAGAAGGAATCATGAAGAACTGAAATTAGATGTTGGAGAAATAAATGACAACATTAAAAAATGAACAACAAGATTGAGAAAATACAACAAAATATTGTAAAAAACGACCAACGGATCCAGAATATGGAAGTAAAAATGGACCAAGCAGAGAAAAAAATTGACAATATGGAACAAAACCAAACAGCACTAAATAAAGAATTGATTTAAGGTAATCGATTTAAGACTCAATTACCTATTTAGAAATGGAGAAAGCATCCTTTTACCTACGGTTTCAAAACATCGTGGAAAATAGAGAAGAAGACTTAAGAGATTTGATGACGGGAATATTAGTGGAAGCCACCCAGAAGGAAAAAGAAGAAATCAGTAGGGAAATAGATGAAATTTACAGGGTCCATACGAACTACGCCCGCAGGAATAAATTACCCAAGGAGATCCATATTAGATTTGCGTGCAAAACAGTGAAGGAAGAGATTTATAAATTAATGAGAGAAGAAACAATTAGTTACAAGGGGAAGGAAATAATAACCTTAAAACAGATTCTGAGACGAATAAGAGAACAGAGAAAGAATTATAGTTTTCTAACAACACAATTGAATAAACATAAAATAATGTTTCGGTGCCAGAAGGAATCCTGGTATCCTGGGAAGATAAGAAACATAAAATTGACACGCTAGAGAAAGCACAAGAATTTTTCGATCACCATTTCATATTAGAAGAAGAGCAGGAAACCAGACAGGATCCAGAAAACAAAAATCAAGAACACTCTATAGAGGAAATGGAAAGAGAACAAGAAGAAAAAAAACAAACTTAAAGGGAGAAGATGGAACGAGAAGGAGCAAGGGGGAAAACACAAATGATAACAAGGAACACAAGAAGACTTAGGATAACAAACAGATAAGTAAGAAGAATGGGACAAGAAATAAGGTTATCTCAATCAATTTAAACGGACTAAATTTACCAACTAAAAGATCATACACATTTTAAAAATTACAAAAATTAAACATGGACATCATGAGACTACAAGAAGTGCATATCAAAAGGCAACACCAAAAGTTATTAGAAAATAGAAGATTAGGAACACTATTCACTTCATTAACAGAACAAAAAAAAAAGAGGAATCGCAGTATATAGCAAAAATCATATACAAGCAAAACAAATTTATACAGATGGAGAAGGCAGGATCCTGATGATTGACATTAAGATGGAAACCAGAAACATATTACTAATATCAATTTACGCACTGAACGGAAATCAAAAAGAATATTTTAAAAAAATACATAACATAAAGATTTAGAATATGAACATATATGTATTATAGGGGACTACAATGCGATTATAGATATAGAAAACGATTACCAAAATAGCAAAAAGAATAAATTTAGGAAAAAGACACTTCCAGATACCTTCAAAGATATGGCCCAAGAACTACAACTACAGGACACATGGAGAAAATTGAACAAAACCAAGAAACAATACACATTTTATTCAAATCTGCATCAATCATGGTCCAGGATAGATATGTCCTGGATGACCACGGAGTTAAGGAAGGACATAAAAGAAATTGAAATTGCACCGAATGTATGGGCAGATCATAACCCAATAATAGTAATTTGGAAAGGCCAACAAAAACAAAAAAGATGGATGATGCACAAAGAGATTATAAATGATAAGGAATACATAGAAATGATTAAGAAAGAAATGAACATATTTTTCCAAATAAATATGAGAGAACAAACATCATTGCAAAATTTATGGGACACCACTAAAGCGTATATAAGAGGTTTAACAATTTCCTCTAAACTGAAGAAAAATAGAGACAAATAGCAAAGGAAAGATAATCTACTGACAGAACTTGGAAAATATGAAGCGGAACTACAGAAAGAACCACACAATAAAACGATTAAAGAAAAAATAAATCTTACCGAACATAAAATAAATTTAATAACAACAACAGAAATAGCGAGGAAAATTAAAATGGCAAAACAAAACCAATTTGAATATGCAAATAAAACAGGACATTGGCTGGCCTACAAACTAAAAAAAGAAAAGGAAAAAAGAACAATATACCAATTACAGGATGAGCAAGGACAAATGTATCACAGGAATGAGGATAAAAAAAGAATTGCAAATAACTTTTTTCAGAACTTATATGCACAAGAAGAAATTCGAAAAGAAGAGGTTAAAGATTATTTAAGTAAAACCAATATTCAAGAAATAAAAGAAATCCAAAGAGAATTATTGAATAGACCAATTTTGATGTTTGAATTAATGGAGGCAAGAAAAAACAGAAAAACAATAAAACCCCAGGTCCGGACGGTATACCATCGGAATTCTATAAAATTGGGCACCAGTTAATAGATAATATCTTATTACAGGTCTTTAATGAAGCACTCTCAGAAGCCAAAATCCCTCGATCATGGACAGAGACAACTATTACACTTATACCAAAAGAAGATTCGGACCTTATTCAAACTATAGACCTATATCACTCCTGAATGTGGACTACAAATTATTCACACTAATTATGTCATAGAGAATGAAAAATATTATCACTGATTACATTCACCCAGACCAAAATGGATTTATCCCAAAAAGACAAATTAAAAATAATACAAGAATGATAATTAACATTCTCAAATATTACGAACAAAAACTGGACAAACAAATAATATTAATTTTCCTGGACACACAAAAGGCGTTCGACAATCTCAATTGGACATTTTTAACATCACAACTGGAAAAAATGAGAGTAGGTGATAAATTCCTAAACATGATTAAGAGGATATACTCCAACCAAGTGGCGAGAATATGGATAAATGGGGAGACAACAGACCAATTTGAAATATCTAAAGGGGTGAGACAGGGCTGTCCCCTATCCCTCCTATTCATACTAGCATTAGAAATACTGATGAATGAAATTAGGAAACACAAAGAAATAAAAGGATTAAAAATAAAGAATCAGGAATATAAACTACAAGCATTTGCCAATGACGGGGTATTTATTTTAGAACAACCAAAGCAATCGGGAATGAAATTATTAGAGAAAATAGAACAATATGGAAAAGTAGCAGGATTGAAAATTAATAAACAAAATCAAAACTGTTAACGAAAAATTTGATGAAAACACAGGAGAAAGAATTGGAAGACATATTAGAAATACAGACATCAACAAAAATAAAATACTTAGGAATTTGGATCACCAACGAAGTATCAACATTCAAAGAAGATAATTATAATAAATTGGCCAAACAGATTCAAAAAGACCTAAATATATGGAGTAAACTTATCACTCTTAGGTAAAATTGCCTCCATTAAAATGAATATCTTGCCGAAAATATTGTATCTATTTCAAGTAATACCAATAAATCCAGGAAGAGCCTACTTCAAAGATCTCGATAAAATGATATCTGGCAACTTAAGTTCTTATTGTCCAAAGTTATTTGTAAATCCAAAGTCTGAAATCCAGACAGGTCTTCTGTATCCGTGAATTTCACCACTTAGTCCGGTATTCCAGTCTCTGCACTCAGTTTTCCGATATTTTGGGGTTTGAATCAGTTATAATTCCCAGGTTCAAACGACTTGTCTATATCCACAGAGTCCATAGGCTGCTCCCTTTGCTCAACTGTAAAAGTCTGCACTCACACCGCTTTGAGTGCTATTTCTCCTTTTCTTATGTTTGCTTCGTCATTCTATGGGTTCCTCTCTTCCGTGCTGTAGTTGTTTCCCCTTTTTTCCTTCTCTTGTATCGCCGCTGTTGTAACTCACTTGTCTTCCTCTGATTCGATCGCGTGTCCCCTGTTTACCGCTTCTATTGTAGGTGATCTATCTGACAGTCACTCGGATTTGCTTCCACTTTTTGCTTCGATCTAGGCAGGCGCCATCACTCCTGTCCGCCGATAAGGCCGACTTCTTCTCCACTAATTTAAGAGGTTGATCGCTCGACCTCCCTGATGACAGCGCAACACCAGGGGGCTTCGCGAGTTCCTCTTTCATTTCCCGATCCCTCCAAGTTCAGGAATGCCCTTAAAGAGCAATTAATGAGGAAATTTGGGTATCAGAGACGGAGCCTCCGTTTCCTCACCCGTTCATGATGACGTCACCGCCGGAAGTCACTTAAGTTAAAAAAAAAAAAGATTTGAAAACTGAATGCAGAGATCCGATTACTGGGAGAAGTAAAAAAAAAAAAAAAAAGACTGAAACGGACACAGATCGCATTTTTTATGTGAAAGAACTGATTGAGAGAGGTAAAGCAAGAAGACAATAAATACTAAAGAAAATAAAAATTAAGACAAGAGGGAAGTGAATTATTAATTTTGAACTGTTTAATTAGTTAATAAGTTTAATATTTAAAAGAAATATATAAGTTGATAATATTTTTATAGCTATAAACTGTATTGTGAAATTGTGGTTAAATAAGGAATTATTGTTAAAGTGAAAGATTGATTTTTATACAAAATAACAGATGAGTTGACTGTATGTCTGAGATAGACTGATTGAAAAGTGGAGTAATTGAAAAGATTGCTAATTAGAAAATTAAGAAAATTAAACTAAAATCTTGATTGATAAGTAAATTGATTTATACTGTGAATAAGAATTAATTGCTCAATTGGGATAATTGGCAATATAATATAACTATATACAAGCTGTGCGGTGTATAAGCAGTGTTTGGAGGGGAAAAGAGATACTAAGGAATAACTTAATAATTGATGTTAAGGTTGGAAAGCTTTACAGGAATATTGAAAATGTCTACAACATCCACCATAACAAAGACAGGGAAAAAACCTACAACCAATACGTTAGTAATGACTCCTACCCCCTCACAACAAAAAACAATAGATAGCATGATGGGGGGAAAAAAAGAAAAAGAAAAACTGGAAATGGCACCAAATGTAATACAAGATATGTTTCAAAAGATCCAGGAAACACTGCTCCAAACACAAGAAAAAATAGCTGAAAATCCGGAAGAAATGAGAACATTCCATGCAGAGATTAGAAATGAATTAGGAGAAGTCAAGGAGGATATCGAGACCATGAAGGATAAAATTTGGGGCATTCAAAATTCTATAGCAGAAAATGAACAGAGAATTAGGAAAATGGAAACAAAAATAGATCATGTGGAATTAAAAGTAGAAGTAATAGAACAAAAAACCCTACAACTAAATAAAGAAATGTCAGATTCCTTGGCCATGCTCGAAATGGAAAAGGCCTCATACTTCTTGCATTTTCAAAATATTCCAGAAGAAAAAAATGAGGATTTAAAAGGGAAGATGGTAGAAATTATTTAATTTGTTTTATCTCCATTTTAAATTTTGTATTTATATGTTTTATTTTATGGCTGTTCACCGCCCTGAGTCCTTCGGGAGTAGGGCGGTATACAAATTTAATAAAATGAAATGAAATGAAAATGAAAATTATCGCAGGAATGATACAAAAAGAGACAGAAGAAATAAAAGAACAATTGGAAGAAACTTACCGCGTACAAACAAATTATATAAGAAAACACAGACTGGCAAGAAAAGTCCATGTCAAATTCTTAAAAAAATCAATCCGAGATGAAGCCTATAAGAAATCTAGAGAAGAAACGGTGATCTATAATGATAAAGAAATTATAATCTTAAAACAGATACCCCGAAGAGTAAGAAATCTACGACAACAATATCAGTTTTTAACACAACTATTGATCAAATACAAGATAATGTACAGATTATTATTATTATTATTATTATTATTATTATTATTATTATTATTATTATTTATTGGTTAATCTTTAGTGAGATTCACAGCCTTTGAGGCTGGTTAATAGCTCAGCAGCTCGAGTCCTAACCAAGGACCTAGGAACTGTTAAGGTATCGTCGGAGGATGTAAGCTGTTCTGAGTAAGGTGGTTTTTTGTAGAGTCAAAATGTTCAAGTCCGGCAAATTTAGAATTTCTAAATAGCGGGGTAGCCCTTTGGGTATTGCTCCGAGGGCTCCAATTACAATCGGGACAACACACGATTTCTTTTTCCACAGTCGCTCAACTTCAATTTGTAAGTCCCGGTACTTTGTTATTTTTTCTTGCTGCTTATCTTCAATTCGTGCATCACCAGGTATTGCAATGTCAATGAACCATACTTTTTTCTTTTCAACTATTGTTATGTCAGGTGTGTTGTGGACCAAGTGCCTGTCAGTCTGAATCCTAAAGTCCCACAAGATCTTGAGTTTCTCATTCTCTAAAACTTTCTCAACCTGATGTTCCCAGTGGTTTTTGCTGTACTCAAATCCAAACTTCTGGCACAATTTCCAGTGAATGATTTTAGCAACACGGTCATGGCGTTGTAGGTAGTCAGTTTGTGAAATTTTGCTGCACCCACTGATCAGGTGGTCAACTGTCACTTCTTTTTCATTGCAGAGGCTGCATTTGCTGTTGGTGGTAACATGTTGAATTTTTGCCTTCATACAGTTTGTGGCTAGGGCTTGTTCTTGAGCTGCCAAAATAAAGCTTTCTGTTTCTTTTTTCAGTACTCCTGATCTTAACCAGTTCCAAGTTAGTTTCTGGTCAGCTTTGCCTTCAATACTTTTCAAGTATTGGCCATGCAGAGCTTTGTGTTTCCAATTTTCAGCTCGCTGCTCAGTTACTTCTTTCTTATATTCTGCTTTTGTTTTAGTTGTCTTTAAAAGGCCTCCTTTATTTACTTCCTTAATCATTGGTTCTTCACTTTTCTGGATGTAATCATTCAAGCTGCGTTTTTCTTCTTCCACAGTCTGTTTTACTTGTAGGAGTCCTCGACCACCCTCTGCTCTTGGTAAATATAATCGGTCAACATCACTTTTAGGGTGCAAGGCATGATTCATTGTCATAAGCTTCCTTGTTTTTCTGTCCAAATTGTCTAACTCCATCTGGGTCCAGTCAATTATTCCTGCAGAGTATCTAATCACAGGTATAGCCCAGGTATTTATGGCTTTTATGATGTTTCCTCCACTCAATTTGGACATTAATATCTTACGAATTCGTCGAATGTACTTGGCTGAAGTTAATTCCTTGACTTTATTATGCATTAAGTCAGAGGCTTCTAAAATTCCCAAGTACTTGTAGCCTTCTTCTGATTTTACTGCCTTTATCATTTCTTCATTCTCTAGTTCTATTCCATCCTCTTCTATGATCTTGCCTGCTTTGGTTGCTATTGTTGCACATTTGTCAATTCCAAACTGCATACCAATGTCTTGGCTGAATTCTTTTGTGTTTTCAATTAATAAATTCAGTTCAGCTTTTGTTTTACCAAACAGCTTCAAATCATCCATGTACATCAAGTGCGAGATTTTCAGTCCTTTCTTTGCAAGTTCGTATCCACAGTTCATCTTCTTCAAAATGATTGTCAGTGGTAGCATTGAGAGTATAAAAAGTAGGGGTGAAAGGGAATCGCCCTGGAAAATGCCTCGTTTAATTTCAACTTCACCCAGTTCTTCTTCATTAGCCATAAGTTTTGTTTTCCAGAGGTTCATTGAAGATTCCATGAATTTTTGTATGTTGCTGCTGATGCCTAATATTTCCAGGCATTTCTTGATCCAGCTATGGGGAACTGAATCAAATGCTTTCTTATAGTCTATCCAAGCCATGAACAGGTTGGTTCGTCTTTTCTTTGAGTTCTTTAGGATTATCTTGTCGATCAGCAATTGATCTTTTGTTCCTCTTGAGTTTTTGCAGCATCCTTTCTGTTCTACAGGAAGCAAGTTATTTCTTTCCAGGTATCCATATATTTGGTTTGCAATGATACCAGTAAGAAGCTTGTATGTTGTTGGCAAGCAGGTGATTGGCCTATAGTTTCCAGGGTCCTTTCCTTTTTCTTTATCTTTTTGGATCAAAAATGTCCTTCCAGTTGTCATCCATCCATCATTTTCAGATGTTTTTAGGATCTGGTTCATCTGGGTTGCCAATCTTTTGTGCAGACTTGTAAGTGCCTTTAACCAGAAGCCATGCAGCTCATCCAGTCCAGGTGCACTCCAGTTCTTCACTTTTCTTGACTGTCTTTGCACCATTGCTTTTGTTATTTTCACGTCTTCCATTTTATGCATTTTAATAGAGTCCTCAACCTGTTTGATCCATTTTGCATTTCTGTTGTGCTTCTTGTTGTTTTCCCACAAATTCTTCCAGAATTTCAGAGCTTTCTCTTTATCAGGCTTTTCATTTGTTGTTACTCCATTTCCATTTTCTAAATTCTTATAAAACTGGTGCTGATTTGCTCTGAACTGTGAGTTTTCCTTGAACTGAGTTACTCGGTTTTCATACCTTTTAATCTTTTCAGCGATGGCAACAACCCTCTGCTTCAGCTCTTCAATTACTATTGCAATCTCCTTATTCCTTAGATCGTATCTTGCTTCCAGGCTGCTTTTGACCTGCTTGTTCTTTAGCTGACCTTGCCTTAGGTTCTTCAAGTTGCTCAAATCTCCACGTACTTTTTTGATCTTCAATTCTAACCGAATTTTCCATTTAGGCTTCCCCTTCTTGCCTCTTTGGTTCTTTTGTATTTTCAACCCCAGTTCTTTGGTGGTTATGACAGCTGCTGCATACATCAGTTGGTTAGTTTCGGCTAATGTAGTAGTTCGAATAGTTTGCACAGCCTCATTGACCTTTTTTAGTACATTTCTCAATTCTTTCCGGTTCACTTGGTTCAGCTTTGGCAAACGTGTTCTTTCATCATCTTCCATTTGGTGTTTTATTTTTCCAGCTAATTGAGCACTATCTGTTGGTGTTTGTTCTTTAGTGCTTCCTTGTTCTTTATCTTCATCCATTTCAGTATCCTCTTCTTCCCTTTCTTCCTCAATTTGCTTTTGAGTCTGGAAATCATTCTTGATGTTACTCCTCTTTGTTGTTGTACTCAGACTATTAATTGCTTTCTCTTCTATTGCTATTAATTCTTCTGTAGTGAAAAATTTGTGGTTTAGGATTACACGTCGTTGGTCCATTAACCTTTGTTCACTGGTGTCACAGTCCATATGGTTCATCTTCCAAATCTGATACATTCTTTTTTGAAATCCATGTTTTGCTGGTTCAGACTGATAGTAAGCTTTCATAATAGAGGTGTTTTCTTCCCTGGTCCAGATTTTTCGCTTTTTGGGTTTTTCTTCCAGTAGCTTGTCAGCTCCATGCCCTGGTTGCCTAGCAGAGGGAGTTGAGCCCTGTAACTCATTTTGCGTAGAATGCCCAGGAGCCATAGCATCCAACGGAACCCTTGTTAATCCGGGCGACGGTTCAGCCGGCATAAATTTCATTTTTTCTGTATTCACCATATTTGAATGGGTTGTGGAGCAGATTTTGTCTGGCCCTTCACCTAAGGTCTGTCTGATATGGTTGCACCTGTTCAGCATAGCCCTTAGGATCACTAGAGCACGCAAGCCCCTTCACCACGACAAGGTAGAGCTCCTCGGAGGGGTTATTATTATTATTATTATTATTATTATTATTATATTTAAATTTGTATACCGCCCTTCTCCCGAAGGACTCAGGGCGGTGCACAGCCAGATTAAAATACATACAATACAAAATTTAAAATAATTTAAAACAGAATTAAATCCAATTGGCTTCCCGAAGTATTTAAAACCCATTACCCCTTAAAAACCCTTTAAAAATTTCAAGCCAGCCCAGCTTGCTGGAATAGGAAGGTCTTCAAAGCTTGACGGAAGGTCCGGAGGTCCGGGATTAGTCGTATTCCTGGGGGTAGCTCGTTCCAGAGGGCGGGTGCCCCCACAGAGAAGGCCCTCCCCCTGGGGGTCGTCAGTCGGCATTGCTTGACCGACGGCACCCTAAGGAGGCCCTCTCTGTGGGACCGAACTGGCCGATGGGAGGTTATCGGTGGCAGAAGGTGGTCTCGCAAATAGCTGGGCCCTAAGCCATGGAGCGCTTTAAAGGTGAGAACTAGTACCTTGAAGCGCACCCGGACGACCACCGGGAGCCAGTGCAGCTCGCGCAGGCAAGGTGTCACATGGGAGCGCCAAGTCGCTCCCATAATTACCCGCGCGGCCGCATTCTGGACCAGCTGGAGCCTCCGGGTGCTCCTCAAGGGGAGCCCCATGTAGAGAGCATTGCAGTAGTCCAGGTGAGAGGTGACTAGGGCATGAGTGACTGTGCATAGGGAGTCCCGATCCAGAAAGGGACGCAACTGGTGTATCAGGCGAACCTGATAAAAAGCCCCCCTGGCCACAGCCGTCATATGTTCTTCTAAAGACAGCTGTGCATCCAGGAGGATGCCCAAGTTGCGAGCCCTCTCCGTGTGGGCCACTGACTCGCCCCCAATAGCCAGAGTTGGCAACAGCTGGCTATATCGGGACGCCGGCATCCACAGCCACTCGGTCTTGGAAGGGTTGAGTCGAAGCCTGTTCCTCCCCATCCAGACCCGCACGGCCTCCAGGCACCAGGACATCACTTCAAGGGCATCGTTGGGGTGGTCTGGGGTGGAGATGTACAGCTGAGTATCACCAGCGTACAGATGGCATTGCACCCCAAATCCACGGATGATCTCGCCCAGCGGCTTTACATAAATGTTGAACAGGAGAGGCGAGAGGATTGACCCTTGTGGCACCCCACAAACGAGGTGCCTCGGGGTCGACCTCTGCCTCCCTGCCAACACGGACTGCGACCGGTCGGAGAGATAAGAGGAGAACCACCGTAAAACGGTGCCTCCCACTCCCAACCCCTCCAGCCGGCGCAGCATGATACCATGGTCGATGGTATCAAAAGCCGCTGAGAGATCTAATAGGACCAGGACAGAGGAACAATCCCTGTCCCGAGCCCTCCAGAGATCATCAACCAACGCGACCAATGCCATTTCCGTGCTGCACCCAGGCCTGAAGCCGGACTGGAACGGATCCAGATAGACAGCTTCATCCAGGTACTGTGGAAGCTGTCGCGCAACCACACTCTCAACAACCTTCGCCACAAAGCGAAGGTTGGAGACAGGACGGTAGTTTGCCAAAACAGCCGGATCCAGAGAAGGCTTTTTGAGGAGGGGCCTCACCACCGCCTCTTTCAAGGCGGGAGGCAAGACACCCTCGCTCAGAGAAGCATTAATAATCCTCTGGAGCCAGCCTCGTGTAACCTCCCGGGTAGCCAGCACCAGCCAGGAGGGACACGGGTCCAATAAACATGTGGTTGCGTTCAAACTCCCCAGCATCCTGTCCATGTCCTCAGGAGTCACAGAATCGAACTCCTCCCAGATGACATTCTCAAGACCCGCCTCAGACACATCGCCTGAACCCACCCAGTCAGAGTCCAAGCCGTCCCGAATCTGAGCGATTTTATCGTGCAGATAACATGCAAAATCCTCAGCACGCCCTTGCAAGGGGTCTTCCCGCGCTCCCAAATGGAGAAGGGAGCGGGTCACTCTAAACAAGGCGGCTGGGCGATTATCTGCCGATGCGATAAGAGCGGAGAAGTAGTTACACTTCGCCGCTTTTATCGCCACTAAGTAGGTCTTGATATAAGACCTCACTAGTGTTCGGTCAGATCCAGAACGACTAGCCCTCCAACTACTCTCTAGGCGTCTTTTCCGGCGCTTCATCCCCCTCAGGTCCGCTCCCCCCTCCTGAATTAACTCGCAAATGAGGGGGGCTTTATTGACCACGGACCTGGCGTTGCACAGCATCAGCCTAAGACCAGGGCTCTGAGACTCTGGACAACCCAGGGAGCGAGATGAGCATTGGGGACTGGAGCATGTCACCGTTTGAAGACAGCGGGCACGTGCCCCCACCACACGATGTGGCCCCCTGCTCCCACCATATATGCCCCTCCCACCAATAATCCCGATGGAATCGCCCTCCTCCACACCGACACTAACCCCCTCCACACCCCGCTCCGCACCTCCTCGGACACAATCCCATGCCGGGCCTGGCTCACCCCCCATCAAAACACCCTCCCTCCCTCTAAAACCCTTTAAAAGATTACATAATGACAATTTTAAAAAAAACCTCAACCCCCTCTTTGCTGCCAATAGAGGGGATCTTAATTACGTGGGAAGACAAAAAATATAAAATAGACACTCTAGAAAAGGCAAGAGAATTCCATAACACACACTTTAGACTAGAAGAAGAATAGGAAAGCAAGGAGGAAACAGATAGTAAAAGTCAAGAAGAAGAACCAATAGAAACAAATCAAGAAAAAGAAATAAGACAGAGGCAAGAAAAAGAGAGAGAACAGAGAGAAGGTGCAAAAGCTAAGGCACGGATGGAAACAAGAAACACAAAAAAACAGATATGATAGGCAGTAGATGAACAGATCAAACTCTTTTCGGTAAACATTAATGGCTTAAATGCCCCAAAGAAAAGGAATCAAATTATCACAAAATTACGAAAATTAGAAGCAGATGTGATATGTCTGCAAGAAGTACACATTCAAAAAGACTATCAAAAAATCCTAGAAAACCCCAAATTAGGAAAACTATATTCATTTCTGGCCCAAAAAAAGAAAAAAGGAGTAGTGATTTACATAAAAGAAAAAATATAATCTAAACTAGTTTATACCAATGAGCAAGGTAGAGTGGTAATAGTTGAACTAGAAATAGGAAAGAGGAAAATGTTAATTGTAGTGATTTATGCACCTAACCAAAAACTACAGGTTTTTTTTAAAGATCTACACATAAAATTAGCAGAATTAAAATATGACGATATTTGTGTAATAGGGGATTATAATGCAATAGTAAATGCAAAGAAGGACTACAAAACTGGGGAAAAAAAACAAAAGAAAAAAGAAATACTTCCAAAAGAATTCTTTACTATGGCTGAAGAACTAAACTTGGCAAATGTATGGAGGGAAACACATGAAGAAGTGGCCCAATACACCTTTTACTCCCATCCGCATAACTCCTGGTCAAGACTGGATATGGCATGGATGACCCCAAATATCAAAATAGAAGTAGAAAAAATTGAGATAGGCACAAACCAATGGGCAGACCATAATCCACTATTCATAAACTGGAAAGGGGAAAGAAGATGTAAGAGATGGACAATGAATCAAAGATTATGTAAAGAAAAAGAATTTAATTCGATGTTAGAAAAGGAAGTAAAAATATTTTTTCAGATAAATAAAATAGAGGAAACCTCTTTACAAAACACATGGGATACTTTAAAAGCATATATAAGGGGCCTAGTAATAGCATATACGAAGAAAAAGAATAAAGAGAAGAAAAAACAATTAGATAATTTAGAGAAAGACCTAAAACAAATAGAACAAAAATTCCAGGAAAAGCCCCAGAACAAAACAATAAGAGAAGAATGGGAAATGATTAAGCATAAATTGAATTTGATAAACCAAATAGAACTAGCCCAAAAAATAAAAATGGCGAAACAAAATTATTTCGAACACGCAAATAAAATGGGCAGATGGCTAGCCTATAAACTGAAAAAAGAACAGAAAAAAAGAACGATATACCAATTGAAAGACGATAAAGGAGAAATTCAACATAGTAAAGAGGCCAAAAAAGAAATTATTAAGAAATTTTATGCGAATTTATATAATCAGGGGAAAATAGAGGAAGACAAGATAAAACAGTACATAGGGAAATCAGGAATGCCAAAAATCACAGAAGAACAAAGAATAACTCTCAATAGGCCAATAACCAAATTAGAATTAGATGAAGTACTGAAAAAGCAAAAAAACAATAAAATACCAGGACCCGACGGGCTACCGGTAGAAATATATAAAACAATGCAAGAAGTATTGGGAGAGAATATGTTGCGATTATATAATGAACTATGGAGAAAGCCAAAATACCAAATTCATGGATAGAAGCCATAATAACAATCATTCCAAAAGAAGATACAGATCTCCAGTTAATACAAAACTATAGACCTATTTCATTATTGAATGCCGATTACAAAATATTTGCAGCAATCTTGGCCGAAAGGATTAAATCAGTATTAAATACATATATACACCCAGACCAAAATTGATTTCTGCCGGGACGCCAAATAAAGAACAACATGAGAATAGTACTTAATGCTCTAGAATATTATGAATCGCACCCGGAGAAGCAGGCAGCATTGGTTTTTCTTGACGCCCAAAAGACCTTCGATAATCAAAATTGGAAATTTATGATTGAACAATTACAAAATATGCAAATCGGGGAAAAATTTGGGAAAATTATAGCAGAAATCTATACCAAGCAATCAGCAAGGATAATTATGAATGATGATATAACAGACAAATTTAATATAACAAAAGGAGTCAGACAAGGCTGTCCACTTTCCCCCTTACTATATATTCTATCATTGGAAATCCTGTTGAAAAAAATTAGAGAAGACCAAGGAATTGAAGGTTTAAGGATCAATGGAGAAGAATACAAAGCTCAGGTCTTTGCTGATGACCTAGTGTTTTTGATAGAAAATCCTATGGAATCTATACCTAATTTGTTCCAAAAAATAGAAGAATTTTTGGAAAATGATACAAAAACAATTAGAAGAAATTACTACCCAGAGAATGCCATTGAAACCAGAAACATATCTATTAGGAATATTAACAAATCACTATGAAAAAGAAATACAATATTTGATAATCCATATTCTGACAGCAGCAAGAATCACATTCGCGCAAATGTTGAAATTAGAAGATACGCCATTGGAGGATAAAATAATACAAAAAGTAATGGAATGTGCAGAGATGGACAGGCTTACCAAAGAAATACAAGAAAAGGAAGACACGGAGTACTACATGGTTTAGCAACGATGGTACAACTGGTTAGAGAAAAGGAAAACGAAATAAAAAATAATTAGTAGTATAGAAAGGGAATACCAACTAAGGAAACAAAAATCAAGAAATAATCTTAAAATATCGCTATATAATTATATATATATATATATATATATATATATATATATATATATATATATAAAAATATAAACTAGAGATGGATATAATTAGTCTACAAGAAGTTCACATCAAAAAAAGTCATCAAAAATATTAGAAAACACAAGGTTAGGAAACCTTTATACTTCACTCAGATAAAAAAAAGAGGTATTGCGGTTTACATTAAGAAGCATCTAAAAACAAAACAGATTTATGCAGACAATGAGGGAAGAATCCTAATGATTGAAATACAAACAGAGTCTAAAACGATATTATTGATTTCGATCTACGCACCAAATGAAAACCAATGGGCCTTCTATAAAAAGGTACACAATAAAGAAAAAGATTTGGATTATGAAAACATTTGCCTTGTAGGTGACTTTAATGCAATTTTAGATACTGAAAAAGATTACAAGAGCACCAAGAGAAATAAAACCAGGAAAAAAACCCTGCCAGACACTTTTATGGAAATGGCGCAAGAGCTGTGCCTACAAGATGCATGGAGAGAAATAAATAAGGAAAAAAACCAGTATACGTTTTATTCTAATCCACATTTATCTTGGTTCAGGATAGACATGGCCTGGATGACAACAGACCTTAGAAAAGATTTGGAAGAAATAGAAATATCGATAAACATATGGGCGGATCATAGCCCGCTAAAAATAATTTGGAAAGGATATCGAAAAAAAAAGAGATGGATGATGAATGTCGAAATCTTAAAAGAGAAAGATTATATACAAATGATAGAAAAAGAAATGAAAATTTTCTCTGAGATTAATTGTAAAGAGCAAACCTCTCTCCAAAATCTGTGGGACACGGCGAAAGCTTACATAAGAGGTCTGACAATAGCATATTCGGCGAAGAAAAATAAAGATAAACAGCAGAAAAGAGATAGATTGTTCAAAGAACTTAAGGAACATGAATACAAACTACAAAATGAACCACAAAACAAAAAAGTCAAGGAAAAAATAGGTTTGATAAAACATGAAATAAATCTGATCACACAAATAGAAATAGCTAGGAAAATTAAATTAGTGAAACAAAACTATTTCGAACATGCTAACAAGACAGGCCGATGGTTGGCATATAAATTGAAGAAAGAAAAGGAAAAACGGACCATACATCAATTACAAGACAACACTGGAGAGATACAATACAGGAATATGGACAAAAAGAATATAGCAAGAGCATTTTTCCAAAAATTATATGAACAGGAAGAACCCTTGGAAAAAGACATTAGACAATACCTAAGAGATGTTGAGATTAAAGAATTAACAGAGACACATAGAGACCTATTGGATAGGCCAATTTCAATGATAGAACTTATTGCGGCGAGGAATAAACAGAAAATAAATAAAACTCCGGGACTGGTCGGAATACCAGCAGAGTTCTATAAGAACTGCCAGCATTCAATAGATGAAATCCTGCTTGAAGTATTTAATGATGTAATTATGGAAGCCAAAATTCCAAACTCTTGGACAGAGGCTATCATTACGCTAATACCTAAAGAACAAGCAGATTACACACAGATTCAAAATTATAGACCGATATCTTTGCTGAATGTGGATTACAAATTATTTACATCAATCATCACAGAAAGAATCAAGAAAATAATTAAAGATTATATTCACCCGGACCAAAATGGCTGTATCCCAAAGAGACAGTTAAAAAATAACATGAGACTAATAATCGACGTATTAGAATATTATGAATTGAACATAGATAAACAAGCGGCCTTAATTTTTCTAGATGCCCAGAAGGCATTTGACAATCTTAATTGGAAATTTCTCACTCTACAATTGGAAGCCATGAAATTTGGGGATAAATTCATAAATATGATAAAAAGAATATACTCCTGCCAGACAGCGAAAATAACAATTAACGGTGACTTAACAGAACAATTCCCAATATTAAAAGGGGTGAGGCAGGGATGTCCCCTGTCCCCCCTATTATTTATACTAGCCCTGGAAACCCTCCTAAAAGAAATCAGAAGAGATAATGAAATAAAAGGCCTAAAGATCAAACGCAAAGAGTACAAACTCCAAGCTTTTGCTGATGATATTGTATTCATTACAGAACAACCAATAACAACCAGCACTAAGTTACTAGACAAGATAGAGAAATACGGGAGAGTAGCTGGGCTCAAAATTAATAAACAGAAAACAAAAATATTGACTAAGAACCTTACCAATCAACAAGAAAAACAATTAGAAGAGAAATTAGGCATACAAACGACAAAAAGAGTAAAATACCTAGGGATATGGCTGACAAATAAAAGTTCATCAATTAGAGAAGATAATTATGATAAATTAACAAAACAAATTAAGAAAGACTTAGAAATTTGGAAAAAGTTACAGCTATCTCTTTTGGGAAGGATCGCCTCCATTAAAATGAATGTGTTGCCTCGAATACTATTCTTGTTTCAAGTGATTCCAATAAAACCAGGGAAGAACTTTTTCAAGGACTTTAATAAACTAATTGCAGACTACATATGGCAAGGGAAGAAGGCAAGAATTAAACTAAAACACCTACCGGACTCGAGAGAGAGGAGGATTGGCATTGCCCAATTGGGAAATATATTACAAAGCATCAGAATTAATTTGGATCAAGGAGTGGATGGAACTCAAAAACCATAGACTATTGAATTTGGAAGGATTCGATCTTCAGCTAGGATGGCATGCCTTCTTATGGGAGGGTACAGACAAAAGGCATGAATATTTTCAGAGACATACAATCAGACACACATTATACCAAACATGGCAGAGTATTAAAAAGGCACATTATTATAAAATCCCGGAGTGGTTGTCAACGATGGAAGCCCAGATCTATCCAAATGCCATGGACTATAACAAAACAAAAATTTATAAAGATCTGTTAAACAACCGGGGGGAACTAAGAACGAGGCAAGAACTAAAAGAGATGGGTACAGACATTGACTGGTGGTCGTATACACAAATAAAATCAAGATACAATAAAGATTCGGCTCAATTTGAATTCCAAAAAGGTCAAACCGAATTAGATAAAATTTTGCAAGGGACACAGGACAAACTGATCAAAAAAATTTACAATTACTTACGAGGATATAAATTAGAAGAAGAGGTAATGAAAGAAAATATGATAACCTGGGCAAAAAATTTCGGTTATAGTATTCAATTAGACAAAGGGGAAAAATATGGAAAATAAATTATAAATTGACAATGTCTGTACCCTATAAAGAAAATCTCTATAAAATGTTTTATAGGTGGCACTTGCCACCAGCCAGATTGGCAAGAATGTTCCCCGGCACGCTATCAACATGTTGAAAATGCAACCACCACAAAGGCACCTATTACCATATGTGGTGGACCTGCCCAATGGCGAAACAATATTGGCAAAGGATCAAAATACAAATAGAGGAAATAACACACAAAAAGATAGAACTAAGACCAGAAAGCTTCCTACTAGGCATAGTGAATGGACACTATGAAAAAGAAACAACATATTTAATTATACATATGATAACAGCAGCACGAATACTATACGCACAATACTGGAAGAGTAGTGATATACCAACACCAGATAAAGTAATCAATAAAATTATGGAATGTGCGGAATTAGATAGACTCACAAAGGAATTACAAAATAGGGAAGAACATGACTTTTACTTTTTATGGGAAGAGTGGTATAGTTGGTTGAAAGATAGGAAAGAGATGAAGCAATAGGAAGTAAACAAAATGACCAAATATAGTATGATGGAAACAAAGAACAGACATAGGTCAACAAAGATCAATAGTAGATAGACAAAAGGGAATGACCAAATAAGGAAGAGTCAAAATACAAAGAGAAATGTATATTACAGTTGCGACAAACTGGACATGTATTGAAATGGGTGTTCATATGTTTTTATGTTTTCTCAGTTTCATTTTTCTGTTTAGTTTGTACTTATAAATAAAAAATTGGAGAAAAAAGAAGAAATATAGATTACCGAAGTAACTTTCTTTTTTCTTAAGGCTCAAGTTGCAAGACTTGATTTAAATGTATAGTTTGTTTATGTTGTGTATTGTATGTATGTCTATTTTTAATTAAATAAAAAAAATAAAAAAAATGTAATAGCTGGTATCCTGAAATGAATGTTTTACCTGAGTGGCTGTCCATCTTTGGCCAGTTTCATCCTCTTTCTGGGCCTTGATGTTGACCTTGGGTTATGATTCCAAGTTAGAGGAATCTCTTTTTTCTCTCTCTCTCCCTCCCTCTCTCCCTCTCCCTCTTTCCCTCTCTCTCTCTCTCTTCTCTTCCACATCCCCCCTCCCTCAGGGGATTTTGTAATCTGGGATTTCTAAGGTCATGCATGGTCAAGGTTTAGTCTCTGGTCTGGGTAGAAACTGTTACAGAGGTTTTTACCTTCTAACAATACAGTTCCTTAAATTCTAACACCTTCATATGAAATTGGTTTTCTGGTCAGGTCTAGCTACCGGCTGACAGCAATAGACAGATGGGTATGGGTGCTGTTAAGGCATATGCTGGCACAATATTCAGTTGTGGTATAAACTAAAGCTAAAGCTGCTGTTCATAGAGTGTTAGCAGCAGCACTCAAAAGATTTCCAGCCACTATGTTCAGTAAATATTTGTGGCTTTTCAATTTTGTAGCTGTTTTTTTCAGATGTTGTTGGAAGATTAGTGATCTGTCCAGTGTTGCCCCAGGGACTTTGGTAAATTATTACATTGTAATAATTACATTATTACATTGTTAAATAAATAAATTAAATACATTTAATTAGTTGAATTTAGTTGAATAAATTTAATGTTAAATAAATAAAAATTATTACATTGTAATAATTTTCACTGAAGGCTGGTAATTTCCATATCTATTGCTGAGGTGGAATGTGGTTACTTTTGTTCTTGTTAGGCTTGGTTGGAGGCACCATTTTTTGAAGTTGTCATCCAGTTTCCGGAGATCTTGAGAGAGGATGTCCTCTGCATCACTGAAGTTGGTTCTTTGGACTGTGAGTGTGGGACCATAAACTTCATTTTATTAGCACACATTCTACTTGGAAATTATCCTGGAGTCAAATCATACTGGGTTTTATCAGTTAAAAAGCATCTTACATTGGATGCCTTTTTGCTAAACTATAAAATTATATACTATATGTTCAATAATGGATCTTACTAACATTGTACACATTTGTGTGCACAATTTAGTGTGCACACATTTGCTACACTTTCAATAACTTCCCATTTGTCTTCAAAGATAACACTATATAGAATATGTTGCTATCATGAATGCATACATTTACTATTATGATCTAGGTAAGCTAACATGTGAGCCTGAGTTGGGGAAATGTCCCTGGCCATAATTTCTACCAGCATGAATCAGACCTGGTCCTTCAGGAAGAGGGCAACTGCACCTAATCCTACAGCTAACAATAATTGTTTATGAGTCAAGGTATTTTTTGCAAAAATTAAAAACCAAATCTTGTAGGAATCTAATTTTAGTTTGTTTGTATGCATTCAAACCTTCACAGACTCTGAGTATGAATTTAGATCTTGTATAGTATCTCCAGGTTGGTCTGGAGTAGTGATACATATAGTTCAGTGTTATTAAAACATTAATGATACCTCATCCAGAGTTAACAAATGATCTCGCTAACAGTTTCAAATAGATATCGATGAACAGTGTGGAGTGCTGAGTTTTGGGACTTACCAAGTAGGCTCCACAATTCCACTCACCCACAGGGGAACTGCCCCTTAAGGGCATTTCAACAGCGGAGTTCCTTGAACTGTGAGATTTCCCCCCTCTCGCAGGTTTGGCTCTCCCAGTTATCAAGGGCCGCCCTTGATGATGGGTTTTGGAACCCCGAGAGGTGGCATGCTAAGAACCGGCGGCTTTGGGGTTTTTTAGATAGATTTTTAACTTCTATTTTAAGGGGATCTGGGAGGAGGGTGGTTTCTAATTTAAATAATGAGGCTGGGGGGCCTCTTAAGGATCAGCAGCCTAGCCAGTTGATTGGCCCTGACGGGTTGGGTGGGGACGGGGGGGTGATGAAGCCCAGAGAAGAGTGGGACATTCTATACCTGTGATGGTTGGGAAGGGCAGAGGAGATGGGAGCAGGGGGAGGGGACGCTGCACCTGCTATATTCAGGTGGTGGTGCATTCCCGTGCTCACTGCTCATCCTGCCTCCCTGGGGGTGTGGGAGCAGGGAACCCTGGACTCCGGCTGGTGTATGTGAATGCCAGGTCTGTAGTGAATAAGGCCCCCCTCATACAAGATCTTACTGAAGAGGAGGGCGCGGACCTGGCCTGTATTACGAAGACCGGGTTGGGGCAAGAGGGGGGAGTGCCTCTCTCTGATTTATGCCCCCCAGGCTTTCCGGTACTGCACTAGCCACGAAGCCAGGGTAGGAGTGGAGGGGTGGCGGTGGTTATTAGAGGAAGTCTCAGTCCTAGGGAGGTCACTGTCCCTCAGATAGGCGGGCATGAATCTCTCCTATTGAAGTGGGACCCTGGAGTTCAGTCGGGTTTGTTGGTCACATACCTATTTCCCAGCTGTGTGGCCACTGCCCTGCCCGCACTGCTCGATATCTTGGCTGAAGTAGCAGTGGAACTCCCCAGCCTTTTGGTTGTGGGAGACTTCAATCTGCCATCGATCGGCGAGACATCTGAGACAGTGCGGGAGTTCATGTCCTCCATGGCAGCCATGGACCTGACTCAGATTGTTCAGGGCCCAACTCACAGGGGTGGACACACACTTGACCTGGTTTTTCTCTCTGGGCAGTGGATAAATGGCCGGGGTAGGGGAGATCTGTCTATTGCCCCCCTGTCATGGACCGACCATTCCCTCCTTAGACTGGACTTTCAATCCGCCAACCCCTGCCGCTGGGAGGCAGAACCAATAAAATGGTTCCGCCCCAGGCACCTGATGGATCCTGAGAGATTCCTGACGGAGCTTGGGACATTCCCTGCTTCCCAATCCCGCGATGCAACTGAGGCACTGGTATCATCCTGGGAACGGGTGGCTGCCGGGGCCTTGGACCGAATCACACCTTTGCGGCCTCTGATCCGACGCAGATCTGGGGTGGCTCCTTGGTTCTCCATGGAGCTCCGGGAAATGAAGTGTCAGAAAAGACGCCTAGAGGAGTGTTGGAGGTCCTTCCGATCGGATTCTGATCGAACACAGTTAAGAACCTATATTAGGTCTTATCTTGTGGCGATGGAAGTGGCGAAGCGGGATCATTTCGCCGCTCTCATTGCATCTGCAGAAAATTGCCCAGCAGCCCTGTTTAGAGTGACCTGTTTCTCCTCAATCAGTGAGCAAGGGAAGACCCCTTACAGGGCAGAGCTTAGGATTTTGTTCAGTTTCTGCAAGATAAAATCGCTCAGATCTGGATCGGTCTGGACTCTGACTGGGCAGAGTCCATCCAGGAGACTGGGGCAAGTCTTGGGAGTAGTATCTGGGTTGAGTTTGATCCTGTTTCCGTAGAAGAAGTGGACAGGATTGTGGGTAGACTGGGTGCCTCCACATGTTTGCTGGATCCGTGTCCCTCCTGGCTTGTTTCAGCTGCCCGGGAGGTTTCAACTGCCCGGAGGCCTCACCACCACCCTTGGTGGTGAGGCCTCTCCTCAAGAAGCCTTCCCTGGACCCGGCAATGTTGGTTAATTATCGTCTGGTCTCCAACCTTCGTTTTGTGGCAAAGGTTGTCGAGAGTGTGGTTGCGCAACAGCTTCCCCAGCACCTGGATGGGACGACGTATCTGCATCCGTTCCAGTCGGGTTTCAGGCCCAGGTACAGCATGGAAACGGCATTGGTCGCGTTGGTTGATGATCGCTGGAGGGCTCGGGGCAGGGGGTGCTCCTCTGTCCTGGTCCTGTTAGACCTCTCAGCGGCTTTTGATACCATCGACCATGGTATCATGCTGCACCGGTTGGAAGAGTTAGGGGTGGGAGGCACTGTACTATGGTGGTTCTCCTCCTTTCTGTCTGGCCGGTTGCAGTCTGTGTTGGCAGGGGGCAGAGGTCGACCCCGAGGCCCCTCATATGTGGGGTGCCACAAGTGTCGGTCCTCTCACCCCTTTTATTCAACATTTATGTAAAGCCGCTGGGTGAGATCATCCGTGGTTTCGGGGTGAAGTACCACCAGTATGCTGATGACACCCAGCTTTACATCTCCACCCCGGACCACCCCAACGATGCCCTTGAAGTGATGTCTCAGTGTCTGGAGGCCATGCGGATCTGGATGGGGAGGAACAGGCTCAGGTTCAACCCATCCAAGACCAAGTGGCTGTGGTTTCTGACATCCTGATATAGTCAGTTGATGCCATCGCTGACTATTGGGGCGAATCGCTGGCCCCCACGGAGAGGGTTCGCAACTTGGGCGTCCTCCTGGATTCACGGCTGTCTTTAGAAGAGCACTTGACGGCCATGACCGGGAGGATCTTTCATCAGGTTCGCCTGATTCGCCAGTTGCGTCCCTTTCTGGATCGGGACTCCCTACACACAGTCACTCATGCCCTCGTTACCTCCTGCCTGGACTATTGTAACGCTCTCTACATGCGGCTCCCCTTGAGCACGCGGAGGCTCCAACTGGCACAGAGTGCAGCCGGGCGGGTGGTTATGGGAGCAACATGGTGCTCCCGTGTAACACCTCTCCTGCGCGAGCTGCACTGGCTCCCGGTGATCTTCTGTGTGCGCTTCAAGGTTTTGGTTACCACCTTTAGAGCGCTCCATGGCTTAGGACCTGGCTACTTACAGGACCGCCTACTACACAAACAGTCTCCCACCGGCCGGTACGCTCTCATAGAGAGGGGCTCCTCCAGGTGCCGTCAGCCAAACAATGTCGACTGGCGGCCCCTAGGGGGAGGGCCTTCTCTGTGGGGGCATCTACTATCTGGAACGAGCTCCCCCCGGAGATACGGAGGATCCCGGATCAGCGCACTTTCTGTCATGCTTTGAAGACACTCCTGTTCCAGTAGGCTGGCCTGGTCTAATTTTCTCCCCTTCTTTTAAATTTTTAAATTGAAATTTTAATTCGTTTTAAATTATTGGGAATTGTAATTGTCTCGGGCAAAAATTATTTAATTTGGTTTTAATTATGTTTTTTAACTTTTGTATTCATGTGTTTTATTTTGTGCCTGTTCACCGCCCTGAGTCCTTCGGGAGTAGGGTGGTATACAAATTTAATAAAATGAAAATGTAATGAAAATGAACTGGAGACTGGATCCAGGCTATTGTCAACACTTCTCTGAGGGAGGGGGTCGACCCCTCCTCAAGAAGCCGGATCCAGACTCACTTAATAACTATTGGTCGGTCTCCAACCTTCGCTTTATTGAGTCCGTGGTGATGCAACAGCTCCCACAGTCCCTGAAGGAAACGGATTTCCTAGACCCATACCAATCGGGGTTCCGGCGTGGGCACAGCACGGAAACGGCATTGGTCGCTCTGGTGAATGATCTCTGGCGGGCCCGGGATGGAGGTTGTTCCTCCATCCTGGTCCTACTTGACCTCTCAGCGGCTTTCGATACCATTGACCATGGTATGTTACTGCAGCGACTTGCGGGGTTGGGGGTAGGAGGCACTGTCTTACAGTGGTTCTCCTCCTACCTCTCAGGTTGTTCGCAGTTTGTATGGATGGGGGGGCAGAGGTCCACCCCGAGGCCCCTAACTTGTGGGGTGCCTCAGGGGTCGGTTCTCTCCCCCCTACTCTTTAACATCTATAGGAAGCCGCTGGGTGAGATCATTCGTGGCTTCAGGGTAAGGTATCATCAATATGCTGATGATACACAGTTATATATCTCCACCCCGGGCTATTCTGGGGATGCCCTTTCCGTGATGTCCCGCTGCCTGGAGGCAGTACAGGCCTGGATGTAGGAACAGGCTTAGACTCAACCCTTCCAAGACTGAGTGGCTATGGATGCCGGCGTCTCATGTTCTAGAAGTTCCATCACTTTCGATGGGGGGGGAAGTGCTTCCTCCCGTCAAGAGGGCCCGCAACTTGGGTGTCCTCCTGGATTCCCAGCTGTCTTTGGAAGACCATCTTACGGCCATGACCAGGGGGGCCTTCGCCCAGGCTCACCTGGTGCCCCAGTTGCGCCCTTTCCTAGACAGAGATGCCCTCTGCACGGTCACTCATGCCCTGGTTACTTCTTGTTTGGATTACTGCAACTCCCTCTACATAGGGCTGCCTTGAGGTGCACCCAGAGGCTCCAACTGGTTCAGAATGCGGCCACGCAGGTGGTTATGGGAGCTCCCCATTACTCCAGTGTAACCCCTCTTCTACACGAGCTGCACTGGCTACCAGTGGTCCTCCGGATCCGCTTCAAGGTGCTGGTACTCACCTTTAAAGCCCTACATGGCGTAGATCCGGGGTATTTGCAGGACCATCTCTTACCTGCCTCCCACCGTCCTGTTCAATCGCACAGGGCTGCCCTCTTCAGGGTACTGTCGGCAGACAATGCTGGCTGGCGACGTCCAGGGGTAGAGCGTTCTCTGTGGGCGCGCCTGTCGTCTGAAACGAGTTACCCACCGAGCTTCGGACGGCGCTTGATCTCCGCTCCTTCCATCGGGACTTAAAGACCTGGCTGTTTCAACAAATGGGTTGACCTTGATCCTTGAGTTTTTCTTATTTTGATTGTCGTTGTTTTAACTGGGTTTTAATCTTTTTGATCTTTTATTATTGTATATTTTTAATTTGTGTTCGCCGCGCTGAGTACTTAGGGAGAAGGGCAGCATATAAATTTTTGGTAAAATAAAATTTAAAAAAAATTGTAAAATGGTGTGCTGAACTCCCAGTACCCATAAATGGTTGGGTAGGATCCCATGGATGTTAGCATTAAAAGTCTCCCATCTTCTAGATCTTAGTGGAGATCATTCACCAGATCAAAATATGCTGTTTCCTCAAAAGAGAAATTTGGATCTGGGCATTAGTTCTGTTTATTGAAAATAGCTTTTTCAAAAATTAGATTATTGCTGCCAATTTTAAAGTCAATAGCATTTTATTCCATGTTAAAGAAGCATTTACTACAGTGGCGAAACCCAAATTTTTTTACTACCGGTTCTGTGGGCGTGGCTTGGTGGGTGTGGTGTGGCTTGGTGGACATGGTTTGGTGGGCATGGCAGGGGAAGGATACTGCAAAATCTCCATTCCCACCCCACTCCAGGGGAAGGATACTGCAAAATCCCCATTCCCTCCCCACTCCTGAGGGAAGGATATTGCAAAATCTCCATTCCCACTCCACTCTGGGGTCAGCCAGAAGTAGTATTTGCCGGTTCTCTGAACTACTCAAAATTTCCACTACCGGTTCTCCAGAACCTGTCAGAACCTGCTGGATTTCATCCCTGATTTACTACCTATCAAATCCATCCTCATAGTTTTTGCTAGTCAAGGGAATCAAAAGAAACATATACTAGTATTCATACCATAGAGTATTTTATTTATTTATTTATTTATTCAATTTGTATGCCACCCCTCTCTGAAGACTCAGGGCAGCTGAGTCTTTGCCCATTTCATATTCACCAAATGAGGATAGGTATGCCATTACAGAAACCTGATGGGATGAAACCCATGACTGGAATGTACTGATGGATGAATACAAATTGTTCAACCCCCTCCCCCACACACACATTTACAAAAAAGAGGAGGTGGAATTGCACTATTTGTAAGGGATAAGTGCATATCTACAGAAATGCACATGATCAAAGATAAAGCCCCTCCAGAATGTATATTGGTCAATTAAAAGGGGGGAAAAGTGACATTGCCATAGGTATATATTACAGGCCACCCAACCAATCAGAAGAAATAGACGTTCTCTTGCCAACCAGTTAACAAATGTATCTGGGAAGCATACCACAGTAGTAATGGGAGATTTTAACTATCCAGATAATCAGCTGGGAGACAAACTCTGTAGCGAGTGGGAGATCAAACAGATTCCTAACCAACCTAGCTGACAACTTTGTCATCCAGAAGTTAGAGGAGGGAACTAGAAGTAAAGCTATACTGGACCTAATTCTTAATAATAGAGAAGAAGTGATAAGAAGTGATAAGTGATAAGAATAGAAGTTGCCAGAACCTTGGGTGAAAGTGACCACGTCTTCCTGGAATTCAATATAATGCAAACATAAGCAATAGAAAATATTCTATTAATGTCTTAAATTAATAGTCTTAATAGTTTACGTCTTAAACTTTAAAAGAGCTGACTTTAACAAACACAGAGAGAGCCTAGGAAAGGTTCCATGGATGAAAATCCTAAAGGGGAAAACAATTCAAGAAGCATGGGAAACTCTGAAAAATGCGACCATAAAAGCCCAGTCCAGCACAATACCACTGAAAAAGAAAAACAAGAAATTCATGAAGAAACAAGCATGACTGCACAAAGTTCTCTGACAGACTCAAAGACAAAAAAGACAAGTACAAAAAGTGGAAAGAGAATACATAACTAAGGTTAATTATCAGCAGATAGCAAGAACATACAAAGATGAAATCAGGAAAGTAAAGGCTCAGAATGAACCAAGACTTGCAACAAAAATCAAAAATAATTTTAAAAGTTTCTTTCAACATATTAATAACAAGAAAAAGTTAAGGGAACCGTAGGTCCACTAAAGAGAGAAGATGGCAAGGAAGAAGCAGGCAGTAGGGAGAAAGCAGAGCTGCTTAATGAATTCTTTGCATCAGTCTTCACACAAAAAGAAATTATAGCCCAATGTACCAAAAAGCCTACTGTAAAAGACAAACTACCGTGTCTCCCTGAAAGTAAGACTCGGTCTTATATTTTTTTGCCACCAAAAAAAGGCACCGGTTTTATTTTCAGGTGGGGTCTTCCACTGACTCACCTTGGAGCGGTGACACCAACAGCCCTGCACAGGAAAGCCCCACACAGGAAAGGCGTCTGCAGCTGAGAAACAGGCTCCAGATTGATGCGTGTGTGATGTGCTCTGTGCTGCTGTCACTCCAGCCACCAATTCTCCTGTGGCTGTGTGGGAAGAGCTGCGAAGGGGGCCAGGGAGCCGAAACCACCAGCCCAGGGATGATGCAGAGAGCCTATGAGAGCTGTTTCCATTGAAACCATCAATGCAGGTGGCAAATGGGGAACAGGTGGTGGCAGCTGCCGCTGGGCAGGTGATCTGCAGGGCGGGAGGGGTGGGGACTCAAAGACCCTTCAGCAGCAGATGCGGCAGATACGCAGTGGCAACAGAGGCCTTTTGCCATCACTCCCGCCTGGCTCCGAAATGGCAGAGGGGAGCTGGTTAAGGGGACCGAGCCTCCCCTGCCCATCCTCCATAGCATGGCAGTCCGGCTTGGGAGAGGAGTGAAAGGGAAGAGATGGGGAAAGGTCACCGATTGGGGAGTGGTCTGGCTGCAGGAGCCCTGAGCTGTGCAGGTTTAGGGTGCATGTACAGCTCCATCCCCCCACCTGCTGCACCTCACCTTGTGACAAGAGAACCCCACAAGTGCTCCAGCTGCTGAAATAGGCCCATCTCCAGCAGCTACCCAGGCCCGCCAGAGGGCAATACTGGCATCTGCTGAAGTGTGGCAACACTCCAGCTCTGGTGGGGAAGGGTGAGCTGGCACAGGCAATGCAGGCAGGACACCCACTTGCTTCAGTGTCCTCCCTGACCCTCCCGGGCTTCTGTCCTAGGCTGCTGCCTCTCTGCTCACCACTCAGGTGGGTTGGGCCAGAGAGGTGGCCCCTCAGCATCCCTGGTGCAAAGCCCCCCTGCTTTGCCCAGAGGAGCATAAAGCTGGCCGCCTCTGCATTGGCATCCTTCCTGTCCCCACCCAGCACAGCTGCCCTGGTGCTGTGGGTGCTGGCTTGGCACAGAAAATTGCACCCCCCCCCCAAATTCTGTCATCGTTGGTCCAACCCCATGCTCCAAGGTTGGCCCAGTTGCTGCCTTACTTTGAAGTTCTGCATCTTTACCCCATGTGCAGACTACGCCCCATTATTTGTACTAAACATCATCCTGCCCCACTTCCGCACATGCTTAATCTGGATGTTAATCTTTGTTTCTCTGAGTGTTAATTGCTGGCTAATAAGTGTTTTGATCTTTTGGTTTACTTTTTGGCCTTTTGATTATCTCTTTTGAGTGGTATGTAAATATTGTTTATCTCTGTGCTTGTTGAGAGCTGAATTGTCTGAATGCCAAGCTTCCATTATTTCTCTAGTGTTCTCTAGTGTTTTTGAACTTTCCTAATTAAACTATGATTAATTCTATTCATGTGTTGTGAAATTAAGGAATTTTCATCGTATTTTCTGACTTCTATTGGTGTTCATGGATACATTCTATAATGAAGAGAAAATTTGTAAAAAAAACATTGTGCTGTAAGAGAATGAAATGTGTACAGGTAGTCCTTGATTTACAACCAAAGTTGAGCCCCAAATTTTTGTTACCAAGTGAGACAGTTGTTTTGACCCATTTTACCACCTTTCTTGCCATATTTGTTAAGTGAATCACTGCAATTGTTAAGTTAGTAACATGGTTGATATGTGAATATGGTTTCTTCCTTGATTTTGCTTGTCAGAGGGTAACAAAGGATAATCACATAACCTTGAAATACTGCAGCTATCATAAATATGAACTAGTTGCCAAGCATCTGATTTTGATCACATGACCATGGCAATGCTGCCATGGTCATGTGAAAAACTGTGATAGATCACATATTTCAGTGCCATTGTAACTTTGAATGGTCACTAAATGAATTGTTGTAAGTTGAGGATTACCTGTACCTATTTGTTCCTGCTATGC
The DNA here is from genome assembly GCF_059756535.1 of Pantherophis guttatus. Lineage (NCBI taxonomy): Eukaryota > Metazoa > Chordata > Lepidosauria > Squamata > Colubridae > Pantherophis > Pantherophis guttatus. The sequence continues at coordinate 93,418,557 of NC_142066.1, forward strand.
AGATTTTAAATACTATTTTACAGTTTTCTTTCACCTCTTTAAGCAATAAGTATTTCAATTTCTGCAAAATATATTAATACAACTAATCATATAACTAACATCTTAGTTGATATAGGTCTGAAATTAAAATTGTTCTAAGCACAATTCACTAATATGTGGATTATATTTAGTTATTGTCTTCATTCCTGAACAAAATGAAATTAAATAATTGTCAAAGTTTTTAAAAATACACTAATTGCATTATTTTCTGTTTTCCATCCTTCTCTTTGTCTCAGGGGTTTAGATACTTTTGTTAACAGAGCTCACTGAAGATAACTAAATATGAGAAGAAAGCTAGACTTGTCTGACCTGACTGATGATGAAGCTGAACATCTTATTCAAGTGGTCCAACGAGATTTTTCCCTCCGCAAAAAAGAAGAAGACCGACTGAAGTAAGTATTAAGGCAAATATATTATTTAGAAATTAGAAAATTGTTTATTTGTTGTTATGCATCCTGTTTTATTCTCTGAACATACTGCATTGTAAGTTAAATTATTTTTAGACGCTTACACAAGCCAGTAAAATACAGATTCTAAGGTTTGCAAATTGGCATCAAATAAACAAGTTTTATGCACACATATTTTGTTTTCATTTTAAAAAAATATTTCTATTGTACATTATTTTTCATCACAATTTCAATTTTGCAACAGCGATATACTAGTTGTATCAGCACATTTTTAAATATACATGATGTTATATATCCTAATTACAACCATTTTTCTCTTATTCATACAGTATAGTCCATAGAAAAAAAAGAAACTTGATATTACACAACATACTTATATCTATTGTTTCCATGGTTATAACATAATTCTCTATACATTTATCACTCTATATATTTTGATTTACAATTATGTACAGTCTAATAATAATAATGCTTACAATACGTATTCTTATGTATAACTTTGTACCTGTAATTGTTTCTAGCTTATTGATCCTCTTTCATCATTAATTTTCCAACTTTTGCATCTATTATCTAGCCAATTGTACCATAGGTCCCATATTAAATAATACTCCTTTGTCTCTCCTTGTCTTTGTTTCTCCTTTGTCTTTAATTTCCATCATTAACCTGTCCATTTCAGCGCATTCTAATATTTTCTTTATTACCATTTCCTCTGTAGGTATACTTCCATTTTTCCAATTTTGTGCATACATAATTCTAGCCGCTATTATTACATGTAACATTAAATATTGAATTCTTTTATTGTATTTCCCTGTTAGTATCAGTGGTAGATTGCTACCGGTTTTCCCCGGTTCTTGTGAACCGGTAGTGGAAATTTTGAGTAGTTCGGAGAACCGGTAAATACCACCTCTGCCTGGCCCCGCCCCCAATCTATTTGCTGCCTCTCAACTCCCAGCTGATAGGCTAGAAGGAAAAAATCAGGGCTCAGTTGACAAAGAAGAAAAAAAAACCAAGACACACTATGTTCTGTGGACATAGTTTGGTGGGGGTGGGTTAATATGACTGGGTGGGCATGGCCAATTTTTTTTTTTTTTTACTTTTAAAAGCGGTTTTTCTACAAACTCTTCGGCTGAAGAGGTTGCAGAAAAAAATGCTTTTAAAAGCTTCTGACGATCAGGCAACTCAGCTGGGATTGTCAGAGGCTTTTAAAAGCATTTTTTTTACAACCTCTTCGACCAAAGAGGTTGTAGAAAAAATGCTTTTAAAAACCTCTGACGATCCCAGCTGAGCGACACGATCATCAGAGGCTTTTTTTTTTTACTTTTAAAAGCATTTTTTTGACCAAAGAGGTTGTAGAAAAAATGCTTTTAAAAGTAAAAAAAACAGCCTCTGATGATCACATGGCTCAGCTGGGCATGGTGGGAGGGCGCAGGGATTTTTGCTACCAGTTCTCCGAACCACCCGCCGCTATCGCTACCGGATCGGGCGATCGGTCTGAACCGGGAGCATTTCACCCCTGATATATAGTAATACTTTTTAGAGACCTGAAGCAATGTATCCTGCCCTCCCTAAGATACTTAAATTATTTGGAATGTTTTACCCACTACTTTATATCTAATAAGTTTTTCTCTTTCTCTGTCTCTTTCTCTTTCCCTCTGATTAGAGACAAAATATAGCAAATGTCCTTAGATATGTACGTTCATCAGCAGTTGGGGATAGGTTGCATAGTAATTCCTCTTCAAGTATACACTTAGTAATAACATTATGTAGATTGCTATATGTTTGATACAGTCCTTAGTGTATGCTGCACCCAAGTGATCTCTTTTTCACAGCAGCCAATAGTATTTATGATTTCTGAACATTGCTCAGATTGACATTGAATTTAATTTAATTGAAAATTAAATAATATTTATCTAGTCAGAATTATTTTTAACGTTCAGAAGCACAACTCCCTTCTGATACAAAAGCACTGTTGTTATGCCCTCTCAGTTTAAAATACAATTTTTGACATTTAGCTGTTAATATGCTACGTTATTTAATTATGCCGTATAATGAAAATATGTGCAGTACTGGTTTTTTTCAATAAATCGTAGGGCCAAATGTGGCGTGATATGAGGATATCAGTAGTTTTTAAAATACAAATTATAAAATTTATCTTAATTGCTGAGTTCAAAAAATTAATATTACTGATAATATAAATTACACTTATACTCCTATATAATATTTTTCCACACTTCAACACAAAACTAGTAGCATTTTAATTTTTTTATTTAAGCATTTTGTTGGAAAAGGATGGGAATATATCTGTAGACCAGGGGTATCAAACTCAATTTCATTGAGGGCCACATAAGGGTTGTGTTTGACCTCGGAGGGCCAGGGTGGACGTGGTTGTTGTGGGCATGGTCGTTGTGGGTGTGGCCACGGTGGGTGTTTAACACAGGCTCAAGATGCATTTTTTCCCCTTTGCATTCAAAACAGCTATTCCAGACAAAGGGAGATTTACTTTCTGGCACAAATAGTCTCAGTTCCATAATGTAGAGGTTAAAGACATGTAGAGTCCCCAGCTGCTATGAGGCTTGACTCTTCTGTATAGGAGCAGATCTGAATATGTGCATAATATTGTCAGAACAGAGATGTTCAAAAGCCTAATGTGAGTTAAGAAAACCTAAACAACAATATTATATTTATACTTATGAATGATAAATTAACATTTACAACCTTAAAATACTTTTTTAAAAAAACAATTCATTTCTCTTTAATTCATCCATATCTCCTTTTTTGTCTTTTTTATGTATTAATCCATCTCCCTTATTTATGGCATTTCTCTCTCTCTCTCTCTCTTTAAAATAATTTTTTAATTTTTTAATATAATAATTCCATCTTCAATTAAACAGTATGTCATCCGGGTACAAATGAACAAGTTCTACTGGAGTGTGGGGCCAGCAGTCAGGAATGGGTTAACTCTGTCATCTGTCCCAGACTGAGTCTGCAATTTGTTAAGCTCCTCCTCTTCCTCCTGCTTCCCAGATTTCAGATTCAGTCGATCTGTTTGGATAGACTTTCCTGAGCTCACCCTTTCTGACTGCTTAGCAGTTGCTTTTGCTCCCAAAAAGTGGTTGAGTTTTCCTGTGTTCCAGCTTGTTAGCTTCTGGAGGGCTCCTAGGGATCTGGTAGAGCTCCTCTTACCAGCGCGAAGGGCTCACGTCCGATACCACTGAGGACCGCCTTAGCGATTTCAGCAAGTACCTCCTGGCTGTCCAGTTGAGGTCCTGCCTTCCAGCACGAACGGCCTCGGCCAGAGCCTGCTGACAGCCGCTTTCCTAGCAGCGACTCTGCCGGCCAGTAGAGTCTGGGATTGGTGTCCCTGGACTCAGCCCATACGCCGGCATTGCGAGGCGGCTCTCATTCGAGTTAAATTGCCGCTGTTTGGTGTTCTGCAATGCTGCCTTGCCGCAGAGCCTAGCAGCAGCACTGACAACCACTGACCTTCGGGATCGAAGCCTAGCAGCCGGTAAGGCCGTTCCATTTCCCTTAGCCTGTGACTCGTGAGGCGGGGACGTTGCCTTCCCTCGCATCGGCTGTCCCTTTCTAGTATTGCCTTGCCGGCCGCCATTTTGTATCAGCCTTCACTTTCGGGCGTTACCCTTGCCGGCTGCCATTTTGATTCGCCCTTGTGCATGTTAGAGGCCTGCATCTCCAACTTTCAAGATGGCCTCCACCTCTACTGGCCGGCAGCCTAAAAGAGGTTATTCTAGCCTCACCTCAGGGGAACCTGGGCCTTCCAAACGGAGCAAGGCTTCCTCATCTAAGGCATCCAGGCCCTCAAAGGCCTTTAAGGCTGGGGAAAAGGAGGAGCTCAAGAGGCACAAGGCCCTGGAGAAGGTTATTGAAAAGGCTATAAAGGAGGCCTCCATGAGGGAGTTTCACTCTTCTCCTGTGATCCCTTCCTCGGCTCCAGCACTTTTGGTGGACCAGGGGGCCCCTATTACTCCTGTTACTCAGGCTCCCCCTCCTGCCTGGTTCCCTGATGGGGATCCTGCCTCTTCCTGTCCAGGGCAGGCGGAGGCCAGTGCCAGACTTTTTGGCCCTCTTCAGTTGTCACCTGGCCTACGTATCCAGGTTGCCCCCACTGTCCAGGGGGATCAATCCACCCAGCCTGCCCAGGCTGACCAGATTATTGCTCAGGACCTGCCTGCACCCCAGCTACCTTTAGAGGCTCCCCTTTCATGGGCTGGGCACCTCCCCCGAAGGGTGCTGGGGTTCAACCCTCCACCACCCCTGACTTAGCTGCCCTTATTCAGGAAGCCGTCCAGCAGGGCATCGCTGCTGAAATGCAGCACAGAACCAGCTCGTGGGTAACAGAACACTCTAGTGCGCAGGGAGCCCTTCTACTCTCACAAGGTTCGGTGGATCTGGACCACACCCAGGACCAGAACTATGCTAGGGCTTCTACTGGTCAGGATTCTACAGCAGGAGAGGACCTTGGGGAACCTGGGTTGTCGGATGATGAGGATCTGGCCCCAGATCAGCCATCATTTGTCGGTTTATTCAAGCCTCAAGTCTTCCGGTCCCTCCTTCACAAGGCCAAACTCACCACCCGACTAGACCTTCCTCAGCCCAAGCTGGGCTCGGCTGGCGATGATGCTGGCCCTTCAGTTTCCTTGTTCGAGGAGCCTGCATTCAAGGCGGAGGAAATCCCCAGCCCAAAGATGTTCAAGGACATTGTCATGCAACAGTGGTCAGTCCCAGTTTCCGGGCCTAATCCTAATGCACTGGACAGGCATCTGTATAATATAGCTTCTGACATTTCCTCTATTTTGCAGGTTCCCATGGTGGATCCCCCAGTGGTCGCTCTCACAACTCCGGTTGTTGTTACGGGCCCTCCTGACGAAGGTCTTCGGCCCGAGGACAAGAGGTTAGAGCACTCTCTGACCAAAGCCCATCAGGCAGCAGCTTGGGCCATTAGGGCTTCATTGGCCGCTTTCTTCTTTAATAGGGCCACTCTCAAGTGGATCAAACAACTGCAGGACCTCTTGCTGGTGTCAGAGAAACTTTTCCCCTCACCAGGATAGATCACAGGACAGACTGGGCAGGTTCGGTCAAAGAGGCCAAAACTGTAGACTCTTTTGGGGGGGCAGGGCCGTCCCTTTTGCAGGTCCCGTTGACTGCTTCTCCGACCCTCCCATCGGATGCTGCCTGGCATTTTTCGTCAGCCAATGGGAGGTGTCCTCCTCAGACGCTTCGGTCAGGGAGACAGTCAGGTCGGGCCTCTCCCTAGAATTCCTCTCCATCCCCCCGACTCAATTTCTGCTTTCTCAGGATCGGTCACAGAGGCTCCTAGTGGAATCAGCAATCAATCACCTTCTGGAAATTTGGGCCATTGAATCGGTTCCACTGGAGCAGCACGGACTGGGCTTTTATTCTTGCCTGTTCGTCATTCAGAAATCCTCGGGGGGATGGAGAGCTATTCTCAGTCTCAAGTCGTTGAACCATCGAATTGTGGATCGATGGTTCAAAATGCAGCCCTGCAGACCATATTAGAGACCATCGGGGCGGGGATATCCTCACGTCGATTGACCTGATTGAGGCCTATCTCAACGTTCCGATTCATTCGGCCTATCGCAAATTCTTCTGTTTCTGCCATGTGGCTCATAACTACCAGTACAGGGCTCTCCCTTTTGGCCTTTCCTCGGCTCCCCGAGTGTTTACCAAATTGATGGCGGTGCTAGCGGGACACCTCCGGACCCTGCCGGTAAGGATTCAGTTCTAACTGGACGATCTCCTTATCCGCTCCTTATCAGTTTGGAGCGACTAGCACAGCAGGACCACCATTCGGGTGGTCCTGCACAGCCACAGGTTTTCCATCAACATGGCCAAGAGCCACCTGGTTCCGACGACCCACATTCAGCACCTCGGGGCGGTGATAGATATGTTCAAGAGCAAGGTCTATCTTTTCCAGGAGCGCCTGACCAGCTTCCGGTCACTGGTCAGGAGGGTTGCATCGGGCCGGCCCATTCCAATCCGGCTGCTTTCCCAAATCCTCAGGAAGATGGTGTTGTGCATTGGCATTGTATCATGGGCACGTCTCCACTGCAAGACCCTGCAATGGCTCCTTCTTCCGTATCAATGAGCTCACAAGAGCTCCTCTGCCCTGTCAGGGCATTGATTAATCCCATTTTTGGCTCTGGGACAAATCACCCTGGTTAATTAGAGGATGGATCGTGGCTCCTCCTTGTTGCAATATTCTGAAAAGAAACGCGAAGAAAAGTTTCTAATAAAACTCATTTATTTGTTATAAAGAAAATAAAACACCTCACTAACTAAGAAAAGTTAATTGCTACATTTTGAAATAGCTTTTGCCGGCTATCTCAGCCGGACCTTTCTGGAAAGAGAACAAAGGAAAGAGTGTGTGTGAAGCAAGTGAAGGAATGCGGACATGCGTAGTAACTTCTGATAACAATTCTTGGCAAGGTACGGAAAGTCAGATAGTCCAGAAATAATTAGCTCAGCTGGTAAATAAAATAATGCAGTGACACGCCCAACTGATTTGGCTTCGCCCAAAGTCTGCCTCTCTCTTCGCTGTTGGTCCTGCCCAGCTCTGTGCAAGGGTCAGAGTTTCAAGGAACCTCAATGCCTGGTCCTAACGACAGATACCAGCCTTTATGGCTGGGGAGCCCATCTAGGCATTGGTCACGTTGGTTGATGATCTCTGGAGGGCTCGGGACAGGGGTTGCTCCTCTGTCCTGGTCCTATTAGATCTCTCAGCGGCTTTTGATACCATCGACCATGGTATCATGCTGCACCAGCTGGAAGAGTTAGGGGTGGGGGGCACTGTTCTACAGTGGTTCTCCTCCTTTCTCTCTGACCGGTTGCAGTCTGTGTTGGCAGGGGGGCAGAGGTCGACCCCGAGGCCCGTCGTATGTGGGGTGCCACAAGGGTCGGTCCTCTCGCCCCTTCTGTTCAACATTTATGTAAAGCCGCTGAGCGAGATCATTCGTGGTTTCGGGATGAAGTTCCATCAGTACGCTGATGATACTCAGTTGTACATCTCCACCCCGGACTACCCCAACGATGCCCTTGAAGTGATGTCCCGGTGTCTGGAGGCCGTGCGGATCTGGATGGGGAAGAACAGGCTCAGGCTCAACCCATCCAAGACCGAGTGGCTGTGGTTTCTGACGTCCCGATATAGTCAGTTGACGCCATCACTAACTATTGGCGAATCGCTGGCCCCCACGGAGAGGGCTCGCAACTTGGGTGTCCTCTGGGTTCACGGCTGTCTTTAGAAGAGCACTTGATGGCCGTGACCGGGAGGATTTTTCATCAGGTTCGCCTGATTCGCCAGTTGCGTCCCTTTCTGGATCGGGACTCCCTACACACAGTCACTCATGCCCTCGTCACCTCCCGCCTGGACTATTGTAATGCTCTCTACATGGGGCTCCCCTTGAGGAGCACGCAGAGGCTCCAAGTGGCACAGAGTGCAGCCGCGCGGGTGGTTATGGGAGCAACATGGCGCTCCCATGTAATACCTCTCCTGCTCGAGCTGCGCTGGCTCCCGGTGGTCTTCCCTGTGCGCTTCAAGGTTTTGGTTACCACCTTTAAAGCGCTCCATGGCTTAGGACCTGATTATTTACGGGACCGCCTACTACCACAAATAGCCTCCCATTAGCCGGTACGCTCTCATAGAGAGGGGCTCCTCCGGGTGCTGTCAGCCAAGCAGTGTCAACTGGCGGCCCCCAGGGGGAGGGCCTTCTCTGGAATGAGCTCCCCCCGGAGATACGGAGGATCCCGGATCTGCGCACCTTCCGCCGTGCTCTTAAGACCCTCTTATTCCAGCAAGCTGGCCTGGCCTAATTTTTCTCTGCTTTCTTTTAAATTTTAAATTGAAATTTTAATTTGTTTTAAATTTATTGGGATTTTAATTGTCATGGGCCAAATTATTTAATTTGGTTTTAAATTGTTTTTAACTTTTGTATTTCTGTATTTTATCCTGTGCCTGTTCACCGCCCTGAGTCCTTCGGGAGTAGGGCGGTATACAAATTTAATAAAACCTAATAATAAAACCTAGGCTTGGACTTCGCCCAAGGTCGGTGGTCTCCAACCAACTTATCCCATGGCATAAACTGGCTGGAACTCCGGCCCATCCACCTCGCTCTATGAGCCTTCCCAAACACGGTGCAGGACCGCCATGTTCTGGTCAGAACAGACAATGTGGCCACAAAGGCTCACGTGAACCGCTTGGGGGGCACCCACTCCTGGCGTCTGATGATTTTAGATTTTTCTTTTATTGAATAGCCCGAAGGCCTTTTCAAAAAAAAGAAAAAAGAAAAAGATAAAACAAACAATTACAGAAATAACAGTCTAAAAATATAGCGTCTGATGAAGGAAGCAGAGGTCTTAGGCCTCTGGACCGAGAAGCACTTGAGGTCCATCTGGGCCTCTCACATTTCTGGGACAGCAAACAGGCAAGTGGATCTTCTCAGCCGGACCACAGTGGACCATGGGGAGTGGCACCTCCATCCCTCCATCTTCAAGGACATTGCCTCTTGGTTTGGCGTCCCGGCAGTCGATCTCTTTGCTTCCAACACCAACAGCCAGATGGACAGATTCTTCTCTTGCTTCCCGACACCGGTGGGGGGAGGGCGTGGATACACTGTGGAGTCCTTGGTCCCCGCGTCGTCTTTATGCCTTTTCACTGCTGGCAGTCATCTTCAAGGTCATCCAGAAGATGCTGGACGAGGCGGTGGAGCTGATTTTGATCGCCCCACATTGGCCTCGTCGTCCCTGGTTTGGGAACCTGGTGGTCTTATCGAAGCCCCCCCCTCGGCGGCTCCCCCGGGACCGGCTGACCCTCAGCCAGGGGTCTCTGCTCCAACTGGACATCAGATGGCTCAAGCTGACTGCATGGCAGTTGAGCGGCAGATCTTACGGGGCTGCAACCTTTCTCCCAGGGTCATAGCTACGTTGCAAGCATCGAGATGGGCCTCTACCAACCGTATTTACAACTCTACCTGGTCCTCTTTCTGTGGCTGGTGTGCCAGATGGAACCTGGTCTCCACTGAGGCATCCACGGAACATGTCCTGGAGTTCCTGCGGGCCGGCTTGGTGTCAGGTTTGTCTCCCAACACCCTGCGACGACAGGTAGCTGCCCTCTCATCTGTTCTCTCATGTGAGTCCACAGGGTCCCTCTCCAGACTTCCCCTTATCCGACAATTCCTTAGGGGAGCCACAAATCTTCACCCTCCAGCCCTTCATTAGTACCCCAGCTGGGACCTCCCTAAAGTGCTCAATGCACTCACTTGGGGGCCCTTTGAGCCCCTGCGGGAGTTGAGCCTATGCTTCCTTTCCTATAAGGTGGCCTTCTTGGTCATCATCACTTTGGCCCGCCGGGTCTCAGAGTTAGCCACTCTCTCCACAAGACCAGACCTCTGTATTTTCCATAATGACCGGGTGATCTTGCGTTTGGACCCCACGTTCATCCCAAAGGTCAATACTCTTTTCCATAGGACGCAGGAATTGGTCCTCCCCAATTTTTGTCCCAATCCAGCTCATTGTTTAGAATGTATCTGGCATACCTTAGACGTCCGTAGGGCTCTCCGTATTTACCTTAAATGGACCGCCTCTATTCGGCGGTCAGAGAGTCTCTTCGTGGCCTTCCAGCCAGCCTCCTTGGGCCATAAGGTCACTTCCTCTACCATAGATCGCTGGCTTTAGGCAACTATTGCCATGGCTTATGATGTGCAGGCCTTGCCAGTTTCACGCCAGATCACTGCCCACTTGACCCGTAGCACTTCTGCTTCAGCGGCTTGGTCCACTCAGGCCTCCTTGGAGGAAGTTTGTCAGGTGGTCACCTGGTCATCACCTTCCCCGTTTATCCGCCATTATAAGTTGGATGTCTACGCATCGGCGGAGGCAGCCTTTGGCCATTGGGTTTTACAACAGGTCCATTCAGGGGTGGCGACTTCGGCCCAGTCAGCTCCCGCCCAATAGTAGGTATGCTTTTGCATGTCCCATTCCTGACTGCTGGTCCCACGCTCCAGTAGAAAGGGCGTTGTCTTACCTGAATGCCTGTTCTGCTGAGCAGGGGGTCCAGCAGTCAGCCCCACCCTTGCTCTCCCGGTCCTTGCCGTGTGTGTGTGTGTGTGGCTACTAATGGTGTCTTTTCAGCTCAGCTCGCTAGTCTGCTGCATCTCCTTCATCGGAAATCTGGGAAGCAGGAAGAAGAGGAGGAGTTTAACAAATTGCAGACTCAGTCCGGGACAGATGACAGAGTTAACCCATTCCTGACCGCTGGCCCTCCTGTTCAGCAGAATGGGTGTTCAGGTAAGACAAGGCCCTATTTACAATAATATTCATTACATTAACATTAATTGTATAATATTAAAATGATAATATTAATCATAATCATAATATTTGCTTCTTTCTCTTAACATAGCAATAGCACTTAGATTTATATACCACTTCATAGTGCTTTTACAGCCCTCTCTAAGCAGTTTACAGAGTCAGCATATTGTCCCCAACAATCTGAGTCCTCATTTTACTGACCTCAGAAGGGTAGAAGGCTGAGTCAACCTTGAGCCGGTGAGATCTGAACTGCCAAACTGCAGCTAGCAGTTAGCTGAAGTAGCCTGCAATGCTGCACTCTACCCACTGTGCCACTTCGGCTCATATCTTCTTTATTTCATAATTTTTTCTTTTGTTTCCGTTTCTAATTTCCATTTTTGTTATCTAATCATTGATAAAATAAGTCCCATGTCATGTAACATTCAGTTTGTTCTTTCTCCTTAATTGCTAGCGTTAGCGTTGTGTTCTGAGCATGCTCAAGAGAATTGGCCCCTGTTGGGATCCTTTGTAACGTTGGATGTTCCTATTGGTTAAGCCGTCTGACAGTTGGTATAAAAGATCTGTCAGGCTGAGTTTGAGGTTCTTCGTATTGTACTTCTTCTGAATTGTGTTAGAGTTGTAGCTGTGAGGTAAATAAATACTTACCGTTATAATCCACCTCTGTAATTCATCGTCTGCTCGAGAACACACCACTGGCGACGAGGGTGGGATGTTGAATTTGCCAAATTAACAATAGTAGGTGTGAGTTGAGCCTGAGGTAAACTGACAGCCTGAGGTGAGGAGAGGCGTGAGTCTTAAGACACAACGTAATGGCATCCTCACAGACATTTCCTCCGTTCAATCCGGCTACTGAGACTTGGGAGGCATATGTGGCCCGTTTTGACTGTTTTTTAATCGCAAACGACTACACGAACTTGTCTGCCGAGCGCAAACGCGCATATTTCCTCAGTTTCTGTGGGACCGAAATGTTCGATACCGCTATGACATTGATGGCCCCTCAATCCATACATGCTGGAACATGGGAGGCTTTTATGAATAAATTGAAATGCCATTATGCCCCTGCGCCTTCTAGGATTGCCCGCAGACAGCAATTCTACCATAGGGATCAAGCCCCTGGGGAGACAATAAACCAATATGTCGCCGCGTTAAGGAAGCTTGCACACCATTGCGAGTTCGTGAACCTGGATGACTATCTCTTAGACAGGCTAGTGAGCGGAGTGAGAGATCAGAACCTTAAAAGGCGTTTAATTGTGAACCATGAACTGACGTTCCAAATGGCATTTGATGAGGCCTGCGCAGCAGAATTGGCTAATCTATCAATTGCGGAGCTGCCCCGGGGACAAAGCCCACCCAAGCCGAATAGGGAAGCTTTATTAGTGAATGAGACAAGTGAGGGCGGCCTATCTGACTCAGATGACGAGCTGGATGTCTACAGAGTACATGAGGCAAGAGCTAAAACGTTCGTGGCTAAGTCACCAAGAGGAGCAGTCACTTAGTGTTATAGTTGCGGAGGGGACCATCTATGTGCCTCGTGCAGGTTTAAAGACGCCGTCTGCCACCGCTGTGGCCGGCAAGGCCACATAGCAAGAGCCTGCCGGTCCGTGCAGCCACAGTCTAGAGTGAGGGTTCCTAGTAACCAGGAAGGACAACGGCGATTCCGCCCGACGACAGAGCGCAGCCGCAATGCCCGGAGCTTCTCCACAGTCCATATGGTCATTCCAGATGAAGAGCTCATTAAAAATAAAATCCACCTCACTGTGTACATCGAGGGAAGGCCGTGCCGCATGGAGGTGGACACAGGGTCAGCCACCTCCATCATATCCTGGGCCACCATAAAACGTCTTGTTCCGAAGATTTCAAAAAGGAGGCTAGACTCTTGCAATGTGATTCTGCGAGATTACCAAGGGGGGGCAATTCCCGTGGTGGGCTCTGGTTCTTTCAGGGTTTGTTTTAAGGGATTTGCTGGATATTTATCATTGGTGGTTGTGGATGGGCCCCTACCAAGCCTCCTAGGGCTTAATTGGTTCGATGCCATAGGTCTCACCATTCAGGGCGTAAATGCCATTAGGTCTACTGAATTTGATGAATTATGTAAGGAATTCCCAGGGGTATTTGATGACCAGTTGGGAAAATATACAGGCACCCCTGTTTCTTTTAGTTTGGATCCCCAGGTCCAACCGCGAAGACTAAAACCACGCCGTGTTCCCTTGGCGTTGCGTCCAAAGGTGGATGCAGAATTGGACAAACTCATTGCACAGGGGGTCCTAGAACCTGTTGATTACGCCCCCTGGGAGACCCCAACCGTCATCGCCATTAAGGCGGATGGTTCAATCCGAATCTGTGCAGACTACCGGGCTACTATTAATCAGGCATTGTTGTCACATGCTTATCCCGTTCCGGTAGTGCAGCATTTGCTACATTCCTTGGGAAGCGGGTCAGTCTTTGCCAAGTTAGATTTAGCACAGGCATACCAGCAATTGCCTGTGGATGATGAGACGGCCACTGCACAGACCATTGTCATGCATAAGGGAGCCTTCCGATGCCGCCGCTTGCAATTCGGTGTGAGTGTAGCCCCGGGAATTTTCCAAAGTTTGATGGAGAGGCTCCTCCATGGAATTCCCGGAGTGCTACCGTATTTTGACGATGTGCTGGTCTCTGCAACCAGCACATCTCAGCTGATGGACCGCCTTCGTTGTGTCCTGTCCAAATTTAGGAGTGTAGGACTCAAAGTTAAGAAGTCTAAGTGTAGCATTGCTGTACCTCAAGTTGAATTTTTGGGGTTCTTAATCGATAGCAAAGGAATTCATCCTACGGAAGCGAAAACTAAAGCTATCCTGGACGCTCCCGTTCCTACGTGCAAATCTGAACTTCAAGCCTTCCTCGGCCTTTTAAACTTTTATGCTGTTTTTCTACCCCATAAGGCATCCGTGGCAGAGCCCCTCCACCGGCTGTTGGACCGGGGTGCTCCATGGAACTGGACCGCGAAAGCCGCTGCTGCCTTTCGAGCGGTCAAACAATTGCTTGTGTCAAATTCTGTTCTAACTCAGTATTGTGAAAATCTTCCACTTATTCTAGCTTGTGATGCCTCCCCGTATGGGGTCGGTGCCGTCCTTAGCCACAGGTTTCCGAATGGGTCCGAAGCCCCTATGGCATTTTTTTCCTGTACCTTGGCTCCCACTGAACGGAATTACTCACAATTGGACAAAGAGGCTTTGGCACTTGTGGCGGGGATAAAACATTTTCATTACTACCTTTATGGTCGCCCGTTTACCTTAGCTACAGACCATCAGCCTTTACTAGGTTTGCTTGCGGGTGATCGACAAACCCCACAAATCCTGTCCCCCAGGTTTACCCGTTGGTCCGTTTTTTTGGCTGCTTACCAATATACACTTACCTACGTGCCTGGGAAGCATCTGGCCCATGCAGACGCTCTGAGTCGTTGCCCCGTGACCACCTTCTTATGTGACCCAGCACCTGCTTCGGCTGTGTTTTTGATTGACAGTTCTTCTTTTGCCTTAACTGCTGCTGACATTGCCCGCCACTCCGCTCGTGACCCTGAATTCTCTCAAGTCCTGGACTGGGTTAAAAGGGGGTGGCCTTCGGGGAAATTGGGGTCCCTCTGGCAACCGTATGTTTCCAGGAAACTGGAATTATCAGCCCAAGGGGGTTGTTTACTCTGGGGTCACCGGGTGGTGGTCCCACAGCCACTTCGAAAGACCGTCCTTGTCTCACTACATGCCGGTCACCCCGGTATTGTCCGGATGAAAGCTATGGGAAGGAGTTACATCTGGTGGCCCGGCCTAGATAAAAGCATCACAGATTGGGTGGCCTCTTGTCAATGTTGTCAGGAGTCACGACCACTGCCCCTAAAGAAAAAGCCCGTGAGTGGGAGGAACCTATGGGTCCGTGGTCCTGCATACATTTAGATTTTGCTGGCCCTTTCCATGGGCAGATGTTCTTAGTGGTCGTAGATGCGTATTCGAAATGGGTGGAATTGGTGCTAATGCACTCCACCACATCCGACGCTGTCATAAGGGTTTTGCGCGCACTTTTTGCCACACATGGGTTGCCCGACCTTCTGGTGTTGGATAATGGTCCTCAACTGACGGCATCAGTGTTTGAGCTGTTCCTGGCAAGGCTGGGCATTCGGCATTGCCTCATCTCGCCTTACCACCCAGCGGCTAACGGCCTTGCGGAAAGGGCTGTTCGCTCAGCAAAGGATGCGCTTGGCTGTATGGGCCCGGATGTGTGGCCGGAGCATTTGGTTGAGTATATGATAGTGCAGCACACGACACCCTGTCACGAACCGGAGCCCCGCAGAGTTACTTATGGGCTGGCGTTTACGGACCGTTTTGGATCGCTTGCATCCTCTATATGCCCCTAGTAAACCTCTGGACTCCCATAGTACAACCAGACCCTTCGGGGTGGGGGATTCAGTCTATGCCAGGAATTATGGGGGTTCACCGTTGTGGATTCCCGGACGGGTGATAGATGTAACCGGGCCGTGTTCTTATAAAATAGATATGGGTCAAGGTAGAGTCTCGCGTCGGCACCAGGATCAAATCAGGGCTAGGAAGGTGCCGCCTACTGAGCTTAGTGAGCAGTTGGACAGGGGTATGGATAGGGTTGAGCCGGGGTTTGGGGACACCCATTCTTCTGATTGGAATAACGAACCGTGCAATCCAACACCTACCAGTAGCAGAGGGGCAGTTCGAGAATACTCACCCAGGGTACAGGAAGACAGTCCAGGGCCGGCGCATGTTGATCCAGTTGAAGATCGGTCTGTGGAAAGTCCTAGGGGTAGGAATGTCCCTGTCCAGCCAGAACACCTGCCTAGGGTGAGCCCGAGGCACTCAGGGCGTCTCCGACATCGACCCACATACCTCGAGGATTATGCATGCACCATTCCAGGGGAAAGGGGTGTTGTGTTCTGAGCATGCTCAAGAGAATTGGCCCCTGTTGGGATCCTTTGTAACGTTGGATGTTCCTATTGGTTAAGCCGTCTGACAGTTGGTATAAAAGAGCTGTCAGGCTGAGTTCGAGGTTCTTCGTATTGTACTTCTTCTGAATTGTGTTAGAGCTGTAACTGTGAGGTAAATAAATACTTACCGTTATAATCCACCTCTGTAATTCATCGTCTGCTCGAGAACACACCAGTTAGTCTATTCATTTCTGCATATTCTAATATTTTCCTGATCACATCCTCATCTGTGGGGATCTCTTCACTTTTCCAATTCTGTGCAAATAGAATTCTAGCTGCAGCTAATATATGAATAATTAAATATGCATTCCCCTTACTATATATTTCGGGTAAAATCTCCAACAAGAATATTTCTGGTTTTAAATCAATATGCTACTTTATCATTTTTTCCAGCCACGTATGTATTTTTGTCCATTTTTTTTTTTTTTTGCTTTTGAGCATATCTACCACGTATGATAATATGCCCCAGGTATCTGGTGGCATTTCCAGCATTTAGCCGATTTATCTTTAAAAATCTTTGCCAACCTTGCTGGCACAAAATGCCATCTATAAAACATCTTATATCAATTTTCTTTGTATGCAGTTGACATTGTTAATTTATAGTTCCTATCCCACAGTTTCTGCCATTTATCTAACCAATATATTTGCATAACCAGTTTTTTGCCCATACTATCATTGTCTCCTGCATCAGTCAGAACCCTGACACTTGTTGTTCTTCCAATTTCATGCCTAATAAGTAGCTGTATGTTTTCTTTATCAATTTTTCTTCTGTCCCTGTTAATAACTTGTCTAATTTTGTTATTTTGTTATAAAAACCATATAGTTTAACATTTTTCTCGTATCTAGAATTTATCTGCATTTGTGAGTACCATGCCATATCAATCCCTTGATCGCTCAATTCTTATTTAATTTTGAGTTTCCCCTTTTCATTCAAAATATCTTTGCACCTAACAATATTTTCCATGTTAATAACATTTGGGTGAATCAGTGCTTCCATTGTTGAAAGCCAAACTGCTATCCTCAAGTAATGTTGTTCTCTAATCTTCTCCCACACTAACACTAATGCATTCCTAATATAATGTCTTTGAAAGTAACCATGTGTTTTATTTTTCCCATACCACAAGAAGGCATGCCAGCCCAATTGCAAATCATGCCCCTCCAAAGTCAATAGTCTTGTATGCCTCAATACAATCGATTCTTTGACCCATGTGAGTACCACAGCCTGATAATACAATTCCCAATTCAGTCTACTTCTCGAATCCTGCAGCATTTTTAAGTTTATTCTTGCTTTTTTCCCTTGCCAGATATATTTTAATATTACTTTATTGAGTTCTTCAAAGTATTTTTTTCCCCAATTTTATCGGAATTGTTTGGAATAGGTATAGTAGTCTCGGTAATATATTTATTTTTATTGTAGCTATTCTTCCTATCAATGATAATTGCAGATTTTTCCATTTCTCCAGATCTGCCTTAATTTATTGCATCAGTTTATAATAATTATCTTTCTTAATTATTTCTTATCTTTCATATCTTCCTTACTCTCTTTTCTTCTTGTAATCCAAAATAATGAACATAAAATTGTTCTGCTTTTTCTATAGAATCCAATCTATGTCTTTGCTCCATCCAGGTCATCAGTATTCCCTCCGGTATCATCCATCTAAAATTTACTCCATTTTTAATGAGCTGTCTTGTCAGAAATTGATATTCCTTTCTTCTACCTCTTACTCTTCTGGGGATCTGTTTTAGGATCCCCAGAAGAAAGAAATCTACTATTTCTTTCCCTTTGTATTTTAAAGGGTCAACTCTCGCTCTTTGCAGTATCTCTGTTTTCATTGCTTTTTTAATGAATCTCACATGTACCTCTCTGGGAAGTCTGTTTCTTTTATTTTCTTTTATTTTTTTTATTTTATTTTCTTCTTTTCTTCTTTTTTTTTTAAAAAAACTTTTACTTCATAGTCAACATATATCTTAAACAAAAAATCAACCATATATATATATATAATTTCCCCCCCCTCCCTTCCCTCCTCCCATCCCAACCCCCACCCCCTTCCCCGGACTTCCCAGAACAAGTACAGGGTAAAAACATTTAACAAACCTTAATGAAAAACCCCACAAACTAACTATCTATAGATTTATCTATCACTTGTACTTTAACTCTCCTTGTTCAAAACAAAATATAACTTTTCTTGCTTAAAGGTAGTTAATCCCAATTAATTCAACAATAAACAAACAATTTAAAGCCCTTGAAAATATATTGAAAAATCTATAGCCTTGAATTTAACATCCAAAAAAAAATTCTCATTTAATCCATTAACCAAAGAGATCATATCCTTGTTCACGTTTATATAACAGTTGAAACATCCAATCATTTGACATCCAAAAGAAAATTTCTTTTTTAAAAATCCGTTTTTATAACAGTTGAAACACCCAGTCATAAGTAAAGAAAAAAAAATTTCAAAACCAAACAAATCATATCCTTAATAAAAATCTTGAATACCAACACAATCATTCACCATGTTATCCTGCCTAACAAAGAGGAATAAAATTCTTCCACTTCCATTTCCCCCTGGTTTTTTTCCGAGCCTTCTTCTTCCGCTTTATCCCACCATCTTTTATTTTTACAAGCTTTTGTGTATTCAACTGTAATTTTATCTTCCAATCCTGTGCAGCTCCTTTTAAGAAACACACCTCTTTAAATAGAATTAAGTCCATTTTTGTAAAGAAATTGTAATGTTCCATTTCTAATCCTTTTTGATATCTTGAAAATCCAAGCTTCTCCCAGCACTTTTCCTCTCATCTGCGTCAAAACCTCTGGATAGATCTCTCTCCATATCTCCGGATTAACCTCCTTCAAGCCCGTCAGTTTATTCATAGTTTGAAAAACATCCTTTCCATGTTCCTCAGGCGCTTTTTGTTCTTCCTCCTCTTTCAACATTGCAACTTTGTTAGCAATTTGAGTAATAAACTTCTCAAAGATCTCATCCAGTCTTTCCATAAATGATTTTTGCCATGCATCCACAAAATCCACTGTCAGTATTTTTTTTTAAATTTGATTTATATGCCGCCCTTCTCCAGAGACTTACAATGCGTTAAGCAATAGCCTTCATACTTTTGTATATTTTATACAAAGTCAGCTTATTGCCCCCACAAACTGGGTCCTCATTTAACCTACCTTAGAAAGGATGGAAGGCTGAGTCGACCTTGAGCCTAGTAAGATTCGAACCTGCAGAAATTGCAGGCAGCTGTGTTAATAACAGGGTGCATTAAACCACTGTACTACCAAGGCTCCTTATTTGTACACTTGTTGAATTATCTGCTGAGAAACCTCCATTCTCTTCAAAAATCTTTACTTCTGCCATCTTTTCTTATGCTGCAAACTTCATTCAGCAAAGCTTCAAAGTACTGACAGCTATAATGACCTTAACAAGCGCAAACAAGCTTTAACAAGCACTTTCCTCTTAAGCTTCCATCCTCAATCAGTGCCATTTTGGATCTCTTTAAAGCTTTCATTCAAATCTGAAAGGACTCATTATTCATCAGAGTTAAAGAAAGAAAAATACTTGCGAGAAGCTCTCCTGTTTTGTTCTGCCTGCGTGAAAATCAATCCTTGAAATCACTTGTTTCACAGGGATGGTTGTGACGCCTTAATCTGTCAAAGACAGAATCCCGAGTCTGGAGCTGCTTTCCAGGCGTTTGGGGAGCCCTCACCCTCTGCACCTCCAGGGTTAATCCTGGAGGTTCTGGGGGCTCTACCCTAAACACCTGAGCACTCACCCCCCCTCTTTGCCCGAGGGGGAAGTTCCAGCCGCCAAAACAGCTGATTTACGCTGTTTTGGCAGTTTTACAGATCCCGGGAGTAGCAGCTCGCAAAGGAGCTGCAGCGGCGCCGGCAGTGCCAGTGGAAGTCTTGGGAAGTCTGTTTCTTGTCACATATCTAATGTAGACTCTAAATTTTTGTCCATCTCAGCAAGCACCTTTTCTTTGATCACCTCTAAAGCATTTGCCAGCAGCTCTGCCATTATTTCAGCCAGGTTTTCTCCCTTTTCTTCCTCAATATTCTGAAACCGCAAATAATAATCAGCCTTATCCATCTCAAGTGATATTATTGTTTTCTCATGACTTTTGTCTGCCAGGGTAAATCTGTTATCAACCTCTTCCACTCTTTTTTCTGTTCTACTTTCTGAATGCGTTGTTCATTTTTAGTCATTATTTGTTGAAGATTCTCTATTTTGTCCTCTACTTTTCCTATTCTTTCCTTAATGTCTTCATTAAATGATAACTTTAATCTCTGACTGCATCACATTCATTTTCTCTTGCTGCAACATAAGATCCAATGACCTTTGACCTGCTGGACTAGATGCTGCTGCTGCTACTGATACTGAGGGTGGGGCAGATGTAGTTTTCTTCATTTTGAGATGCTTTAATAATTTTAAATCAATTATTGAAAATAATAACTACGATACCCCTACAGCCCCAGTATTGACTGCTAACTTCACTGTCTCCTTCCAATTCCCCCTTTTCCAAAACTATTCAGGAGTCAGAATATTCAATGTTACAGTATCCCTTTTTCCTTCTTCCTTCTTATCTTCAATCTCCAAAAATGTCAGTTTTTAAAAATTGTAATCCCAGAGGAGTGTAATTATAATCCACAAAAAAGAAGTGAGATTGTTAATTATAATACAAGAGGAAGGCAAAAATATAAATTGTAATCCAAGAGTTATTAGACTATTAGCCCCTTTATTCTTCAAAAAGTATTCTCTTCTTCTTTTACTAAATTTGTAATCCACATAGGCCCACCAAGCCCCAGAATTCAAGCCCCAGAATTCAACTCCCTTTGAAGTCTTATATCTTCAAAGGGAGAGTTCACAGAGCAGAAAGTAAAAGAAAAGGAAAATATTTTGCTGCTCTCAGCTTCTGCTCGCTTTATCTGTTTAGCTTCTGCTTAAGTTTTAAGAGCTGCACTATTTTAAAAAGTCTGTGTTTCACTCTCTGTATCAGCTATCTAACATGAACAGCTTATTGGTGTAGGTGTTATTTGTTTTAACAGCCAGTCTTTGTCTTCTTCAGCCTGTCAACGTTATATTTTCTTTTCCTTTCTCACTTGCACCTCTCAACATTTCCTACTGCCTGTAGGTGTCACTTTTGCTCTGCTTCTCTCCTTTTTCTTCCTTTTTATTTTATACTAGCTGATAACCTGGTGCTGCCCGAGTATTTATAGACGTCGAAGCATTTGTCTGACAGAGAGCCATTGAGAGGGGCCTTCCTTCCCCCTACTCCCATGCCCTCTCCCTTCTCCATCCCACCCCTTACCTGTGCCACTATCTGTTTTACCATTTCTGGGACTGGGACTGGAACATAAATCCCTGAGCTGGGCCATGCTGCGCCTCCTCCACCCCTGCTGAAATAGGCTAGGTCTTCTCTGTGGCTTGTTTCATCTCGGTTTGTGTGGTCCCGTCCTTCATGTGATGAATTGGGGCAAAGGACAGTCCTGGAAAATGGGCCAAAGCTGTGAGGTGGGGGCAGACAATCTAGTTAGACGGTGGCATGCTCAATCAAAGTCCTCTGTACTGGCCTAATCAGGCTCCCTTCGCTTCATAGGCCCACTGTGTGAGGGAGCACAGTCAATCAAAGGCCTCTGTAATGGCTTAATCAAGCTCCCTTCATAGGCCTGCTGTACAGGCCTAATCGGGCTCCCTTCATAGGCCTACTGTGTAAGGGAGGCCTAGGCCTTAAAGGCCCACTGTGTAAGGGAGCACAGTCAATTAAAGGCCTCTGTACTGGCCTAATCAGGCTCCCTTCATAGACCTACTGCTGTACTGGCCTAATCAGGGTCCCTTCCCCCCCTCCCATGACATCACAAACAAATGTCACTCTAGGACGCCGCACTCACTCTCCTTAAAGGCCCAGGCTTTCCAGAGTTATACTGGAACACACAGACACAGACACACACACACAAACACATACCCCAGAGGTGTCTTACCCCCACAGTGTTTGTCTCCGGAGGATAAGTCATCTGTGTATCAAGTTTGGTCAAAATTGCTCGAGGCATTCCAGAGTTATGTTTGAACAAACATACTCTCAGCCCCTCTGGAGCTGTCAGTGCTTCACCGGGCGCAAACGAACATGCACACACGAAAAGGAGGATTCTTTCCAAAACCCGGCTTAATGGAGGCAACACAGCAGCGTACAGTAGAGATTGAGCTGCTAAGCAAAACAAAGTCAGAGACGCCCTAGTTCTCTGCCCGTACTGTTTTATAGGGCATGGATACAGTTAACTATCATTAAGCAGGCAATGATTTCTCACAGCTGTCACAATCAAAGCTGCCGCTTGTTCCGTTCATGCTCGTTGCAGACATAGGACGTCATTCCCCTCTGCACTATTATCTCTTCAGCAGCTGATTTACGTTCCCATTCCACTCCCCCTCTTCATTATCTCTTCAGCAACTGATTTACGTTCCCATTCCAACCTCCCTCTTCTTGCCTTCCATCCATCACCCACTATTAGTGTACATGGTGTCCTAACGCAACACCCCCCCCCCTCCACCATGTTTTGTTGCTGGAATTCTTCAGTATTCTCCGGATCCCCTTCATGTTCTTCAATACCATCCATCAAGGTGATGTGTTGTCAAGGGGCTTTTGATACTCGACATGCGCCCCCCCCAATCTCGTCCTGTAGAGACAAAAAGATAGGATTAGCAGGTCTTTTCCCTTAGGGATAGCTCCCAGGTTTGTGTGGGTGTGCTCTATGGAATCGCTTCAGCAATCGAGTGGCATTTAGATCCTTTGGTCGTACCCATGTTGCATCTGTATCGGGGTATCCTTTCCACCGCACCAGGTATCTAAATGTCCCGTGATACAGTTTTGAGTCAGGTATTTTCTCTACTTCATATGTTTCCTGTCACTGGTCCTGGGTTCGTTCCAGGAGATTGCATGCCAATAGCCGATTTTAGGAGGCTACTGTGGAATACAGGGTGTATCCTTTTTAGTAGAGGTGGAAGTCTCAAGGAGACGGTGACGGAGTTTATGACCTTAGTAATGGTGAAGGGGCCTATATATTTGGGGCCTAGCTTCTTGCTGGGTATACGCAATTTTATATATTTAGTAGATAAATATACCTTATCCCCCACCTTAAAGAGTGGAGCATCACTCCTCTTGTCGGCTTGTTGTTTATATGCTTTTGTGGCTTTTGTTAACGCATTCTTTATATGTGGCCAAACCCTGTTTATTTTCCTTGTTCAGTCGCCAGGCGTATGTGATGTTTGTATGTCGAGTTCTGGGATAGCGGGAAATTCCTTTTCTGACACCACCTGAAATGGGGTATATCCTGTGCTACTATGTACTGTATTATTGTAGGCTGACTCAGCGAATGGTAATAGGTCATACCAATCATCCTGTTGGTAGCATACGTAGGAGCATAGATATCTCTCAACCATTGCATTGGCTCGCTCGGCCGTCCCATTGGTACTCGGATGGAATGCAGAACTAAGTTCTTGGTCGGTTCCTATTTGTCATAGGAACAGTTTCCAGAATCGGGCAGTAAATTGAGGACCCCTGTCGGATATAACCCATTTAGGTACACCATGGAGATGATATATGTGCTGAACGAACAGTTTTGCCAGACGTCTAGCAGAAGGCAGACCTTTACATGGGACGAAATGTGCCTGTTTAGAGAACAGGTCAATGACCGTCCAGATTACAGTATGTCCTTTGCTCTTAGGTAGCTCAACAACAAAATCCATGTCTACCTCATCCCATGGTCTACATGGATCAGCGACTGACTGTAATAGGCCGGGTGGTTTCCCTACTAGTGGCTTGGCTACTGCACAGACAGGATAGCCCCGTACATATTCCTCTATATGGTTCCGCATGCACGGCCACCAGAATTGCCATCGTAATAAATGTAATGTTTTGACGAACCTGAAATGTCCGGCCGTTTTCACATCGTGACATTGTTTTAAGATTTTGTCCCTTAAGGGGTTTGGGATATACAATTTGTCCCCCCTCCATGCCAATTCTCCTCTCTGCATCACTAATTGGCGATTCGTTGCTAAGCAGGGGTCCGTCACTATTTCCTTTTTTAAGTCTACTATCCAGGGGGATACCGCCTGGGGTACATCTCTTACTTGTTTTCCTGTTTGCCGAGGCAGCAGCAAGGATTGTGGTGAGTCATCCCGCTTACTCTCATATTGGGACATACGAGATAGAGCATCCGCTAAATAATTTTTTCTGCCTGGTATGGTCTTCAGTGTAAACGTAAACCTGCGGAAATATTGTGCCCATCTTGCTTGTTTGGGTGATAACCTACGGGGTGTCTGCAGAGCCTTCAAGTTCTTATGATCCGTCCATACTTCGGACTGCACATTGGTGCCTTCTAGCAAATGTCTCCAGGTCTGAAGACCACATTTGATGGTGTAAGCCTCCTTTTCCCACACGGTCCAGTTCCGTTCTGTGGGAGTTAGTTTTTGAGAGGTGTATGCACATAGGTGGAGTATGCCTTGAGTGTCCTGTTGTAGCAGGACTTCACCCACTGCTACCTCGCTTTCGACCGCTTGGATAACGAACGGCTGTGTCGTATCAGGATGCCAAAGTATTGGTTCTCTGGCGAATAGAAATTTCAAAGTCTTGAACGCCCTTTGACAGGATTGTGTCCATTCTAGTATCTGTTTTGGTTTTTGTTTTCCTACCCCCAGATCCCGTGTTTGTAGAAGATCTGTTAGGGGTAGGGCTATCTGGGCAAATGTGGGAATGAACCTTCTATAAAAGTTTGCAAACCCGAGGAAGCTCTGTAGCTGCCTTCGGGTCTTTGAAGCCTGCCATTCCAACACTGTTTTCACCTTGTTGGGGTCCATTTCTATCCCCACTCCCGTGATCCTGAATCCAAGATTGTCAATCTCTGTTTTATGAAACTGACATTTTGAAAGTTTCACAAATAACTGGGCATTTAACAGTTTTGTTAGAACCTGTCTCACAAGTTGTTTATGTTCTTCCATGGTGGTGGAATATATCAGGATATCGTCCAAATAGACTAGGACTCCTCTATACAGATGGTCATAGAGCACGCTATTAATAAGTTGCATAAATACTGCAGGAGCCCCCTGCAACCCGAATGGCATAACCTGAACTTGTAACTCCCAAGAGGACAGTTGAAAGTTGTCTTCCACTCATCATAGTCATGGATACAGACTCTGTAATATGCTTCTCGTAGATCGAGCTTGGTGAAAATCTTACCAGTAGCCAAAGTGGAGAGCAGGTCTGTCATAAGGGGTAACAGGTACAAGGGTTCCACACATACTGCATTCAATCCCTGAAAATCAACACATAAGCAAAGGCCACCATCTTTCTTCTCAAATAGTACCGGCACTGCCATGTGTGATCTGCTGGGTTTTATGAATCCCCTAGCCAGATTACTATCGATATATCGACGTAGCTCCTCCAGTTCCTGGGGAGTCATTGCATACATGCGAGGTTTGGACAACCAAAGACCAGGCTTCAGTTCAATAGCACAGTCGGGGCGATGTGGTGGGAGGGATTCACATTCCTTTTTGCTGAATACACATTTTAAGTCCCAGTATATCTTTGGGACCCCCTCCAGTAGGGATGGCTCTGTTTCTCGCCCCACAGCTCCTTTACTAGAACCATCCTCTTGGGCTTCAGGACCTAATACCATTCTTAGTTTGCTGTAACCCCCCTCCCACCAAATGGTGGGCTTCCACTTGTCCAACCATGATAGCCCAAGGATAACAGGTTCTATCATTGTCTCCACTACCACAAATCGCAGCAACTCCCAATGTTGTCCAATTTCAAGTCTTGCCAGTTCTGTCACATGTGTAGCAGGCTGTCCGCCTAGGGTTGAGCCGTCCATTTGTTCGAACTTAATGGGAGTCTGCAGAGTTATAATACGAAGACCCAACCCTTCAGCCACTGACCTCCACAAGAGACAGCGCGTACACCCAGTGTCAACCAAAGCCCCTATGTGTTCTGCCTTACCCGTTTTTGGGTGTTTCAATGTTACTTGGACTATAAAGGAATGTATAGGAGCACATACCATAGGGTCTCGGGGATCCGTCTCATCTTCGGTAACCTCCGGCTCTTCTGGTACCCGAGCGGTTCCCGAGCGACCATGTCTTTCTTCACATCTACTAAGACTGCTTTCCATTGCTTGCATTGCACTACAAGAACATTCCAACGTCACTTGTGACCATGGGTTGGTTCTTTCCCCAGGATTCAATGGTTGTGGAGCTGATACCCAGAGAGGTGGAAATGGACACTCGACGGCTCTATGCCCCTCCTGATCACATCGGTAGCATCGAAACGGACGTCTTGGAGGAGCAGTAGATCTGGCCCCTATAGGCATGTCTGGTCTCACTACTCCTTGGCCCATTTGCAGTCTTTCCAATAGTTTTCGTGGTTGGCCCAGTACCTCACCTCGTGTACGAAACTCTTTTAACCCAGTTCTATGGCCGCTTTATACCACTCCACAATACGAGGACCAAGCCCCCTATAAACACAAGCCTGGCGTAGCTTGTACGTATTCTTTAGCTGCTCGACCCCTTTGCCTCAATGAGACTAAATCTTCGACAATTGCTTGAGTACTCGCATCATCCTCGAACCTACACTGCAGGGCTTCCAGAAAGCAACCTAAATCCGGGAGCTCTCAGGCATGCATGTTGTGTAATCCAGCTACCCAGTCAGCCGCATCACCAGTTAAGTTCATAGTAACAACCACCACTCTCGCTCGCGGAGAGGCATAGAAATGTCCATAGGCATCCATGTAGCTAATTACTTGGCTCAAAAAGAGAGCCACACGTTCCGGATTACCGTCAAAAGTAGTCTGCAATGGAGGAGGCCCCCAGGGGATTTGCTGTGGCCACAATCCAGGCACCCAAATAGGACCTGGGTCCCTACCACGTGCAGAGCCTTCGCCTCCCTAATGGCTTCTCCGTGCTTCTGTCTGTTGATGCCTAACCTCTGATTCCCTTTCCCTTTCTCGATGGACCCTCCCATCGAGGACCCTCGATGGACCCTCCCATGGGTTTGGATTGTTCCATGTGACCCCAACGTTGGTATCGTCTCAGGGAGGGTGGGTTCCTCCCCCTCCCCCGATACCGCTCTTTATCCATCCTCAATTTGTGACTGGCCAGTCTAAATCTGCTCTCAGACATTCCTACCGATGTTCCACTCCCTCCCTGCCAGGTAGCCGATGATTCCAACCCTGGAGCCCATGGCTGCCAAGAAGGAGCATCTCTAAAGCTGGCCTCCCCAAACCTCTCTCTCAACAAATCCATCGTGGTTACTCCCGATCCAGTGCAGTAACCTCACTCTCCCTCTTCCTCGTCAGTCCACTGTCGTTCTCTCCAACCTTGATATTGCGGACCTGAGGGGGGTGGTGTTGGTGCCTGAAACCCCAGTTTCCCCCACAAAGCTGAACTACGCCACCAATGTCCTGAGGATGGCTGGGTATTTTCTGCAACCGTACTCTTCTGACTCCCCTGCCTCTCCTCTGGTTGAACCGCTCTCTGTTTGGGACGCACCACCAGCTGTTCACATTCCCCCTGTTCTTCTTTTCCATCCTTCGTCCCTTCAGGCACTTCCAAATCCAAAATGGCAATCCCCTCTTCTGTACCTTCTGCCATATCTCTCTCACTTTACACCTCTTTCTTGAAGATGGAAATCTGGTCTCTGACTTTCTGTCAGCCCCTCTGGAGCCGCCAGTGTTTCACTGGGTGCAAACGAACATGCACACACGAAAAGGAGGATTCGTTCCAAAACCCGGTTTAATGGAGGCAACACAGCAGCGTACAGTAGAGATTGAGCTGCTAAGCAAAACAAAGTCAGAGACGCCCTAGCTCTCTGCCCGTACTGTTTTATAGGGCATGGATACAGTTAACTATCATTAAGCAGGCAATGATTTCTCACAGCTGTCACAATCAAAGCTGCCGCTTGTTCCGTTCATGCTCGTTGCAGACATAGGACGTCATTCCCCTCCGCACTATTATCTCCTTCAGCAGCTGATTTACGTTCCCATTCCAACCTCCCTCTTCTTGCCTTCCATCTATCACCCACTATTAGTGTACATGGTGTCCCAATGCAACATCTGCCCTCCACCATGTTTTGTTGCTGGAATCCTTCAGTATTCTCCGGATCCCCTTCATAGTCTTCAATATCATCCATCAAGGTGATGTGTTGTTGAGGGGCTTTTGACACTCGACACATACATACATACATACATACATACATACATACATACATCCTTTTAGATAGACAGACAGACAGACAGACAGACAGACAGACAGATAGATAGATAGTATTATCCAGTCCAAGTTTTTTCAAAAAAGGTTCTCTAAGTCCAAATTTTATAGTCCTCGAAAGTTTCCAAGTTAGTCAATATTATATTTTAGGTCGCCAGTCCAGCTTCCTAGTTTCAAAGTTCTTTCACTCTTTTAAAAAGTTCTCTTGTCTTTCTTTCCGGTTTTAAAAATGGCTCTCAGGCTTGCTCGCCACTTTTCTTGGGAGGTGGAAGGAAAACTATTTCACCTCCTCCTTTTTGGGTCCCACTTCCACCCAGCTAATTTACAGGGGGCTTGTTTCTCAATAGAACTTAGAAATCTCTCACCCAGATCGTTCACACTGTTCCTCAGTCTTTCGCGCTGTCTTCATCGGCCGGCTGTCACAGCTTCATTCAGGCACGCAATGGCCGTCTTCTTCTTCCTTCTGGATTGAGAGCCTTCTCCAGATCAATCAGGGAGATTGCTGACTCTCTGAAATCGACTAAGTGTGCTCTCTTACTTCATCACCCCTCCGAGGTGATTTAGTTGCATCCGAAACCTCCTTGCAGTTTGAACTTTGGCACAAACCCACAAAATCCCGTGGAGATGCGTCATGTCACCACGACGTCATCCCCACCCTTTATACCATTTCTCCATCCCCAGATAACAAAATTATACACTCTTTGTTATTGCTTGGGCAATATAAAGTCAGATTTCCCTTTTACCTGTTGAATCTGTCCTTTGAAATATTAACTAACTCTTATGTAGAATATTTTAGCTGACCCCCCTTTTTCATTATTAATAGAGTTCTTTGAAAATATTAAATTTTTATTCCAGATATCCATTGTAAAGAGGAACACTGTACAACACAACAAAATCATCACAATATATTGCTAAATGTCTAGACTCTAGAAAGATTCAGAAAATATGCATGCAGTGTGGAAACATTTCCAGGTCCATTTGGACTACAGCTGGATACACAATTAAATCTCACTATTTCACTGAGCTTTATGCATACCTAACAAAAGCTGCCTTCTATCTGCCTGATTTGCACACTATCCAGTCATAATATGATTTGATTTTGACTCTGTGTGTTCTTTAAATTCAGTCAAATCTCCTTTACACAGTAAATCACAATTTAGAAATAACCACTAGATGTTTTCACATTACACGGTGCATTAAAAAAAAATCTTATAGCTTGTGCATGCTACCATCCAATTCAATCATGTTCTGTATTTTAAGTTTTTAGGTTCAATATATTGTTTACAAACCATTATGGGGGAGATAACACAATCCAGTTGTAAGTCAAAACCACGCAAATTAAATTACAGCCACAGATAAGTGAACAAACTTTTTGGATTAGGCTTGTTCCATATTTTTAAACTGGATGAAACCAGGAATCATGTATAAAGCAAGCAACCGGAAGGTAGGTAGAGTGCATAGGGCTGAGAAACAAACATGTAAAACGCGCCCCCTTACAGCCTGTTTTTGGTCACCAGGCTGCTGTAGGAGGTCGTGGGGGCCAAAAACAGGCCAAAACCGGGCTGAACTCCCCCCCATGGCCCATTTTTGGCCACCAGGTTGCTGTAGGGGGCTGTGGGAGCCAAAAACAGACCAAAAACACCTCTCCCCCTCCCCTCCCCGTGGCCCATTTTGGCCAGCAGAGGCACCGCAAGCCAATCCTTTTGTTATTTCCAGGCCGGCTTCATGGGCCAGATTTAAGCACCCTATGGATTGGATGCGGCCCGCTGGCCTTGAGTTTGACACCCCTGCTGTAGACTCATTCTGATATCTAAACTATTCACAAGTGGGTGGATTAAAAAGACAAAAAATAAAGGCTTAAAAAGGCTAGGAAAAAAAAGTTTTGATTTATAATTCCAGTTCTCACTAGAGCAATGAAGTTGCTTTATTTACACGTAACAATTTTGCACTGGAAAACATGAATTGCATTTGTACTTCAGTATAATTGTAATTTTCAACATAATTTATTCCCGATAATTTTATATATTTTTATTAAAGGATTTAAGCGGAATAAGAATTAATGCAAACTAGATTAGAACAAAAAGTAAAAAAGAGAGAGAAATAACAGAAAAGGCTAAGAAAAGAAAATAGAAAAAAGACAGACACCTAGCAAGAGATGCAGAGGTATACAGAAGTAACTTCTGATATTTGTCACAGTTATAAGTGCAATTATATTTTAATATCTTTCTAAAATTATATCATGACTCTCTCCATTCTATAATCTACCATATCTAATCATCAAAACCATAAATCACAAGTTCATGTTTTTTAAAGTCCATAAGGATAGGGCAAATATATGTAGATGTTGTCCTTTTTCTAATCAAAGAAGTCAGTTTGTCCATCTAAGCAAGTTCTGTCAGTTTCACCAACCATTCCTCTATAGTGGGTAGTGCTGAATTGTTCCATCTTTGTGTATATCTTGCACAGGAATAGAATAGAGTGGAGTGGAGTGGAGAGTGGAGTGGAGTGGAGTGGAGTGGAGTGGAGTGGAATTGAATTGAATTGAATTGAATTCTTTATTGGCCAAGTATGATTGGACACACAAGGAATTTGTCTTGGTGCATATGCTCTTGGAGTACATTCGTCAAGAATCATAAGGTACAACACTTAATGATAGTCAAATAAGCAATCAAATCATATTAGGAAACAGTCAATATAAATTGTAAGGATACCAGCAAGAGGAGGTTCAAGATTTTAAAACACAGAAGAAAAAAAGCTCTATTTAACTAGGGAATTGTAATAATTGAGATACTATTAATTGCATATTGTGTTGAAAGCAGAAATGGTTAAATTGTGGTTTGGAGGAATATATGGGGGAAATTATTTGGTTTATTATTATTGGTAAATATAATTAATTGATTTGTAAGAAATTGGATTGCATGGAAATAATTGGAATATTCATGTTCATATTGATTAATATACAAAAAAGGTAGTTATATAACTAATTGATTTATATTAAAATGTTGAATTTGTATTAAACAACTGTATTACATAATTAACCAATGTGAGGATGGATATAAAAATAGATGACAATGGGAAGGGGTATAATATAGAATAGAAGGGAAAAATTGAATTTGATTAAGATTAGAGATGAGGATGAAGGGTAATATTGGTTTTTTAAAAAAATAGATGAGGAATAAATATGGTAAAAAGGAAATATAAAAATTGTAAATTTAATTGAAATGACTAAATACTGTGTTGGAAGAAATATCCTTCTGGGTTCTGCTCCAAGTGGGGAAAAAGACACTGGAAACATGGAGACTGCTTGGAAAGATGGTTTAATGGTGGACAGGATCACATGGCTTGATGGGGCCCATTGTGTTAGTTTCTGTTGCTATTGTGTTGCAAATGTCCTTTGACAAAGGATTGAGTTTCTGCCTCTGGTCCATTAACAAAGGGTGGGGGGGCAGGAAGGTGAGAGTTGCTTTGTCTGTAAAATATGCTTCTCCATTTCTCATACAGGAAAATATAATATTCTGCCTTTTTAATATTTCCCAAAATATTTCATTCTTCTAGGAAAGGGGTGGGTGCTAACCTCCTACAACTGTTTAAATTTGTGAACTGGCCAAATACTCTGTTCAAAGAAAATACATTGTATGTTTGTATGTGTGTTTCTAATTATTGCTATTTGTTCTCTTTTATTCTTTAAAGTTTAACAATTCATTCTTTATCTTAATATCTTAATATTTGTTTGGGGTTGGCTTTCTTCCCTTTCATCTTTTTTATTGTACAGCAATCTTTCTCCTCAAACCTACCACCTCTGTCTTTTCTTTCTTACTTACTTTCTCTTCCCCCGCTCTTCTTCTTCTCCCTACTTCCTCTTTCTTTCTCCTTCTCCTCCTCTCTTCCTCCCTCTCTTACCTTCACTCCTACTCTAATTTCCCTTTCCTTCCTTCATCCCTCTCTATTACTGTATCCTTTTATGTACATGGACTACTCAGAGGGCTGAAAACGTTATTTTTGACTGGTCCTCGCACTTTTGACCAGTCCTCGAACTTACGACTGTCCTCACAATTTACGTTTTTGCCTTATCTTGTCACCATGGTGAAGAGAAGCAGTTGTGAAATGAGTGACACGGTTGTTAAGAATGGTACAATGGGCATAAATGATGATAACTGCGAAGACCGGTCAAAAGTGTGAGGACCTGTCAGAAATCACATTTTTCAGCCCTCTGGGTAGTCCTTTTGTGCACAGGGACTACTCAGAGGGCTGAAAAAGTTATTTTTGACTGGTCCTCGCACTTTTGACCAGTCCTCGAATTTACGACTGTCCTCACATTTTACGTTTTTTGCCCTATCTTATACCATGTTGAAGAGAAGCAGTTGTGAAATGAGTGACATGGTTGTTAAGAATGCTGCACGGGCATAAATGTGAGGATGGTCATAAGTGTGAGGACCAGTCAAAAGTGCGAGGACCTGTCAGAAATGACTTTTTTCAGCCCTCTGAGTAGTCCCTATACACATAGCCATGGCCACCCGGTCACATGACCAGCTAGCCACACCCACTCAGTCACATGACCTCCAAGCCACGCCCACAAAATAAGCCACACCCACAGAACCGGTAGTAAAAAAATTTAGAACCCACCCCTGGTTGGGGGTCACCACAACATGAGGAACTGTATTAAAGGGTCGTGGCATTAGGAAGGTTGAGAACCACTGTTCTAGATAGTTTCTTTGGCATGATGTTTAGTATGAAAGATATAGTATTTTTTTAAACAAACTCCTTTAAAATCCTAACATAAAGTTCAACCCTTTTACTCATTTCTTTTCCCATTGGTCTATCTGCCAAAATTCTTAGCCTACTTTATTATATGTTCTTTAATCTGTTTTTCCTCTGTTTCAAATTTCAATTAAATGTTATACATTTTACTTTTTTATTATAGCCAATGGATTTGTTAATACTTGTAAAAATTATATGCTAGCTGTCTATTACACCATTCCACTAGAAATTAATGGTATGTGAAGATTTCCTCCATTTTATTCATTAATTAAGGCAAGCCAAGTTAAGAGTGTCTAGTCATCTATGAGTTTCCATTGCTGCATGTGGAGTTGAACCCGTCACAGTAATTCAGAAGTTTCAAAACAATTAAATTGGGAGAACTTAATATATAGTTATTCTCTTTACACTGTGTTCTTAAATATACTTACTTAAGTATTATTTATTTCATAGTGCTTTGAAACATACAACAGAACAGAGAAAGTATTTTTTAAATAAAACAATACTACTGTGTCTTATGCAAGGCTTGTCTAATTGCTCTAAAAGTACGGATAGGGTTGCCAGGTGTCCACTATTTGAGCAGACAGTCCACTTTTTTCACATTATGTTCACTATTTTTTTTCACAAAATAGTGGACATTTTTTTTATTCAAAAGCTTTATTATGAAATGGTACGTAATCTAAAGCTGTATAGTCTAAGAGAATAAGGATAGGAGAATCGCGTTTTGTCTTTTTTTTCATAAGTTAGAATGAGACAAAGATCGAATATCCATTGAACTCGATTCTCCGAAAAAATTAATGATGAGATTAAAATAAAAATATATTATAAAATTATGTACAGTTCACATTTTTAAAATGTATTGTAGCTTGTGTCGACTGATCTAAAATGGCGTCGAGTGATGAGAGTGATAGCGGCGAGATTTCGAATTCTTTAAAACGAAAGAGAGGAGTGTGCAAATACACCAAAGACTGGGAAGCTACTTTTGCATGGATTACCAACAACGAAACCAACAGAACAAATACGACGGCCTACTATAAATTGTGTCAGAAATGGTTCACAATTGAATATAATGGTATAAAAGCTGTCACACAGCATGCAAGCATAAAAAATCATTTAGATAAGGAGAAAATAGCTTCCAGCAACAAGCGAATCAATTTGTTTTTCATTGTTAAAGACTCCTCTTTAAACTGGATACCTCTAAAATCGTATTTTATTTCTCCTGGATCTGATGAGTGCCATAAGGTTATCTGGAACCTTATTTCGGATCAGGAAAATGAACTTGCAAAGGATGATGAACCAACAATTTCAGAATTGTATTTATATTTCACACACTTCTTCATGTCAATAATGCAAGACACCCTACTGAAGCTGGAAAGCAAGAAAATTCTTGCATGTGATCTTCACATTATCAAGTGTAAGCTGCGTGATTCTTTGCAAAAAAAATACGATGAGCAGTTTTTTGGAATAAAAGTTTTATTTGCCTTACGTAAAAAACATTTGCTGGAGAATGCCGTGCAAAAGTTCAAGAAAGAAGCCATCAACGTGTATCAAAGAGCCATTGCGTACCTAGAAAAGTGGTATAATTTCACCGATTCAGTATATGAGACGCTAAGTTGTTTCAATCTAATTGATCGTAATAACCCTTCAACTTTAGAAGAAATGACGAACATCTGGTTATTATCACCATGGCGAGAAGAACTTCCACCCAACACTCTCTTCGATAAAATTTCTGCCTCAGAAGAAGTTTATGTTCATCTGCAGGGCGATTCATCTCTTGATAAGTGGATGTACTTTTTCAAGAAAGAGCCAGCTCCGAGTTTACTGAAACTGTTCCAGTATTGTGCATCAATTCCGGTATCAAATGCAAACGTTGAACGAATTTTCAGCGTCATGGGAAATTTGTGGACTGACAAACGTAACCGACTGCTTGTACCATCAGTTCGAAGTGAAATTTGTATATTTTTTAATATTTCTCAACATTGTACTGAAATTAAAGAATTATTCCTTAAACACAAAGAATTGATCAAAGCTGCGCAGTCAAATAAAAAATTACACACGACAGCAAAGTAAAATGTAATTTAATATTTTACATATTATTATAATATATTTGATGTTTTGAATTTTAAGTAAAGTTTTGAAGTGATTATTTTAATACGTGTTAAAATGTTTGTAAGAAAATATATAATTTAATTGTAATTTTTTTAAATTTTTTTTACTACTTAAACCCCCCCCCCCGCTTGTACGCTATTTTTTGGAAGCAGACTTGGCAACCCTAAGTACAGATTGGTCTTGAAGTACATTTATTTCACCAGCAAAGCATGGTGAACGCAGAAACTCTGTGTTTTGAAATCTGAGCTAGCTCTGTCAGAGAGGTGGGGGAGAATGGATTATTGGCAGATGCTGCTTGTTGAATTCTCCCATGTGGTCTACCAAGAAAGGCCTGTTTCCTTCCCTTTTCCCACTTCCTGAGCTCTGCAGATAATCGCAAGGTAAGTGAATGATTGTGAGGGGCGGAGGAGGCCCAAGTGGCTATAGACCATCCAAGTGGGGCATGGGATAACTTGGGGGAGGGGAGGGCTTGGAAAGGCCCATGGCAGGTGGGTTTGTACCTGCACTTGGCCCTCCAGGGTCACCCTGAGGTACCTCATGTGCACTTAAAGAGCGGTGCATTTATTTAATGAATTTAATGAATTCATTGAGGACAGCAGGAATGGGAGGGTCGTTGATGTGGTTCATTTAACACCCCAATTTTCTACAGTAATGGGTATTACTCGAGGATTACTTGCACTATGCAGTAGATCTCCTACCAACTCCCTGACCCATTAGGGCTAGTGTTTCCTAAACTTCTTTCACTGATAATAGCAACTGCAGGTTCTCCCTCACTTGTACAAAAAAAAAGATTGTAGAGAAAGAAAAAAATTATTGTCAATTCATTAAGGCATTTGACAAAGTAAATCACATAAATAGTTTATCTTACTATTTGGTAAGATAAAAATATGTGCATTAGATTAGACAACATCACCGCTAAATTGATTTGTAACTTGCT
This sequence comes from Pantherophis guttatus, assembly GCF_059756535.1. Lineage (NCBI taxonomy): Eukaryota > Metazoa > Chordata > Lepidosauria > Squamata > Colubridae > Pantherophis > Pantherophis guttatus. The sequence goes on from NC_142066.1 coordinate 93,454,371, forward strand.
GACTAGCCCTTAATAGAACTACATCTACAGGGAGGGAAGCATGTAGTGGGGTATCCCCCAAGCTTCTGTCTTAGACTCAGTATTCTTCAACACCTTCATAGATGTTTAGATACTCCTCAAAATTGCAGATGACACCAAGCTGGGAGGAATAGCCAATACTTTAGAAGATAGACTCAAGATACAGAAGGATCTTGACTTGAATACTGAGTCCTATCCAACAAAATTGCAATTTAGTTATGGAAAAAAATAAGGTTTGCCCTTAGGCAAGAAAAATTAAATTCCTAGGTGTAGAATAAGTGGTATCTGGCTCAACAGCAGTAACTATGAGAGGGATCTAAGACTCCTAGTAGATAACCACTTAAATATGAGCCAGCCATGTCCTGCAGCACCCTAAAAAGCAATGCGGTCTGAGGCTGCATTAACAGAGGGATAGAATCACGATCACACGAAATGTTAGTATAGTTTTATACTGCAGAGAAGAGCAACAAAAATTATTAGGGAACTGAAGGATGAAAGATATGAAGAATGGTTGCAGGAACTGGGTATCTCAATCTAATGAAGAGAAGAACTAGGAGTAACATGATAGCAGTCTTTCAATATCTAAAGCAGGCGTCACCAACCTTTCGGACTTCAGGAACACCACTAAATTCATAATTTTAAATCCTGCGGACTACTAATATGACCTGCCTAATGACCAGATGGGTGTGTGTGTGTGTGTGGCTAGGTGGTCATGTGACTGGGTGAATATGGTCAATTCGATGTCACTCGCATTGAGAGGCGCCTTGACAGCCTCTACTCGCCCCTCCCCTCCCAGCCACTCCTTGCCTGCCAGCCCGGGCTCCTTAGGGCCCCAACAGGAAGCAGTTGTTGGAGCTAAGTAGCCACCATGAGAAAGAGTTGGCAAAACAGCTGGCTCAGTTCAAATTGGATCTGACCGAGAAGGAGGCTCATCAGAAGCACATCACTGAGGACTATGAGCATAGGCTTTCCAAGCAAAGGGAAGACCTGTGGGAGTGCAAGGTCAGGTACCGACACCTGAAGGCTCAGCGGGCTGAGATGGTTAGCCAGTTTCAGGCCATGATGCAGTCCCACTGGAACAAGGCCCTCCAACTCTTCCCTACAGCGGCACTTCCCTCCAGCCTTTGCCCAAAGCTCTGCACCAGGAGGCTGAAGCAGACCCCAAGTAAGAATTTCTGCCCCCCTCCAACCCACACAAAAAGACCCCAAAGGAGGAGACTCTCTGCAGCAAAACAAACGTTCATTGCACGTATCCAGCCCAGGGGCCATAGTGTGAGGACCCCTGATTTAATGCAATATTAAAAATGCAAATAATTTTTCTGCGGACCACCAAAATTTTCTCTTGGACCACCAGTGGTCCATGGACCACCAGTTGGTGACTACTGATCTAAAGGGCTGTCACAAAGAAGAGGAGGACAACCTATTCTACAAAGCACCTGAGGGCAGGAGAAGAAGCAATAGATGGAAACTTACTAACAAGAGATCCAAGCTAGAACTAAAGAGAAATTTCCTGATGGTAAAAACAATTACATCATGGAGCGGCTTATCTATGGAAGTTGTGGGTGCTCCATCACTGAAATTTTTAAGAAGAGATGAGATGATTATTCATCTGAAATGGTATAGGTTCCAAGATCCCTTCCAACTCTGTTATTCTATTATTCTGTTAGATTGTTTTCTAGGCAGCATCTCTTTCCCTTGTCCCTCAAGGTCATTTCTGTTCCAGTTGAGGTGACAGTGAAACTGACCTACTTAAATGGGTCCAGTTAAATCTGCTCATTAAATTTTAATGGGATGATTTTCCTAGAAGAGCCATATGTATGTATTTTACACTTTCTGAAACAAATTTTACTTATTGTCAATATCTAGTACAGTTTGTACTAAATTATTATTAAATATTTAATAATTTCAAAAACAATATAGTATTTCCATGTAGTTTGACAGCTCCCCTTCCTTACAAGTAAACAGTATAGTACCAGCCTCTCTGAAAGTACCATAAATAGTGCTAATTTTAAAAATAGTTTGACAAGTGACAAACTGTTAATATTTGTTGTTTCTCTAAAATGTCCCTGAGGATTTTTAAAAATAAAGCTAAGGTATCACTTCTATATTACAAACAAAACTTAAAATAAAATTTATAATTTATGTCTTCTAATGTCTGGCTTTTGACTGACCAGGTATAAATTCAATAAATAGCTTTATGGAGACACTGAATGTTTTCCTGGCCAAAGGTTCACAAAAATCCATGAATGATAAGAATTTGTGGCAAATAGAAAATCTTTTAATAGCTATAAATGTTCTTAATTTATAGTTTTAGTAACTTGATTTAGTAACAATTTAGTTACAAAAACTATTTGTAAAGTTGCTTGGTCACTCACTGAACATTAACTGAAATCAACTTCAAAATTAAGAGTATTTACTTTTAATCTCACATTCTAGGACAAAACTATGAGATACAGTATTACTGTTTTATAGGCTTCCATGACTACTAGATGGATCTCAGCTGCAGTTGTTTTTACATTTAAGAAAGTAAAAGAAGCATGTTTATGTAACAGTGGATATTTTTGTGATCATTTTAGTTTCACAACCTCTGCCACCTTTTTGTCCATTAGCAATAGTCAGGCACCAGTAGGAGATCAGCCCCAGAACTATTTTTCTTACCCCTCACACATTTTTAGGTCCAGAGCCAAACCTGATTGTCTCTGATTTAAATATTTCCTTTTTATTTAAATAATTTATTATAAAAGGACAGCCTTTTTTTTCATTTAAGACAAACCAGATTTAAAATATGTTGATTTTAGCCCTATTTTCCAGAATGTGTACTTAAAAAGAATGCCAGTTTGGCTTAGTTCTAAGGCACAAGGCTAGAAGCTGTCCATTGTTACAGAAACTGTGAATTCTGCTCCCGCCTTAGCTATGAAAGCTGGCTGGGTGACTGTGGGCCAATCACTCCTTCTCAGCCAACCCATCTCATAAGATTGCTGTTGTGAGAAAAATAGGAGAAGGAAGGAGTATTATGCACATTCACCACCTTTACTAATTTATACTAATAATAAAGGTGGGATAAAAATAAATTTAAAAGTAATTTTTTAAAAAAATTATTTCAGGTGATGAAGGTGTTTAGTTTTCTGCTTTTCTTACTCAGTACGTAATTGATCTAATACTTTTTTTCCTGCTTTGCAATTGTGAAGGAAACACAGCTGTTTCATTGTTTCTAAAGCTAGGTAACTGGGACAAAATTATATAAATTGTTTATATAATTTTCTAATAAGCAACAGATCGCGTTTCAGGTGGATGGTTCCAGCCAGCGCTGCCCCCTGAAAACACTTTCCTCCCCGATTCCAAAAATGGGGCATGCAGAGGCAAAAAAAGCATTGCGTTTTCAGGCAGTTCCAGGTGGCTGAAATTGCGGCAACAGTGTTTTTGGTTGGCAGCGCCTTGCCTTATGCCCCCTGCGCAGCACTTGCTTCGCCATCCGAGTCCCGACCTTCGTGCTTCCTTGGGCTGCTTCAGGAATCAGGCTCTGACCGAGGCAGCAAAGGCGCAGGGGGCTTGCTGGGAAGCCCCGCATCATGTTTACAAGATAGCAGTGTCCAGGAGGACTGAAGTGCTGTGTCTCTATCGGGCCTTGCTGCAAGAAAGCCAGGCTTTCAACGCCTACGACTATAGGTAGGAAGACGGGGGTGTCTCGAGAGTGGAGCCTTCAGTGCCAAGTCCCTCTTCTACCCCCATGAAAATCATCCTCCACGCTGCCCCACCCACTCCAGTTAAATGCATATAAGGTGATAGGGTTTGTTTTAAACGGATAAAAAGATCTGTACTGCTTGTTATCAAAATCCGAGTGGAAGTGAGGATCCCCGCCACCTGGAACTGCAGGAAAATGCGATGCGTAGAGGCTGACAACCTCCGAAGGATGGGGGCCGGCAGGTGGGCAGGGCTACATTCGGTGTATAAGACACACCCAAATTTTCACCTCTTTTCGGTGGGGAAACATGTCTTATACTCCAAAAAATACGGTATATATTGGAAATTATTTTTATTCATTTTTTTTTCTTTAAACACTTGTCTTGAGTTTAGGCCATGGAACAATTTTACAACTAGAATTAACCAAAAAGTAATGGAAAGCAAATATAGCTGGGAAACATTTACATGCTATTAAGTTGTGAGATCAATTATACTTTAATGTTTATATTTCTAATCCATTTCAGTTTAATGATCCCAAATGCTAACAGCTTCGAGCTAGCCAAATGACATTAATACTTTTGTCCATCATTCTGTAAATTCCAAAAATAGTACAAGGCCTTCTGTTATAGTGACTGTAAGTGAAGATAAGTATTAGCAACATTAATAAATGATTGATTGCACATTACAAAAGTGAATAATATAGAGTTATTTATTGTTTATTTAGGAATTTGTAAGTAATCTTTACTGGATAAGTATCCTCTATCTGTTCTTCCTCATAGACACTGTCAGCCTTGGAAGCCATATTAGGCCAGAAGCTTCAATGCTGCCATCTCCTCGTGTGTGGGAAAGTAGGAGGGGGGATTTAGGAGAGGAGAATTAGTAGACATAATAGCATTCTTCCTCTCAGCCAAGGTCAGGGGCTGAGTCGAGGTGGAATGGACGTTGATTAGAGCATGTGACCAACAGGGGAGAAATGGGATGGTTTTGGGAGCTTTGAATTACTGAAGGAAAGCCCAGGCTTTTCAGATTCGGGATTTCCCAGATGTGCCAGTTTGCCTATTCTAGTAAAAAGGACTTTGGAAAATGCTTGCTTCCGTGTCTTTACTTGGAGAGGGTTTTTTTTCTGGAACGCTGACATTATCCCAAATCTCTTCCTAAACCTAACAGCACCCTGTAAAGGGGCTGTCAGGGGTATTGAGCCCCAGCATCTACCTAAACCCCGGGTGATGCAAAGACTCAGTGAAGATGGAGGAGAAAGGAGAAATCGGAGGGAGGCTCGCCAGGGTCCCTAATGCTCAAGAATGTACCGATCCCTTGCTTTCTCTTGCTGAAGAAATGGGACGAGCCATGGAGGCTGCCGAGGTGTCAGATTCCTGGAAGAGTTGTCATTCCGACCCAGCTCCAGGAGGGGAAAAGAAGTCACCCCTGGAGGTGAGTAAGAGGCTAGCAAAACCAATGTTCACCCTCCCTGATCCAGGACATGGAGGGGAGATTAGTAGGATGCAGACCCCCCTTACCCATCCAGAGGCCAAACAAGAGGATTAGCGCAGCATTCCAATCCTGCAGCAGTGGGGCATTTTTATTCTCTCAGTGTCAATCCCAGTGTAATCATTTGTATCTTTATTTTCAGTTATTTCCTTTTCAATATTGTCTTCTTGCTTCTCTTGCTTCTCATTCATATTTTCTCATTCCTTTTTTTTTTTTTTTTTTTTTGCATTCTAACCAACCCTCCGCTTCTTTATTTCCCTTAAACGCTTCTCTTATCTTTTGGAACATCTCCCTTAGTTTCTCATACTCATCCTCCCAATTCTCCATGTTATCAATTTTAAAGGGCAAGAATTTTTAAATTTATTATTTTCATTTGCATATGGTTCAAATTCAAGTCCATATAATGTCTTTTTTTTCTTTCCAAATATTGTCCAATTCAAATATTCATTTCAACTCTTCCAGTTTCAGTCTTTGTTCTTTCCACTTCTTTTGAGATCGTGCTCCAGCTGTTTAAACAAACACTCCTCCAGTATTTTCCCAGGATGGTCTAAATAAACTTGGTGCAATGCTTTCTTTTCACCAGTAGATGTCTCTCTCCAATTCACAAATCCCCCGACAACAAAGTATTGTAATTGTAAATCTACAAAAATAATTACTTCCTCTTCTCCAAATTAAGTCCTTTTGTTGTTTAAAAAATACGTCTCTGTTTTCTTTTTCTTATCTTATTTTTAATTTCTTCCAAGTCCAGTTTTAAATCCAGGTGGAAGGTTCCTTTTAGGGCTTTAGTTTTAAAGTTCCTCTTTTTTTTCCCACTTGAATTTCCAAGTGCCAATTAGCTGCTAATTATGTGTTGGGACTTATTTCAAGCTTTAAAAATTTTTTCTTCTTCTTACCTGTGAGTTGGCCAATCACTCACCCAATAAAATACTTTGTTCAATTTCCGCTCTTGCTCAGATCTTAGTCCGGTTGCCCCAGCTTGTAGTGGTTGTAATGGCTGCCTCCCCTACCGCAGGGTCAAAGAGCTGCCTCCAACCTTCCGAGGAACTTGCCTGTTCCTCTTGGTCTTCCAAGGCACCTCTCTCTCTCCCCCATCCCTCCAAGATGGTTCCGATCCAAAGACCTCCCCAACAGCGGTTTGGCTGGGTTTTTGCGAAGATCATTGGAGCTTCGCTATTTCCCAGCCAGTATCGCCACAACGCTTCCGATTTCCTCAGGTTGGAAAATCTGAGGAAGGAAAATCCCTATAAGTGACATTATTTGTGCCTGTTAAATTGTAGATTTAAGAATTTTGATGAAGCGATAACTTTACAAATTTGTAGTGGCGGACAATTAGGAGTCATATATAGTAATAAGAAAGTAATACCTAGAGACATGTGTTGAACATTTGATCTGAGCAGAAGGCAACATCAGAAAATTGTTGAACTGAACTTTAATAACTGTTTAGAAGATATTGGAACCCAGAAGTTACCAATAGCACTGTCAATATCAGAAATATTTTTGATGTACCACTGTGATTATTGTAACTACAAGTATTATTAGGATTGTTTATATTAAGCTTAATGGTATTATTTTTATGTGTATTGATAACAGTATATATGGTGTTAGATCAGCAAGTTAAATATAGTTAGGTTTATATAAATAGAATAAGTCTGATATCCAATGATTAATATTAATAACTTAAATATCACACAGTGAAGGATTCTATTGGTGTGAAAAAGTGGTGGGAGTCCTGGTTGGAGTCCAGCCTTGTAGAAAATTTTCTAAAAATGACAAGTACTACAAACTTAACTAAGGTAGGGATAGGGAGGAAGCAAACTACCCAGATATCATCAGTTAATGCAGAGATCGATAGAGGACATGGTCCAAAGGGAGAGGTCTAATTCCTTTAAAGATCTGCAGGCAATGCTACAGTCAATGCAAGAAGCTATGACTAAGAATCATGAAATGAAAAAAGAGATAGGAGAGGTAAGAAATGATACAAGAGAACTTAAAGAAAAAATACAAAAGATGGACGATAAATTTGAATTTTTCCAAAAGCAAATTACTAAAAATGAACAGAAATTGCAGCTGATGGAAGAAAGGATGGAGAGGGAAGGAAAAAGAATGGATGAAATGAGTGAGAAATTAATCCAGGTGAATAGGGAATTAGAGAATACAGTTATTTTTCTCGAATCAGAAAAAGCGGCACACTACATACGTTTCCAGAATATTAGAGAGGAGAAAGGAGAAGATCTGCCAGATATTCTGGCAGAACTAATAGCGAATGCGCTTGGAACAGAAAAGGAAGAAATGCTAACAGAAATGGATGAGATCTATAGAATCCATACAAATTACATGAGGAGGCACAATCTACCGAAAGAAGTAAATGTTATGTTCATGAAGAAATCAATTCGGGATGAAATATTGCATAGAACAAGTGATAATCCAATAGAATATAGAGGGAAACAACTGACAGTTCTAAAGCAGATCCCAAGAAGAATTAGGGAACTGAAAAGACCGTACCAGTTCCTAACATCAATGTTGACTAAGTATAATGTGAGCTTCAGGTGGCTGACACCGGAAGGTATAATGGTCACCTGGCAAGAAAAAAGGTATAGAGTGGACTCTTTGGACAAAGCAGAGGAATTTTATAACCAACACTTTGGAAGCGAGGAAGAACGAGAAGAACGAGAAGAGAGGTAAATATCAGAACAAAGAGAGTAAAGAATACCTGTTGTGGAAGAACATCTTAGAAAGAAGTAAAAAGAAAAAGGGGAAAGACCAGAGAGCAATGGTGAAACGCCTAAAGAACTGAGAGACCAGGACAAGAATGACAAGACCTAGATATAAGACATGAATAGAGGAATGCAAGAGGAAAGTAAGATTTTATCTGTGAATATTAATGGACTAAACTGTCCCGCAAAAAGGAGAGAGATCTTTCATAAATTACAAAGTTACAATTTGGAAATAATAGCATTACAAGAAGTGCACATAAAAGAACAATACAAACAGGTATTAGAATGCCCCAAACTGGGGAAATTATTTGTATCACTGGCAGAACAAAAAAAGAGAGGGGTAGCACTGTACATTAAGGAAACAATATGGGCCAAACAAATTTACAAAGATGAAGAGGGTAGAATTCTGGTCATGGAAATAATAGTAAATCAAAAATCGATTCTATTACTAGAAATCTATGCCCCCAGTGGGGGACAGGAATAGTTCTATAATAAACTGCACAATATCATTTGAGATACAGAATGTGATAACCTCTGTTAGTTAGGAGATTTTAATGCGATTGTAGACAAAGAATTAGATATAGAAGCAACAAATTAAAAAAAGGAATTAGAAGAACTTTGTCTGAAACTTTTTTTTAAAATGGTAGATGAATTAAATTTACAGGACACTTGGAGGGAGAGAAACCAGGGGAAGAAGCAATATACATATTACTCTAACAGACATCAGTCCTGGTCCAGACTTGACATGGTATGGATGTCAATAGAATTGAATGCAGAAGTAAAAGAAGTAGAAATAGAGACAAATACATGGGCAGACAATAACCCAATGAGGGTCTGTTGGAAAGGGCAAAAAAAGAAGAAGAAGAAGAAGAAGAAGAAGAAGAAGAAGAAGAAGAAGAAGAAGAAGAAGAAGAAGAAGAAGAAGAAGAAGAAGAAGAAGAAGAAGAAGAAGAAGAAGAAGAAGGACTCTAAGTAGGTCAATTCTAAAAGAGGAAAAATTTAGGCTGACAATCGAAAAACAAATGGACTTTTTCTTTAAAGAAAACAAGAATGAGGATACATCCCATGTATGTATACATGGGACATGGTGGCTCAGAGGCTAAGACGTTGAGTTGGTCGATTGAAATGTCAGCAGTTCAGCAGTTCGAATCCCTAGTGCTGTGAGTTCCCATTACTTGTCCCATCTTCTGCCAACCTAGCAGTTTGAAAGCATGTAAAAAATGCAAGTAGATAGATTGGTGACAAAATTTTTAAATATGCTTACGGCAATATATCCCAAATAGGAGGCCAGAGCAATAGTGAATGGAGAGGTGATAAAAAAATTTAAAATCCATAATTACAACAAACTCAAAACAACAGAAAAGGACAGACTTGGCGGAATGGGAAAATGTTCAATTATCATTGATTGGGAGGATATCAAGATGAATATATTACCTAGAATTTTATATTTGTTCCAGACAATTCCAATTAGATTGGGAAAATATTTTTTCAAAGAATTGAATAAAATAGTGTTAAAATATATTTGGCAGGGAAAGAAGGCGATGATTAAATTAAGGTTGTTACAAGATGCCAGAATGAGAGGGGGTTTTGGTTTACCTAACTGGGAACTTTATTATCAAGCGACAAGTTTGATGTGGATCAAAGAATGGATAACGTTAAGAAATACCAGATTATTGAATTTAGAAGGAGATGATTTGTTGTTGGGGTGGCATGCTTTTTTATGGTATAAAGGAACAAAAGTACAGGGGTATTTTAGAAGACATCATATACGTGAGGCTTTGTTATTAAACTGGGAGAAGATTAAAAAACAACATTATTTGAAAATTCCAGTCTGGGTATCAATGATTGAAGCATTTTCATATTCAGTAATATTTAGAAGGGAACAAATTGTTAGATATAGTGAATTAATGGATGAAAAGAGTGAACTTAAATCAAAGCAAGAATTGGAAGAAAAAGGTTTTAAGATGGATTGGTTTTCTTATTTGCAAATACGTTCTAGATATGAAGAAGATTCTAAGCAAGAAGGTTTCTATAATATTTTGATTAACTTAGATAAAATTCTAATGGGTTCTAATGACTATGTAATTAAAAAATTGTATGGTTATTTATTAGATGTAAAATTGAAAGAAGAACAAGTTAAAGAAACAATGATAGCATGGGGGAAAATTTTGGTTATGGAATTGATTTAGAGAAATGGCAAAAATTGTGGTCACAAAATTATAAAATGACAATGTCAACAGCATATAAGGAAAATTTGTATAAGATGTTTTACAGGTGGCATTTACCCCTGACGAGAATTGCCAGAATGTTCAAGAACAAGTCTGAAAAGTGCTGGAAATGTCATCAGATACCAGGCTCATATTACCATATGTGGTGGACATGTGTAGAAGCCAAAAGATATTTGGACTAAAATCCACACATGGCTGGAAAAAATGACAAAGAAACACATAGACTTTAAACCAGAGATTTTTTTATTAGGAATTGTGCCAGAAACATATAACAGAGAATTGAGATATTTGATTGTGAATGTATTGACAGCAGCTAGAATCGTGCTTGCTAAAAACTGGAAAAATGAGAAAATACCAATGCAAGATGAAATTATTAAGAAAATCATGGAATGTGCTGAAATGAGTAAATTGACATTTGAAATTAGAGAAAAAGAAGATAAACAATATTATAAGATATGGGAATTATTCTACCAATGGCTAGATACCAAAACATGGAAATGAAATATGAATTATAAAATGAATGTTATAATATAATATGTGAAAATAATATTTTTTTGGAATGATAACGCCATTGTTAGATAAATGACCAATGATGATAATGATATAAAGATATATATTAGATTGATAATATGAGAAATTGGATACTTAGTAAAATATGAATATGGGGATGAAGCACAAAGAATTTGTAACCGATTGACACACTGTTTGTAATTGTTAATGGAAGATGGATTTTTATGTTTTGTTTGTTTAAAAAAAAAAATCAAAAAAAAAATTAAAATCCAGAAAGGCACAAGACAAGGGCGTCCATTATTTCCATTGTTATTTATATTGACTTTGGAAGTACTAACAAGAATAATAAGAAAAGACAGATTACAGGATTGGAAAATAAAGGAGAAAGTTACAAATTACAAGCTTTTGTGGATATACTAGAGGAACCATTGCAATCAGGTTTGAGGCTTATGGGAGGTATTAGAGGAATATGGAGAAATAGCTGGACTAAAAGTAAATAAGGAAAAAACCAAAATGATTGCTAAAAATATGACAAATAAACAGAAAGATGATTTGACCAAGGGAATAAATATACAATTAGTAAAAAAGGTAAAGTATCTAGGGATTAATTGACAGCAAGATGCACATTGATTAAGGAGGACAATTATATTAAACTATTAAATCAAATAAAAGCAGACTTGGAGAGATGGGGAAACATCCAATTCCTTGATGGGTAGAATAGCAACTATTAAAATTAATGTTCTGCCAAAATTAATCATCTTATTTCAAAATACACCTATAAAATTAGAGAGTATTTTGATAATTTGAATAAAATTGTGTTGAAATTTATATGGCAGGGGAAAAAGTCAAGAATTAAATTGAAACTACTTCAGGAGGTCAAAAAGGAGGATTTGGTTTGCCTGATTGGGAACTATCTTACCAAGCAGCAACGATCACCTAGGTCAAAGAATGGATAATCCTAAGAAACAAAAGATTATTAACATTAGAAGGTCATGACATTCAAGCAGGATGGCATGCATTCCTCTGGTATGAAAGACATAAGGCACATCAATATTTCCAAAGACATCACATACGACAGGCATTATTGGAGATTTGGAACAAAATAAAAAAACAGAACTATAGGGAAATACCGATTTGGCTTTCCACCCTAGAAGCGGTGGTATATTGAAATCTTATCAACTGGGGAAAAATTGTGACATACAAAGATATATTAGATGAACAGGGGAGATTAAAATCGAGACTGCAGCTAAAAGAACAAGTGTTCGAATTGGAATGGTGGTCATATTTATAAATTCAGTCAAGTTATATGAAAGATATGAAAACATGGGGGATCCACAAAAATTTAACGATATTAGATAAAGTTTTATTGGGGACAGAGGAAAAAGTGATTAAAGCAATATATAAATTTTTATTAGAATACAAAATGGAGGAAGGGCGTGTTAAAGAGATGATGGTGGTATGGGCAAAGAACTTTGGGTACAATATCGAATTGGAAAAGTGGGAAAAATTGTGGGGAAAAAACAGGAAGTTAACTTTGGCCACGTCGTGCAAAGAGAACCTATATAAAATGTTTTACAGGTGGCACCTACCACCACCTAGATTAGCCAAAATGTATAAAAATTTATCACCTAAATGCTGGAAATGTGATCAAATACCAAGTACCTATTACCACTTGGTGGACATGTAGAAAAGCAAAAGAATATTGGGAAAGGATCCAAATGTGGTTAGAAGGAATGACAGGACAAAAAGTGGAATTCAATCCACAACTATTTCTATTAGGAATTATAAAAGAAGATTTAAGTAAAGTGTTAACATATCTAACATTGCACATCATAACAGCAGCAAGAATAGTTTACGTCCAACAATGGAAGAGTGAAAACATACCGAAAGAATTGGAAATAATAAAGAAAATACTTGAATGTGCAGAGTGTGATAGACTGATGTTAGAACTGAAAAATAGAGACAGAATACTATGAGATTTGGAATAAATTTTATCAATGGTTAGACCTAAGGAATAGAAGTCAGAACAAATAAGAACAAGGAGGTATAGCTCGAAACAAGATGCAATATATGTAATATAGTATGTATCTGTAAATATGTAAAAGAAATATGTGTATAGAATTAGTAGTAATGCATATTGAAGATATAAGAAACTTAGGCTATAATATAATAAGTTATATTTTGTAGGGCGGAGAGATCACCAAGACAGTTCCACCATGTCCAACTTTTTTTTTTAACAATAAAGGTTTTTTTAAAAAAGAATTTGGAGTATAAGGAAAGAAGTATAAGGAAAGAAGGAGGACAAAAAGGAGAAAAATATGGTTTAGTGGGTTTTTTATATTTTTAATAAGAAATTAGAAATAGAAATTTAAGAAATGTCTAGTATTGAAGAGGTGAGAAGTAGGCATAAGCCTATTCTGGGAAAAGCTAGTGGAGAGAAAGTCATTTTATTTTGTTGAATTTTGTCCAGGCAATAGAGTGAAACTTCCCTTTAAATACAGTGTTATTTTAATTTTGTTTTCATTTCCTTCCTTTCTTTGGGAATTCCAGTGAAATGAAACAGAAGCTTGATGAAGAGGGTAACAAGTGCAGCATTCTTTCCAAGCATGAGAGATTTAATGAGCATTGTTGCATGTGTTGCTGCTCCCCATTCAATTTTCTCATCAATACTAAACGACAGTGCCAAGATTGCAAATACAACATCTGCAAGAACTGCAGCTTTTATCAGAAGAAAGAGAAAGCGTGGCTCTGCAACATGTGTCAGCAAGCTAGGTGAGTATTTATTGTGACATGACAAGCTGATGCCTTCTGACTTCTTTTTCCCCACTATTAATTCATTAAGTCGAATGTCACATGAAAAGACGCATTCAGTATTCCAGAAATTTCTTATGGTGCTGTTGGATATTGATTCTTTGGAAAATCATATAAATTTGTTGGAAGATTTTGCTTTCTTCATGAAGGAAATTGTTTATTTAATTGTGTTTTATTTTCAAAATGGTTTGATGAGATGATAACTCAGTACCTTGACATACTTGATCATTGGGTGCTATCTAACAAAATGAAATTCAATGGTGAAAAAAGTAAGGTTCTACATTTAGGCAAGAAAAACAAAATAGGTACAGTATTTGTGGTACCTCGCTCAATAGTAGTAACTATGAGAGGGATCTTGGAGTCCTAGTGGACAATCACTTAAATATGAGCCAGCAGTGTGCAGCAGCTGCCAAAAAAGCCAACACAGTTCTAGGCTTCATAAACAGAGTGTTGAGTAGTGGGTGCAGACAGAGGACACAGGACACGTCCGGCAGTTCAACAGCTTTATTCAGCTCCAGTAACAGCAATGCTAATGCGAGCCGCAGCAGCCCTTTTTAAACCGGAGCTGTCCACGGCTTCAGCCACTGACGTGCACTTAATTTTCCTGCTCTAGCTACTGGCTCCTGATTGGTCCCTGTATCCGTCTATTCAATACTTAACACCCCTCCCCTCTAGGCTGGCATCAACCAGTCAGGTTCTTTTCAGACAATGTAATCACGCAATTAGGCGGGTTGCTTTTGGGCGTGACTTGACCTGCACAGTTCAGTTGACTCGGTGATTTCGCAATGAGAGGTTGGGTTCTGTGTCTCTCCCATGGGCACTGCTGGGATTCTTTCGAACTCGGCCAATGGCATGGGCCTATCTTTTTGGATATTTATTTCTTCATTCCCCTGCTGGACTGGTGGACTGTCTCCAACTTCGGGAAATCATCGTTGGACATCAGATAAGTGCCCATCGACTCTATTCAGGTTTGAGTGTTGTTGTGCATTTGGTTGTGCATTGTGTAGGGCCTGGTCTATTTCTGCGGTTTCTGTGGTGTTTCCTCTCTTGCTCCTGGGTTTCCTCTTGTATCTCATGTTCCTTTCTAACTATTCGGCCTCTGAGTTGGTCTGTGTCTTTTCCACTCTTGGCCGTCCTCTGTTTCTATTCTGTATGATAATGGGCCTGTGATTTGGATTATTTTCGCTGGAACTCATAGGGGGTTTCCACTGAAATTCTTTGCATACACCTTATCCCCCACTTGGAACTGTCTATATTTACTAGTGGAGTCTACTGGTTTTTCTGCGCTGTATTGGGGGTGTAGTTTGTCTAAATTGAATCTCAGCTTCCTCCCCATCAATAGTTCTGAGGGACTTCTGTGCGTGGCAACCCATGTGTTGCGAACAGTCTCCATAGGACTCGGATGACCGTTTCTGTTGTTGTTGATGACATGAGATTTACTTCTAGCCATTTAGAGCATGCATTGACAGTGATTAAAAATGTGTTTCCCTGGCAGGGTCTCGCAAAATCAATGTGTATGCCTGACTATGGTGTCTTAGGTCTTTCCCAATTGTGTGTGGGTGCTGCGTGTGGTGTCGTCCAAGATTCTTGCTAGGGTGTGCACATCGCTACCCATTTTTCTATTTCCTTGTCCGTTCCCGGCCACAAGACATAACTTCTAGCTAATGCCTTCATTTTAACTATTCCTGGGTATCCCTAGTGTAACATTTCCAGAATATCATTTCTCAACATTTTTGGAATGATTACTCTATCTCCCCACAACAAACACCCTCTCAATCCCGATAGCTCAGTCTGTCGTGTCTTGAATGATTTGAATTCCTCGTCTATTTCTGTCTCTGGCCAGCTTTTCCATATCCAGTTCAAAACCCGTGCCAAAGTCCTGTCTCTTCCTGTTGCTCTTGCGATGTCTGCGGCTGTGATCTGTGTGTTCGCGAGAGTCTCTATCAACAACGTGGTTGTGGATGGCGCTGGGTCTTCCACCGGTTCCAGCAGTGGGCATCTACTGAGGACATCTGTGTGGTCAATCATGTTTCCCAGTCTATATAGCAGCTGGTAATTATAAGCGGCGAGGAATTCTGTCCATCTCAGCATTCGTGGAGATAACACGCGGGGTGTAGGTCTATCTCTCGCGATGATTCCCGGAGTGATTTATGGTCTGTTATCAGCTCGAACTTTCTCCCGTAGAGATATTCATGGAATCTTTTGATTCCAGCCACTGCAGCTAGTGTTTCTTTGTTGAGCTGACTGTCATTCCTTTCCGGTTTGGATAGGGTCTGAGAGTAGAAAGCAACTGGGGCTTCTCTTCCATTGGGCATGCAATGGCTTAAGATTGCTCCTATTCCAAACGGCGATGCGTCACAGATTAGTCTCACTGGTAATGTTTCACTATACTACACTAGGATGTGTCTGATGTTAGCAGTCTTTTGATTTGTTCAAAGGCATTCGCTTCCTTACGTCCCCAAATCAAGGCCGTCTTTTTGTCCAGTAAACAGTGTAAAGGTTCAGCAATCTTGGCTTTCTGTGGCAGGAAAATGTTGTAGAAATTTACAGGAATTTACCCCAGGAATGCCTGCAGTTCTGTTCTATTGGTTGGGGTTGGATCTTCTTGAATTGCTTTTAGCTTGCCCATGGTAGGTAATATTCCAGAACCGTGAATCAGGTATCCCCAAAATTCAACCTTTTCTACTGCTAACTGGCATTTGTCTTTTTTTAATTTTCAACTCCACTTCTTGGAATCAAGTTAATACTGCCCTTAGTTGTTGCTGCAGTTGTTCCTGACTAATGGCTGATATTAGGATATCATCGAAATAGGGGATGACTCCTTCATTCCCTGTAGGAGGTGCTCCATGAGGCTCTGGAACAGCCCCGGGCCCACACTTACCCCAAACTACAATCGCCTGCATTTGAATGCTCCCTTATGTGTGACTATCATTTGTGCCTCTCTATGACGTCATCAACTGGCAGCTGTTGAACTGTTGGTACGCCTGAGCCAAATCGAGTTTTGTGAATATTTTTCCTCTACCCAGGGAATGTAACAAATGTTGTACAACAGGCACGGGGTATGCGCTCTGCTGTAAAGCCTTATTCAGGGTACTTCTATAGTCACCACACAAACGCACTGACCCATCTGGCTTCATGGTAGTTACTCTCGGTGTCTTCCACTTGGCATGGTCTGTCGGCTCTAAAACCCCTTGGGCAATGAGTTTATCCAGTTGCTCATCAATTTTGGGCCGTAGAGCAAAAGGAACCCTTCTAGGCTTTATTCGGACAGGGGTAACTTGGGGATTTAGGTTAAATGAGATAGGGGTCCCCGTGTACTTGCCTAGTTTTCCATCGAAGACATCTGCGAAATCCCATAGGAGTTCTTCTTCCCAGCTATTGTCTTCGACTCGGTTGATCCCCATCGCTGCCAGACCCAGAACCACTCCAACCCCAGTAGGCTAGGCCTGTCCCGGTCTACTATGGTTAAGGGTAGTTGTCCTCTGAATTCTTTGAACTCTACATTGAAATAACCGATTCCCATTACTGGAATTTGGTTTCCTTGGTAGTCCTTAAGTGTGAGTCTCTGTGGCTTGAGTGTGCTGGCTGTGATTCTGGGTATTAGTTGTTTGATGGTTGTCCAGGAGACCATGGAAAGGTAGGATCCTGAGTTGACCTCCATCTTGCATGGTCTCCCTTCTATGGAAACGGTCACCGCCATCTTTTTTGCTTTTCCCATGCTCGAGTGGCCAACTATTATGGTCTGGTGTGTTTCCCCTCTCTCTGAGCAGTGGTCCTCATTTTGGCAGTTTCTTCTGAACGGTTGTTTCCTGTTGCTTGTTTGGAAACTCCCGGCTTTTGGCGGAGGGCTGGATTGTCTGGTTCTGCGGGAACCTGGTTGTGATGCTTTGTAGGCTCTTGTGATGTATCCTTTCCAGTCGCAGCACTGGCAGATCGCATCTCTGAATCTACACTCAGTCTGGGGATGGTTTCCCTCTCATCCAGCACACCAAAATTCCTTTTTTCCTTTTTCTTAGTATCTCCCTTTCTGTTCCGAATGGAGATGATGTACTTTGTCCTCGTCTCTGTCCTCGGATTTGGTCTCCACATCCTCATAGTGGACTGTGGAATCTTCCTTTGCTTGCAGCCCCTTATTCATCTTTTTCATCACGGCTGCGGACTTCCGTGACGCTTCGGTTGCAGTCGCTTCCTCCATGGTTTCTTGGAATGTTATTCTTGGTTTCACAAGCAATTGGCTTTGTAGGGTGAGGTCTCACAGTCCCAATACCAACTGGTCTCTCATTGCTTCGTACAGATTGGAGAATTCACAGGCAGTGGCTATCTCGCGCAGGGTCGCGACGAACTCGCTAATGGACTCTCTCTCCCTTCTTTTGGTGTCTCTTGTAGAATTTGTGTCATTTCACGAGGGATGAGGCTTGGGGAGCGTAGTGTGCCTCAGAATTCCTTGTAGCACCGGGCAGGTCATGGTTCTCAATTCCGCCGGAGATGCTAGGACTTTTGCCACTTTAAAAACGGCGGCTCCGCAGTGTGTGTGGAACAAATGCTCTTTTCCTTTGTTCAGAAAGGCTCAAAAGATTGCTAGCTTCCAGGAACTTGTGGAAACATTCCATATAGGAATCCCAGTCTTCTCCTACTGGGTTGAATAGCGCAGGTAGAATTATTGAAGACATCTTGTATTGGCCGGTTGTAGTTTTGATGGCCGTTGATTGCCACGTGGAGAGTCTGTGCAGCCTAGTATCCTATTGTCCTTCTGGAAATCCTGACCTCGTCATCAGGGTTGAGTAGTGGGTGCAGACAGAGGACACAGGATATGTCCGGTAGTTCAACAGCTTTATTCAGCTCCAGTAACAGTAATGGCAATGTGAGCCACGGCAGCCCTTTTTAAATTGGAGCTGTCCATGGCTTCAGCTACTGATGTGCGCTTAATTTTCCTGCTCTAGCTACTGGCTCCTGATTGGTCTCTGTGCCGTCTATTCAATACTTAACACAGAGGGATAGAATCAAGATCATGTGAAATGTTAATACCACTTTATAATGCCCTGGTAAGGCCACACTTGGTATACTGCATCCAGTTTAGGTCGCCACAATGTAAAAAAGATGTAGAGATTCTAGAAAGAGTGCAGAGAAGAGCAACAAAGATGATTAGGAGATCGGAGGTTAAAACATATAAAGGTTGCTGGAATTGGGTATGTCTAGTTTAATGAAATAAAGAGTAGAGGTGACATGATAGCAGTGTTCCAATATCTCAGGGGCTGCCACAAAGAAGAGGGACTCAAGCTATTCTCCAAAGCATCTGAGGGCAGGACAAGAAGCCAAGTTGAAACTAATCAAGGAGAGAAGCAACCTAGAACAAAGGAGAAATTCCCTGACAGTTAGAACAATTAATCAGTCGATTTGCCTCCAGAAGTTGTGAATGCTCCAATATTGGAAGTTTTTCAGAAGAGATTGGATAACCATCCAAATTTTTTCCCACCTAAGCAGGGGGTTGGACTAGAAGACTCCAAGGTCCCTTCCAATTCTGTTACTGTATATTTTATATTCTATATTCAGTGTCACGGTTTTAGGAAATCAAGGTTTACCCCATAAGAGAGGGAGAGTTGGCAACAATTATCAAGCACCAAAACATAAAGAGAATAGGGAAAAGTAAATTGTCAGAATGTTCTGCTGTGTATTGTTTGCATTACAAATAATATACAGTAGTGGTATAACTGAGCTGGCTAACACCATTTCACAGGAGCTGCTTCTTAAGTATTTTTTTAATTTTGTGAGTTAATTGACAGCAGAATTGAGCCCCTAGAGTGGGGCTAAGAGTGCCAGTCTGTTGTGGTAAAATGTTGAAATACCTACATAAGGGTCCTCTTTGTAGACTTTAGTTCAGCATTCAACACCATCATTCCAGACATTCTTCTAAGTAAGCTAAGCCAGCTAGCGGTACCTGAACACACTTGTGGATCATAAGCTTCCTAACAGTCAGGAAGCAGCAGATGAAGCTAAGCAGAATCACATCAGATACCTGTACAATTAGCACAGGGCCCCCACAAGGCTGTGTGCTCTCTCCACTTCTCTCTATATACCAATGACTGCATCTCAAACAATCCATCTGTTAAACTACTGAAGTTTGCAGATAACACAATAGTGATCAGTCTCATTTGAGACAATGATGAATCTGCATACAGACGGGAAGTTGAACAACTAGCCTCATGGTGCAACCAGAACAATCTGGAACTGAACACACTCAAAACCATAGAAATGGTGGTAGATTTTATGAAAAACCCTCCCATACTACCATCTCTTACTCAATACTCAATACTAGACAACACAGTATCAACAGTAGAGACCTTCAAATTTCTAGGTTCTACCATATCTCAAGACCTAAAATGGACACCTAACATCAAAAACGTCATCAAAAAAGCACAAAAAAGAATGTTCTTTCTGCGCCAACTCAGAAAGCTCAAACTGCCCAAGGAGCCACTGATACAGTTCTATAGAGGAATTATTGAGTCTGTCATCTGCACCTCCATAATTGTCTGGTTTGGTTCTGCAACCCAACAAAACAGAAACAGACTTCAGAGGATAATTAGAACTACAGAAAAAACAATTACTACCAACCTGCCTTCCATTGAGGACCTGTATACTGCACGAGTCAAAAAGAGAGCTGAGAAAATATTTACAGACCCCTTGCATCCTGGACATAAACTGTTTCAACTCCTACCCTCAAAACAATACTGTAGAGCACTGCACACCAGAACAACTAGACACAAGAACAGTTTTTCCCCGAACGCCATCACTCTGCTAAAAAATATTTCCCTCAACCCTGTCAAGCTAGTTACTAAGTCTGCATTACTATTAATCTTCTCATTGTTCCTATCACCCATCTCCTCCCACTTTTGACTGTATGACTGTAACCTTGTTGCTGGTATCCTTAAGATTTATATTGACTGTTTCCCTATGACTATCATTCAGTGTTGTACCTTATGATTCTTGACGAATGTACTCCGGGAGCGTATGCACCAAGACAAATTCCTTGTGTGTCCAATCACACTTGGCCAATAAAGAATTCTATTCTATTCTATTAAGGAGGAGTTCCAGAATCAAAACATAGCAGGAAATATGTGAGGTTCTTGAAGTTTTCTACATAAGTAAAGAGAACAAGTAAGGACAATAGAAAAAAACCCTAGCAGAATAGAAACATTTGGTAGCGGGTAATCCAAAAAAACAAGTAGATCAAGGGATGTTCACTCCCAGTGAAGCTCATTAATCAGTATCATCTTTCCTACTAAAAAATACTATCCGCAGCCCTTTGATTATTAAAATAATACTGTGAAAGAATTTGAGTTCGTTATGTTGCATCACCTGCAAAGTCATGGAATCAATCATCAACCAATCCATTACCTTCCACCTAGAAACAAACAACCTACTCTCTAATAAACAATTTGGTTTCAGAAAAAAATTATCCTGTAATCTACAATTTCTACACTGCAAAAACATATGGACTACAAATCTTGATCAGGGCAAACGAATAGATGCAATTTACATAGACTTCTGTAAAGCCTTTGATTCAGTGGTACATGACAAACTACTTCTAAAATTAAAATCCTATGGCATCTCCGGACCCCTCCATATTTGGATAACTGCGTTTCTGTCAAACAGACAACATGTGATCAAAATAGGGAGTGCCCTATCAAATCCTGCACCTGTTAATAGCGGTGTCCCCCAAGGCAGCGTTCTAGGACCAACACTCTTCATACTATACATAAATGACCTTTGTGATCATATTATAAGTAACTGCGTTCTCTTCGCCGATGATATTAAACTATTTAATACTACCAACAATGCTGCTACCCTTCAAAAAGAACTTGACTTTGTGTCGGAATGGTCAAAAAATTGGAACTCCAAATTTCAACCAACAAATGCTCTTACACATTGGCAAAAAGAATCAGAACATTAAATACAAGGTAGTGGATATGACCTTGTAGATGACCCTCACTCTGACAAGGACCTTGGAGTACTCATATCAAATGGTCTAAGTGCCAAAGCCCACTGTAACAACATTTCCAAAAAGGCATTAAGGGTTGTGAATCTTGTGTAGCTTCTTCTCCGGTAATATTACACTACTAACCAGAGCATACAAAACATTTGCTAGACCAATTCTCGAATACAGCTCATCTGTCTGGAACCTGCACTGCATATCAGATATTAATACAATTGAGCATGTCCAGAAATATTCCACAAGAAGAGTCCTCCACTCCTCTGCTCATAACAAAATACCCTATGCCACCAGACTTGAAATTCTGGGTTTAGAAAATTTAGAACTACGCCGCCTTCGGTATGACCTAAGCATAACTCATAAAATCATCTGCTACCTGTCAATGACTACTTCAGCTTCAACAACAGCAATACACGAGCACATAACAGATACACTTAAAGTGAACTGCTCCAGACTTGATTGCAGAAAATGTCTTCAGCAAGAGTTGTTAATGCCTGGAATGCACTACCAGACTCTGTGATCTTATCCCAAAACCCCCAAAACTTTAACCTAAAACTGTCTACTGTTGACCTCACCCCATTCCTAAGAGGTCTGTAAGGGGTGTGCATAAGAGCACCAGCATGCCTACTGTCCCTGTCCTAATATTCCCTTTAATTGTATTCATTTTATGTATTCAATTCATGCTTATACTTACATATATTATCTAATATGTACTCGACAAAATAAAATAAATAAATAAAATAAAATAAAATAGAGTGAAGTAACCCAAGAGTTGTCTTGAAAAATTGGCATGTCATGGTGTTGAGTACCTTGCTGAGAGGAACCAAGGCAACTGTTTGCAGATGGGTTATGTCATTGTGAGAAGTGTATTATCTTTCAAATGCCTATATCCATAATGTAATCCCGAGACTATTCAAATTTACTAACGATTGCATTTTCTTCTTGTATGTGAGTATGAATTATAAGCCCAGAAGAAACATTTGAAAAAAAATTCCAGTAAATAATGTAGATAAAAAGGTTCTTGTAATTATTAAATATGGCAAAAGAATAAAAAACAGGGTCTTGGAATCAATAACTGGCTACGTAGATTGTGTCTCTGAGATTTACATTCTGCAACAATGGATAATCCTCCTTTCACAATGGAATCCTGGGCACAAATGAATTGATTGACGAATGGGAAGGAAAAGTTTGGCAGGTATCTCACCAATCTCAACAATGTAATGCTAAATTTATCAGCCCTATGAGGTAGACTAGATCAGGAAAAAGATGTTACAGGACTTGGTATAAGTATATTGTTATAAGATATAATATCTGGATCTTGAAAGCCTGACAGAGTCTCTACTTTTCCTTTTATTGCAAACAGAATGAGGACAGAGCAATCTGAAGTTTTGTTCTACTTCCTTTCAGACTAGGTAGGCGTTTAGATGATAAATGCTACAATCCTTCCATGTTATATCCATATTCCTCTCTGTATTCTGCTCTTTTTACACAATAGAGAAATGGTCATTCAAAAGAAGAAAATACTCTCCTTTTTTTAGTTGACAGGCACCTGAGATTTCCAGAAAGGTCACCAAATTGAATCCAGTTACTTTGATAGTTTTACTTACAGATCCATATTCAGTTACCTATACAGTATATGTATATAATGTGTGCGTATGTATGTATGAGTGTGTATTTTTACACTCTAAGCATTTTTTTAAGTTTATTTATTTTTTCTTATCATGGAATTTCAAACTCTGAATCACACCTGGTTTGCAATTACAAAAGAGAAATGCAGTACCATGTGAGTTTGAATGTGTCACCATTCAATCCTTTCAATCCAGAACTACTTCAATGCTCCCAACATGATTGGAATAATAGTAGTAGCGGTGTTAAATTAGGAGTTATTAAATGTGTTTGTCATATGTTTATATAAAAAAAGGCTTCTCTAAAAATGCAGGGGAGATAAGCATACTCTTCTTGTTGGTTTCAATATTATTTCCAAAAGCCCATTACAGAACTTTAAATGTGAGTTAAATATGTAATTTCGAATGGTCATAAATGAACTGTTGTAAGTCAAAGATAACCTGTACAAAAATACAAAAAGCTTCTTTGCTTGCAAAAAGCTGCCCTAAATACCAAACATTAGATTAGAAATACCTGCAAGCCAGAGTTACAAATCAGGCAGGGTGCCAGAGCATCTTGAGGAATTAAAATAGTTAAAATGCAGTGATAACTATCAGCAGCCAACTCTTGTCCATAAAGTGAAACCCTTTAGCAGAGAGGTCGTTTAAGCTCTCCAGAATGAAGTAAAGGAGCAAACATAGTAGCTGTTGCTTGTTAAACCAATTACCAGAATAAATAGACACAGGAACTAGCCAGATTTCTCCCAAAAGCAGTGTAAAAAGTTTAAAACAACCCTTCCCCTTTAAGAAAGTCAAGCAAAGAAAAAAAAAACCTCTGGAGAAGCTCCAGAGGCAACAGTAAGTCTAGACGTACTGCCAAGAATGTAATACGGGTTAACAGAGAGGCAGTTTCTGTAAGCAGGGCAATAAAGATTAGGCTAGAAACAACACCAGAATGTTGTAATTCCTAACAGAATTAACCCTGTAAAGTGGAAAAAAACAAAAGGAGATTTCTACTAACAACCGGTTCTCTGAATTGCTTAGAAAGTTAACAACCGGTTCTAGTGAACCGGTGCAAACCGGTAGAATCCCACCCCTGGAGATATCTAGAAATTATTTTATCACATTTTCTCTAGGATTTCTATACTTTTTTCAATATTTCTGCCCACCATTTTAGCCTGACTTCCTAAATGAATTCTATATTCAATCCATTTGTCAGTACTGATAGACATACTGATATATTGCATCATATATAATCACTAAATCAAAATATTTATTTTAAAAATAATTTAGTAATTGAATTTAATTGAAAAGGTACTTTTATGTAAAACAATCTGTTTTGGGATTAGGGCTTTGAATAATTAATAGTGTTGTTATTGTTAGTTGCAAAGTTGTGTCTGACCCATCATGACCCCATGGGCAGCGTTCCTCCAGGCCTTCCTGTCCTCTACCATCCTCTGGAGTCCATTTAAGCTCTCGCCTATGCTTTAGTGACTCCATCCAGCCACCACATTCTCTGTCGTCCCGTTCTTCTTTTGCCCTCAATCTTTCCCAGCATTATGCTCTTCTCCAGTGAGTCCTTCCTTCTCATTACGTGGCCAAAGTATTTGAGTTTTATCTTCAGGATCTGGCCTTCTAAAGAGCAGTCACGGTTGATCTCCTCAAAACTGACCGGTTTGATCACCTTGCAGTCCAAGGGACTTGCAGGAATCTTCTCCAGCACCATAGTTCAAAGGCCTCAATTCTTTGGTGCTCAGCCTTTCTTATGGTCCAACTTTCACAGCCATATATTGCAACTGGGAAAACCATAGCCTTGACTATATGCACTTTTGTTGGCAGGGTGATATCTCTGCTTTTTAGTATGCTGTCCAGATTTGCCATAGCTTTCCTCCCTAGGAGCAAGCGTCTTTTAAGAGCCCAGGAAAATAAAATCTGTCACTACTTCCATTTCCTCCCCATCTATTTGGCACAAATTGGGAGGGCCGGATGCAATGATCTTAATTTTCTTAATGTTGAGTTTCAAACCAACATTTACACTCTCCTTTTTCACCCGCATCAAGAGGCTCTTTAGTTCCTCTTCACTTTCTGCCATTAGAGTGGTATCATCTGCATATCTGAGGTTGTTGATATTTCTCCCGGCAATCTTAACTCCAACTTTTGATTCAACTAGCCCTGCCTTTCTCATGATGTGCTCTGCATATAAGTTAAATAGGCAGGGCGACAGTATACAGCCTTGCCGGACTCCTTTCCCAATTTTGAACCAATCAGTAGTTCCATGTCCCACTGTTGCTTCTTGACCCGCATATAGGTTTCTCAAGAGACAAATAAGATGGTCAGGTACTCCCATCTCTTTAAGAACTTGCCACAATTTGTTGTGATCCACACAATCAAAGGCTTTAGTATAGTCAATGAAGCAGAAGTAGATGTTTTTCTGGAAGTCCCTAGCTTTCTCCATGATCCAGCGTATGTTGGCAATTTGCTTAATTCCTCTGCCTCTTCTAAATCCTGCCTGTACTTCTGGTAGTTCTCGATTCACATACTGCTGGAGCCTAGCTTGTAAGATTTTCAGCATAACTTTACTAGCATGTGAAATGAGTGCAATGGTGCGATAGTTTGAACATTCTTTGGCATTGCCTTTCTTTGGAATTGGAATATAAACTGATCTTTTCCAATCCTTTGGCCACTGCTGAGTTTTCCAAATTTGCTGGTAAATTGAGTGTAGCACTTTTACTGCATCGTCTTTTAAGATTTTGAATAGCTCAGCTGGAATACTCAGATTTGCTCTGAATTGCTTAGATTTCCTTAGACCCATTTGACTTCACATTCTAGGATGTCTGGCTCAAGGTAAGTGACCACCCCATTGTGGTTAACAGGGACGTTAAGCTCATTTTTGTATAGTTCTTTTGTGTAATTTTGCCACCTCTTCTTAATCTCTTCTGCCTCTGTTAGGTACTTGCCGTTTTGGTCCTTTATCATGCCCATCTTTGCAT
Organism: Pantherophis guttatus; assembly: GCF_059756535.1. Classification (NCBI taxonomy): domain Eukaryota; kingdom Metazoa; phylum Chordata; class Lepidosauria; order Squamata; family Colubridae; genus Pantherophis; species Pantherophis guttatus. The sequence continues at coordinate 93,480,402 of NC_142066.1, forward strand.
GAAACGTTCCCTTCATATCTCCAATTTTCTTGAAGAGATCTCTGATCCTCCCTATTCTATTGTTTTCTTCTATTTCTTTGCATTGTTTATTTTAGAAGGCATTCTTATCTCTTCTAGCTATTCTCTGGAATTCTGCATTCAATTGGGTGTATCTTTCTCTTTCTCCATTGCCTTTCATTTCCTTTCTTTCCTCAGCTATTTGCAAAGCTTCCTCAGACAGCCATTTTGCTTTCTTGCCTTTCTTTTTCTTTGGGATGGTTTTAGTTGCTACCTGTTGTACAATGTTGCATACCTCCATCCATAGTTGTTCAGGCAGTCTGCCTTTCAGATCTAATTGTTTAAATCTATTTGTCACTTCTATTGTATATTCATCAGGGATTTGATTTAGTTCATACCTGAGTGGCCTAATGCTTTTTCCTACTTTCTTCAATTTAAGTCTAAATTTTGCAACGAAAAGCTCATGATCTGAGCCACAGTCAGCTCCTGGTCTTGTTTTTACTGACTGTATAGAGCTGTGTTGGTGAATCTTTGCCACGCGTGCCGGAAGTGGCACGCAGAGCCATGTCGCCCATTCTTCTTCCGGGTTTCCAGAGCACACATGCGCACAAGCCAGCTAGTCTGCTGGTTGCTGTTGCTCATGCATGTGCTATGATCAGCTGGCCTTAACATCTTAGTGCGCATGCGCACCGGCCATGCCGTCATTGCCCACATGCAGCCCGGGACTCCACCCTTTGCCAGCCAGGAGCGCTGCCGCCAGTCACTCCCATGCACCTGGCTGCCTCCCTGCCTCATCACCGCCACCATGAGGAAAGGCCCCGAAGTTGCGCTGCCTGGGATTCATGTGCACTGCAGGGGGAGGCCAGGTATGGCTGGCTGGACGCTGCCCAGAGCTGAGTTCGAGGCTGGCAGGAGGAAGAATGTTGCCTCTTAGCCAGCGTGAACTGTCTGTTGCCGCAGCCTGCCACCATCCCCTCTCCCCTGCCAGCTGCTCCTGCCACTACCAGGGAAGCAGCTGTGTGAGAACCGCTGCTGCCGAGGGTGAAGGGGCAACGGTGGCAAAGATGGGTGGTCAGGGGCTTCCCTGTCTCCCCACCCGAGCAGACTTCTGGCATAGCCCCAGGCCTCCGGGGGGAGGGAGGGAGGGAAGCCCCGGCCTGCTGCTCCTGCCGCCGCCACCCCCTTGCCCCCAGCAGGAGCGGTTCTCATGCTGCTGCTTCACGGAAAGCGGTAAGAAGTGTGCGAGGCAGGAAGTGGTCATGCTCCCTGGCCGGAGAGGGTTGCACATTCACTTCAACAAAGGTTTGTGCAACCCTCTCCGGCCAGGGAGCATGACCGCTTCCTGGCCGGTGCACCTCTTTCCACAACCACTTCCCCACCAGTAGATCTCCATGAGTGAGAAACTGCGCTCTCCTCCGGTCCTCCTGGGGTGGCTCACCTTTCTGCTGGCAGCTTCTCCTTTTCCTGGCTGCTCCAGGAGCAGCCTGAGACTCTGCTTTTCTTGGCAAAGCGATTCATCATCGCAGCGCAGGAGACATGCGCGATGCCAGGGGATCCATGCAGCTACTATCCCACCCCTCTTCAGCCCCGGTCACGCCGCGAGGCTCCAACTCAAGGAGGAGAAGACAGAGGAAGGGGGGGGGAGTCCAAACTGCAGCTACCTCAAGCAAGCCACAGCGCTATTACGCAGGGCTCCGAGTGGTTGGAGAAGCGGCAGAAATAGCAGCCAGGGTTGCTATCAGCTTGTCTCTTCTCAGTCCGTGCGACGTCACAAAAAGCCAGTAGACAAATGCAGTTGTGAATTCTTTAATCACCAGGCACCACCAAATTTCAGAACAAGTCGACGTATGGGATCGAAGTTAGCACTGCGGGTGATCACCACGCAGCGCTATTTATCCCGTATTTCCCGTCTAAGCCATCATCCGGTATCCGTCCACCCCTCCTACAGCTGGTCTTCATTATTTGTAATTCCCGCCGCCCTGTCTGTGCCTCCCACGCGCCGTAACGTCATCAAATGGCGCCAGGTAGGGAAGTAAGCTGGAAGCCTTTCTCTTGTTGCTAGTGATCATCATTCGACGCCCGCTGTCTCGCCTATGCCGTCTGCTGCCCGGATCATTTTCCACTGTCCCCAGCATCATTATTGGTATCTCCGATGACCGCGGCTCCCCCAGCCCTCCCATAGATGGCGAGACCCGGCCGGGACTCGACAGCTGCTCTTTCAGCGGGTAAGCAACACTGCCTCTGCCATGAGGAACTTTGGAGAGAGAGGGCGGGGGCAGGCTGTGGGAGCAGCCTGTTTCTTAGCTGGCGAGAACGGCCACAGTCTGCCCCCACCCCCTCTCTCCAAAATTCCTCGCGGCAGAGGCAGCGTTGCTTACCTGCTGAAAGCGCAGCCTGGCTGCTGTTTCTGCCTCTTCTCCAACCACTTGGAGCCCTGTAATAGCGCTGCAGCTTGCTTGAGGTAGCTGCAGTTTGGACTTCCCCTGCCCCCCTCTTCCGTCTTCTTCTCAAGGAGGAGCCTCGCAGCATGACCGAGGCTGAGGAAGGGTGGGATAATAGAACGGATCCCCCGGCGCCGCCCGTGTCCCCTGCCCTGCAATAATGAAGCGCTTTGCCAAGGAAAGCAGAGTCTCAGGCTGCTCCTGGAGCAGCCAGGAGAAGGAGAAGCTGCCAGCGGGGAGACGAGCCACCCCAGGAGGACAGGAGGAGAGCGCAGTTTCTCACTCATGGAGATCTACCTGCCTCACACACTTCTTACTGCTTTCCGCAACCACTTCCCCGTCGGTGGATCTCCATGAATGAGGAGCTGCGCTCTCCTCCAGTTCTCCTGGGGCAGCTCGCCTCTCTGGTGGCTTCTCCTTCTCTTGTCTGCTCCAGGAGCATCCTGTGTTACCCGGCGAGAACGGCTGCCACCATAGCCTGCCCCCGCCCTCTCTGCCCCGGCAGTTGCTCCTGGTGCTGCCGGAGAAGCGGCAGCACGAGAACCGCTGTTGCTGGGGACAAGGAGATGGCGGTGGCAGGAGCAGCAGGCCGGGGCTTCCCTCCCTCCCTCTCCCCCGGACGCCTGAGGCTATGCCAGAATTCTGCTTGGGCGGGGAGACAGGGAAGCCCCAGATTGCCCTCAGAATAACGACTTTCCAGGCCCAAAATGGAGTGGGGGGCGAAGTGCATGTGCAGAGCGTGCATGCACAATGTGGGGGGCATGTGCGGGGGGGGGGTCATGTGCGCATGTGGGAGGATTCGCATTGCATTATGTGTGCTGGCACGCACATGAGGGGTTGCGTGCGCACATACACACTTCTGGCACGCCACGAGAAAAAGGTTCGCCAACACTGGTATAGAGCTTCTCCATCTTCGGCTGCAGAGCACATAGTGAATCTTATTTCTGTGTTGACTGCCTGGTGATATCCATGTATTGAGTTGTCTCTTGGATTGTCGGAAAAGTGTGTTTCCTATGACCATCGTATTCTCGACAAAATTCTATCAACCTGTGCCCTGCTTCATTTTGTATTCCAAAGCCATTTTAGTTCGCTGAGTCCTAAGATGTCGATATTCAGTCTTGTCATCTCTTGTTTGACCACATCCAGCTTGCCTTGATTCATGGATCTTACATTCCAGGTTCCTATGGAGAATAGATCTTTACAGCATCGGACTTTCCTTTCACCACCAGATACATCCACAGCTGAGCGTCCTTTTGGTTTGGCCCAATCACTTCACTCTTTCTGGCGCTACTAGTACTAGCCCTCTGCTGTTCCCCAGTAGCATATTGGACACCTTCCAACCTGAGGGTCTCATCTTCCAATGTCATATCTTTTTGCCTTTTAGTACTGTCCATGGGGTTTTCATGGCAAAGATACTGGAATAGGTTGCCATTTCCTTCTCCAGTGGATCATGTTTTGTCAGACCTCTCTGCTATGACCTGTCTGTCTAGGGTGGCTCTGCACGGCATAGCTCATAGCTTCATTGAGCTACGCAAACCCCTTTTGCTATGACAAGGTAATAATACATGAGGGGGAATAGTGATGTATTCACACCAAAAAAAGACAAAAAGCTATTGCCATTTTTTTGCTTTTAACATGAGTGTAGTAGTATTATTTAAAGTTGGAAAGAAATCCTCTCATATGGGAAAGTAGAAGGACTTGCAAGGGAGAGAATGGAGCAACTATCAGGATAAAGTACAATAAAGAGGGTGCTTATAGAGAGAGAATTACCACTGATTGAGATATTATTAAATGGAAGGAAATACTTCCACCTAGATTTTTTTGAAATGGAAAGTTTTTTAAAAATCAAAGTGCATAACAAGATTATATTTGCAAATATATTATCTATACTTTTGGAACTGTAGATGAACATTAAAGATTCTAAAATAAGAATTGTCTCCTTTTCTTTTTGAATGAATGATTTATTGTGTAAATTATTGTTTTGGGAATAGGTGGTCTTTCTTTCCTTTAAATCTCATTTGAAGGAAAGGAATGTTGTGCATATGCAGAAGGAATATTATGACTTATCAGTATGTTAAGAGGCTGAATGATTGTGGAAGAATCATTACTATCTGTCCAGGAGAATATAGATTTCTCTAAATTAAAATATAGACAAAATGTCTGACATTTGAACATTATCAGAAGCTTAATGAAGTGCATCTGAAAATATCAGAAAAAGGGCCTATATAGAAAATGCATTGCAATTAGCTATGTAATTTAAAATTAAGCTATCATACTTAAATGTATGCTGAACATAATATGCAACATAAGAAAAAATGGAAGTTTTCTAAGAGTGTTTATGCATTTATATGTACAGTATGTGTATGTGCATAAGAGAAAAGAAAGACAAGTCTTTTTCAGTTTCCTGAATAATCTGTTTTGTGTGTTGTTTTGTTTCTGACCATGCATTCACTTGCTGTCCTTAGGTCTAGAGGACTTTCCTATATGGTAAATTAATAATTTTTAAAAATCATATAATTTCTTGACCATTGTCTCAGATGTATTTTAATCTACAGTTAACTGGTTACTTACTATAGAACAGTTGTAGCCTAGAGAGTTGTATATTTCAGATAGAATGACTTTTGGTATTATGTGATTGCACATTATTAAAATATAAATCCTAAAAGGGGAGTTTTAATGTTTTTTAACAGTTAATATTGATTTTGTCTGTTTTTTCTTGCTGTGAGGTGCCCTGAGTTCTTTCCGGAGAGAGGGCGGCATATAAGCAAGCAAGCAAGCAAGCAATTTATTTAGCAGCTAGCTACCTAGCTAGCTAGCTAACTAACTAACTAACTAACTAACTAACTAACTAACTAACTAACTAAATAAATAAATAAATAAATAAATAAATAAATAAATAAGATGATAGATAGATAGATAGATAGATAGATAGATAGATAGATAGATAGATGATAGATAGATAGATAGATGATAGATAGATAGATAGATAGATAGATAGATAGATAGATGATAGGTAAATTTAAGATAATATGTCTATTTGGGCTGAATACAGCTAATGCTGTTCTGGAACAAACTCATGCATATCTTTATTCTAAAAGCCTGTCATTCCTCATGTCTTGTTTGGTTCAGATTGTTCCCCAAAGCCACAATATCCATCATGGTGAAAGTGGAAGTTAATAAAAAATGAAGATGCAGCATTTAATGTCTAAATATATATATAAAGATGTTTGTGGTATTTTTTTTCTTTTCAAGAGCTCAACTGTCCTATCCCATTTAAGATTATTGTATTAATTTATCATCATCTGCCATTATTTGGTATTTTTGATACTATTACATAAAATATGTTTTTGATTTAAAGATATATGCATAATCTATGGTTGAGAGGTCACATATCAGAATATAAACATTATTGCTTTAGACAACTTTTAATTATATTCATGTGTGGAAATCTAGAGAGATAGTCATGAGTAATTCTTTTCCACAATCTATTTGATAAACTATTTTTTCCTTTATAAAACTATCTTGAGAAAAAGCATGTTTTATATCATTTGAATAGTATGATTATTACTTTTGTCATGAACTGCTGTTTCGGGAGACTGATATACAGTACGTCTTGCTTTCATATCCATGGATCTGCTAATAGAGGAAGGAAGAAATTGGCACTGCTGTTCAAATATTCTAAAGCACACATTTTTTTTACACCAGGGACAAGCAATGAGTGAACCTCCATCATATTTCCCTAGTGGCAGGTACTGTTAATAAATTGATCATATTTGAACTAGATCTAAAGAAATACATATCTTGCTCCTTTTCAGAATGACACAGATTAAGTGTACACTCATATCTGCTCATGATAAAACTGCCTTCTTTTCCATTAGATTTCTTACTCTCCTCTCTCCCTCTCTCCCTCCCTCCCTCTTTCACGCACACACGCATTCAAATGCACACACATGCGCACACACACATTGAAATTGTTCAATGGCCATTCAATCTAGTTTAATTTTCACTAGTATCATGATGCTTTATAGATACATTGGAACTCTGAGAATTCCTAGATTCCATTCATCATCTGGGAATTCTGGGAATTCTAGTCTCATAATCTGCAAACATCAGGTTGGAGAAGATCCCTTCACACAGATTCAAAACAGTAGAAGTGAAATAGATAAATTCTTTCCATCTCTGAATAGGCCATCATCCTTATTGTGTAATTGAGAAAAGATCAGAAGATCTCTTACCAATTTCATCCTTAAGATGAAGAGTTTTTATTAATTTAGGCATGCTGATTTCACCTCTCATCTTTGCATCTTTACACCTAATTCCATGCAAGATACCATGCAAGATATACTGTATTTTTAAAAGCCTGTAAATACCATTTCAATAATGAGTAAAGGGATGCCTGTTCTTGCTATTTACTTCAAAGGAGAAGTGTTAGCTAGCATTTCCCTTTAAAGTCCTTCTACACAAATTTATGAGATAAGATACACAATCATACTTATTGCTTTTCCCATTATAAATAGCATTTGCATACTCAGAATACAGGTCTTCCATTTTGTCTCATAATTACATGTAACAATATTGGAATTTTAACACCTATTCCAGTCTATATCATTTTATACAACTTCAATTATTATCATAATTAATTGCCTTAAACCTATAATGTTGTCTATATAACAATCAAAATGTATTCAGCTTGAAAATTAGAACTACAGAAAAGCAAATTACAAAATAAAAATAAAATACTGTGTCTTTCACTCTACTTACTTTCAATCAAACACAGCCTTCCTGAAAATATTCAAAAATGCAAATTGTTTTGGAAGAATTGCTACTATGATACAGTTATTTTAATAATTCTAAGGTTTCTGAAATTTCTTTTTTTTCCCCTCAGACTTCTAAGAGCTCAGTCCCTGGAATGGTATTACAATAATGTGAAAAGTCGCTTCAAGCATTTTGGAAGTGCTAAAGTTCTGAAGAATTTATATAGACAACATCGCTTGGAAACTGGAACTTGCAGTGACATACTAGGTAGAGAGAAAAATAACAAAGATAAGAATTTCTCTACCATGAATACTCATGCAAATGTGGAGCAATAAATTTACCTATAGTGCAATGATCACTATTATTATTGTATCTCAGGAAAAAAAGAGCCAAGCCTTGTATATGAAGAGGCTGACATTTTGTGTCATCATGCAAATAACATTGCTCTGGAAGTGCAAGATATAAGTAGCAATAGCACTTAGATTTATATACCGCTTCACAGTGTTTTACAGCCCTCTCTAAGCAGTTTACATAGTTGGCATATTGCCCGCAACAATCTGGGTCTCATTTTACCAACCTCGGAAGGATGGAAGGCTTCACCAACCTTGAGCCTGGTGAGATTTGAACTGCCAAATTGCAGCCAGCCGGCAGTCAGCACAAGTAGTCTGCAGTACTGCTTTCTAACCACTACGCCACCTCAGCTCTCCTCAACTTACATCTACAATTGAACCCAAAATTTATGTTGCTAAGTGAGGCATTTGTTAAATGTTTTTCCCCATTTTATGACTTTTTTTTGCCATAGTTGTTAAATGAAATATTGCAGTTGTTAGTAACATGGTTGTTGAATCTGGCTTCTCCATTGACTTTGCTTGTCAGAACGTCGCAAAAAGTAATCACATGACCCCTGGACACTGCAGTTGTTATAAAAATTAGTCAGTTGCCAAGCACCTGAATTTTGATCATGTGACCATGGGGAAGTTGCAATAGTCATAAGTGTGAAAAACGGTCATAAATCACTTTTTTTCAGTGCCATTGTAACTCTTGTAAGTCGAGGACTACCTGGAAAATAAATGCAGAAACTCATGTTCAGTTCTTGGAGGTGCCTTGTTTTTAAACATCAATTAATACTTTATAATTCTAATTTTAAAATATTTTAATTAGGGTACAGTTTAGAATCCTGTAATTATAGTCATAGACATACAAATATACACAGTATATGTATACACATATTCACTGACATAAATTGATGGCTATACATAATAGAACATATATTATTTTCTTAATCACAAACAGTTCTTGGAATTTCTCCCTTGTAATATTCTGTTTTTATTGAGCTGTTTCCCATTTATATGTGCAACAATTTCAGGGGTGAAATGTTCCCGGTTTGGACCGGATTGCCCGATCCAGTAGCGATAGCGGGTGGTTCGGAGAACCAGTAGCAAAAATCCCCGCCCCCCCCTATGCCCAGCTGAGCCACGCAATCATCAGAGGCTTTTTTTTTTTACTTTTAAAAGCATTTTTTCTTCGGCCGAAAAAAATGCTTTTAAAAGCAAAATAAAAATAAAAATCTCTGGTGATCGTGCGGCTCAGCTGGGATCGTCAGAGCCTTTTAAAAGCATTTTTTTACAACCTCTTTGGCTGAAGAGGTTGTAGAAAAAATGCTTTTAAAAAGCTCTGACGATCCCAGCTGAGTTGCCTGATCGTCAGAGCCTTCGGTAGGAAAAGTGCTTTTAAAAGGCTATGACAATCAGGCAACTCAGCTCAGGATTGTCAGAGCCTTTTAAAAGCATTTTTTTTACAACCTCTTCGGTTGTAAAAAAAAAAGTTGGCCATACTCACCCAGTCACATTCCCCCAACCAAGCCACGTCCACAGAACTGGTAGTAACAAATTTTACATTTCACCACTGAATAATTTGTATTGGCAGACTTCGCAAATGGCTGCAATTCAGCCACTGTCAGTCACAATGTTTTGGGTAAAGAACTGTGAGTCAGAAAATGTCTCATTAGCCATTTTAAGAAACAAGGGAGAAGGAAAAATAAACCAAGAGCTAAGCAAGATTGCATTTGGGTTGCAAAGTGTATTTTCCTTTTTCATCAAATATTTTGGAGACACTTAGTAATTCAGTTTATATGCCCATGAAGCATGAAGCCTTTCAGACAAGGCTTCATTTACTTTTCTGATTTGTGTGAGAGAGTTTCTCTTTTATTACCAACTATGATATGTTTCTTTTTTAATTCTTCCCAGAGCAAGACAATAATAATAATGTCTACTTCTTCCATTCGAGTGGAAGAAGAGTGATTAAACATCTCGCTTTGCATGAAAGTATGACCTTTAAAATTCATTATGTCAAGCATTTTTGTGTAATCCCTTTTTCTTAAATTCATGTTCTATCTTTTACCTCAGTCAATAATATTTAAATCATTGATGGACCCAATGTTGAGATTTGTCTTTATTCATGGGTATGATGTATTTCTGAAGAAATTACAGGGATTTATACTTTTTCTTGAAGGTGGGTTTAATGCTATCCCTTTAGGTGATATTGGAATTATATCAGGCATTCCGAAACATACACACAGTGTATGTGTGTATTGTGTACACACAGTGTTTTCTGTGTGTATTAGCATTCATTTTCCAGAATTGCCAGGCAATCATATTAGCTACCGTGTTTCCCCAAAAACAAGAAAGGGTCTTATTTTCTTTTGAACCCCGAAATAAGGGCTTGGCCTTATTATCGGGGGGGAGGGTGTTTCTTATTATTTTGGGAGTAGAGGAGGTGGCGAGTGTGGGACTGGATGTTCCATTGTTGCTGCCACCTCCCCTCCCTATTCTTCACACCAGCAGAGCGGCTAGCTGCTGCTGCCCTGACATGTCCCGCCGCCGCTGCCTCGTGGAGCAGGACTCTGCAAGGCTTGTTATGCCATTGCATACATGAACTGCAGCACCAATGTGAGCTTCATCAAACCAGCACAACTGGTGTCCTGCCACTCGTGGCTGCGCCAGTATGTCAAACCTCATGGCAGTGCTGCCATTTGTGCGTGCAACAGCACGAGCCTTGCAGAGTCCTGCTCCACTAGGTGGCGGTGGCGCAATGAGTCTCACAAAGACTCATTTCTGACAGGTGGGACGGGGGAGAAGCAAGACACGTGGAGCGAGATGTGGGTCCCCTTGCCATCTCTTCTTTCCCCCCCTCGCTGGGCGTGGCAGGGCTCCTTCCCCTTGCTTAGCCACCCACCCCTTTAGGGATGCAATTTGGGGCTGGCAAGTGGAGCGGGCGAGAAGCGGGACGGGCGTCTTATCTTTCAAACTCTGTGGCATTCCTTGTGTTGTGTCCAGGGAAACACGTTGTAATAAAAACCCCTTCTCATGAGTTCAATCAAACTTCTTGAACTCGCGAGAAGTTTTCTTTTACAACGTGTTTCCCTGGACACAATGGCAAGGAACGCCACTGAGCTGGAAAGGTAAGATGCACATGCCACTTCTCGCCTGCCCCACTTGCCACCCCCATATTGCATCCCTAAAGGGGGCAGGTGGCTAAGCAAGGGGCAGGAGCCCTGCCATGTCTGGTGAAGGGGGGATAGAAGAGACAGGGGAACCATGCATCTTGCTTCTCCCTACCCCACCTGTCAGAAATGAATCTTTGTGAGACTCATCACGCCGCTGGCACTGCCTGGTGGAGCAGGACTTTGCAAGGCTTGTACCATTGTATGTACAAATGGCAGCCACAAGCGACAGGACACCAGTTGTGCCGGTATGATGAAGCTCGCGGCGGTGCTGCAGTTCATGCATGCAACGGCACAACAAGCCTTGCAGAATCCTGCTCCGTGAGGTGGTGGCAGGACATGTTAGGGCAGCCATGATCAGCCACTCAGCTGGTGCGAAGAACAGGGAGGAGAGGGCAAGTTCTCCATCTCTCCCCCTCCCCCAGCCTTGCCTCCTCAGCTCGTGTTGTTTGCACAGCAAGCAACTAGGGGAAATGGCGGGACCAGCTGACATGCATGTAAGTAGTTGGTATGGGGGTTATTTGGGGGGGGCTTATTTTAATGCATGCGCTGAGAAGCCCGATTGGGCTTATTATCCAGAGATATCTTAGTTTCAGTGAAACACGGTAGGAATTGTAGGAGGTGAAATGCAACACGTGGTGTGGTAATTACAGGCCAATTCTAAAGAGAACCCTTATATCTAGATGTTATATATTGATAAATTGGAAAGTATTTTTTCTTTTCTTTTCTTTTCTTTTCCAGAAGCAGGACATTTTTATGAAGGAACCACAGTAAATGAAGAAAGCAAATGTAACAGTGATTCAGTTTTCTACAAACAGACAGAGGGTAATGATGTTTAAGTTTTACTGTTATTTTTAACTGTAAGTGAAATATTTGAATTGTAGTGAAATAACATGGGATTAATATATATCATTAGTGGCAATAACTTTAAACAATTTATATTGTACAAATTTTTCTTTTCACCATATCTCACTTTTTTCCTATGAAAACATAGTAAGTTTTGTACACTGAATAAGAATAGATGTCAATGCTGAACAGAACCTGCTAGAGGCTATTTTCCTGGTTCATTGTTGCCACACTGTATGGGAGTGGGGAGGGGGGAATGCATTGCTACTCTGTTTCCCCCAAAATAAGACATCACCTGATAATAAGCCCAATCGGACTTTTGAGCACATGGCAATAAGGCCAAGCACTTATTTCAGGGTTCCAAAAAATATAAGACAGAGTCTTATTTTCGGGGAAACATGGTAGGCACAAGGTCATCTCCCAGGTGATGGATGGAGGGAGAAGGAGAAGAGTCCTTGAGGATCCCTGCCAATTTATCTGATTGGCCAACATGACTAGTGACACTGGGGGGAAGGGGTGATTACTGATTTTAATTATGCTGAAACTGCAAGAAAGATTCAGGATTGGTTTTCAACCAAGTATGCCGATATGATTTACCCAATAAAGAAGTTGTTTGAGGTGGTCCTGATTAGCTTGGGTTAGTTACCTTGGCATTAAACCAACTCTGCTAAATTCTGCCCTGAAGAAAGGACAGCGCCTGTGGTCCTGAGTGCTGGCAGCTCTGGGAGGAAGAAGAAGACTCGGGGAAGATTTTGAGATAGAAAAGAAGAGAGAGACCGTGGCCAACCCCAGGGAAGTCCTAGCAGGGATTGTTGTGCCAGCTGGTCAAGTGGGGGGTGGAGTGTCCACCCCAACCATTAGACCAAAAGTCTGAGTGGAGCAGACCGAGCGGCAAGTGGTTTGAGAGGATACCATAGCCACAATGGACCTCTACTATGCGGAAGGAGAGCTGGTTCATAGAAGGATGCCGAAAGCTGCTGAAGTGGAATTCCCCTTGAGGTCCCCTCGGTCACGAACCAACTTGTTCCCGAGATGGGAAGCAAAGAGTGGAATGGAAGTACCTGGCTGCCCTTTATAACCCATCAGTCGAACAGCTGAGGATGAGATTTGACCGCATGGAAATCCAAGGTGTGGAGCTGATGCACTGCCCTGGTGCACCGATGGTGCCCACAACCTGTTTGTCCAATTAGCCTCAACTCTCCAAAGCCCAAGTCTGACCCCGATGGCAACAAGCCTTCCTGGGCCAGCAAGAGTGATGAGCCCAGATCCGAGACACAGTCCCCCATGGCAGCAAGGAGTGATGAGCCCTACCCCAAGGTGGAGTCGTCCTCCCCAACAACAGTGGGCTGTGAGCTACGGGGCCTAGCCACGGGCCCACCTGGGTGGTTGGCTTATCCACCGTGGCCCTATTACCCAATGCAGGGATGGTTCCTTGGCCCATGGGCACCTCCTCCCTCCTCCACCACCTGTGGACTTGCCACAGATGAAAGCCACATTTGACGGGGATCCAAAGAAATTGGCATTCTTTCTCAACCAGGTGTCGGCCACCTGCACCGTTACGCCCAGGCTATCCATCGGAGGTGGCGATGGTGAATGCTGTGGCCGCAAACGTGGAGGGGGAAGCCACAGAGTGGATGACTAGACTCCACGATGAATACACACCAGAACTGGGGAATATTGAGGTTTTCCTGGAGGAACTGAGGACCAGATTCGAAGATGAATCCCAAGCCCTACAGGCTAAAACAGGGATTCGAGAAGTGAAGCAAAGGGGCCAACCAGCAAAGGAATATGTCCGAGAATTCCGCAGAGTGGCTGGAAAATTGAGACATTGGCCAGATCGATTGCTGGTCTACCACTGCAAAGAGGGGCTTGACTGGAAGCTGCCCCAGGCCTGCATCTACCAAGGAGTCCTCGAGTGGACCCAGAACTTGTAATGGATAGCAATTGTGCTGGACCTTGAGCTGAAACAGTATAAAAGGAAGGGAGCATCCAAGGCGAAACAGAATGGAGCCAGGAGAGGCACTAGTTTGGATGATGGACAACCACATCCATGGCCATGAGATCTCCTCCTGCCATGCCCCGAACATCCATCAAGTGCTTCAGGTGCAGCCAGCAGGGCCACTGGGCAGCCAAGTGCTTAGCTCCCACACCCTAACTAAAGAGTAATCCACCAAGCACAACCAAGCCAAAGAAACTGCAGAGGAGGGGCCAAGTAAAATTAAACCAAGCTGTAGAAGTCGCCTCTCCCTCAAGTGAGAAAAAGGGAACTCCAGCCAAGAAAGGCCAACAATCCACGCCCTATGATAGCAAGGACGAAGGCAAATGTGACCCGATGGTAGGTGAGACCATCCTTCTCTTCGCCATCCCTACAAAAATTGTGGTGCCCAAGTCAGGGGAACAAGGCAAGGTGGATGCCCTGATAGATTCAGGCTGCACCCGTTGCCTAATCAGCCTGCCAAAGATGCTAAGACTGGGAATCTGAGCATGGAAACTGCCCCAGGCCATGAGATTTGAACAGGTTAATGGGTCACTGATAGGAGGATCCCCGCATCGCACCTAACTGAACCAGTGCGGCTAGAAATGGGCAAACACCGGGAGATCATCCGTTTTATAATAGTCCCATAGTGATCCTAGGGCTTTCCTGGCTGGACAAATAGGGCCCAATGATCTGATGGAAAGAGGGATGGAGGAAGATGAAGCTAGGAAGAGGACATTCCCTTCCCCAAAGCAATCCCAGGGGAGGGACTGCCTGGCAAGCCCCTATCCAAAAGAACAAAGACTGGCTAAAGGTGACATCAGAAACCCCACTGGGCACTCAGCCAATCTCCAGGGAATACTGGGACCTGGCAGATGTGTTCAGTGAAAAGGAATGTTATGTGCTTCCCAACCCCAGCACCTCACCGCTTCACTGACTGTGCAATTGAGATCTTACCAGGAGCAAATCTCCCCAAACCCAAAATGTCCTCAATTACGCCAAGGGAGATGAAGGAACTGAGGGAGTACATAGTACATAGACCTAGCCAGGGGATTCATCCAACCCGCCAAGTCCTGCGTAATGGCCCCAGAACTGTTTAAAGAAAAGAAAGATGGAACTATGAGATTATGCATAGACTTGAGGGGAATTAATGCCATACATGTAGAAAACATGTAGACCAGTGGTTCTCAACCTTCCTAATGCCGCGACCCTTTAATATAGTTCCTCATGTTGTGGTGACCCCCAACCAGGGGTCGGTTCTAAATTTTTTTACTACTGGTTCTGTGGGCGTGGCTTATTTTGTGGGCGTGGCTTGGAGGTCATGTGACTGGGTGGGCGTGGCTAGCTGGTCATGTGACTGGGTGGCCATGGCTATGTGCATAGGGACTACTCAGAGGGCTGAAAAAAGTCATTTCTGACAGGTCCTCGCAGTTTTGACTGGTCCTCACACTTATGACCATCCTCACATTTATGCCCGTGCAGCATTCTTAACAACCATGTCATTCATTTCACAACTGCTTCTCTTCACCATGGTGACAAGATAGGGCAAAAACATAAATTGTGAGGACAGTCGTAAGTTCGAGGACTGGTCAAAAGTGCGAGGACCAGTCAAAAATAACTTTTTCAGCCCTCTGAGTAGTCCCTGTGCAGAAAAGGACTACCCAGAGGGCTGAAAAAAGTGATTTCTGACAGGTCCTCGCACTTTTGACCGGTCTTCGCAGTTATGACTGGTCATCATTTATGCCCATTGTACCATTCTTAACAACCGTGTCACTCATTTCACAACTGCTTCTCTTCACCATAGGGCAAAAACGTAAATTGTGAGGACAGTCGTAAGTTCGAGGAGTGGTCAAAAGTGCGAGGACCAGTCAAAAATAACTTTTTCAGTCCCCTGAGTAGTCCATATGCATAAAAGGATACAGCAATAGAGAGGGATGAAGGAAGGGAAGGGAATTTAGAGTAGGAGTGAGGGTAAGAGAGGGAGGAAGAGAGGAGGAGAAGGAGAAAGAAAGAGGAAGTAGGGAGAAGAAGAAGAGGAAGGGAAGAGAAAGTAAGAAGGAAAGAAAAGAGAGAGGTGGTAGGTTTGAAGAGAAAGATTGCTGTACAATAAAAAAGATGAAAGGGAAGAAAGCCAACCCCAAACAAATATAAAGATATTAAGATAAAGAATTAATTGTTAAACTTTAAAGAATAAAAGAGAACAAATAGCAATAAATAGCAATAATTAGAAACACACATACAGTCAGGTCCAGAAATATTGGGACATCGACACAATTCTAACATTTTTGGCTCTATACACCACCACAATGGAGTTGGAATGAAACAAATACAATGTGCGTTAACTGCAGACTGTCAGCTTTAATTTGAGGGTATGTACATCCAACTCAAGTGAACGGTGTAGGACAATGACCTTCGCATTGTCATCTATTTTTATATCCATCCTCACATTGGTTAATTATGTAATTATGTAATACAGTTGTTTAATACAAATTCAACATTTTAATATAAATCAATTAGTTATATAACTATCTTTTTTGTATATTAATCAATATGAACATGAATATTCCAATTATTTCCATGCAATCCAATTTCTTACAAATCAATTAATTATATTTATCAATAATAATAAACCAAATAATTTCCCCCTTATATTCCTCGAAACCACAACTTAACCATTTCTGCTTTCAACACAATATACAATTAATAGTATCTCAATTATTACAATTCCCTAGTTAAATAGAGCTTTTTTGCTTTTGTGTTTTAAAATCTTGAACCTCCTCTTTTGCCCTAAATTTCCCATTGTTTGCAGTTTTGCACCTACCTTTTTTGGTGAGGAAAAAGAAAAAGAAATCTCTCTGCCTCATTTTGTCACGTTGCAGCAAAGACCCTGCTTCCTTACTTTCAATTTCGCTTTTCAGCATAGCTAGGGGAAAAAAATTTGCTCCAGGAATTTACCTCTTTGCAGCTAGCTCTTTGAAGCCCTGCGGCAAGAATTTAAAGTTTTTTTCCCTCTAGCCATCAGCTGGGACTCCGGAGGCAGCAATAGATTGGGAGTGGGGGGGGTAAGCGACTGGCAACTGGCTATCGAACAGAGGCAGAGGGTGAGGGTGAGTTAAGGCGTGGGGGAGGGCGAGAGAGGGCTTTGGCGACCCCTGTGAAATTGCTGTTCGACCCCCAAAGGGGTCGCGACCCCCAGGTTGAGAACTGCTGATGTAGACACACCACCACCACCCCGCCCCCACCAAATGAAAGACATGCTGGCTCACCTGGCAAAAGGGAAAATCTTCACCAAATTAGACCTGAGAGAGGTCTCAGTACGTATCAAAGACGGGGATGAATGGAAAATCATGTTCAACTGCCCTTTAGGGACTTCCAATTTAAAGTGATGCCATTTGGACTCCAAGGGGCCCTGGCCGTATTCATGCAACTGATTAATGAGGTGCTACATGATCACCTGTACAAGGCGGTCCTAGTGTACTTATATGACATTTTCATCTTCACCGAGACAATGGAAGAACATGTCAAGTTAGTTTAGGTACTCAACACCTAATGGCAAACCTCTATGTAAAGCTGTCAAAATGTGAATTCCACAAAACCCGCCTAGACTACCTAGGGTACCGAACATCCAGTGAGGGGATAGAGATGGACCCAGGAAAAGTGAAGGCCATCTTGGAATGGCAACCCCCTCAAACCTGCAAGCGGCTGCAGAGCTTCCTAGGCTTTGCAAATTTTTACCGGCAATTCATCCCCTCTTTTGTCAAGATAGCCCTGCCAATCACCTAACTGCTGAAAACGGGGAAGAGATCCAAGCCATGACCTGGTCAGCCGCTAGAATGGACTATGGATGCCAGAGACCATTCGAGGCGCTCAAGCAGCTGTTTGCAGAGGAACCGGTCCTTAAGCACCTGAACCCCAAGGAACTGTTAGTCATCCAAGCAGATAATAATAATAATAATAATAATAATAATAATAATAATAATAATAATAATAATAATTTTATTTCTATACCGCCCTTCTCCCGAAGGACTCAGGGCGGTGTACAGCCAATTTAAAAACACAAGACACAACAATGATTAAAAATTAAAATAATTAAATAGATTTGGCCGATTTAAAACCCCAAAAATTTAAAATACCCCAATTTAAAATTATTATGCTGATAGCCCGGCCTGGCAGAACAACAGGGTCTTCAATGCGCAACGAAACACCCGGAGGTCGGAGATCTTACATATTTCCGGGGGCAGTTCATTCCACAGGGCTGGGGCTTCCACAGAGAAGGCCCTCCCCCTGGGTGTCGCCAGCCGACATAACTTGGCTGATGGCACCCTGAGGAGACCCTCTCTGTGGGAGCTGACTGGTCGGTGGGAGGCTATTGGTGGCAGAAGACGGTCTCGAAGGTACCCGGGTCCTATGCCATGGAGCGCTTTAAAGGTGGTAACCAACACCTTGAATCACACCCGGAAGACCACTGGGAGCCAGTGCAGCTCGCGCAGGAGGGGTGTCACGCGCGGCCGCATTCTGGACCAGTTGGAGCCTCCGAGTGCTCTTCAAGGGGAGCCCCAGGTAGAGAGCATTACAATAGTCCAGCCGGGAGGTGACAAGGGCATGAGTGACCGTGCGCAAGGCGTCCCGGTCCAGAAAGGGCTGCAACTGGCGGATCAGGCGAACCTGATAAAAGGCCCCCCTGGCCACGGCCGTCATATGCTCTTCTAAAGACAGCCATGCATCCAGGAGGACACCCAGATTGCGAGCCCTCTCTGTGGGGGGCAAAGATTCACCCCCAATAGTCAGCGATGGCACCTGCTGACTATATTGGGACGCCGGCAGCCACAGCCACTCGGTCTTGGACGGATTGAGTCTGAGCCTGTTCCTCCCCATCCAGACCCGCACGGCCTCCAGGCAGCGAGACATCACATCAAGGGCATCGTTGGGGTGGTCTGGGGTGGAGATGTACAGCTGAGTATCATCAGCGTACAGATGACACTTCACCCCAAAACCACGGATGATCTCACCCAGCGGCTTCACATAAATGTTGAACAGAAGGGGCGAGAGGACCGACCCTTGTGGCACTCCCCATGTGAGACGCCTCAAGGTCGACCTCTGCCCCCCTGCCAACACGAACTGCGAGTGGTCGGAGAGGAAGGAGGAGAACCACCGCAGAACGGTGCCCCCTATTCCTAACCCTCTCAACCGCCGCAGCATGATACCATGGTCGATGGTATCAAAAGCCGCTGAGAGATCTAATAGGACTAGGACAGAGGAGCAACCCCTGTCCCGAGCCCTCCAGAAATCATCCACCAATGTGACCAATGCCGTTTCTGTGCTGTGCCCCTGACTGAAGCCCGACTGGCACGGGTCAAGATAGATAGCTTCATCCAGGTGCCCGGGCAGTTGTCGTGCCACCACACTCTCAACAACCTTTGCCACAAAACGAAGGTTGGAGACCGGACGGTAGTTAGCTAATTCAGCCGGGCCCAGGGAAGGCTTCTTGAGGAGGGGCCTCACCACCGTCTCTTTCAAGGCGGTGGGAAAGGCACCCTCACTCAGAGAAGCAGTTATAATCCCCTGGAGCCAGCCTCGTGTAACCTCCCAGGAGGCCAGTACCAACCAGGAGGGACACGGGTCCAATAAACATGTGGCGGCACTAATCCTACCCAGAACCCTGTCCACATCCTTGGGAGCCACAGGATCAAACTCCTCCCAGATAATATTCTCAAGACCTGCCCCTGTCTCCTCCCCTGGACTCATCCAATCGGAGTCCAAGCCATCCCGAATCCGAGCGACTTTATCATGCAGAAATTGCACAAAATCCTCAACGTGGCCCTGCAAGGGATCTTCCCGCACTCCCCCCCCGAAGAAGGGAGTGGGTCACCCTAAACAGGGTGGCTGGGCAGTTCTCTGCAGATGCGATAAGAGCGGAGAAATGGTTAGATTTCGCCGCTTTTATCGCCACTAGGTAGGTCTTGATATAAGACCTCACCTGTGTCCGGTCGGAATCGGATTGACTAGTCCTCCAAATGCTCTCTAGGCATCTTTTCCGACGCTTCATCTCTCTCAGCTCCTCGGAGAACCAAGGAGCCAATTGAGATCGGCATCAGGTCAGAGGCCGCAAAGGCACGACGCGGTCCAAAGCTCTGGCAGCTGCACTCTCCCAGGCGGCCACCAGCTCTTCAGTCGAGTCGTGTGCCAGAGTCTCAGGAAACGGCCCAAGCTCCGTCAGGAACCTTTCGGGGTCCATCAGGCGCCTGGGACGGAACCATTTGGTTCCGTCTCCCTGCGGCGGGGGAAAGCGGTAGGAAAGTCTAAGTGAAGGAGCGAATGATCTGTCCATGACAAGGGTTTGATATCTAGGTCCCCTCTACCAAGATCATTCAACCACTGACCAGAGACAAAAATCAGGTCCAGAGTGTGCCCCCTATGTGAGTTGGGCCTTGAACTAACTGGGGCAGGTCCATGGCCGTCATGGAAGCCATGAACTCCCGAGCCACCTCTGATGCCTCACCCGCAGACGGAAGGTTGAAATCCCCCATGACAATAAGTCTGGGGGTGTCAACCGCCACCCCAGCAATGACGTCGAGTAGCTCGGGCAGGGTCGCTGCCATGTGGCAGGGAGCTAGGTATGCAGTCAGCAAACCCATCTGCACCCCACGGCCCCACTTCACAAAGAGGGACTCACATCCGGCTATCTGAGGAACAGTGGTCTCCCTCGGACAAAGACTCTCCCTAATAATCACCGCCACTCCCCCACCCCTCCCCTGGGCCCTTGGCTGATGAAATGCACGGAAACCTGGTGGGCACATTTCAACGAGGGGAACCCCCCCCTCTTGGCCCAACCAGGTCTCCGTAATACCTGCCAGATGCCAGTAATATAGCCGTTGGGGGCAGTGCTCCTCAAGAAAAATCAAGATGGAAATCTGCAACCCTGTGCCTCCACCTCCAGGAAACTCACAGACCCTGAAAAGGTGATGGGCAGTGTGGGAAAAGGAGATGTTCGCCGTTCGATGGACCCTAATAACCGAGCGCCACTTTCTCAAGGGGAGTAAGGTGCCGTTTCAGGTCTGGACTGATCACAAAAATCTGGAGGCACTTAGAACTCCTCGGAAACTTTTGTCCAAGCAAGTCTGATGGGCATAGTACTTTAACTGTTTAGATTTCACACTGAAGTATATCCCCGGGGAAATTTCCTACCAAACACCCTGTCCTGAATGCTCAATACAAGAGCAACAGGGAAGAAGTGATCAACGCCATCATCCCCCTCATACAAAAGGCAGCACAAGCCACTACAAAATGACAAACCCAGAAAGCATCAGAACAGCCAGGGGGCGAGTTCACCCAGAAACTTAAAGTTGAGTTAAAATCTGACCCCTGACTGAAGGACAACTGCCAGCTCCTAACTCTCAGAGAGGAGTTGACATGGAAGGGGTCTAAGTTGTACATCCCCAGCACCCTCCAGTTTCAAGTGCTACATAAAAGCCACAGTACTAAACAAGCTGGACATTTTAAACAAGCCAGATTCCTAAAAATATGGCACCTGATCAGGAGACAATTCTGGTGGCTGGGAATGAAAAAAGACATTGAGAGTTACATAAAAAGCTGTGCCATATGCGTGGCCATGAAAAAGAGGCAAGTGGCCGAGCTGTCACAACCCTGGGAAGAGATCACAATGGATTTTATAGTAGAATTCCTGGAAGTGGGGGAGGACACCATAATTTGGACTGTAATTGCTCTTTTTTCCAAGTAGGCTTATTTTTTAGCATGCTCTGGTCTCCTCTCATCTCAAAAACTGGCCAAACTGTTCCTGAAACGTATCTATTGGCTACATGGAGTTCCAAGGCGAATCATTTCAGATCGAGTGGTCCAGTTCACGGCAAAATTTTGGAGGGAGTTTGTAAGACTGACTGGATCCTCCAAAGGACTTAGCTCAGTTTTTCATCTGAGAACAAATGGGGCGGTGGGATGTGTGAACGCAATGATAAAGCAGTATTTTAGGTTTATGTTAACACCAGCAAGCTAATTGGGCAGACCTATTGTTGCTTGCTGAAGTGGCGTATAATAATGCAGTCCACAGCAGCACAGGACTCATTCCTTTTAAGGTAGCTATGGGTAGAGTTTATTCCCATGCCAGAGCTTCCCCAAGAACCCCCCTCCCCAGTTAGCTTAACAGAGTGGGTGGGCTCACTACAAAGCACTTGGGGAAATGTGAAGAAGGCGCTAGCCAAAGCCACAGAAACACAAAAGGAACAGACAGATAAGAGACGTTCCCCCCAAAGGCCATTTCACGTAGGAGAGAAAGTTTACCTCTCCACCAGGTAAATTGCCATGTAGAAAATTAGGTCCCAAATTTATAGGACTTTTCTCCATTGTAAAAATCATCAACCCAATCACAGTAGAACTAAAACTTCCATGTTAGGGAGAGTGCATCCGGTTTTCCTCAGTAGCTTATTGAAACCGGTAAAGAGATCAGCACTCTGCCAGTCGAACAAGGTGCTCTGGATTTGATCATGGTGGAAGGGGAACCCCATTATGAAGTGAAAAAAAAATCTTAAGACTCTAGATTACACAAAGAGAGGCTACAGTACTTAGTGCAATGAAAAGGGTACCCCCTTATCAGAAGCTACCTGGGTGAAGAGTAAGGGCATGAAGACAGAAAGGTTAATTAGAAAATTCTATGAAAAGAACCCCCACAAACCGAAGGAAGCACTTGAAGATGGGAGGGGTGGATTGAAGCAAGACTAAACAGTTTATATCGATGTTTTCCAAATGTTCCTTGCCCACTAGGGGGAGCTGACTGTCAACACTGAACTGAACCTGCTAGAAGCCATTTTCCTAGTTCATCATTGCCACAATGTATGGGGGTGGGGGAGATTGGAATGCATTGCTAGACACAACATTGAACTTTCTCATGAGGACCAAGGTCATCTCCCAGGTGATAGAGGGAAAAGGAGAAGAGTGCCTGAGGAGCCCACTAATTTATCTGATTGGCCAATGTGACCAGTGACACTGGGGGGAAGTGGTGCTTACTGATTTTAATTATGCTGAAATCGCAAGAAAGATTCAGAGTTGGTTTTCAGCCAAGTGTGCCGATATGGTTTACCCAATAAAGAAGTTTGAGGGAGCATCTGGCCTCAGAGTCCTGATTTGCTTGGGTTTGTTAGTCAGAACCTTGACATTAGATTTGTGTACTTTTGTGTACTTGGTTCTTTTCTATCCTGCTTTATGGAGTAAAGAGTTGGTCTCTAACAGAAAGCCACTTGAAGAGACTAGAAGCATTTGAAATGTGGATTTACAGACAGCTGTTACATATAAACTGGGTTGACAAAATCAGAAATGAGGAGGTGATAGGCCACCTGAGGAAGCCAAGGGAAATCATCAAAACCATTAAAAAGCGAAAGTTATAATATTTTGGACATGTGATGAGACACCCGGAAAAATACGGCATACTTTACTTAATCCTCCAAGGAAAGATTGAAGGCAAACAAGGTCCAGGCAGAAGAAGAACATGGCTTCAAAATCTAAGGGACTGGTTTGGACAAAACTCAGCAGCCCTTTTTTGTGTGGCTGCTGATAAAAATAGGATCACCAAACATGATCGCCAACGTCCAATGACAGATATGGCACAAGAAGAAGAACCCTCTAGAATGAATGACTTATGTTGCAAGTGCTATTTATAGCATTCAATATTTTTGAATGAACATTGAAAACATTTTTGATGGATGAAATTTGCTTTACTGAACTTCTAATATCATTGTTTTTAATGTATTCACACACTGTTCTGTAATCTAGTTGGCCATCTAATTATAACTAAAAGGGTTTCTATATTTGTTTGTGCTAAAAATAAAAAGATTTTGTCTGGGCACAAACTGTCATGGTTGACTCTCTACACAGCCCCACTTACAACCAAACAAGGGGTGGGGGGGTCAGAAGACGTTGGAATGGAAGGGAAATTTGGAGTGTAAGTGTGCTGACTGAAAGCCTGAGATAGACCCAACACCTCTAAGTCATTCAGCTGAGGAAGTCTGAGGCACACAGATTGCTCCCAAAATATAGTGCAAATGAATGGGAGATCCAGAGGGAAAAGGAAGAGTTTTCCTATGCTGTTTTCAAGTGAATCATTAAAACTGGCTTTTCTACTTCTGAAACCACATGAAATCTTCAGTAAAGTTATACTCTTGGTAAAAAAAAAAAGTCCCAGGAGTTTCCCTTGCTGTCTAACCTAGTGGGACAGTTGATGTTCACTGGCTAGAAGAAATATTGTATAATACTAAAAGGAAAAAAACTTTACCTGGTTTGCAGCAATGAATTGTTGATGGGAGATCCCTTTTTTGGGAAAGCAGTTGTGGGCTTCATTTCTATTTTAATTATATTTTCTCTTGTATAAATGTCATGAGTACTTTTTCCTTCTTTGCTTAGGACATAGCATGTTAAGCACTGTTGCTATAGCCTTGCATGTTGCAGAAGAAGTAATAGAAGAAGCTATTTCCAAGGCTGGGACATACAGTGACAGCTTGGTAAGATCTTTTTTCCATTTAATAAGAAAAATATTCCTTCTAGTAGTGTGCATTTCTTGCTCAATTAGAAAAAGCAGTAAATTTACAGGCCAATATTACTAGTTTTTTTTATTCCGTTATTTTATTCTACTCCTTTTCATTTTTAATTATTTTACATTTTATCATATTAATCATTCATATACCATTTCCCTCCTTCTCTTTATTATCACAGCAGCAATATTTATTTTTCTGCATTCTTTTTCTCCAAAGTATCCACAAGTAAAAATAGGCAATATATTACCCATTCTACAAGACAAGAAACATACAAAAATCAAAAGTAAATTTTATTTTTTAAAATAATTGCTATTCCTGAAATATTTGGTTGAACAGATATGTGTTCAATTATCATTAAAAGAAGACATCAGGAAGACCAGCTGGAGTTTCCTTGGTAGAGTGTTCAATAATTAGTACATAAGCAGAGTCTTCCCAAATAATATATAATTCAAAAACAAATAAACTTTTATATATGCATTTATACCCAAATGTGTATACATGCATGCCCTATCTCCTGCCAATGTGGCCATAGACAGGTGGACAAATCCTGGAATGTTTCAGACTGATACACACACTGTAAGGGTTGCCTCTCCCTCTGACTTAAGAAAGTGAAAAACTCTTGAAACTGAGTATTTCAAAAGGAACCTTTTATTAAGCAGAAGTGACAACAATGGATTCAAACTAGCCTCTGAATACCCTTAGGCAAGACAAGTAGGATTAAAGCAGTAGAGACCCCTCCCTTTAGCCAGAATGCAGATTTTAGCCAATACACAAGTGTGAAGATGTTTTCTTTACCAGCTGCCCTGAGAACCGGACAAGCATGCATTCCCATTGCTATCCTCCGTTATCCTCTAAAGTGAAACAGCCCACATGGCCATCATAAACATTCCCCAAAGGTAAGGAGATCTCAGGGTGCTGAGGCGCCAGGATATAGGTTGTAAAATATCTGTTGACACAGGCAGTGCTAATAAATCGAATCCAAGCCCCCCCACCCTTCTCCCAATTGAATGGCAGTATCACTTTTAGGAATCTGACACACACAGAGATACAAACACTGAACAATTAAGCAGATCCCTTGCATTTATGAGGGTAATTGATTTAATTTTGCAAAATGGGATTTGTTTATAGTATTTTTAAACCATTATGCACATTTTAAAATTTGAAATTTCATACTTAAGTATTCATAAGTATTCATACTTACCTACATATCTTTTTGAGGACAAACAGTATGAAGCTTGTTATTTGCAAGATCATAAAGAAGAACTGATAGAAGAGCTTGCTACCACCATTGTCCAGAAGGTATGACACAAGGGTTGCATTGTTTAGATGAATTTATCATTAAGAAAAATAATATATGTCTTTTTAATATTAATTTGCATTTTACATAATTTATTACAAATCGTAAGATCACAATATTTTTAATCACATTTCCTAGTAGGGGACCACATGGAGTGTTTTGATTTATGCAAGGATTTCCGCTTTAAGTTGATACTTTTGCTCTAATGAAGTATTTTGCCAAAAGTGGCTAAAACTGTTTTTTATTTAAAAAAATTAATATTAAACATAAAAATTCAATGTTTTTATGAACAGTGTGTTGTCTGAGTACAGTTGTTTTTGAGAAATAGTGTTAATCATAATAATAATAATAATATAACAATGATAAACATTGATAACATAACCAATGATAATCATATAATATTAATAATAATATTTACTTAGCTATTTTAATAAATCTTCACTACAGTTAATCATTTCTTTATGCTTTTAAGTTTCTAACTTCTGTTTCTGCTAGTTAACCATTGATATAACAAATCCCATGTTAAAAAGTATTCAGTTTCTTCCGTCTCCTTAATTTTGAATGTTAGTCTATCCATTTCTGCACATTCTAATTTTTTTATAACTTTTTCATCTGTAGGAATATCTTCATTTTTCCATTGTTGTCCAAACACAATTCTAGCTGCAGGTAACACATGTAAAATTAAATATGTATTCCCTTTATTATATTTTTCTGGTAGAATACCCAACAAAAATATTTCTGACTTTAGATCTATGTATTGCTTTACTATTTTTTCTAACCATGTGTGTATTTTTTGCCTTTGGGCATATCCACCACATGTGATAGGGCAAATCCGGTATCTGATTACATTTCCAACGCTTAGCAAATATATCCTTAAACATCTTTGCCAATCTTGCTGGTGGAAAATACCATCTATAAAACATTTTATATAAACTTTCTTTGTATGCAGTTGACATTGTTAATTTATAATTCCTATCCCACAATTTCTGCCATTTATCTAACTCTATAATATAACCAAAATTTTTGGCTCATACTATCACTGTTTCCTTTACTTGCTCTTTTTCCATTTCAATGTTCAATAAGTAGTTATAAATTTTTAAAATTAGTTTTTCATCTGTCCCTGTTAATATCTGATCCAGTTCTGTTGGTTCTTTATAAAAACCATACATTTTAGCATCTTTCTCATATCTTGATTGTATTTGCACATGTGGCCACCCTGCCAAATCAATCCCTTGACTATTCAGTTCTTGCTTAGTTTTAAGTTCCCCTTTTTCATTCAGAATGTCCTTATATCTTATAATGTTTTCCGTGTTAACAACATTCAGATGTATCAGTGACTCCATTGTGGAGAGCCAGACTGGTATTTTCAAATAATGTTTTTCTTTGATTTTTGTCCAAAATAACAGTAATGCATTTCTAACATTTATCCATTCTTTCACCCATGTAAGTATAAGAAACCTGATAATACAACTCCCAATCTGGCAACCCAAAACCCCCTTTGTTTTTGGAATCTTGTAACATTTTCAGACTTATTCTTGCTCTTTTTCCCTTGCCAAATATATTTTGACATTATTTTATCTAATTCCTCAAAATATTTTTCCCCAGTTTTATTGGTATTGTTTAGAACAAATATAGTAATCTCTGCAAAATATTCATTTTTATAGTAGCTATTCTTCCTATCAAAGATAGTTGTAGATTTTTCCACTTCTCCAAGTCTAATTTGATTTGTTGCAGTAATTTGACAAAGTGACAAAATTAGTGGACCAAAGGAATTCTGTTGATATAATTTACTTGGACTTTAGTAAGGCATTTGATAAAGTAGGCCATAACCTACTACTAGGTAAAATAGAAAAATGTGGGTTAGACAGCATCACCACCAGAAGGATTCATAACTGGTGACCAACTGCACTCAACATATAGTCCTCAAAGCATCTACATGGAGGGAAGTATACACGGGGGTTCCCCAAGGCTCTGTTTTAGGCCCAGTACTCTTCAACATCTTCATCAATGATTTGGATGAGGGGATAGATGGGGAACTCATCAAATTTGCAGATGACACCAAGCTGGCAGGAATAGCCAACACTCCCGAAGACAGGAAGGATCTTGACAGACTTGAACATTGGGTACTATCTAACAAAATGAAATTCAGTGGTGAAAAAAGTAAGGTTCTACATTTAAGCAAGTTTACTTGGCATCCATATGGGGCATAGATTCCAACCAACAAACATTTCCTTTGGTCCACTGTTACCTCTACGATCAGGACTCTACCTTTTTTTTCGGCATAAATTAATTTAGATTCTAAGTGTCCTTTTACATATATCACTACTCCCTTCTTTTTCTGATCTGCCAGGGAGGCATACAAATTTCCCAGTCTTTTATTCTCCAGTATCGCTTTCTGGTTTCCTTTTACATGAACCTCCTGCAGGCATATCATATCATAATTTCCTTTTGCCAACTGGTTAAACACTCTCTTTCTCTTACATGGATTATTTAAACCATTAATATTAGCTGAAAATAAGGATACCCCCACCTCTCCCTTTACCATCCTCCTTACTACTTATGTCAGGTATGCTTCCTTCAGTATCCAGGAAAGAAAAACCCAAACTCAATCATTTTGAAGAGATTAGTACTTTTACTGAATATGAAATGATCACAACCCAGGTAAAGCTGGAAGTGAGCAAAACTTCCAAATAGCATCTACTAAGCTTCTCCCCCCCCCCCCAGTGTCCATTGACCCTCAGCCAATCCAAAGGTCTCCCAAAGGTCAGGTGGCATCACGTCTGGCAACGTCATTCATGAGGAATGTAGGGCAGTTGGTCAGCCAGCCCCTTTTGAAGATTCACTTTCGATTCCTGGGAAGACACATCCTACAATAGATAAACACCTCCTGCGCCTTCCCCACCCTTTCTTTTCTTTTTTTTAAATTTTTATTAATATATTCTATACACTAATACACAAATAAAATATACAATCCTGCCACTATGGTATAATATGATTACATTGTCCATAAGTATAAAATCATTCCTTTATACATACATATTTGCCATCATATATATACATCATCATATATCTATTCTATCCCACCTTTTCTGGACCCAATCGTACCATACTTTCCAACTGTTATAAAATTCTGAATCTTTTTTACCATTGATCAATCTAGTTAGTCTATCTGATTCCGCACACTCATTAATTTTATATATTATTTTCAAATCTATCGGTAAGTATTGATTTTTCCACTCCTGCGCATACGCTAATCTTGCTGCAGTGATAATGTGAATCAACAAGAACCGTATATCTGATTTAACATTCAAAGGTTTTGCCCCCAATAGGAAAATCTCAGGTCTTAATTCCAAATTAATCTGTGTAATTTCCAAAATCCATTGCCGTATTTTTTTCCAATATTTAACCGCCTGCGGGCAGGTCCACCATTGGTGAAAATAGGTTCCATTGCTGTAACCACACTTCCAACAGCAGGCAGATGTCCCGGGAAACATTTTAACTAATCTCGCCGGGGGTAGATGCCACCGGTAGATCATTTTATATATGTTTTCTTTATATGAGGAGGCCATGGTTAATTTCATACTTTTCAACCAAATCTGTTCCCATTGCTGGAAGTCAAGGGGATATCCAAAATTTCGCCCCCATGCTATCATACAATCCTTCACTACATCCTGTCCTATCTGCAAAGACAATAAATATGCCTTCCCCACCCTTTCGCCCCCCTTTACTAATCCCTCGCCCGTTTCTTATGGCAGCTGAAGCAGGCAAAGCTGAGGCTGACATTCGGCCCCTCTTGCAGAAGAGACGTTATTCCTAAATAAGAGGAAAGAAGAGAGAGAGAAACAGAATATATACAATAATTATGGTTTATCAGGGTATTTGGTATAGAATTGCTGTATTTTCTTGGGAGCTCGGACATCCCGTTTATTTACCCATTCAGCCTGCGATAAAGGGAAATGTTTCCAGGCTATCAGATATTGGACTTTGCCATGGTGTTTCCTAGAGTCCAAAATTTCTTTAACTTCAAAATGTTGCTCCCCCTCTATGAGAATGGGAATTGGAGGGGTGCTTTGGTCAGCCCTTAGGGGAGACGAGTGTTCAGGTTTTAATAAACTAACATGAAATACAGGATGTATACGTCTCAATGTTTTTGGCAATTCCAATTCAACTGTTACTGGATTAATTAGTCTAATCACACGAAATGGTCCCACATACTTAGGGCCTAGCTTTTTGGACTTCTGGGTGGTCTGTAAATATTTTGTAGACAAATAGACTTTATCACCCACTTTATAAACGTGAGCTGGGGACCTTTTCTTATCAGCTTGCGCCTTATGGGCCCGGTGTGCCTCATCCAAAGCCTTCCGAGTCACTGCCCATGTGCTCTTTAATTGTTCAATCTAATCCATCAAGGAGGGATTTTGGGGATCATCTTGTGGTAACTCGGGAATGAGTACAAAATCCTGGCCCGACGCGACCTTAAAAGGAGTGAATCCAGTGCTACTGTGTACGGAATTATTATATGCCACTTCTGCAAATGGCAACAAGTCTACCCAATTGTCTTGCTGGTAATTTACGTAACATCTCAGGTACTGTTCTAGTACCCCATTGGTTCTTTCACAGGCCCCATTTGTCTGAGGATGGTGACTGGAACTTAGCCCCTGGGCGGAGACCAATCAATTTCAAAAATTCTTTCCAGAAACTGGAAGTAAATTGCACCCCCCTGTCAGAAATTATTCTTTTTGGAGATCCATGTAGTCGGTAAATCTGCCGAATAAACAGTTTTGCAAGGGTTTTTGCTGAAGGGATCTTTGAGCAAGGGATGAAATGTACTTGTTTGGAAAACAAATCAGTTACTACCCAAATGACAGTGCAGCCCTCACTGTCTGGTAAGTCCACAATAAAATCCATAGATATTTCCTTCCATGGGGCATTCGGTCTAGCCACACTTTGCAGCAATCCAGGGGATTTTCCTGGAGGTCTTTTAGCCGAGGCACATACTGGACAGCTAGCTACATATGCCTCTATGTCCTTTTTAAGTGCAGGCCACCAAAATTGTCTCTTAACAAGGTGTAGAGTCTTGACAAACGCAAAGTGTCCTGCGGCCTTGGCATCATGAGCATATTTCAATACGGTTGTCCTTAATGTGGTTGGAACATACAATTTCGATCCAACCCAAGCTAGTCTGTCACGAAGTGTGCATTCATTCGAGTGGTTCCTAAACCACTCGTCAGTTTTTAGCGCTTCTCGCAATTTTTCGAGTAAATCCCCCGAGAGTTCTGGTTCGGTTTTACTCTGCGCTCTGGTAGTGACCGGTGTTGCCAATTGTGTCAAGGGGATCATTGGTTGAACCACTTCCTTTTTGATGCTATTGTATTGCGGCAATCTGGAAAGTGCGTCTGCCATGAAGTTTTTTCCACCAGGAAGGTAACGTAGAGTGAAATTGAAACGCTTGAAATGTTGGGCCCAACGAGCCTGTTTTGGAGATAGTTTGCGTGGTGTTTTTAATGCTTCTAAATTTTTATGATCAGTCCACACCTCGAAAGGGTGTTTCACCCCTTCTAAAAATTGTCTCCATGTTAACAGCGCCCATCTAACTGCAAACGCCTCTTTCTCCCATATGGCCCATCTCCTTTCCATTTCTGATAGTTTACGGGATGTGTAAGCACAGGGTTGTAATATCCCATTTTCATTCTTTTGCAAGAGTATTGCTCCTACAGCTACGTCACTGGCGTCAGCTTGTACTACAAAAGGTTGTTCCATGTCGGGGTGTTTGAGCATAGGTTCAGCCGCAAACAGCCGTTTCAATTTTTCGAAAGCAGCTTGACAGTCCATAGTCCATTCCAGTGGTTTCGAGGGTTTGGGCTTTACTTCCCCTTTGGTTTTTAGCAAGTCTGTAATTGATAGTGCGATTTTCGCGAAAGAGGGGATAAATTGTCTATAAAAGTTAGCAAACCCTAAGAAACTCTGTAACTGTTTACGGGTGCGCGGTGCAGCCCATTCCAGTACTGCCCGAACCTTTTCAGGGTCCATCTCTATTCCCTCATGCGATATACGATATCCAAGATAGTCGATTTTGTCTTGGTGAAATTCACATTTAGAAAGTTTGGCATAGAGTTCGGCTGCTCTGAGTTTCTTTAAGACCGTTCGTACCAACTTTACATGGTCGGCCATGTTGTCAGAATAGATCAGAATGTCATCCAAATAGACCAACACCCCTTTATACAGGTGCTCATGCAATACTTCGTTGATCAGTTGCATGAATACAGCCGGGGCTCCCTGTAATCCAAAAGGGAGTACTCTAAACTGGAAACACCCCAGCGGGCAATTAAATGCTGTCTTCCATTCATCCCCCTCTTTTATTCTCACTCGGTAGTATGCCTCTCTTAAATCAAGTTTGGTGAAAACTTTTCTCTTATCTAAATGGGCTAACATATCCTTCATGAGGGGGAGGGGGTAGACATTTTCTACGCAAATCGCGTTCATATTTCTATAATCAACTACGAGACGAAAGGATCCATCTTTCTTTTCGCGGAACATTACTGGCGCCGCCACCTTGGGTTTTGCTCGTTCGATGAATCCCCATTCTAAGTTTTTGTCAATAAAATTTCGCAATTCCCCCAATTCTCGAGGTGTCATGGGGTAAATTTTTGGTTTGGGAAGCTTCACCCCAGGGAGTATTTCAATGGTGCAGTCGGTGGCCCTGTGGGGAGGTAGAGCATCCGATGCCTTTTCGCTAAAAACTTCCTTGAGATCCCAATATTCCTTTGGAATTTTCTCTTCTCCCTCAATATGGTTAATGGCTACTGCTGCCCTCTCTGATTTTATGTCGTCTCTCAGGGGGGGGGGCTTCCTTTTCCGGAGTTGGTTCTGCCGTGCGGATGCGCAAGACCCCCGTCTTCCAATTTACTCGTGGGTTCCATTTTCGAAGCCAGGGCAGTCCTAAAATGAGGGGTCTCTCCATACCAGGGGCTACAATAAATCTGAGATTTTCTACATGATTCCCCAACTGCAGTTCAAGGGGTTCGGTCATAAAGCTAGCTGGGCCCCCTCCTGCGATCGACCCGTCTAATTGACAAAATGCAATGGGTCTTTTCAAGGTTTTTAGTCTCAGTCCCATTTCCTCTACTACTTTGGGGCTAATTATGCACCTAGTGCACCCCGAGTCCAACAAGGCTAACAATTGCGCATGAGTCCCTGTGGTGGGCACCCTTATTTCTACGGGGATGAGTAAGGGTTCTTCCGTGTGACTCACCCAATCGTTGGTGTCGAAGTCGGAGTCCGTCTCGCTGTTGTCATTGTTGGTCGGAGTTCCCAACTCACCCTGGTTTCGGGGAGTGAACTCAACGACTTCTCCTTTCAGGGCGGTGCCGCGGGTTTTAGCGGGTATTTTGTCGCCTTTCTTTGGGCCGGCCCCGGTAGCTTTTGGTGGTGGCTTGGAGAAACATTCGGCAGCCCGGTGACCTTCTTTCCCACATTTGAAACAGGTGAAGGGCTTTGACTTGGGTTTGAATTCGGTCATCTTTGGTGTCCCTTTTCGGTGGAAAGAGGATGACTGGTCTCCCATATGCCTTCCTCGGAGTTCGCTTCGTCTCAGCTCGATCTCCACATCCTCAGCTACTATGTACCATCTATCCAAGTCGTCGGGGACCCCCATGCTTCTGCAGTCACGATATATCTCTTCATTCAACCCATCCTTGAAACTTTCCAAAAGAGCCATTTCTGACCAGCCTGTCATATAGGGTGCCAGTTCACGGAACTCTTGGATATACTTTGCCACCGGCCTCCGGCCCTGCTGAATGCTTTTCATTCTGAGTCTCGCCTTTCATTCAGTTAAATGGTCTTCAAAACGCCTCCTGAGGCCCCCTATGAATTGGTTGTAATTTCTCAGCAAGAGGGAGTTGTTATTGTGGAGAACCACCATCCACTCAGCAGCTACTCCCTCTAGGGCGTTCGCGATGTTCCTGACTTTAGCAGCCTCTGATTTGTAGTCCTCCCCCCAATCCTGCATGTGGTTCCACACTTGGGTCAGGAAAAATCCCAAGGCTTTAGGATTTCCATCAAACTTCCCAGAAAGGGGGGGGATTTTTGGCTTTTTACGTCTGCGGGGGGGGGGTGGCGGCCTGCAAGGCTGGGGTTCTCTGGCCGGCTGCATCTCTCCCTTGAGCTGCCGAAGCTTGGGATGTTTCTTCCTCAAGTTCTTCCTCTCCCCCACAGGCTGTCTCCTCTGGCTCCCCCCGGGGCCTGTCTTCCCCTTTTCCACCGAAATCCCAAAAGACTCATGGTTTTTTCTGCTTTCTTCTACATCACGGATAAGCTGCAAGGCTTGGTCTATCATGAGACGTTCCTTCTGCTGTTGCATCCACACTGCCTCTTTTTAACGGGGTCTGGAAGTCGTCACTCCCCGGGGGTCCTCCCCTCAGTCCGGCAGCCTCCCCACTCCTTTCGACCATCTAGCTTCCTCCGGCTCTAAACGGAGTCTTTCCAGCCATTCTGCAGTCTCTTTCTCCGCTTGGAGGGTTGCTGCAGTTGAACTCGCTGACCCCATTTGCTCTTCTCCATCAGTCTCTCGATCTTACATATTTTGGATTTACAGTCCCCTCGGTTTTTGTCCGGGATGACTGGATGTGACTTCCAGCTTAATGTCAGGTATGCTTCCTTCAGTATCCAGGAAAGAAAAACCCAAACTCAATCATTTTGAAGAGATTAGTACTTTTACTGAATATGAAATGATCACAACCCAGGTAAAGCTGGAAGTGAGCAAAACGCGTGAAATAGCATCTACTAAGCTTCTCCCCCCCCCCCCCGTGTCCATTGATCCTCAGCCAATCCAAAGGTCTCCCAAAGGTCAGGTGGCATCACGTCTGGCAACGTCATTCATGAGGAATGTAGGGCAGTTGGTCAGCCAGCCCCTTTTGAAGATTCACTTTCGATTCCTGGGAAGACACGTCCTACAATAGATAAACACCTCCTGAGCCTTCCCCACCCTTTCACTCCCCTTTACTAATCCCTCCCCCGTTTCTTATGGCAGCTGAAGCAGGCAAAGCTGAGGCTGACAACTTACTTATTACTTGCTCTCTGTTTTCTTTTTAGTCTGTCGGGTTTTCCTCGGGGAAAGGGGTTCTTTCCTTCCACCAACTCCTTCCCTCTCTATCTTTATCTCCTTCCCATCTGTTCGTTCCTTAAATTCTTCATCCTCCTGTGGGTCTTCTAAGCTTCCATTTTCCTCTTCCCCCTCAATCTTCAAGTCATTCGCCTTAAAATTTAATTCACAGAAATCTCGTGCATCTCTCAAGTTCTCAATTTTAATCCTCTTATCTCGCAAAGTTATCAATAAACCTTCCCGTATCAACCATCTATATTGAATTGCATTTTTCCTTAATTGCCTCCTCAGAAATTGGTATCTTCGCCACTGCTCTCTAACTTTCTTAGGGATTTGCTTTAAAATCATAATTTGTTGTCCTCTATATGATATCACCTGGTCCCTTGCCTTCCTATAAACTTCCTCCCGTATGGCCTTCTTACAAAATCGGATATGAATTTCTTGAGGCAAATTATGTTGTTTTGCATATCCCGTAAATACCCTATAGGCCTCATCAATGTCTTTCATTATTAACTCCTTATCTTTTTCCAAGATTTCAGTTAAAATACTTCCAACTACTTCTCTCACACATTCTTCTTTATCTTGAACCACGTTCTGCATTCTTAGAAAAAAGGAGGAGCATTCCATATGTAAGAAGATTATTTCTTCTTCCATAGTCCTCGTAGTTGCGGCCTGTTCACGTTCCAATCCCGCCAAGGCGTTCTTCATATCTATTGGTACAGACTTCCACTTCGTGAAGTCTTCCCTCTTGTTTAACCATTACCTCTCGCACTTCTGTCAATTGTTCATTTAATATTTTAATGTCTCCCCGCACCGCTCCCATTTCACTTCTCAAATTCATCGTTAAGTCCTCAAAATTTTTCATCATTACCTCTTGCATCGTCTGCATCATTCTCTGTAAATTCTGTAATGAGGGGGACTTTCCCAATGTATTTGCATCTTCTATAGATTTAGATGACATTTGGAATGGTAATACCGGTGATGACGCCGAGGGGGGCAGTAAAGCTTTCTTGCTCCCTTTAGTAACCGTTGTAGCTGCTGCAATGGACATCTCTCCTTGAGGCCCTCCTTGATTTTTATTTGGAGACCAAAAATTCTTCCAACCCAGCATGTGACACACTAAGTTCTCTCCACTTTTCAGCTTACTTAGTCTTTCTCTTCCTCAAATTCTCTATTTATCAATTAATTTAAATCAACCCAATATATACAATTAATCTACAATTTTTAGCCAATCTATTAAGTATATAGATATATAAATTATTTTCTACAGTAACAATAGTAATTCAGTACCCTCTATATATAGTATAAATATTGTATAAATCTGTTTAAGTTTCTATTCAGCCTGATATATCACTCAGGCCTGATCAGTAAATAAGGATTGAGGAAAGGAGGGAGAGTACTGTCAAAGATTAACCAAAAAGGGGAGGAAAGAGGAAATGGGGAGGACCAAATCTTTAGATTTTAAACTTCCTCTAAGTACAACCACGATGTTTCTTTTGGAGTTTCCAAGTCTGCCACTAGATGGAGTTGCTGATCTTATATTGCCGACAGTTCCAAGCAAAGACGTTTCCAGCTACAAACATAGAGTATCAGAAAGCTAGTAATTCAGCTTGATAAGGGAGATTATTGATAGTTTGTCCCGGATTTATAAGTTTATGATAGAAAAAAGAAAGAAAAAGTCCACAGCAAAATCCAATAATCCAATCAAGGAGATAACAGATGCAAAAGAGAGAAAAATTACACTCCGTTACCAGCTCTTCCCCTATTAAATAGGCAGATTTCTTCACTGTCCGGGTTACTCTCTCTCAACCGCTAATCAAGTGAGGTTATTTCGCCTCACAGCTTGTCCCAGCAATTAGAGCTTCACACTCTCTCTCTCCATGTTCCTCACCTCCGAGTTCATAAATCCAAGTTCTCCAATTCTCCAGCTCTCTGCAATCGGCTTCCTATCCAACACAATGAGTCATTCCTTCGGGGCCGCCATTCCTCGGCGCCCTCTCCTTGACTTCAGAGACTGAAAGAGGATCAAGCCTCCAGCACATGGGATCGCCACATCCATGCGTGCCCTGCACTCCTCACTCTCCCCGCTCCCTCCAGGGGCGGTTTCTGCAGAAAAAAAAGCCGTCTGAGTCAAGGAAAAGAAGATCAGGTCAGGAGCAGTTTTCCTATCCTTCTTTTTCTTCTGCTGATGTCACCGGAAGCTCTAACAAAATGAAATTCAATGGTGAAAAAAGTAAGGTTCTACAAGAAAAACAAAATGCACAGGTACAGTATTTGTGGTACCTTGCTCAATAGTAGTAACTGTGAGAAGGATCTTGGAGTCCTAGTGGACAACCATTTAAATATGAGCCAGCAGTGTACAGCAGCTGCCAAAAAAGCCAACTGTTTATGCAGTTCTAGGCTACATAAACAAAGGGATAGAATCAAGATCACATGAAGTGTTAATGCCACTTTATAATGCCTTGATAAGGCCACACTTGGAATACTGCATCCAGTTTTGGTCGCCACGATGTAAAAAAGATGTGGAGACTCTAGAAAGAGTGCAGAGAAGAGCAACAAAGATGATTAGGGGACTGGAGGCTAAAACATTTGAAGAACGGCTGCAGGAACTGGGTATGTCTAGATTAATGAAAAGAAGGACTAGGGGTGACATGATAGCAGTGTTCCAATATCTCAGGGGCTGCCACAAAGAAGAGGGAGTCAAGCTATTCTCGAAAGCACCCGAGGGCAGGACAAGAAGCAATGGATGGAAACTAATCAAGGAGAGAAGCAACCTAGAACTAAGGAGAAATTTCCTGACAATTAGAACAATTAATCAGTGGAACAACTTGCCTCCAGAAGTTGTGAATGCTCCAACACTGGAAGATTTTAAGAAGAGATTGGATAACCATTTGTCTGAAATGGTGTAGAGTTTCCTACCTAAGCAGGGGGTTGGACTAGAAAACCTCTAAGGTCCCTTCCAACTCTGTTATACTGGGTTTTTTTTAAATTTAATTATCTTCTTTAATAGTTGCACATCTTGCTGTTAATTGAATTCCTAGATATTTCACTTTCTTAAGTATCTGAATATCTGTCTTCTTCATTAATTTTTTTTCTGTTTAACTGTAAGATTTTTAACTAGTATTTTGTTTTCTCTATTTATTTTCAATCCATCAATTTCACCGTAATCCTCTATTTTTTTTTATTAATTTGGGTCCAGTTTCTTGTGGTTCTTCTCAACATTTTTCCATCACTACTGACTCTGGGACTTTATTATCACCCTCCTGGATTTTTATGTTTGTTCTCTATCTCCTTCTGCTGCTGGCTAGTTTATTCCTGCCGCCCGATTTCCACCTTTAGGCCTGGGCTCGGGGGAGGAGAGATTGCAGGCTGGAGGGAGAAGCTGAGAGTCTAGGTCAAGGACTGCTGCTCCATCTGCAGGGAGAGAGTGATTATTGTTGGCCTTTTACATCCAGCCGCGGTGAGAGAACGGCTGTGGCCATCCGCCTGCACTGCAACCATCTGATCTGGTCGCCCCATCACTGTGAGAGAGTGAAGGGGCCCCGGCTTCATCCTGGCCAGCCTCTTTTGCCATCTCTCACCTCAATGACTATCTTTAAATTTCGCTGACATCCAAGGTTCCCATTTTTCCATCTCATCATATTTGTATGGCTTATACCTCGGCAGATTTGCTTGCGCTGCGAGATGCCCCCTCTCGCGGCGATGGCCTTCCACTGTATCGAAGGCCTACCTTAAGGACGGGCTTTGGAGCCCCGAGAGGTGGCATGTTTTAAAGCAGGGATTGAGGGGTTTTTTAATTAGGGTTTTTAATAATCTTTTAAGGGGAACTGGGAGGGTGACCAAAGGGGATGGGGGGGGTAATCCACCTAGGTCAGGGCCCAGCCTGGCACAGGGTAACGGTCTGGAGGGCGCAGGACGAGGGATTGGGGATGTCATCAGCATGGTGGATGGGAGGGGCAGATATGGCGGGAGCAGAGGACCTTATCTTGTGCCGGGGGTGCGCACTCGCTACTTGAGAGCGATTGCACGCCCCGGTCCTCAAGGCTCCCCTCGGATACTAGGTGGCTCAGATACTCAGGACCTGGGCCTCCGGCTGATGCTGTGCAACGCCAGGTCCGTGGTAAATAAGGCCCCCCTCATTTACGATCTTATTCAAGAGGGGGGAGCGGACCTGTCAGGTATTACGGAGACCTGGTTGGGCCCGGAGGGAGGGGTCCCTCTGGTTGAGATGTGTCCACCACGCTTCAGAGCATTCCATCAGCCGAGGGCCCAGGGGAGGGGCGGGGGGGTGGCGGTTATTATTAACGAAGGTCTGGGTCCGAGGGAGACCACTGTGCCACAGATTGCCGGATGTGAGTCCCTCTTTGTGAGATGGGGTCATGGGGTTCAGATGGGCTTGCTGCTTACGTACCTGGCTCCCTGCCGCGTGGCAACGGCCCTGCCCGAGCTACTCGACGTGATAGCCACGGTGGCAGTTGATACACCCAGGCTTATGGTCATGGGTGATTTCAATCTGCCGTCCGTTGGTGAAACGTCAGAGATGGCTCGGGAGTTCATGGCTTCCATGACGGCCATGGACCTGACCCAGTTAGTTCATGGCCCCACTCACAGGGGGGGACACACTCTGGACCTGATTTTTGTCTCTGGCCAGTGGTTGAGTGGTCTTATTATAGGGGATATAGACATGAAACCCTTGTCATGGTCAGATCACTCACTCCTTCGTCTGGACCTTCGAACCACTACACCCCGCCGCAGGGAGGCGGACCCAATTAGATGGATCCGCCCCAGGCGCCTGATGGATCCTGATAGGTTCCAGACGGAGCTTGGGCCAATTCCTGAAGATCTGGCACACGACTCGGCCGAGGACCTGGTAGCTGCCTGGGATCGGGCGGCTGGTGGGGCCTTGGATCGAGTCGTGCCTTTGCGGCCTCTGACCCGGTGTCGATCCCTCGCGGCTCCTTGGTTCACCGAGGAGCTGAGGGAGATGAAACGCCGGAAAAGACGCCTAGAGAGCGGTTGGAGGGCCAGTCTCGCTGAATCTGACCGAACACTGGTAAGGTCGCATATTAAGACCTACCTAGTGGCGATAAAGACGGCAAAGTTTAACTACTTTTCCGCCTCTATTGCGTCATCAGGGAATCGTCCGGCCGCCCTGTTCAGGATAACCCGCTCCCTGCTCCATCCGGGAGCGCGGGAGGATCCCTTGGAAGGCAGGGCGGAGGATTTTGGACAATACCTGTATGACAAAATCGCTCAGATCCGGGGGGATTTGGACTCTGACTGGGTAGATCAGGGCAGGGTGACGAGGAATAGTCTTGAGAATGTTACCTGGGAGGAGTTTGATGCTGTGACTCCGGATGATGTGGACAGGATTTTGGGGAGACTTAGTGCGGCCACATGTTTACTGGACCCGTGTCCCTCCTGGTTGGTACTGGCCTCCCGGGAGGTTACACGAGGCTGGCTCCAGGGTGTTATCAACGCTTCGTTGAGTGAGGGTCACTTCCCCGCCGCCTTGAAAGAAGCGGTGGTGAGGCCTCTCCTCAAGAAGCCGTCCCTGGATCCGGCAATATTGGCCAACTATCATCCTGTCTCCAACCTTCACTTCCTGGCGAAGGTTGTTGAGAGTGTGGTCGCGCGACAGTTTCCACAATTCTTGAAGGAAACATCCTATCTAGATCCGTTCCAGTCGGGTTTCAGGCCTGGACACAGCACAGAAACGGCATTGGTCGCGTTGGTTGATGATCTCTGGAGGGCTCGGGACAGGGGTTGTTCCTCTGTTCTGGTCCTGTTAGACCTCTCAGCGGCTTTTGATACCATCGACCATGGTATCATGCTGCACTGGTTGGAAGAGTTGGGGATGGGGGGCACCGTATTACAGTGGTTCTCCTCCTTTCTCTCCGACCGGTCGCAGTTCGTGTTGGCAGGGGGGCAGAGGTCGACCTCAAGGTCTCTTATATGTGGAGTGCCTCAGGGGTCGGTCCTCTCGCCCCTCCTGTTCAACATTTATGTGAAGCCGCTGGGCGAGATCATCCGTGGCTTTGGGGTGAGATACCACCAGTACGCTGATGACACCCAGCTGTACATCTCCACCCCAGGCCACCCCAACGATGCCCTTGAAGTGATGTCCCAGTGCCTGGAGGCTGTGCGGATCTGGATGGGGAGGAACAGGCTCAGGCTCAACCCTTCCAAGACTGAGTGGCTGTGGCTCCCGGCATCCCGATATAGTCAGTTGACTCCATCACTGACTATTGGGGGCGAGTCGTTGGCCCCCACAGAGAGGGCTCGCAATCTGGGAGTCCTCCTGGATAGGCAGCTGCCCTTGGAGGAACATCTGACGGCTGTAACCAGGGGGACCTTTTGTCAGGTTTGCCTGATCCGCCAGTTGCGGCCCTTTCTTGATCGGGATTCCCTGTGCACAGTCACTCATGCCCTCGTCACCTCTCGCCTTGACTACTGCAACGCTCTCTACATGGGGCTCCCCTTGAGGAGCACCCGGAGGCTCCAACTGGTCCAGAATGCAGCAGCGCGGGTAGTGACGGGAGCAGCCTGGCGCTCCCATGTAACACCGCTCCTGCGCGAGCTGCACTGGCTCCCAGTGGTCTTCCGGGTGCGCTTCAAGGTGTTGGTTATCACCTTTAAAGCGCTCCATGGCATAGGGCCTAGCTATCTTCGAGACCGCTTGCTGCCACCGACGATCTCCCATCGACCCGTGCGCTCCCACAGAGAGGGCCTCCTCGGGGTGCCATCAGCCAAACAGTGTAGGCTGGTGACCCCCAGGGGGAGGGCCTTCTCTGTGGGGGCACCTACCCTCTGGAATCAATTGCCTCCAGAGATAAGGAGAATCCAAGACCTCGGTGCCTTCCGCCGTGCCCTTAAAACCTTCCTTTTCCAGCAAGCCGGGCTGGCCTAATTTTTTTTTTAAGTGTTTTTAAGTGTTTTGTTTATTGTTTTTAATTAATGGGGCCAAATTTATATATGTATATTTTAACTGTATTTTAATATTTGTATTTGATGTTTTTACTTGGCTGTTCACCGCCCTGAGTCCTCAGGGAGAAGGGCGGTATACAAATTCAAAATAAAAAAAAACAAAACAAAAAAACACTGTTTTTTGAGAATCCATAAACAATGAACACACTAATGGGTAAGGAGAATTTAAATGTTATTGTTTAGCTGTAACAAGTAAATTAAACAGAAACACAAAAAAGCAATGTACCAATAAGATGATCTCTCTTTAGCTGCTGGGAGCTTTATTTCATGCAGCAAAGATACTCCAAGGCCTTTGGTGCACAGCATTGAATGCTCAAGTCTTTGCAGAGACTCCAT
This sequence comes from Pantherophis guttatus, assembly GCF_059756535.1. Classification (NCBI taxonomy): domain Eukaryota; kingdom Metazoa; phylum Chordata; class Lepidosauria; order Squamata; family Colubridae; genus Pantherophis; species Pantherophis guttatus. The sequence continues at coordinate 93,522,176 of NC_142066.1, forward strand.
CTTTATAAACAATTTGGCACAAAAGTTTCATGCCCTTGCATCCCTGATCAAAAGATTGCAAAACCTTACCTTG